>NC_091794.1:109428571-110062500 GCF_041296235.1 Equus asinus | reverse complement strand
CTCCCGGCTGCGGCCTGAGCCGCCCAGAGCTCGCTCTTCAGACCTCATCTCATTATCCATTTTCCCCCGATTGCGTATTTTAGGGGCTGGTAATAGGGCTGCCTGCGGTGCTGTGTGTTACAGCTGACGGAGCCGCAAGGCGCTAACACCCCCACACTCCCCCACCACACGAAAGAGACAAAATATTTTCATTTCTAAGCCTCTAAGCCCAGAGGGAAAGAAGTTATGCAACTGTGTGATGCTGCGGCTGCTTAAGAGCCTTCGGTAGCTGGGGGAGGAATCGAGTCTCGGCTGGCTTTTCTTAAGTAACAAGTGTCTGGGCCACCTGACACCGCCAAGGAGAAATGAGGTGTTCCCAAACCCAGCCGCCTGCTCATCCACGTGCCTGTCGGGAGGCGCCCGGCCCTCGCTCAAGACAGGCAGCTTCCAGAGCGAAGGTGAGGACGGAGCCGTGCTAATCCAGCACCGACTATGCAAAGGTGCCACGCCCTCCAGTCTCCAGTTGTGTTAATCTGCGTGTGTATTCGTTATCCACGCTGTGTAACAAATTACCACCAATTTATCAGGTTTACAACAGCACAAACTCATTATTGGCTCTCAGTTTCCGTGGGTCAGGAGGCTAGGGACAGTTTAGCTGGGGCCCCTGCTCAGGGTCTCAGCAGGCTGAAATCAAGGCGACAGCCAGGGCTGGCATCTTGTGGGAGCAGCTCACAGTTTTCTTCCAAACTCGCTGGTTGTGGATGAATTCAGTTCCCTGCGGTTGTGGGACTGAGGCCCTCAGCTCCGGGGGGCTGCCCGCCATCCCTCCCATGTGGCCCCCTCCACAACAGAGTGGTTGGCTTCTTCAGAGTCAACAGAAGAGTATCTGCTGCTTCTAGTCTCTCTGACTTCCAGGCCTTCTTTTATAGGGCTCACCTGATTAGGCCAGGCCCACCCAGGGCAATCTCCCTTTTAATGAACTTAAAGTTCCTTAAATGAACTGACTAAAGATCTTAATCACATCTGCAAAATCCCTGCACCTTGCCTTATAATGTAACCTAGTCAAGCGGGTGCCATCCCATCCTATTCATAGGGGATTACACAAGTTGTATACCCCAGAAGGCCATCTTAAAAAGCTGCCTGTCACAGCTTACATCATCATATGTACACTGCCTGGGCTCAGTGGCACTGCAGCTCGGACTGCCAGAGTTGAACCTCCGTTCTGACTCCCTCTAGCTGTGTGACCTTCAGCAAGCTACCTAACCTCTCTGTGCCTCAGTTTCAACAGGTTCACTGATTGTCCCCACGTGATAAGTTATTTCTGAAGGTTAAATGACAAAGGCATGTGGCCTGCTGAGCACCGAGCTGAGGGTGCAGCGAGCGCTCGGGAGAGGCCTGCCATCATGACTTGGCCTAACCCCATCATTCTTCCCCCGGGAGGTGCCAGAACAGTGACACTCTTCCCCCTCAAGCAGCCCCTCCTGCTCCCCACCTCCAGCATCCTCCTCCCTCCCAGGAGCAGCCAGAGATGCAGCAATTTCCCCTCGGTAATCAAAGCGCACAGGGCCGTCGGCTGGGCTGCCAGGGGAATTTATGAACTCCACGGAAGCTGGTCCTGCCACGAGAGAGTGTGTCAGGGGGCCACTTCCGAGGTAAAGGCAGAAAACAGCCCATCCATCCCTGCCAGACCCTCCCCGTGGCAAAACACTAAAGCGCTGCCGTCCTTGCCCGCATTTCCCAAACCTTCCATGGCAAGCCTGCGTTATTTTCATAATCAGATCGAAAAAGGCCCTAAACCTGATTTTTCATAGAAAAGTTTTGTGGTCAGAAACGCCAGCTTCTGCCAGGTTGCGTCTGCAGGTGGAGCCTTGCCAGGATGCCTGAGAGCTTGCATTTTTGTTTTTTTCCTTTTTTAAAACAAAGATCCATTATGCAAATCGATGGTAAAATTTTTAAAGCATCTTGTCCTGTCTCAATTAATTACAGCCTTCATGGGCCCAGCAGCAGCCGCAATGAGTCCTTGTGGTGCGTGGAGGCTGCCCTGAGAGGCGAAGCCGCTGGCCTCGTCCTGCCCTGGGGACCTCTCTTGTCCACTCAGCGCGCACCTGCCCTCCTGGCCACGTTGACCTGCTCGTCTCACTGGCCGGCTGGCCACCACCCCTCCCCACCGTCATCTTGTACACATGCATGCACCCACCCTGGCAGTAGCTGCTGCTCCATCCTACAACAGGGTCCTTCTCCAACTGGATTGAAACTAATGGCCTGTAATTTATTGCTCAGCCCCTACGCTGCTGGCGAAGAGAAAGCAGCCGCTTGGCTTAGTTCCACCCAGAGAGAAGAAGGGAGTTAGGCCTCCAGAAACAGTAGCAGGGACCGCCTCTGTCCTCAGGTCTGTCCTCTGTCCCCTTCTCAGAAAAAAGTGCGTCCAGGCCCTTCCACAACCCCTTCTCTGTCCTGACAGCTTCTGAGCAACTGCCAGCAGCCACACCCAGACCCGCCGGCCCCAAGTCTAGAAGGCTGAGTTTTCCCTGACAACCACCCTCCCTTTTCTGCACATCCCCATCCACCTCTCTGCTAACCCACCCACCCCACGTCTACCTTCTGCTCATCTCCAGAACCATTCCTGCCTCATCCTACAGAACCTCTCTCTCAAGAAAGGAACTCGAAAGTCAGCCTCACTGAGGTCTAAGTGGCCAATAACCAGTAAACGTATTGGCTATGGGCCCCCATCCCATTCTATTCGCATTTTAAGAGGAATCAAAGGATGAATTCTTTGTACTAGTTTACTGAGAAGGCTCAACAGGACAAGGCATAAACGTAAAGCATTTCATTTCCCCCAATAACTGCCCCCAACAGTGCTGTTAATCTCCCCCACCCCTTCCTCCTGAGTGCCAGGGCCTTTGTCAATATCTTGGGATGTCTCGGTCATTAGAGCCGCTCAGTTCCTAGAGCAGCCTCGTGTCAATAGTCAGGGGGTGTGTTCAGACCAGTGCAGCAGAGTAGCTGCTCTTGCAAAGAAAGGATGGACGGTGCACAAGAACTCAGGCCACAGAGGCTTAAACCAAAAGAGGAGATTTCTAAAGTGGGTAGAAATCCAGCCTTCATTCCTGGAGGAAGAGCTTCTGTTAAGGTTGTGGTTGTCTTGGTGCCCTAAGGCTGTGTACATGTTCCAGGGTGCTTGGGGTCAGAGGCAGGCTCAGAGGCCCCCGAGGACACAATGAGGACTGACGGATGAGGCCACTCCAAAGGTTGCAGCCATGGGCAGAGGCCAAGCAGCATGGTCCATCTCATCCTTGGGGGCCATCTCAGCCTTGGGGAGCCCATCTCAGCCTTGGGGGCCATCTCAGCCTTGGGGGCCATCTCAGCCTTGGGGAGCCCATCTAAGCCTTGGGGGCCATCTCAGCCTTGGGGAGCCCATCTCAGCCTTGGGGAGCCCATCTCAGCCTTGGGGGCCATCTCAGCCTTGGGGAGCCCATCTCAGCCTTGGGGGCCATCTCAGCCTTGGGGAGCTTCCACTATCTGGAAACCAGTCATTGCCTGGAAGTGGGGTGGGAGGGAGAGCCCAGGGCTTCCCAGAGACCCTGTCAGGCGCCCAGCCCCACCTCACCCTCTGGCCTAGAACATCCCAGCAGAACCAACCCCAGCCCTGCAAACCCAACCCCTCAACCCCTCATGAGCCCCAGGACCACCTCTCCCAGGAGGAATAACTCCCACCTTATCTGGAAGGAAACTGCCCTCCCTTCGCACCCGTCTTTCCTTTCCTTCCTTTTCCCCCTTCATACGCGATGAACAGAGTCAACAAAGATTTTACAGCATCTGCTCCACACTACGGCGTTGTCGTCTGTTTACCTGGCCCTCGGCCCGCGCCTACTCACCTGTATGCGCAGCCTGACTCACCTTCTATCTGTTACGCTGGGTTAGTAATTAGCATCATGAAAAGCCATGGAAGTGAGAGCCTTGAGTTGAGAGCAGCTGTATCGATTCAGAGGTCTAGACAACAGCCCAGGGCTTCGGGCAGCCTGCCCCACTCCCCCGACAGCCACACTGGGCCACAGACGTAACCAGAGCACCGAGTGCTCGCCACGGGCTGGATGCTGCTGTGAGCTTCTTCCCAACAATGTCCTCATTTATCCTCAGGGTGACCACGCTCAGTGGCCCTGTTTTGCAGAGCTGGAAAGTGAGGATCATCAGCCTAACTAAGGATCCAGCCCAAAGTCACAGAGCTCATAAACGGCACAGCCAGGATTCGAACGCGCGTGGGTTCCGGAGCCTGTGACTCTAACCAGGGCGGCATCCTTGTTCCTGGTGGAAATGGAAGGACAAAGAGAAGAGCCCTGGAGAGGATGGAGCAGCAGTTAAGAGAGAGAAGTAGTGAGTGAGAGGGCCTCTTCTGCTGAAACCCTGCCAGCCACCACTCTGTCCCCAGTGCTCAAAGGTGTGCATTTAAATTCTATTGTCAGACGTTTGAAGCTCTTGGTGCCAGCCTCACCTGACCCTCCAGCCGAAGGATGGCGGCGCTCACCAGGGAATCCATCCCAACCAAGACGCTCCTTTGCAAAGATGCTGAGAGGAAGGAGGGAGACTGGCCCAGCTGGGCTGAAGGGGCCACCCAGGAACGGAACATGAAGTCAAGCCCAGGACCCGGGTTCAGATGGTAACAGTTGCCCATGTCTCGGCCCCCAGGCTCCTGCCCCGATAGCAGCCTCCAAATGGAAGGCAACCCTTCTGCAGATGGTTACAAAGATGCCCCCAAAAAGAGGGTCACGCTGAGAGCCAGGCACAGGCGGAGTGAAGGATGCTCGTACACGGGTTCCATCCAGATGAGATGGATGTGGCTGTGCCATCGCTGCCACCTGTCCCTTTCCGCTGGGGCTCCTCAGAGTCCCCAGCTCAGACCCAACGGGGCCACTTCCAAGAGGCGCAGTCGAGAGCCAGGAACCTCGCACAAGGAGGACGAGGCAGGCACGTCCTGAAGCCGCTCCCCTAAGAGCGGGAGACGACCGGGGGCACTTTCATTTCAGTCTGGACCCATCTGTTTAGGCTCGTGGAGTCTCGGGGGGCACGTGACCTCGATGTTCCCACTCACACCTCAAGAGAAGGCTCACAAGCTGAAGGAGTTGCATTTCCCCCAATTATTGATCCCAGGGGGGGCTACTATCACCACAAGACTCGGTATCCAAGAATCAGGCCCGGTGTTCTCCTCTTTCAACTTGAAGCTGGGTGTCCCCTGGTCATCCTTTAGCTGAGCACGAAGCTTCTAGCGGGAAGCCAGGGAGGGGGACCACCCCGTCCACCAGGACACACGTTTCCTAACACATGAAGCAACGTGGGTGCATCACGTGCCACGATGTGAGACTCAGAGCCCAGACGTCACTTCCACAACCGGGTGCAGACAGGTGGCTTTGCCATGCTGCTGGAGAGAGAACACAGCTTCTCGCCTTGATCAGGAGCCAGGCCAGGACCTGCCAGAGGACTTTGTGGGAAAGAGATGAAGCAGGAAGTTGCAACTGGTGGCAAGGTGCGACTTTAGGCCCAAAGAATGTAAGCCCCAGCATGAGTCCTCACGCTTCCTCACTAAGGCAATTTCCTGCTTAGGCCATGTTGGCAGGGCATCCTCCTGCAGTGTCCAACCTGGGCAACCAGACATAGCAACCCTACCCACAGTACAAGCAAGCAAGCAAGCTAAGAAGTTTTAAATGCATAGGCAAAGAAGTAAATCCCGAAAGTATGAATTGCGCAATCTCTCCATTTCAGGCACAGAGATACAAAGTTGAATTAATAAGATCTGACCCTGCCAGCAGGGCCCAGAGAAGGCAGGGGTTCGGTCCCTGGACAAGCATTCATGAGCTCTCAGGCCAGGCCCTGGGGGGCTGAGATGATGGAGCTGTGGCCTCATCCCTGGCTTGCATGTGCTAAAGGAGGAAGGAACACACCAGATGAGCCATAGACAGCATGATGAGGACTCAGGTGGACACACGAACAGAGAGTTCTAGGAGCCCAGAGGAGAACCTGGCACTCTTCCAGGCCCGTAAAGCCCTGAAGATGGAACCCTGCCTCTCTTTCACTGCCCCCACCCACACTGCAACCCCCACAACAAACTGCCCCACACCCTCGATGCTCTTGGCACTTCTCTCTGCCATACTCAAGCTGTCCACCTGTCTCCACCTCTGTGGTCCTCGGGCCAGCAGCATCAGCCTCACCTGGGAGCCTGCTGGGAATGCAGAATCTCGGGCCCCACCTGAATCTGCTGGGGCTGAAGCTGCCCTTTACCCAGACACCCAGGGACTGACTTATACACGTTTGAAAAGCACAGTCAAGAGTGACACACACTTGTCTGATACAGCCTCTCCTAAGACCCCATAGCGCTTCGGCTCATCCATGACGCCTTTCCCCACCCTCTCGGATGCAGACAGACTGATGGCCCCTCCTTTGCGGAGCCCCGGGCCCTGCACAGAGCCTGCCCCGCTCTCCCCACAAGCAGGCCGCATGCCCCTTGAAGGCAAGGACCCAGGATGATGCCTCTAATATCCCTGACGTTAGCCCACGGCCAGGCACATACGATGTGTGGTGTTCAGTCACAATACAGATGTGCTGAATGAATTCATAAACCATACATGGGCTGTTTTATCTCACCACACCCTTAGTGCACTGACCAGAGGCGATGAGAGGACACTGGGTTGTAACTATTTAAAAATCATCCGACGTGTTCACTGCCGTTTAAAATGTTCAGGGACGAGAAGGCTGTGACCTTTTACAGAGAGCCGATTAATGTGAGGCCTGGGGCCGGCAGTACAGCGCAGGAGCCGAGGGGGAGCCCGGGAAAGTGGCCCTGCATACAGAGGTCGCACAAGGGATTCCGTTTGTCCTTTTGTTCCTTTGTCCAAGAGATTAAAAGCCCCTCTGAGCTGGCTGCTCTGGGAGCTGTGTGGGGCTAGGACAGGGGAGAGGAGCATTGGCACACAGCCCCCCACCCCAGCCCTTCCCGGGAAGACAGCAGTGATCTGAAAAGGAAACATCACCCTTCTTTTCAAAGTAAATTAAATTTCAAAAGCAGGAATTGAGCAATCGCCACATCTTGGGCATAGAGACACAAAGATCTCCACCACCTGGGGACACCTGCTCAGATAGTTTGGGGTCTGAGCTGTCTGTGCCCGCACGTCCTTCGAGCTTCGGCAGCTGACCCGAGGGAACTCAGGCCGTAGGGAAAAGTCCAGTGGATGTGGGAAGCAGAGCACGAGGAGAAAGATGCACCCGGGAGGGAGGACACACCACGGGGGGTGGGTGGGGGCAGGGCCGCAGTTACTAATGCATCTGGATGAAACCTCTAAACTACAATTCAGGGAGACTCTCTCCAACTTTGGAGCACGCAGAATAATAAACAGCTGCCTGCTTTGATTAATAGCCAGAGCGGTGCAGGCTTTGCCCAGCAGCCCGGGCCTGTAGCAGCGTGCTGGCTCGAAGGCTTTCCCCACTGGGGAGGGCGAGCCCCTGGTCCTCCTACCCCAGGACTTCCCGAGTTCACGCCACCGACCTGATGGGGGCCGGAGAGGCTGTCTCATCAAATAGGTTGGGGAAACAGCGAGTGGAACAGAATCACAAAATCAGAATTCAGTAGGTGCCTTGACAGCGGGGCTTCTCAGAGACCCACTGTGCTGACCACAGTAGCCGTGACTCTCTGAGAGAGGCAGAGGGGACAGGGATGAAGCCCAGGACCCCTCTTGGGTGAGGATGCAGGAGTTTGAGGGGAAATTTGTGAAAGCAACCTGCGAGAAATCACCTTCTCCCCTGGGGACACAGCCTCACAACGCCTCGGTCCTGCCACCTGAACTGTTAAAAAGCGACACAAAACACAGCCAGCCTTGTTCTCGGCTCTTCCAACAGCATCAGCGTTCAGCCTTGGAGGTTGCATTAAATGTTGAGGACAGCTTGTAAGGGACAGGAAGGGACAGGGTGGGCCACCAGGCAGAGGCAGAGAAGGCTTCTGGGGTTGGGGCTGGAACATGACACGAGATACAGCTGAAGGAACCCGGTCTTTAGATGGCAGGAGGGATGACCAAGGAGAAACCATCATTATTACTTAAAGCCTATGACTGCCTTTAGAGCTGCTCCCAACATCCAGGTTCTCTCCTTCTGAGCAGAGAATCAGTTTCCGCAGTCCTCCCTAGACTTAGGGATGGTCATGTGACTTTCTGTGGCCGATGAAATGGGAGGAGAAGTTAGATATGATCATGTGACTTATTTTGGCCAATGGAATGGGAGCAGAAGTTAAGTATGGTCATGTGACTTGCTTAAGTTAGGTTTGGTCATGTGACATGCTGTGGCCAGTGGAAGAGGGGCAGAAGCGTGTGAGCCTCCAGGCTTCCTTCGCTGGCCACTGGTGCCCAGTCATGCTGCAGGTGGTGAAGGCTCTCAGCTTGCTTCCCAGAGCGAGGACAGCGTGCATCAGAGCCCCCAGCCAACCCAGCGTGCACACGGAGCTTGAGTGAGAATATACCTTTGTTCTTTAAGGAACAGAGATCTCAAGGCTGGTTGTCACCGCAACAAAATCAACTAACTGGGAAGAGGTTGAACTAACACAGAGGTTGATCCCAGAAGTAAGTGCTGCTGTAGCAAAAATCCAAATATATAGCTTGAGCTCATGATCAGGCAACAGGCGTTTAGGAAACTGAGACGGGAAGCTGGAAAGATGGTGGCCCGTGTTCTGCGGTGGCGAGACATCTGGCAACGCTGTCGCCTGTGGGGATTTGAGAAGTCGATCAGGCACGCAGCAAAGCTGTGGTTCTGGGGGACGGGGTTGGAAAGGAGACCGAATAGCATGTTCTGGTCGCTGTCGGAATTTGGCGAGGCGTTACAAGAAAGAGGTGCCATCAGAAGAGAAATGGCCGGTGTGCAGACAGGAGTGAAAGGGAACACGGCCAGTTCTCCAATCGGGACTAGGAGGTCTGGAAGAGCCAATTCTTCCCAACCCCTGGGGGTAAAATTAGATATTTGAGAAAGGTGTGGAACCCCAAAGGCTGACAGAAATTGAGCCATGTGGCGAAGGGCCAAATCCAGGGAGTGCGTGTCACACCCAGAGATAAACTAAGGGATTTGGTGGCTCAGCGTAACAGCCCAACAAGAGGTGTGACAGCCATGGATCCTTCCAGCTGCACAAAGCAGCCCAGGGAAAAGAGTCTGAAGGTGTGGCTCTCCCACCACAGCCTGAGGTCTCGAGGGCGTTGTGATCACGTCTGAGAAGGAGGAAGCGTGGGGTGAGGGGGCACAGAAATACAGAAGGCAGGAGAACTCTGCCCCCAGAGGCAGGGCGGCTCTGGCTACTGGAGCATGGAGCTGACCAGAAGGCAGATGAGGAAGCCACAACACGTTTGAGAGGGCTGTACGGCCGCAGGGACCCCCAGCGTGAACAATAGGGTGCCACGTGCATTCAAGACAAAATGAGCCTTGGCCTTCCACAGGGCCGGAGGCCAGAGGGCTTGGAAGTCTGTCCATCCCCAAGGAGAACACAGTCACCGGTCTGCCTCAGATGGCGGAGGAGGGTAGTGGGAAAAGCAAACCCTCCTGGAGGATGGAGCCAGGTGCTGCCAAGGACCAAGGACGCTGCTCCCTGGGAGCAGAATCAGAGCCGAATCAGAGAGCATTTCACACCTGATGGTAGAATCGGGCCCTCAATACATTCTCCCAGTGGGGGGATAGGGGGTTCAGAACTGGAGACTGGTGTGATATTTGGAGTGAGGGAGTAATTTGTCCTTTTACCTCTGGATATCTGAGCATAAGGGGCCATGCCCAGACCTGACGCAGAGCCCTCGAGACCCCGAGACCCTGGCCAGGCCCCGCTGGCAAGCCTGAGGCTCCAGGGCTGCCCTGCAGAGCGGGCTGAGAGCTGGCAGGGCCCCTGGATATTTATGTTCGGAAATATAGCGTTTGCTGATTAAAAATAGAACTAATGATATCTTTGTTCTGCATAAGAAGACAACTGTTTGGGGGAATTATAGTTTCCCTCCCTTTCGAATTTTCTGCAATCTATGGCATTTCCAAGCATATAAAACTTTTCAGAATATCTCTAAGAATAGCTTCTCCCAGGATCCATAGAAAGGGCATGAAATTTACCCTTTTCAGTGGAAAGAAAAGTGTTTCCAAACCCTTAAAAGAGTCTCCCTTGTTGGAAGCCACATGAAGTCGCCAGGACAGACGGTCCTGGAGGACGTCTTTTGATCACACCAGGGGTGAAAGACTGCGCTGTTCTGGTGCCATGAGGCTCCGTGCTGCCCACTGTCCCGCCCACCCGCCATCCTCTCCACCCCCTCACCTAATTGGAGGGGGGGGTCTCCACAATGCCCCCACGTGGGGGGGCCATATCTGGGACCCTCGAGGGGATCTTCAGGCTCCCGCGGCCGAGACCCCCAGTGGAGCGCGAGCCAGGCCGGCTGCGCGCCATGTGAGTCAGCACGTCCCTCCGAAAACGATTTGCAGTCACCGGTAATAGAAACACATCTAGAACGAGGCAGTGAAAAATAAAGAGGAAAGGAGACAGTTGTACAGTGAAAGCACACAAAACTGGAATAAAAGGAGAAACAACAGACTGGGGGAAATAACAGCATCAAACATGACAAAGAGTCGATATCTCTCCGCGGTGAAGACGCTGTGCAGCCGTGTCTGGAGACGGCGGGAAAAGGCGGAGAGAGCCCAACGAGGTACCAGGCTATGCGAGCGTGTGTGTGTGTGTGTGTGTGCATGTGTGTGTGAGATCAAATGTGACTGGCCGTACTGATGCAGGATCCTGAAACCAACTCAGTCCCCAGGGGCCACAGGGAACAGAGGAGCAGCGGGGCCGGGGCGGCTGCGCTCAGACCCCAGCTCCGCTGCCTCTCGCTGCCGGACCTTACAGGCGATTACTTAGCATCTCTGGCTCTGTTTCCTCGTCTGCGAAATGGGAATAATCACCCGATGGCTGGGCAATTAAAGGATACGACACACATAGTGCCAAGCACCCCAACTTTTTCACTCTGTGCTGGAGACAGACGGACAGATGCCCCATTGGAACACACAGGCTGGAGACCCAGAGGCCGCCTGTCTTCCACGATGGCAGAGAGGTGCAGCCTCCAGCCTGGGGTGTAACCAGAGAATGGCCCCAGGTAAGGCAGGACGCCTGTGAGGGGTGGGGCCCAAGGAGCCTGCCTGGGCCTCCTCCTGTGTGGACGCAGCCCCGCCGCACACAGGGAGGCAGGAGAGCGCAGAGGCCAGGATTGATCCAGTGCTCCGGGTCCGACCACCCCACCAAGGTGCGGACCTCAGCTCAGCCAGCTCCTAACGTGACGTGGGCCAGTTACTCAGTTTCCCCCCTGGGGGCGAGGACCAAATGAAACACACCACAGGGCGTGGCACCCAGCAGGTGGTGCTGCTCCTGTTTTCACGTGCAGCGGGGACACTGAGCAGAGCACGCGCTTGGGGCCACACCAAGTGCCTGGGTGGGCAGGTGCCCTCTCGGTGCTGGTTGCAATTGGCATCAACTCTCTCTTTGGAAGAATTCCCTCCTGCTTCACAATGAACTCACGTGGGGCCATGGGAACAACCCCAAGAACCCCTGAAAGAATGGGAGGAGGACAAAGGCAGGCTGGGGACACTCACATGGGGTGACAGCGAAATAACAAGAGAATGTGAACCCACGTTGAATGAAGAAATGCAAAGTATAGAACTGATGAGGTGCTGCTCTCAATTAGCAGACAGACATTTTTATGATAATAAGGTTGGGGAAGCTGACATTTTAATATACAGAGAAACATTCTACAAAAATTCAAACACTCAACCCTGGAGAGAGGTTAAATAAACACCATTCGAAGGAACTCTGTCGCCATCTACATGACCACGGGTGGGTTTTGTCATATTATTTATACTTTTCTGTAATTTCTGAAGCATCTGTGTCCTACAACAAGCATGCATGGCTTTATTGAGAGCAAATGCATTAGTTTTTAGTGTATGCCTAGAGCTAAGAGGCAGGTGTTTGAAAATAGGTGGACAAGGTTATTAAGTCACAACGAGTGAATCTGGCCCTCTGTCAAATGTCCTCGACTACAGCTAGGCTATAATTTTAACGACACAGAGTAATTAGGTAAACCCATCTGAGCTAGTTTCCCAGGACTCTAAAGCAGACCCCACGGGCCCAGTGAGCCCAGGCCCCGCCCCCGCTACTCCAACCCCAAGTTCTTTGAGTCAAACTCTGAACGCCCCCCAGACCATCTGCTCTTCCTCTCATTGCCACCACCGCCGGCCCCAGCCACCTGCCCCGGGACCCACAACATTACAACCCCGCCAGTCTCCCCGCCCTCACACTCCCACACCAACTGGTATGGGTGGAAGTGTGCCCCCCAAATAGGCAAGTTAGAATCCCCACCCCAGGGACCCAGAATGTCCCTGTATTTGGAGATGGAATCTTTGCAGAGGCAATCAAGTTAAAGAGAGGTCATTAGGGTGGACCTTAATCCCGTATGATGGTGGCCTTATAAAAAGGGGAAATTTGCACACAGAGAGAGACATACAAGGGAAAGACTATGTGAGGACACAGGGTGTAGACGACCATCGCCACGCCGAGCAGAGAGGCCTCAGATGGAACCGACCCTGCCAGCGCCTTGCTCTCAGGCTTCCAGTCCCCAGAACTGGGAGAGGATGGATTTCTGTAGTCTGAGCCCCGCCGTCCGTGGACTTGGTTACAGCAGCCGCAGGGAACTAACGGAAACTCTTGCTCTACAAGGCCGTCAAGGGGGTTTTTTTGAAAATCTGAGCACGTCATAACAATGCTTGAAACCATCTAGTGACTTCCCAATGCTTCGCAGACTGAGATCCTATCATAGTCGGCAGGCCCCTCCCAATCTGGCTTCTTCCTCCACTCCCACTCCAGGACATTCCAGCCCCGCTCACTTCCCCCCGTGGTGGCCATCCTTCCCACCTTCCCGCTTTGTCACACACACACGCTCTGCGTGGGGCACTCTTCTCATCCCCTCCGTCTCTTCCCGACACACAAATGCACACAAACTTCTGCTCCCACACACACGCACCCTCGCCCTGCTCATTTCTCCTGCTCACTCGGAGGGTGTCAGTCTAAACAACACACCTCAGCAGGCCCTGCTCTTTCTTCCAGTGGCTCCGTGGACATTTGGGGCCAGGCTGGTTTCTGTTTGGGGAACTTTCCTGGGAATTGCACAGTGCTTAGCAGCATCCCTGGCCTCCCCTCACTAGCTGCCAGTCGAGTCCCTCCCCACCCCAGGTATAACAACCAGAAGTGGCTCCGGACATTTCCAAACATCCCCCAGGGACAGAATCACCTGCGGCTGAGGGCCACTGCTCTCAACTGTCAACCCCACAATGACATGGATGGCATCTGCCCTCCTCACCATCATGTGTCCAGCACCGAGAGCAGATCCTGGTACCTGGAGCTGGGGCGTGCCAGACGGAAGGACCATGAGCAAGGGAGCCAGCAATACAGTTCAGTCTCTGAGGCCCAGATGCAGCCTGATGCTCGCTTTTGCTCCTGGTACAGGAATAACCCCAGCACAAAGGCTGGGGGTGCCCACGGGAAACCGCCTCATGCAGTGGACACTTCCTGGTTCCTGTTTCTCTCTTTCCTGGGCCTTTGTGTAGACTTGTTCCCCATCAAGGTGAAAGCCAGATAAATAAAGATGAACCGACAGAAGAGCGAATAGCATCTAATCCCTCCCAGGCGGAGAGATACCATGTCACCTCTCTAGTGGCTGTATTAACAGTTTAACATAGCTCCGAGCGCTCAGGGCCGGGCAGGCCTCCCCAGCAGCCAGCGGGACAGCAGAGGCAGGAGACGCACAGGGACTCTCAGGTGCCCATGAACGGCTCGGCCCGGCAGTCTGGGGGTCTGTCTGTCAGCACCTTGGTGTCCTCCATTCCCCAGATATGGGGAGCCCCTGCTGCCCACCCAACCCCTGAGCTCTGCCTGCTCACCCCATCAGGGGTGCAGCCCTAGGGAGAGAGGGGCCGGAAACAGGGCCCAGTCCTCGAGCCGGGGGCTTCTCCTCTTGGCACTGTTGACTCTGACCTTGACTGGGGCAAAGAGACCCAGGCCCCCTGAGAGCTGAGAACACATACAACGTCTTCCCAGCACAGAACTTGGCACACAGTCAGTGCTCAATAAATGTTTGTTGGCTGGAGGCAAAGAAGGCGGGGGCAGGGAGAGGGGAGGGGGAGAAGGGGACAACAGGTGTATTATGCCTGCGGCCAGAGAAGGCAGGTGATGAATCCAGCTACGACACTCAGAGCAGGCCCCACCACCCACCTGGTGCTCCCTTCTTGAACCAGCTGAGGAAGTCATCTGGAGCCTGAGGACCAAGGGCGGGCCTCAGGAGCTCCTCAGAAGCCAAAACACAGCGGCCTTGGGAATACGGCCGGGCTCCTGGAGGAGCTGGGAAGGCTGGATGGAGGC
The DNA here is from genome assembly GCF_041296235.1 of Equus asinus. Classification (NCBI taxonomy): domain Eukaryota; kingdom Metazoa; phylum Chordata; class Mammalia; order Perissodactyla; family Equidae; genus Equus; species Equus asinus. Next base: position 110,048,078 of record NC_091794.1, on the reverse strand, counting down.
AGTGGGGTCAGTCAGGATGCTCTGCCGCAGCAGATGGATCCCTGCCTGCATCTCTCCCCACAGCGCCCAGACCACCCTCCCCACTGAGCAAGCTCCAGGAGGACAGGGGCTTGGCCTGGCGACTGCCAGCACCACACAGCGCCTGTCTGTCCCGTCGCAGGCATTTGAATGGTGGATGAACGCTGTGACTAGGTGAGCGCCCAAAGCGCTGGGCTCAGGAACGTCAGCTCCACCTTCTGCTGGAGACTCCTCGCAATGTATGGACCACTAGCCAAAGAGCAAGAGCTCCTGTTGCAACCTTCTTAATCAAACAGGCTGAGTTTGAGGACCCAGCTGCCACTTCCCTGCTGTGTGACCTTGGCAAGCCGTGACCTTGCTGCCGTCATGACCTCGCTGCTGTCCGCTCCTGCCGACACGTTCCAGGTACTTCCTCATGATGCTGCTGCAGGGACCAGGTGAGAAGACAAGTCTTGAAGCACCTTATAAACCATAAGGCGGCTGGTTCCTTGTTATCACTCCTGCAATTCAGCAAGATACCTGAGTGAGCTTCAGCTCCCCGTAGGCAATTTGCCATCAGCTCTGCTTTGCATGAAAGAAAGGAGACACTGAGCCACCGCTGACCCCACCTGGGTCTCCCGGGAGCTGTAAATCTCCCCCTGGGCCTTAATCAGCAACCAGCCCAGCTGTCTCCCCAGCAGCTGGCTTCCTGAGCACCAAGGGTCTTTGAATGGCTGCTGTTTTCTTTATCGTCTCATCCCACAAGAGGCACGTCTTGGAATGGAGCCCTCATTACTTTCACATAGATATACAGGTCTGGGCCCAATACTTTGCAAAATCTTTTCTAAAATTATCAAAAAATGCACCCACCCACCTCCCCCCCCCACACACACACACATACACATGAATTTGAGTTGTGTAAATAGGATTCAACTTTTCTGCTCTGCTGAGAAATGCTGCAAGCAAAGTTGAAAACCTCATATCTCAAAAATCAAATCAACAGGCACTTTTGAAAAACTGACACATATGAAAAAACAGAGAAAGAGAAAAAAGGCTTCCTTCAGTGCCCCACCCAGGGCCCGCTGTGCATCCACTGAACTTGCTTCAAGTCAGAGCAGCTTCACGTTCTGCTGACTTCGCCTGCTGGTTCGAAACCACAAGCCATATTTTTAAAATAAAGGAAGAAAGCCCGCATGTAATTTAGTGGTGGTGATTTGTCACCCACTCCTGAAAACAAATGCCCTTGGCCTCGAAGGCCAGCAGATTTATCGAGAGGGAAGATCTATATTTTCTGCGCTAAAGTGACATTCCCAGGTTGGGTAATTGCTGCATAAACAATAAGTTACCCATTGATTAATTGTGCTTCCAGGGTTTTCCGGAGAGCTCTTCATGCAGACAGCTGTGTACACTCTAGCAGTGAACCGTAAAAGGCAAAGGCCTGGGGACTCACCCCCAATAGAAGGGGACAAACACCATTAGCTGGATTTCAGAACACCCATCTATTTCACAAAGGCGTCCTTCGATAAGGGATGGCTGAGCACACTGGATGCACAAATAGTCTCCATCTGTAAGGAGAGACTTAAAAATATACTTCCATGAAATACACTGCACACCTATCAGAACGGCCAAAATCCAGAACATTGCACCACCGAATGCTGGCAAGGGTGTGGAGCTGCAGGAACTCTCGCTCGCTGCCGGTGGGAACACAACACGGTGCCGCCAGTTAAGAAGAAAGATGGGCAGATTCTTACAAAACTAAACTTACTCTTACCATATAATCAGCAGTCACACCCCTCAGGGTTTACCAAATTGGGTTGAAAACTTGTCCACACAAAAACCTACACAGGAACGTTTATAGCAGCTTTATTCATGAATGCCAAAAACTGAGAGCAACCAAGATGCCTTTCAGCAGGTGAATAGATAAACAAACTGTGGTACATCCAGACAACAGAATATTATTCAGTGATAAAAAGAAATGGGCGATCAAGCCGTGAAAAGACATGAAGGAATCTTAAACGCATGTTGCTAAGTGAAAGAAACCAGTACGAAAAGTCTATATACTTTACGATTCCAAATACGTGACATTCTGGAAAAGGCAAAACTATAAAATGGAATGGATCGGTGGTCGCCAGGGGTTTGGAGAAGGGAGAGATTGAACTGGTGGAGCACAGGGAATATTTCAGGGCCATGAGCTACTTCTGTATGATGCTGGCAGATATATGACACTGCGCATTTGTCAAAACCCGGAGACTTTTACAGCACAAAGAGTGAGCCTTAATGCATGTACGTTTTTTAAAAATCAGTTAGGCAGTTGGAGGGCCCCAGGATGGGATGGAGACTGTGACAGAAGAATCTCCCTGTAATACGGCTGCAGGACACGGCCTCACTGAAGGAGGCAGCAGGGGTGGGGAAAGTGCTGAGCTCAGTAACTCTGGGAATGAGTGGAGTCCGATAGGCTAAAGACAAAAGAAATTGGACGGAAGCACCACACTCTGGTTGGTAAAGTTGCCTCCTTCAGGGTACTGGTTAACAATTCCAATACCACTATACATACATTCTAGGATTGAATAAACAAGTAAACGGATGCAAGATGGTGGGAGCAGCTTTCCCACTATTGGAGAGGAAGGTTCAGACAAGCAAGGGGGAGGAGGCTGGAATGATCCATGTGGTGATGGATCAGACTGGAGACATCAGACGAAGAGACAGATAGGGAGATAGATAGATAGATAGATAGATAGATAGATAGATAGATAGATAATGTGCGTATATACATGAGTTAGTATGAGATCGTGATTTTTTTAAACTTCTGTGTGTTTTTCTATTGTTAATCTGTCTTTTTTTTGGTGAGGAAGATTAGCCCTGAGCTAACATCTGTTGCCAATCTTCCTCCTTTTTTTTCCCTCCCTAAAGCCCCAGGACATAGTTGTATATCCTAACTGTAGGTCATTCTAGCTCTTCTGTGTGGGATGCCACCATAGCATGTTTCCATGAGCAGTGTGTAGGTCCACACCCAGGATCCAAACTGGCAAACCCCAGGCCACCAAAGCAGAGCATGTAAATTTAAACACTCGGCCATGGGGCCGGCCCCTGATATTGTGATTTATAATAAGAAATACATATTTGCTCTTCATCTCCATTTCTGGCACAAAGCTCCTAAAACACTTGGAATTTCCTAAGTGATGAGTGCAGCAAAGGTGTCTCCCATATGCTGATGAGGCGGCTTTTGGACACATCTAAGTGTGGGGGCTGGTGGCCAGGGGAACCAACCATGTGATGGAGAGTTGGAAATTTCAGTCCCACTGCCGGACCTCCAGGGAGGGGAGAGGTGCTGGAGGCTGCATTGGTCACCAACGGCCGATGATTTAATCCATCCTGCCTATGTAATGGAGCCTCCTTAAGAATCCAAAAGGACAGAGGTCCAGAGAGCTTCTGGGCTGGCGACACATGGAGATGTGGGGAGAGTGGTGCACCTGGAGAGGGTGTGCAGCCTCTGCGCCCCATAACTTGTGCTATGCATCTCTTCCATCTGGCTCTTCCTGAGCTATAACCTTATTATAAACCAGTAAACTCATAAGTAAAATCCTTCTCTGAGTTCTGCAAGATGCTCTAGCTAATTAATCAGACCCAAGGAGGGGGTGTTTGGGACCACTGATTCCTAGCTGGTCAGTCAGAAGCACAGGTAATAACCTGGACTCGCGATTGGCATCTGAAGTGAGGGTGGGGGCCAGTCTTGTGGACCGAGACCTTATCCTGTGGAATCCGACACTATCTCCAGGTAGATGAGTCAGAATTGAGTTGAATTGTAGGACACCCGGCTGGTGTCTGGAGAATTCCTCAGATGTGTAGGGAAATTCCCACACACACCCACATTGGAAATTGGTCCCAGAACACCTTTTAATTAGTAAACATACACTTATTTCATTGCTCTGTCCACCGAGAGGACCTAGAAGCAGTGACATCCCAGTTGCAATGAGCACACCCAGCGCCCAGATCTTGGTTTCTAAGTACCATTCTCCGATAAGAGAGACCAGGGCTCCCTAAAGAAATGGCTGACTCCTAGGCTGGGACAGGACGTATACCAGATGAGCCTGCAGCATCTTGTAGTGCCAGAAAATAAGAAAGTGCTCCAAAACCACAATGATGGGGGTGTCTCGAAGGGACACAGGAGCTGGCTGAAAGAGCTCTCAATGGCCAAAGCTGGAAAGATTTGAGCAACAAAATAAACATAACCCAAAGTATAAAAAGAAAATCCAAGAGTCCATACTGATATAAACAAATGGTTGAATAGGTAAATAAATGGGTAAGAATAGCCAAACCTCCCATCCAGAGGAATTCTAACTAGTTTACATAGATACTTCCCCCTCAAGGAGGTGGAGCATAAGCCCCCAGCCCCTGAATGTGGGCTGTGCCTGCTGACTGCCTTCTAGAGAGCACGGCAGGGAAAAGAGAAGGGAGTAACTTCCCGGTGGAGAAGAACAGCAGACTCAGCTGGGTGACCAAGGCCAACATCCACAGTGTTAAGTTGTGTTGATAGCTGGTTGCTGTGACATGATGTGATGAGAACAACACTGCTCCTCTGGGGTCATCCTCCCAAAAACACGTCACCCCCATCGAACCGTGAGAGAAACATCGGACAAATCCCAACAGAGGGACATTCTCCAGAACAGCTGACCAGCGCTCCTCAAAACTGTCAAGTCCCACAAAACAAGGAAACTCTGAGCAGCTGTCACAGCCCAGAGGAGCCTAAGCGGACGTGACAACTCAATGTCACGTTGTGTCCTGGGTGGGCTCCTGGAAGAGGAGAGGACATCAGGGGAAAACCAGCGAAATCCGAACAACATGTGGAATTTAGTCAATAATACTATATCAGCATTGGTCTGTTAATGGTAACGAATGTACCGCATAAATGTAAGGTGTTCAAACAGGGGAACCTGAGAGAGAGGCCTATGGGAACTCTCTGCGCTGTCTGCAACTTTTCTGTAAATCTCAGACTATTCTTTAAAAAATTATTAAATATAGATATGTATACACATATGCTGTTTTATGTCAGTCTCAGCCTATGATAGTGATGCTCTTGGCTGAGAATGCCGAGCCCTCACCGGGGCCCAGACTACCTGCAGGAGCCAATGTTGCAGCCCGACCAGCCCTTGTGGTTCTTATTGTGGTTGCAGGACACCCAGCAACACCCAGCGGGGAACTTTGAGGAACGAGGTTTTTACTCACAGGTCCTGAGGGGCACGTGGCACACCTGGGGCCACACAGTGAGGTCGCGGGTAGAGAGAGAGAGTGCACACAGGGACCTGGGGTTCTGGCTCTGTTGGGGTCGGGGTAGGGGGCCTAGGGTTTCTCAGGTTCATCTTTATTGGTGGATTTAAAACATAAGAGGGGATCTAAAGCTCGGAGGGAAAAGCGGAGTTGCTGGAGCCGTCAGTTACCTGGGTCGCCCAGCGCTTTCCAGAGGGGACCTCATGGGGCGGGCGGCCTGGCTCCCTATCTGGTTGTGTAGCTGACATGCATTTATTCGAGATGGGTGTCTTTGAAATGGATGCCTCTGCGATCAAAACCTTCATGTCAGCCGCTTACTACACACACACACACACACACAGACGAACACACACAAACATACACACAGTCCCCGGCTTACCATAGTTCAACTTACGGTTTTTCAATTTTACAATAATGTGAAAGCAATGCGCATTCAGTAGAAACCGTACTTGGAGTTTTGCATTTTGCTCTTTTCCCGCCTAGCCACGTGTGGCCCGGTGCTCTTGTGATGCTGGGCGGTGGCCGCGAGCTGCAGCTCCTGGTCAGCCACGCCATCACTTACAACCCTTCTGTACCCAGGCGACCACTCTGTTTCTCACTTTCTGTACCATATTCAATCGATTACATGAAATATTTGACACTTTATTATAAAGTAGGCTTGTGTGAGATGACTTTGCCCAACCACAGACTCATGTCAGTGTTCTGCACGGGTTTCAGGCGAGGGAGGCTAAGCTAGGATGTTTAGTAGGTTAAGAGGATTAAATGCATTTTTGACTTAGGATATTTTTAGCTTACGATGCGTTTATCCAGATGTAACCTCATCATTAAGTCAAGGAAGATCCGTATATATTTCCACAAAAATCCTGGGCACCGATACAGAGCCCCCACCACCCCCCACAATCACGACAGAATTCTGACAGCCAGACAGGAACGGCCCCCACACACTTTACTCCCTGAGGCGCTGTCGTACCCTGATTCTGAGCAGACTCCATGTGCTGCGGTGGGACCTGGGGCGGGGGGTGCTGGAGGGAGGGTCAGAAGAGGGGGAGGCGCCCAGCAGCCTGGGTCTCTGGGCCGTGACCTCATCCTCACCACCACACCCAGCAGGTCCCTGGGGCCTCTCCAGCACGGTGGGCACTGAGGGCCGGGACAGCCAGGCAAGGCCACCGCACCTGAGGCTGGAGCCACCTGAAGTCGTATTTCAGGAAGATTTCTCTCAACAGCAGTTACACTTTTTTTTAATGCTTTTGCTTTGAAGAGCTAAGCATTTATTTTCTCGATATTCTAATTACGTTTTTAAAAATAAGCTTCCCCAGCAAAGGGCGCTGGCTTCGGCTCCAGCTCCCGTGAGATGCCTCACATATCTTGCCTTGCTTGATCTCATAGTAACATCCTAGGTTCTCTCACTCTTCTCATGTTGCAGGTAAAAAAACAGAGACTCGGGGCTGGCCCCGTGGTGTAGTGGTTGAGTCCAGCGTGCTCTGCTTCAGTGGCCCAGGTTTGCGGGGTCAGATCCTGGGCACAGACCTATATACCGCTCACCAAGCCATGCTGCAGCAGTGTCCCACACACAAAGCAGAGGAAGTTTGGCACAGATGTTAGCTCAGGGCTAATCTTCCTCAAGCAAAAAAAAAAGAGGAAGATTGGTAACAGATGTTAGCTCAGAGCAAATCTTCGTCACCAAAAAAAAAAAAAAAAAAACCATAGAGGCTCGAGTCGATTAAAGACACAGCCCAGGTTCCACAGCTGATGGAGAGAAAAGCCAGGGTCAGGCCCTCACAGATCCCGTCCATTCTCCCCTCCTTCCCTACGCAGTCAACGGTGGACAAAGTCGGGTCTGCTCCCGGCCCCTGTAGCAAGCCTCAGGCAGCACAGTGCCCCTCCCTCAGCACACAGCGTGGGAAGCCTGCTGTCAGCAGGCGGATCTGAGGCCCCCGGGGCTAGAGGCCAGTTCTGTGCCGCTGAGACAGAAGCCACAGCCGATCACCCCAGCCGGCCGCATCTGAGTCCTGCCGCCTTGAGCAGAGAGAACGCCATTCACCAACCCGCCAAGGCCCGCTGGGTGCGCCTCATCCTTGCAGCCATCGCTGAAGGGAGGCAGCCACCGGCCAGGCAGAGCTTCCCCGGCCCGGCGCCCTGTGCGGACGCAGCGGGACAGAGAGAATCACAACCGTTAAACTGCGAGGCCCTCCAAGGGGTGAGGAAGCGGGAGGAGGTGGGAGGGAGCAATGGTGCAGATTCACCCACTGGGAGGCAGGAACACGTCACTCTTCAGAGAGACAGTGGTTTGCCTCATCTGACTTTAGGGTTTATTTTATTTTCTTGTTTAATATGTGAAAAGTCCTGGAGGTCTCTGATAGAGCTTGCCAGACGGATCCCTCCATCTCCATAACACATCCACACCTGCCTCTTGTCGCCATGGCAACCATCCTGGTCCGAGCCTCCCAGCCCTCTCTCCAGGGCCTGCCACTGCCTCCAAATTGTGGTCTGAAGCCACACAAGTCTGGTCTTTATTTCCTGGGCTTCTCCCCCACCATGTCCCCACCTCGCCTCACCCCCTCTACAACGAGGTCGCCAGAGAGATCTTTACAAAACAGCAATCAGACACAGACACTCTGCTGCTCAAAAACCTCCATGGGTTCCCCTCCCACTCAGGAGAAGCTCCTCCACATGGTATGTGACCTCTATGACCTCACCCTGTCCCTTCCTCCCCTTCTCTCTCTTGGCTCCACTCACACTGGCCCCCTTTCCTTCCTCAAAACCCCAACTCTCGTTCCTGACTCAGGGCCTTTGCACTTGCTGTTCCCTCTCCCAGAGTGTTGTTCTCCAGAATGTGTGTGTAATAGGTTCCTCCTTCCCCTCAGCTTAAGTGTCACCTCCTCAGGGAAGCCTACCCTGATCACCAACCTCAATTCTCCCACCCACTGTCCCTCCCCATCACAACTCAGTTTATTTTCATCCTGACACCAACTGCTGCCTGGTCCTCTCCTCGAATTTGCCAACCTCTTTCCTGTCGCTATCCTGGACTAGACTGCACGGCCCTTGCAGGCATGGGTAGGCTCTGCCTTGTTCCCCACTCTGTTCGAGGCTTCTGCAACACTGCCTGGAACACAGTGGGTCTTCACCTGGCTGGAGACCAAGGGAGGAGCTGAGGCTGCAGTTCAAGTCCAAAGGTGTCAGGGGAGGTTAGGCTTTTGTTCTGTTCAGGCCTTCGACTGATTGGACGAGGCCCACCATGTTATGGAGGGCAATCTGCTTCACTCAAAGTCCACCAATTTAAACGTAAATCTCACCCATAAACACCATCACAGAAGCAGCCAGAATAACGTTTGACTACATACCTGGGCATCGTGACCCAGCCAAGCAGACACATAAAATTGACCATCACAAACCCCAAATGGGATAAACCCAAGGGAATCTGTGCCAAGACGCATGGTAATTGAACTTCTGAGAATCAAAGACAAAGAAAAAGCAGCCAGAGAAAAATAACCCTGACCTATAGGAGAATTCAAATTAGAGCAGATTTTCCGTTAGAAACCACGGAAGCCAGAAGGAGGTGGCACGAAATTTTTCACATGCTGCAAGGAAAGAAGAGTCAACCTGGAATCTTATATCCCATGGAAATGTCCTTTAGGAGTAAAGGGGAGGTCAAGATGTTCCCAGATGAAGAGAAACCAAGAGAATTTGTCACTGACAGACCTCCTAAAGAATGGCTAGGGCCTTCTCAGTGGTGTACCGGTTAAATTCACATGCTCCACTTCAGTGGCCCAGGGTTCACAGGTTCGGATCCCGGGCATGGATCTACACACTACTCATCAAGTCACGCTTTGGCAATGTCCTACATACAGAATAGAGGGACACTGGCACAGATGTTAGCTCAGGGACAGTCTTCCTCACCAAAAAAAAAAGAATGGCTAAAGGAAGTTCTCTAATCAGAGACAAAAGATTTTAAAAAAAAAAGAGACCTTGGAACATCAGAAAGGAAGAGAAGACATAGTAAGCAAAAAAAAAAAAAAAAGAGTAAATAAAATGGATTTTGAACTCTTGAGTCTTCTAATTATGTTTGATAGCTGAAGCAAAAATTAGAACACTGTCCACTGTGGTTGCACAGGTGTGTAGAGGAAATATTTACAATTATATTATAAATGGGGCATGGTAAAGGGACATAGAAAAAGGCAAGGTTTCTGTGCTTCATTCAAACGACTGAAATGAAAAAGCCAGTAGACTATGGTAAGTGACGTGTATATAACGTAACACCTAGAACACCGTGAAAAAAGCCAAACAGAGAGATGCACTCAAAACACTATAAGCAAACAAAGTGGAATTCTGAAAATGTTCAAGTGACCCAGAGGAAGGCAGAAAAGACAAAATGAGAAATGAAAACAGAGAGAACAAACAAAACAAATAAATAAAATATGGTATTTAAGACCTAACATGTAAATAACTACATTAAGCGTACCAATGAAAAGACAGAGAGTGGCAGGGTGGACTTAAACCATGCCTCACCTAGAGGCTTTCTGTAAGAAACTCACTTTAAATATAACAGGATTGGCAGAAAGTAAAAGGATGGAAAAAGACATTATGCAAACATTAATCAAATGAAAACAGAAGTGGCTACGTTAATATCAGGTACAGCAGGCATGAGAGCATAGAAAAGTACCAGCAACAGAAGGGGACATTATATTATGACAAAAGGGTCAGTCCACCAACAAGACACAGCAATACTGAACGTGGATGCACCAAACAACAGAGTTGCAAAATATGTGAAGCAAAAACTTATAGAACGGAAAGGAGAAATAGACAAATCGGCAAATACAGTTGGGGACTTCAACAGCCCTATTTCAACAACTGATAGAACAACCACACAAAACTCAGCAAAGATATAGAAAAATCATTAACACCGTCAACTAACAGGGCCTCATCGAGATTTACAGGACGCCCCACATGACCACACACGCACATTCTTTTCAAACGTACGTGGAACACACACCAGGATAGACCCTCCCTGGGCCATGACAAACCTCAAACGTTGTAAATAACTGAAACCATACAGACTATGTTCTCTGACCACAGCGGAACCACACTAGAAGTTCATAACCGAGAGACAACGTGAAAATCTCAAACACGTGGAAACTGAGCACACTTTTATGGGGGAAAGAGAAAATCTCAGGAAAAATTTTTTTAAAATACATTCAAATGACAACACAGTGTATCAACACTGCTAATGCAGAGCGGAGAGGGAAGTGTACAGCAGTAAATGCACACGTTAGGAAAGAAACGGTCTCAAATCAATAGTCTAGGTTCCCGATTCAAGAACCTAGAAAAGAAGAGGAAAATAAACCCAAAACAAGCAGAAGGGAGTAAATAATAAATATAAGAGCAGAAATTCATGGAATTGGAAACAGGAAAATAATAGAGAATATCAATGAAACAAAGAGCTGGTCTTTGAAAAGATCACTAAAATTGACAAGCCTTCAGCAAGACTGAGAGGGAAAAAAATATAAAATACAAATTACCAATATGAGACATGAAACAGCAGTGTCACCGTAGAACCTGTAGGTATCGAAAGAATAATAAAGAATGCTATGGACAATTCCACACACAGAAAGTTGACAACTTTGGCTAAGCAGACCACATCCTTGAGACATACAAACTACCACGACGCATGCAATATGAAACGGAGGGCTTGATAGCTCTGTAACTATCGAGGAAATTGAATTTGTCATTTAAACCTTCCCAAAAATGATTTCTGCAGGCGCAGATCACTTCAACGGAGAATTCTACCAAACATTTAAGGAAGAATCAACACCAGTTCTACATGATCTCTTCCAGAAAACCGAAGAGGAAGAAATATTTCTCAATTCATTTGATGAAGCTAGTATTATCCTGATACTAAAACCAGACGAACACAGTTCAAAAAAGAAAAACTACACAGCCATGTCCCTCACAAACATAGACACAGAATCCTTAACAAAATGTTAGCAAATATAATTCAGCAACGCGTGAAAAGAGTCGTTCACCATGACCAAGTGGAACTTACTCCAGGGATGCAAGGCAGGTGCAATATCTGAAAATTAATCAGTGTGATCCACCATATTAACAGGCTAAAAAAAACCACAAGTCATGTCAACCAATGCATAGAGAGCACATATCAAAATCTAACTCATTAGCAATAAAAATGCCCCCCAAAATGGCAAGAGAAGTGAACTTCCTCACCGTGACAAAGAACGCCTATGAAAATCTACAGCTAACATTTTGCTTAATGGCATAAGACTGAATGCTTTCTTTTTCTTGCAACGAACACCTGGATACGGAAATTTAAAATATATTACCATTTATAATGACCAAAAAAAATTAAGCACTTTGTTATAAATCTAACAAAACATGGACAGCACTTGTATGTTGAAAATAACACAATTCTGATGAACGAAATCAAAGATCTAATAAATAGACACATCGTGTCCATGGATTGGAAGACTCCACATGGCACAGATGTCACTTTTCCCTAAATCCCTAAATTTACGTACAAGGGTAACACAATTCCTAACAAAATCTCAACACAATTTTTTGTAGATATAGACAAGATTATTCTAAAATTTATTTGGAAAGGCAAGGGAATTAGAATAGCTGAAACCTTTTTGCAAAGGAGGAATAAAATAGGAGAAATCAGTCGACCCAATTTCGAAACTTGTTACAGAGCTGCAGTAATCAAGAGCATGTGGCATCGCAGAGGGACAGACACACGGGTCAGTCAAACAGAATGGAGGACCCAGAAATAGACCCTCACAAATATGCCCAACTGACTGTTGACAAAAGTGCAAAGCAATTCAGTGGAGGAAGGATAACTTATTCAACAGATGGGGCCGGAGCAATTGGGCATCCATAAACAAAGAAACAAAACAAAACTAAACTAACTTTGTTCCTAGACAAAAATTAACTCAAAATATATCACAGATAAAGTAAAACGTAAAATTATAAACTTTTAGAAAAAAATATAGGAGAAAATCTTTGGGACTTAGGACTGAGCAAAGATTTCTTAGACCTGACACCAAAAGCGCAATTCATAGAGGGAAAAATTGATACATTAGACCTCATCACAATTAAAAATTTTTGCTCTGTGAAAGATCCTTTAAGAGGATGACAAGATTAGCGACAGAGTACGGGAGAACGTTTGCAAACCACGTACCTGACAGAGGACTAGTATGCAGAATACACAAAGAACTGTCGAAACTCAACAGTCAAAAGCAAACAAGTTCTCAGCATCTGTATTTGCTGAGTTGCAACTGACAAATTGTCATCCTATCGTCACCTCTGGTGACCCGCCAGGCGACCGTGATTCGGCTGACGTCCTTGCTTTACGGAAGAGGGAAAGGAGACTTAGAGACTTGCCTCTGCTTCACCTCCTCAAGGGGCACAGAGCTGCATTATTCTGTTTCTTAATTTATCTTTTTAATTGTGTGAAACATACATAACATAAAACCTGCCTTTTTAACCATTTTTAACCATACAGTTCTGTGGCATTAAGTACATTCACATTGCTGTGCAGCCATCACCATCGTGCATCTCCAGAACTCTCTTCATCTTACAAAACTGGAGCTCGGTCCCCATTCAACACTAACTCCCCGTCCCCTCCCCCCAGCCCTGGCACCCACCCTTCTACTTTCTGTCTCCGTGAACAGGACTCCTCTGGGCTGGAATCCTCTCGGCAGGATTTCTCCCTGTGTGCCTGGCTTATTTCATTTATCATAATGTCTTCAAGATTCATCCATATGGTAACCTGTGTCAGAATGTCCTTCCTCTTCAAGGCTGAATACTATTCCAGTGGTAGATCTGGATTTGAACGGCCCTCTGAGAAGCCAGCCCGGCTGGAGGCAGTCCCCTGAGCCCCGTGTCTGGAGCCTCCAGAGGGATGACATCACCTTTGTCATAAGACACCACATACGGGGCCTGGAGAAGGTGCCCAAGGTTGACAAGGAAGATAAAAACTAAACTGGTTTTGGAAAAGGCACACGGTTAGCACAGACCGAGCAGGGGTCTGAGACCCTCCAGGGACCCAGCGGGGGTGCAGGAGGCTGGGTCCAGGAGGGCAGACGAGGGAGGAGGTGGCGGGAGCGTGGGTGGGAAGGGAGACTGGTGGGAGGCGCTGGGGTGCTGATGGGGATTTGCGGGCTGCTCCCCCAGCCCTGTTCTCTCACTGCTGTTCTAACACCGCGCCAATGCCAGGAAGGGCTCAGCAACGACGCGAGCGAGGCCGGGACCGTCAAAGCGCAGAGGAGGGGTTAAATATTGTTTAGGAAACCTCTTTTCCTCTAATTTATGCTGTGCCTTTGAAGATGAAGAAGGCTCAGGCTCGCAATCAGGGAGAAGGGTGGGGGGGGGCACCGTGAACATCTCAGGACGGCAGAGGATGGGGGCTCCCACTGTCCTGGGGAATATCAATTCCAAAGGATTCTATTCCAGCACATAAAGGAGCCAAGCTTTTCAAAGAAAATCAGCCTTTCATAAAATTTCTTGGAAATCTAGTCAAGAAAGTGTGTGTGTGTCACTCAGAAAACACTGCCGTATTATAGGCGTTTAACTCCGTCAGTGGGCTGTGGAAAAGTAAAGGACCCATTTAAGCCGAGTGTCTGGAGCTGCGGCCCGGTGAGGAAAGCCTCGGGCCCGCGAGGGCTCTGGAATGACGGGGTGGGGTTGCCGTGGCGAGCGTGTGCCCGATCCATCTCTGATGACAACCTCAGAGTCCTTGAAGGAGCTCCCGTCAGCACCACCGGAGGCCCATTAAACACAGGTTCCCCCGCCCCACGCCAGACCTGCGGAAGCCAGACCTCTGTGGAGGTTGCCAGGAATCTGCATTTTAACAATTCTCAGGTAATTCCTGTGCACATAGCAGGATGCCACAGCGGGACTCCTGCCTCAGTTTCTGCCAAGGGCCAAAGTCAAGAGATGCCAACAGCCACCTTTGCAGAGCGCGGCAAGGTGCCGGGCCACCTGTGCGTGACTCGCAGCCTGGTTTCCCCATCCTTGGCCTGAGCCGCCTTGAGGGCATGAGGAGGACGGGCGCCAAGGAGGCCAGGGCGTGGCTGGAAATCGGCAAGTCCACCTCTCTAGAAAGAGGTGAGTCTGCTGTGGGGATCCTCTGGGGTGAGGGGTGACTCCCCTCACCTGAAGGAAGGGAGAGGAGCTCCTAGGAGACCCCTGGAGGGTCTCACGTACGGCCCCAAGAGTGTGCAGGACACAGATGGAAGTCAACTCGCTCCCAAAGAAGGGTCTGCAGCAGAGGCAGCACTGCCCCCGGAGGGGCTGGAGACAGGGCGCCTGCCAGGGAGGTGACACGCCACCGAGGACAGGGCCTCCTGGGGATAGATGGCCCCACGTGGGAAAGATAATGTCCTGGGGCCACTTTAAAGAGATTCTTCCCAGGAGGATGCCTAAGGGGTGGGAGTGGGTGGCCGGGACCCTGAGGCGGTCCCAGGAACCACAGGAGGGCCAGGGGAGGGCTGGCCTCCGTCACGGGCCGCACTCAGAGGGGCCGGATGGCTGGCCGTCTCCAAGAAGCCCCCAGAGCTCTCAGCGCCAAGTGCCCGCCCTCTTTCTCTCCTTGCTCCAACCTCAGAAGGACGACATACTTTGGGCCTGAGAGGGCAGTGAAGGTCTGAGCCTGTCAGAGTAAAGAAAGCCGCAGGCCCTCGGCCCCCACCTCAGGCTGCCGGCCTGGGCCAGGCCTGTGCTGGGAGCAGAGACACTGATGTGGCAGGACGACCAGGTTTTGCGTACTTTACTGGACTAAACACACTAAAGAAAAATCGGACCACTGCTATAACTAAAAATGACAATAGGACTTTTATTTTCTGAGGGGGACCAGAGACATCATAGGGCCTGTGTGGGATTCTATCCAAGGGACACGCCAGTGACCCTGCAGGCTGAGTCGTCCAGGCCTGGCGCTCAGCGTGCCCACGTGCCCCATCACGCCCCTGAGGCTTCAGCAGCTGAAGGAGAACCCTGAACAGCCTGAGTGTAGGGGCCGGCAGCAGCTCGCCGACGCCCCAGAAACCCCTGGGAAGCTGAGCTGACCACTCACGGACTCAAGTCTCCCAGCGACTGAAAACCAATCCTGTAACATAGCCAACCACAAGGAGAGTAGGGGGCTCAGCGCTGTTGTCTCATGCACCCCGTCCCTGCACTGTGCACCCCGAATCCACTCAGAGGCTCACCCCCGAGAGGTGGCCAGACAAGACCTTTGACGGATGTGTCAGAGACCCCTAATTGCCTGCCCAACATCCATTCTTGCTATCTTCCTTAGGAACAGAACCCCATTTTTATCTGGGCGATGATGAGCCCAGCTAAAAGACTATGTATCCCAGCCTCCCTTGCACTAGGTGTGGTCATGTGACTCAGTTCTGGCCAACGAAATGTGAGCAAAGCCTTATATGGTACTTCCAGAAGGCTTCCTTAAGGAACGTGGATGGGATGGCTGGAGTTCTGGCACCTGTCGTGGACCATGAGGAGGAGGGCGTCCCGGAGTGTTGATCTCTAACAGCTTCCTACAGCCACCCACTTCCAAACCACTGCTGCTGAAAAAGGCATATAAACCATTTATCTTCTTTCAGACATTGTTGCCAAGAAGTTTTCGGTTAAATGCTGCAGAACCTAATCTCGGCTGGTGGGTGTATACAACGACCCTCTCACAGACGCCAACTCAGCAAGCACACTGCCAGCCTGGCACGCGGTGGGCACTGGGAACAGGGTTAGCTTCAGGGGGGAACAGCCTTTGTGAGGTTTTGGCCTTAGCTCTCTACAGCAAGCCGAGGTGATGCATTGAGTTTACTGAAACCTCCTACTAATGGGTCTTGGGGGCAGGTGACAACGTGGCGTCTGCTGACGGAAGTGATCAAGGTTCCACACGAGGAGTGAAGGCCTGAGCTGTGAGCGGACCCGGATCTGCAGGTCGCAGGTTGCCCTTGGCCTGTGATGGCTCTTTGGGGAGACAAAACACAGCAGGCATTATGGGGTAAATTGTCCCCCCCAAATTCCCATGAAGTTCTAAGCCCCGCACCTCAGATGAGACCTTACGTGGAAATAGGGCAGTGCAGCTGTAAGGAGTGAAGATGCGGCCATGCGGCCTAACCCAATAGGACGGTGTCCTTCTAGAAAGGGGAAATTTGGACGCAGCACACGCAGGGAGAAGGCCGCGGGGAGACCGGAGTGACGCTGCCACAAGACAGGGAACTACCAGAAGCCAGAGGAAGCCTGGGACATCCTTTGCCAGCACCTATTGAGGGAGCACAGCCCTGCCGACACCTCGAACTCAACTTCTAGCCTCCAGAACTGTGCGACAATAGATTTCCGTTGTTTAAGCCATTCAGCTTGTGGGACCTTGTTACGACAGTCCTAGCAGACTAATACAGCAGGTTACACCGCATCAGCCTTGACCTATCCGGAGTTTACATGAGAAACATCGCAGTTCACTGACTGGCTGGTACTCCATGTTTCTCGGGGAGGAGGACAGGTGGGAGGTAGGAAGGATGGGTGGCTGGATAAATGGATGTCAAGATGTGAGTGCATGGATGGGCATGAGGGTAGGTGGGTGAACAGATGAATGAATGAATGAACAAACACACAGGACAGCTACCAGATGTCGCAAGGATTCTGCAAAATACATCACATGCCTACAAGTGCCCACATGTCAGTCCAGTACGTGCAGCTGGAGGAAAGGATGCATCGCCCGTGGATCCCACAGAAATCAATGCAACCTCAACACCGGGAAAAGATAGGCCACCGTTTCTGTAAAACCGCCACAAACTGCCCCGATCAATGACTGCATCCATCTGTCTTACTTTTCACACTATTTTTATTCCTCATGAATGACAAAGGGGTCTCAAAGGAGGAGGCCAGAAGCAGGATTTGCTGCAAGGGGACTGGGTGCATATCCCCAAGGGAGGTGGTGGGGGCAGGTCCTTCCATGAAGGATGACCTCTCAGAGGATTTCTTCGCCAGCCAGATGAGATGAGCAAGGAGCAGCAACAAGGAGATGCTAACTCCAGGGGATGCTGTCCTCCTTGGGAGGCACCTTGGTGGCAGGTGCTGGTCTTCTGATACAAGAGGGTGCAACCACTAATTAACCAGAATTAGATGGAACTGAGGCACCAAGGACACAGCCACCTGTCAAGGTGCAGATCCAGGCATTAGAGTGAGCAGCGGGACACCCTCCCACCGTGAGCACCTGGAGGGCAAACACTCCCCAGGGGCTTGGTGTGGGGAAGCGCCATCCCGTGGGCCTTGACCCAGGTCCAGAGGCATGGACACCCGGTGGTTGCAGGAGAAGGAGCAAGCAGGAACGAGGCCTAGGAGGAAACCCTCAGAGCCAGCCTGACCCTAGGATGAGCCTGCCCTCCGATTCCAGAACAAGGCCCCTGCCTGTCATTAACCCCCACTGGCCGGGGGCGCAGCCGGGCCAAGCAACGGAATGAAATAAACCAACATGGTCAGCGCCAGGCTGTCCCCAAGCCTCCAAGCACTTAACTGTACCAGTCCCCAGCACACAGGCCACCGGGTTTCTCCCTCCAAAAATAATAACTATTGGAAAGAACCCTGTGCGTGATGAGAAATCTCTGGAAGCTGCTGCCAGAAGACGCCGTTAGTTAATCTACTCCTTTCTGAAGCTCTGGACTCATTTGGCTGGGCTTCTGGGACGCTCGTTGCCAGCGCAGCCTCGGCTAATAAGTAATTAGGAGATAATTAACATTTGTAACATACAATAGGAAACATCTGGACCTACTGACTTATTAAAACCTAGGAACCTGATTAATCAACTGTGTAGTGAGATATAAAGCAGCCTCAGGTTGGGGAACTGGCTTCCTTGGGCTCAGGCTTTCCCACTTACACCGCACCCCACCCCACCCTCGGGTCTCAAAGTCGGTGACACTCAAGTCTGGACTCTGTCCATCCAGGGCGCCCCTCCCCGGCCTCCCCCCGCTTCCTGCTCCCCCACGGATCTTCAAGGATTAGAGGGAAGCAGAGACTCAGCCCTCTCCCACCTGCCAAGGTTCTCCTGGGCCAGAGAGACAGGCCAATGACGTGGGTGCAGTGGCGCCCATGTCCCCATCCATTGCCTTCTCCTCCTGCTTCCTTTCTTCCTCAGACAGTCACCCAGCATCTCAGGGAGAGAGGGATCCTTGGGCATGCCCCCCTCAGATGGGACCACGGCGGCAAAGACGTGCGGGACTTCGGCTGGCCCCTAGTCTGCTCTCCGCCTCCGTTCTTGTCCCCCCTGCTCCCTCCTGCTTCTCCCCGTCATCTTGCAGGCAGCAGGGCAGGGGGAGATGTGTGGGAACATATGTATTTGATGAGCCCCACGCTCTCCCCAAGTGCTCTGGTTTCCAGCCAAAACATTAGGATGTCGCTCCACCAACTAATCATCCTCCCTCAGACAGGAGGGGGCTGAGATGAAGAAGCCGGTGTCTCCGTGAACATGGGGAAAGCCAGTGACAGCCGTGGAAATTCTCCCCGTGAAGCTCCGCCAAATGGAGGTCCTGAGGCTGCTCCTCAAACGTCACGCGAAGCCACTCCTGGGGTTGTTCTTTGAGAAATCCAGGTGCAGGCCGCCTCCATTCACGCTCTTCGGGGAGAAGCCTGAAGAGAAATACCCCAGGAGATGCCAACGAGGGTTCGGGTCTCTGGGGCCCCATCTCCTCCCTCAGACCGAATCGATTGGTCAAGGGGTGGGCAGTGATGCGGGCTGACCCAGCGAGAGGCCTATGCTGGGGTTTTTCTCCCTCGAGATAAGGGACGAGGCCTCTCTTGTCCCTCTCTTGGCTGAAAGCTTGTGACGGAGGCCTGGAGCGGTGGGCGGCCTGGCTCCTGACTTGGGAAGGTGGCATGCCCGCAGGAACACAGCCGACACACAGGACAGCAGAGGGGACCGGGGACAGACAGCCCAGGGCCCTCGGGTCCCAGTTCCAGCAGCTCCGGACCCTTCCCTGGTTCAATTTAGGGAACCAATGAATTCTTTGTGTTTCCTTAAGGCAGTTTGGGCTGGGTTCCTGCTATTTCCAGCCACAATCTGCAAACACAAATACCCATCCTTGGTCCCAGTCATTCCTGGGGAAGGTGCAGTCGCTGAGCTGGAGGATGGGCTCAGACAAAGAAAAAATAAATAGAAGAAAGTGATATCTACAAGTTAATATAACCAACAAATCAGCAGGGGAAAAGGTTTAGTTTACTTAGAAGAATGAACTATTTTAAGTATTTTTAAACCAAGGCTACCCTCCTTCGCATGCAGCCAGGAAGGTTTTAAGCGGAAAGCCTCTCACTTGGTCGTTTGCAGACAACCCCTCTTGATCCAACCCCTCCGTGGTTCTGAGTTTTCAGCAGATTCTTTTTTTGAGTGGATTTCACCTGGCTTTCCAATGTATAAAGTAGATGAGATGGGCACTTCTCGGGGGGAGATGGAGACCACCCCCTACCCCCCAGTGGAGGAGGCAGAAGGTGCTCAGGGCAGGACTTTGAACTGAACAACCAGTGGATCCAGCCCCAGCCCCCAGGGAGCAAGGGAAAACTCCTCGCTTTACGGGGCCGACACTGCCCCCACCCCTGACCTAGAATCCTGAGATGTGGACAAGTGAGAAGAGACCACCCCAGGAGGGGACTGTCCAGGCAGGAGAGCCAGCCATGTCCTGAGCCCAGTGTTCTTCCCTGTACCCCTTGTAGTTTCCATGACAACCCAGAAGCATGGGTACCACTAGCCCCCATCACAGATGGGGACCTGAAGCTTGCTGCTGGGAAGTGGCGGGCCAGGATTTGAGCTCGGGTCCACCTGGCTCTCAAATCTGTGTTCCTCTGCCACCTGCTCTGGGTCATTGCTAGGTCATGACCCTTCACCCCGAGTTCCTTCATCAGGGTCCTACCCCCTCGTGATCAATCAGAACACAGCAGCAGGTGGCGAGGCACTCCCCCAGGGCCGGCTCACCATGCCAAGCAAGACTGGCAAGGACGATCTCAAGAGGCAAGCTGGGCCCTCAGCCAGCCCTGGAGGGAAAGCGGCCACAAGAGAAAACCCAGTCACTTAGGGCCACGAACTTACTAGGCAACCAATTTGCAGATAGCCTGTCCTTAACTTGCGCCGCCGGCAAGGTCCGCGCTGGCAATTTGGGTCTATCAGCCTTTAAATTACAGCCGGCCGTACCACTCCGTCAGGCCTGCCGCCGAGCCGAGATGGAGCTGCCCGGAGTGAGTGACAGCTCCAATAAATGCATTCCTGCCAAGAAAATAGCATTACCACGCAGAGGTGCTTTGGAAAGTATTGAACTTCAGGAAGAAATAAAATAAAAATAAAATGGCTCTGGCGCTCCTGGGTGTTCCGTCATTATTGCCAGACGCAGTGGGGAGAGAAGGAGGCCCATCATCCGATAAATCTCTCTCTGTCCTTGGTGGAGAAAGGCACTGCGTCCCAGCTCGTGAGCTAGTCCTAAGCCCGTGTCTGGCACCAGTGGGGAATCTTCCAGGGTCATCCAGGGCAGCTTCCTCAGTCACAGGTGTGGAAACTGAGGCCAAAGTCATGCAGCAGGTCAGGTCAGTGGAGCAGAAGTTGGTCGAATAGGAAAGCCCACGACAGCCCGCCAGGCAAGACTGGCTCCCCAGTATGCTCTGCACTGGGGGCAATCAAGGGCTGCCCGCCCTGGGCCCAGCTTAGGGACCCGTGCGGCTGCTGTGCAGCCTGTGCAGGACACTGTCTGTGCCCTAGAGGAGTAAGGAAGGGCAGGATAAAACCAGAGAAGCCCCCAGACATCCCCAGCCTGCCACTGACTCCCTCCTAGTGTGATGATCGGCTCCTCCAGCGATGGGCTGAGTTCTAGTCCGAATGTTCAGCCGTCTGCCCTGGTCTACCTGCTCCTCCGCTACCCCCCCAACCCCCATGTCCTTGCCTTTCCTGGCAAATGAGAACCATCTGAGGCCCCCATCCTGTTCCCTCTCTGCTTCTGGAAGGCTTCTGGGAAGACCACGGGGTAAGCTCAGTGACAGCAGGCTTGCTCTCGCCCACAGCTGCATCCCCAGCCCCAGGACCGTGCCCGGCATGCAGCAGGTGCTCAGCAAACTGGTCACGTGAATGGACAGAGATCCAACAGTAGACCAGGCTTTGACACAAATAAGAGACTGGTTCCCCAACCCTTCTCTTTGTGGCCCTCTTACCTCCTCCCAGAATGCCCTGGCTCCTTCTGCACGGAAGACTCACGATCAGGTGACTGGACCTCCGTGGGATCCCCAGGTCTGCCCCTGGAGTCTGAGACCCTGCCATCCCCTACATCCCTGCCACACTCCCAGAGGAGGGGGCGCTGCCTGGTCTCCCTCCAAGTGTGTACATCTCATGCTTCAAACGTCAGAGTGGAACCAAAGAAGGGCTGGACTGGACCCAAGCATGTCCCCAAAGTCACGCTCATATAACTCTGGGCCATCACTTTGCTCCCTGAGTCCAGTTTCTTCAGCTACACAGTGGAGGTAACGGTCCAACCTTGGAGGAGTTGAGTCGGGGAGAAAGAAGAAAACTCGCAACTGCAGGTGCCTGGAAGTTGGCCGCACGGGGCTTATCGCTCTGTTGTTACTACAGCCTTGAATTAATCCCTGATGCTCCAACACCCCATCCTTCTCCCCTAGGAGCACGATCCGCCGCTTCCGAGCGTCTGTGCGAAGGGTTTGATTCTGAAGACGGGCTTCTTACGTCTGGCCTCTTGTAATCCTCCCTCCGTGGATTTATCTCCTCGCCCTTATCATGAGCTGCTTTTCTCCGTGATGTTTTGCAGCCGCCTTTAGAGTTAAACAATTGGAAACAATATCCGAGGCCTCAGGAGTGTGTGCCCACATCAACGCAACAAAGAATTTCTAAGATGAATTGTCGACTTCTTGAGTAGGAAACCTCTGAAAGAGGGTTTTTAACTGATTTTCCTGACTCTGGCTAGGCTACCATTCACACCCACTCAGGCCGTGGCGGCGAAATCACAGCTCAACGTCACAGGAAGAGCACGTTAACCTGGGGGACAGTCTTGTCGATCTGTCTCAGGTGGGACAGCAGAAGCCAGCAAGAGGCAGGTGCACAGACAGGACAGGTGAGGAGTGGGCTCGTCACCTCCAGCGTGCATGAGGCCAGGTGTTGACACCACAGCTGCCTGCAGATGCCTCGTCCCCTGCCGTCACATGCATGGTGAGCCCCAGGAGGTCGCCGGGTGGATCTGGAGACCAGCCACCTGGGACTTAGAATGCCAGGGGTCAGACTGACCTTGACCTTCTGGGCTACCTGGGGCTCCAGCTCTGACCTCAGATGCCTTGCCTCTTATAGGAGGAGCAGGAGCTAGATCCAAGACTTCGTTCCTCCCTCCAAGGATTTGTCAAACCCCTGCTTTGTGGAGGCCCGGTGCCCTGAGCAGGGAAGAGACTAGGTCCTGGGTTCAGGTCTCCAACTAAATGTAAATAATAATAACATCTATATTAAAACTTTCTAAACTTAAGCATGCCCGGGCTCTCGTCAGGTGGCAGGTGTAATGCTAACAACAGCATGAGGTGGGCAGGATTCTCAGCCCCACTTTACAGATTGGGAACCAAGGCACAGAGAGGTTAGGTAGTATCCCCAAGGTCACACAGACCAAGACTCTCACCCAGGGCTGCCAGTCCCAGAGCTTGAGTTTGTATGCATCACCCTGCTCTCAGAATAACTACAAGTAGCCTGTATTAGTTCCCTGTTGCTGCTGTAACAAATTACAACAAACCCAGTGGCATAAAGCGGCACACGTTTTTCTCCGACAGTTCTAAAGTCAGAGGTCTGGAATGGGTTTTACAGGCAGAGTCAAGGTGCTGGCAGGGCTGGATGCTTCTGGAGGCTCCAGGGGAGGACCTGTTCCTCACCTCTCCCAGCTGCTAGAGGCCGCCCGCATTCCTTGGCTCATGGCAGCATCATTCCAATCTCTGCTTCCGTGCTCACATTGCTGTCTCCTCTACCCAACCTTCCTGCATTTCTTGTCTAAGGACCTTGTGATGGCATTCTGCCCCCGGACGGTCCAGGACAATCTCCCATCCCAAGGTCACGTCTGCACGCTCCCTTCGCCGTATGATGCAAGCTTCCAGGTTCCCAGGATTAGGATTGGCCATCTTTGGGGGGCTCATTATTCAGCTGACCACAGACCCCAACAACAGCGTGACGTGTGCCCTCCTGGATTACTCCCCACGGATCTACAGAGCAGATTTTATCACCCACCTGCTGAGCAGCAGCCCAGAGTGAAGGTCTGTCTGACTCCTGGGGAGCGCCAGGACCTCTAGCTCCCTCGCCTCCCACTCACCCCCCACCCTCTTCTCCCGGAGCGTGCGGCCCCCAGCCCCTGTGGGAAACACTCCTGCCCAGAGCAACTCTCATCCTCAGGACGCCCCCAGCACGGCCTGGCCTCGGGCTGACCCAGGACGGGGAGCCGGATGGGCAGTGGATCTGCAGAGGGTGGTCTCCAGAGTTGTTTCCCCAGGAAGCCCCTCTGGCAACGTGAGGAGGGAGCACACCCCACAGGGCCAACTCGGAAGCACCAGCTGGGTCAGGAGGGAGGGGCCGGGAGGGGTGGGGAGGAGCCTTTATTGTGGTTTCAACGAGGGGAACAGGGCAAGGAGGGGAAGCAGGCAAAGGACAGGCTAGTTTGAATTATCTCCGCGGGCTCAGGGGCATCGGGGCCGTCC
Organism: Equus asinus; assembly: GCF_041296235.1. Classification (NCBI taxonomy): domain Eukaryota; kingdom Metazoa; phylum Chordata; class Mammalia; order Perissodactyla; family Equidae; genus Equus; species Equus asinus. The sequence continues at coordinate 110,024,114 of NC_091794.1, read as the reverse complement.
CTGGTTATCTGTCCCTGCCCCAGGTGACTGGGGCAGGGGGAGGGTGGCCCAAGGGTCAGAGCCTGGTAAAAAGGTGCTTGGGGGGGCTTTGGCTTGGATGGTTTGCTCCAAGGTGAGTCGTTTACTGTCTCTAGGAATTGGCTGACTCTGAGGGGGGCAGTCTCCCCAGCGTCAGTGAGTCCCCAGATGTCAAAGCAACAGAATGTAGAAAATAAAAGATGCAGTTAACACACATTTCCCCTGAAATCGGCCAGCGAGTTTCTGGGGCCACCGCTGACCTATACAGAGGCTTTTCTGCGAAGAAGGAAGTGCCCATTCCTCCAGGCAGAACCAGCCCTGAGCCAGGCACGAGACCTGGCAAGCAGAGGCTAGATTTCAGCGCCTGTTCCGCCGCTAGGCCATGTTCCCTTGAGCAATGTACAACCAGCACAACCGTTCAGAGGCACTGGAAGGCCCTGCCCTCTCTGCCGGGAACCTGATCTAAACTCGTGCCTCTGGCTCAGCTGCTCTGAGCGTGCCCGCAGGGATAGAGCACCAGGTCAGCCTGAGTCCCGTCGGTGCAGGCTCTAGACACAAGTCTAAAACTTCCAAGCGAGGCGGAGCTGTGTTTCAAAATCCTTGGGGGGTAAACATGCAGCTTGTAAGAGACCAGCAGGGGACAGAAACCGTCAGAGAGGAGCGAGTCATCTCTCACGGGATGTGCTGCCTTCCAGGGTCTGCTCCGAGTCCCACCCTACCCGCCACCCCAGCGCTGCCCAACCAGGCCGGGCCTTCCCTGGGGCTCCCACAGCGAACCATGCCTCTGAGCCTTCTGTCCCCAGACGGGGGGGACTTCCCCAGAGACAGCAGCAACCCCCACTGGAAGCTGGAGAATAAACCTTCCCCCTTAGTGTTCCTCTGAAAAGACCAGAAGGCCTGGCGGCAATGGGCCGTGTGGCTGAATTTCAGGGCTGTGGGTTCTGCTCTTGGTGAGGTTTATTTTTTCCAAGAAGAAGAGTGAAATGAAGTGATGTCCTAACCTCTGGCTCTAACATGTTCCGTGAGAGGCAATTTCAAAGCAGAAAGGTCAGTGGAAAGGAGAACACGGCTTCTACAACCGGAGCCCGCAGAAACGCAGGCACCCGGAGGCGCCACGGCCGCCAGCCCCTGGGTTCCCGGGAGGCTGGGAGCAGGCTGTCGTTCAATCAGGATGTTTCAGCAGGGCCTCTAGATTTGGTTTAGTTCTGCTCTTTTTTGGTCAGATGTTACTGAAAGTCATATCCGGCTGTGGCCAGCCCTCGAAGGCCAGCTCAGGGGAGCCCCTATCTACCACCCAACCCCGGCCTTGGGGAAGACTCGGACCCCAGCGGCCCACTCTCCACACTCTGCCGCCTCCTGCAGACACAAGGATGCCCCGATGCTGGCCGCGGTGTCACAGTCAGAGCCCACATGTGGAAACAGGGTCACGGCTGCAAAGACAAGAGACACAGCCCCACAGGGACACCGCACCTTACCACCAACGGTGCAGGCAGCTCTCCCTTCAAAAGGGGCGAGAGCCCCCCAGGCTAGGACGTCCTGGTCCAAATCCACAGGGTGGAATTTCACAAGCAACAGTCCCCAGACCCAAGCCACACGCTCTCTGTAATAAACCATGTCTTCAAACGCAGATGTTTAAAGTGTGAAGTGGGGACAGTGTTTGACAGAGGAACGTAAAGTTGAACAGCACCTTCAAAGCCACCTGGCCCCACAGCCTGTGTCTGTGATGGGGACAGAAAGGCCCAGACAGGAGAACGTTGCCACGGTAACGGGAGATGCAAAGCTGGGACCGCCGTGGTGTCCTGCCCCCGCCCGGGTCCTAACACGCACCTCCAGGGGGAGCCGCCACGCCCGTGTGAGCTGCCCTCTTCTCTGAAGCCGCCCGGCCCCAGACTTTGAAGTCCTGTGTGTTGAACGGCCTCCTGAACCAGCTGGAAGGACCCTGGCGGCTCGCTCTGTCCCCAGCCTCCTTGGCCGAGAGGCCGTCCTGCGATCGTTAATATCGACTCTGCGCATTGGACCAGCCGCACGGGTGGAAGGAAACTGGCAGAAAGAGTCAAGGCCACGTCTTGTGCCGCGGGAACGTGGGGGCCAGGGGAGCGCCAAGGGGCCCTGTTGTTGGAGACGAACGTGCAGAGCGGCCAGGCCACCGGGAAGATGAAGGCGCCACCGGAGCCCCCGGCGCTCTTGCTGCTGCCACCGCCAGATGCTACTTCCTTGTCTCTGGAACCTTCCGACAGGTGCCCAGGTGGCTCTCGTGACAGTGGCTCCTGCCACCGAGGCATAAAACAAATCCAATATGGGCTCGAAAAAGAGCAACGACTAAGCACACGGGCCTGGGAGCCCACGGCTCCGAGTGAGGACAGGCACAGCTGGATGCCCCCCACGGGCTTCAAAGCCCCTTCAGGGAGCAGGCCAGAGGGGTGACGCTGACCTGGCTTGAGCTGGGCCTGCACCAGCCAGGGGCCGAAGCGCAGACTGTCTGGGCTGGAGAGGGAGCATGACCCGCGCCCCAGAGACAGCTCCATGGCGCCACGGGGAGCCTGAGCTGAGGGAAGCTGGAGGGGCCTGGGAGCCCAACTCTTCCGTGCAGGGCACTCACTGAAAACCCCTTTGGCTGGTGGAGCAGGAGGGCTGCCTCCGCACCCCCTGGACCACGGGGTCACAGTCCGAGGGCACTGCATGGTCCTGAGTGACCTGAGCCCGTGATAATGTCATACACCCCGAGCTCAAGCAGGCTCAGACCACTAAAGAGCTACAGCCTCCGTCCCCACTGGGGACAAGAGAGAGGTGGCTTCTCCCGGCAGGACATTCAGCAGCACCTCCTCCAGGAAGCCCACCCTGACTTCCCTCTGCCATGAGACAGGAGCCCTCCCAGGGCTCTCGGAGCACCTGAGCACCCTGCTCACCGTCCATGCTCTTGACACACGTGATCCCATTTGGAGCTGCCTTAATCCCGTTTGGAGCAAGATGAATATAAAAGCTTATGTTGCACCGAATTTTAATTTTCTCTTCACTTGTCTCCCCCGCTGGCAAAGACCGTGTTTGCCGTTGCACACAGAACTCGGCGACATGCCTGCCCGTAGTTGGGGCTGAAATAATAAATGTCGCAGATCTAAGAATAACAATAATAATGGCCGCCAGGGCGGTGGGCTCTGGGCCAGCACGTGCAGACCCTTCACCTGCTGGGCCCAGAGAGGCCGCCGTTCTGCGCCCAGAGTGCGTGCAACAGACCGTGTAGAGGGGCTCGATCCCTGGACCAAGTCGCCTCGCTGCTCAGGGACAGAGGCTGTGGGATGCCACACGGCCACCCGACACTGTGGTGAGCTCAGTCCAGGGTGGGAGGGGTGAGGTGAGGGGATGCCATCCTCGCACCGGTGCAGGAGGCGCACTGAGTCCTGGGTCAGGAGGCCTGGGATCCAGCCCGGCCTGAGCAGCCCACGGCAGCCAGGGAGGGGCCTCACCCCACCCCACCCCACCCCCAGCGTCTGAGCTCCCCGGCCTTCAAAGGGTGTAACACTGTGTGGACATAACTCAAATCCTAGCGCTTTCTCGGGGAGCCCTGGAACCCCTCCTGAGCCTGGGAAAGTGGTGACAGGTTTAGCTGTCCAGCCTGGGAGTCAGAGGAGACAAGGAAGACAGGAACCCAGCGATGGGTAGAGTGGGGGGTCATGAAAAATCACCCTGGGTGGGGGCATTCTGGAGGGAAGAACAAGCCTAGAATCCTTCCCACACCAGGTGCCTCGTCTGTCTCCGTGCCGTGCGCCGGCAGGCCTCCAGGACAGCTGACCCTGGTGTAGACCAATTGCTCCAGGCCCGCGGTGTGTGTGGATGGAGTAATAAGTTTCATCAAGTGTCTTTAAACAATTAATGCCTGCAAGACCACTGGAAATCATGACAATTAAGTCTGAATTAAATGCCACTTGGAAATTCCACTTTTAGGTCTAGACTAGCCATAGTCAATTCAAGTTGATGAGACTGAACTGGCATTTAAATGTAGACAGGAAGTGGAGATCAGGACCCGACATTGAGGCGGGGGGCAGCGGGGTGGGGGTGGTGCGCATCCAGTGGGTTTTGGTCTCTGTTGTTTCGTGGTGCTGTACTGGGTGTTTGCCTCCCCCTCCTTTTGATGACATTCTCTGAACACCCTCCCCATTCCTAGATATTGAGTTTGGGTTGGGTTCATTCCAACCCTCGTTCCAGAAGTGGACATGTGACTCAGACTTGCCCAATCAGAGAAAGGCGCTTCTCTGGCCACAGTGATTGGTCCAGGGATGGGCATGTGATCCCAGCTGAGCCAATAGATGCCATGGAACTCTTGCCGGGCCTGCTGGGAGAGAGGCCTGGAGGAAGGTGAGACTGGAGCAGTGACAGCTATCTTGCTACCACGAGGGCACAGCCAATGAAAAAACGGAGAAGGAGGAGAGCAAAAGCAGGAAAAGGAGAGAGTGGGTCCCAGGGACTCTGAGCCCCTGGATGAAGCCTCTTTTCCACCAGATGGTTGCATTTTCCGTCACTAGCCATTGACAAAGATGTCCCAACCAGCACTCCGCTGCAAACCATCCCCTGCCCCTGGCGAGAAAGACCAAGGACACATCTCCCGTTTTTAAAGGAGCTTTGCAGCAGTTTGCCCTCGAGGTTTATTTTGACTTATTTCACAGCCTTGTCGAGATGCAGGCGGCCAGCCCAGGGCGGGACTGGCCCCATTCGTGTTTCGTGGAGGGACTTTGCATGTGCGGGGCTGACTGGGCGCCCGGCTTTCTCGCTCCCTGCACTGGCCTGGACCAGGGTCGCGGCCAGGGTGCCGCAGGTGAGGCTTTTGCACACCCCACGAGCCAGCCCCTCTCTACATCCTTTGCCCTGGGCGCCTCGCTCCCCTCAGCCAGTCCAGCCCTGGTAGGGACGGTGCCCCCACCAGGTGGGAGCCGGACCACAGGCCACAGCAGATGCTGGAAGCCACTAACCCCGAGATCCAGCCCCGTGTTGCTGGCCCTGGGCAGCTGCTTCTCGTCTTGGGGCTTTGCTGTCCTCATCTGTACGATGGCAGGGGTGACGAGGGGACCTCCTTGGGTCCGGCTGGCCCGAAGTTGTACGATTCTTCTGAGGCCTTTAGGGCAGCAAACCAGTTCTGAAGACCGTCACACAGCTGTGCCCGGTCAGCCGCATCTGCAGACCCCTCCCAGTGCCTCGGGCAGGGAAGGTGGGAGCTGGCTGTCTGCACCCCGTGACCTCAGCAAGATGGAGCACGCTCCGGACTCTGTGGCTCCTTGGGATGCCTGTGCCATGAGAAACTTCCAGACGAGGGGAATCACTGTCGACTGGACAAAATGAACCTCCTCTGCTGGGGCACCCGGGACACGCAGCCCCTGCGGCCTGTCCAGGCTGGCGAGCAGGCCGTGGCATCCTGCCTGACCTCTGCTTGCTGAGCCCTCCTGCTCGGGTGCTGCATGTGGCGCTGCAGCGAGCCCGTCTCATGCTCTAAGCCCTCGAGGACTAGCAGGAGCTGGTCAGTCCCTGAGCAACCTGCCAGACGCCCTGTGCTCCCCTGATAAACAGACGACTCCAACTCAGAGTGAGATCTGTGCGCCGTCTGCAGGACACGGGCCAGCACAGCGTGGGGGTGGCGCAGCCCCACCTGGCAAGGGAGGCACCCCAGCTCCAGGAGACAGGGGGGTCCTCCCGCCCGCTCTGCCTTCCACCCTGCTGCCTCCAGCTCTGCAGCCGAGAGCAGGTCCCAAGGTGGAGAGGGGACAAAGAGAGGAGACTCTGACTGAGAAATCCAAGCAAAGCTTTCCTGGATCTCTCTCGTTGCTGCCAAATTTCCGGGTCATTGCTGGGTGCCCCAATAGCTCCGTCCTCATCAACATCGCCCCTACACGGTGAAGTCCTCATAGCTGTCCTCAGGAGCACGGGGGCCAGGTCCTGAGGTCTGAAAGCCCCTGGTCCAAAGCCCAGCTCTACCACAATGGGGAGCAGTGGCTTATCGTCTCCCGGCCTCTGCCTCCTCCTCCAGAAACCGGAAAGGACAACAGGATCGTCTCATAGGAGCGTTGTGATCATGTGTGCACAGCACTTAGCAGGGAGCCTGGCACAGAGCGGGCCCTCAGCAAAGTGCAGCAGCTGTGCGTTCGGGTCTCTGCAAGGGTCGTGGACTCTGCCATCGTTGGGCTGCAGGGGATGGGGCAGGCAGCACTCCCGGGGGGAGATCCTGCAAAGGCTGATCATCGCAATGCGCCCATTGGTGTCGTGGAACAGGAGAGGGCAGAGCAGGCTGCCAGAGGGGCCCCTGGAGGGGGCGTGAAGCTCAGGTAGGATCTGGGGTGGCATTGCCCAGGGGGAGACAGAAGCCCAAAGGGGAGGTGAGGATGCTACATGCAGTGGCAGTGGCTGGATGGGGAGACATTCTGCCCCTGGTTCCTGCTGTAAAAGGCCACAGGGCCCCGGAGCTGGGAAGAGCAAGGCCACACTGAGAGTCCAGGAGAGCTCGGGGGGCCGGGCAGGGTATCAGCATTTGGAATGCCAGGGGGCTGGCTGCAAGGGGGAGGGCCACTGCAGGCAGCAGCAGGAGCCAGCGGGATTTAAAGTGCTGGGGGTTCCCATCCATCCCCAGACACCAGCCTCCCTGCCAGACTAGGCTCCAGGTGAGCAGAAAGAGGGCTGGCTGTAGGTGGTCAGCTCCCCCTTGCAGGGGTCCAGCCCAAAGCCTTCCACACGCTGAGTACCAATGGTGCACATCTCTCACCTTAGCACTGTTGGCATTTTGGGTGGAATACATCTTTGCTGCGGAGAATCACCCTGTGCATTGTCAGATGTTTCACAGCATCTCTTACCTCTACCCGCAGCCCTCCCCCAATACACACACCCCCACTGTGACAACCACAATGTCTCTGAACTTTGACACATGCCCTTTGGGGGTAAAATAGCCCCTGGTGGAGGCTGGTGGCTTAGTGAGAGAAAGAATTAAAGGCTTTGTTTCAGAAGAGAGTAGAGAAAAATAATAAATGCTCCGTCATTCCTTCAACAAATATTTATTAGGCAATTATGTTGTATGAGGCACTGTTGACACAGAGTCCGCAGTCTGACCATAGTTGTCTACAGTAGGAAAGGCACCCAAATGTGCCTAGACGTTTGCTTCTTTAAATCTTGCTCCAAATCTATTCTCTCTTAAAGATGAAATGCAACCTTCAGGAGCCAGCACGCCATCTCCATCCTGAAATCTTCCCCAAGCCCCGGGTTGGGGCCCAGTGCCTCTCCTCTGTGTTCGCCCAGCAGCTGCGCCCCCTGAGCCCCCCCTGCAGGAAGCTGGCTTTATTGCCATGCACCCCGGTCGGTGTCCTCTTTTAGGCTAAACTCTAAACAGACCTGCCCTGACGTCTGGCTCACTTTGCTATTTCGTATAAGCTGTTGGCATTATGTGGAAATTTAACCCACAAGAACTCTCCTATGTGTGCTTGGGGTTGCAGGGTGGGGAATGAAGAACCATCTCTCTACGTGCTTACCTTGGACCCCGACTCTGTTCAAACTAGACCTTGTTGTCCACTGTCTTTTATAGGGAGGGCACAGCCAAAACACAGACACGCGAGAGAGGAGACCCCTGGGACCTGCTCTTCCAAGGGCCCAGATCCAGGCGCTGGATGGCAAGGCCGTGCATCCTTTTGACCTATGTATACACGGGAACCTAAACCCACCCCTTCTTGTCAAGAGTTTATCTTCAGATCCGGGCACTCAGCACATTGCCCAGCACGTTATAGATGTTCTGCAAAGGTTTGCAGAGCTGAAATGAGCCGAAGCTAATACCACTGCTTTGTTATTTCTATGAAGCTTTCTAGTTTCATACAGAAAGTGCCACATCCTCCAATCTGCATTAAGCGGTTCCCTGCCTAAGGAAGCCCACCGTCCGCACCATGCCCTCCGCTGGGAAGCGCAGCTCACGCAGCAGCGGCCCCTGAGCAGCAAGGGAGCTTCAGAGCTCCAGCAGATGCCCCTCAACTTGCCAGCCTGCAACCCCAGCCTCAGGAACAAGGACCCAGTGACCCTCCGACAACCCACAAACTCTGATGAGGAAAAGAGCTCCCCAGTCCCTGTCAGGCAGCCCCAGTCACCCTCCAGGGAGACCCCAGGGGCCCACAAGCCCTGTCTGGGGGGGGGGCCTTGGGACCTACCTTGAAGATACCTGTTCCAAGAGCTTCCCTCAAGAGGAGCAGAGAGGGGACTAGATGTGAGGACAACCGTCAAGTGAGTTCCCTGTGCTGTTAATTAAAACCTGAAAATGCAGCTTTGGAATTTCATTAGCAATCTGAGTGCAAACAATAGAGGTTTTGTGGGGGTTTTTCTAACACATAGATAACCCTTCACTCACAGCTAGAAATGCAGATTGCGTTACGTTAAGTGATGAACAATAAAGCAGAAAAGGCACTTGTCGTTTCTGAGAGTCACAGTGTCTCTGGCTGTCAGTATTCTATCACACCTCACTGGAAAAGGGCCTGTGAGCCAGGGTACCTCAGGTGGCTGTGAGCGCAGTGCCAGCCAGCAGACTGAGGCTGGAGGGAGACGCCAGCTCCGAACAAGCTGGAAGATTTGCAAAATGACAAGAAACTGATGGAATCACCCAAGTCTGCAAAGTGGGTGCTTCTCCTCCAGCTCCCCCACCTCCCATGGGAAAGGGGTTGGTGGAAGGTGGTGGGGATGGAGAGAAACGGGCTGGTATCCACACTTGGCTTGGACTGACACCTGGCTCTGGGGCAGGCACCAGCACTGTCACCTTCACCAGATGAGGGAGCAGGCTCAGCAAGGCTGAGTTACTCACCACTGGGACATAGTTCTCCAGGGATCTCATGTTTCTGCACCTCCTGGAGAGAAGCACTTACTGCTTTTGTTCCAGACTATCTTCCCAAGGGATTTGAACAGCAAACAGCCTTGGGAGACTGAGTGACCATCTCCCTCCAGCTGTTCACGGTGTAATAAAGATGACGTCTCCCTCCCAGGCAGAGGCCAGGCAGAGTGACTTGCAGCCCATTCAAAAAGATCAGGGCTCTCTAAGTCAGAGTCCTCAGTCGTGAGGCAAACGCTCTGCACACAGCACCTAGGCCACCTGGTGTCACTTCTGTGGAGTTTAGGGGACCAAGGAGACCATGAAGCTGGTGCTGTCTGCTGTGCGGTGAGTAACAACAACCTTTATCTCTGCCCCAGGGGTCTCGTGTCTTCAGCCAGCATCCACAAAAGGGTGGCAGGCTGGCTTGTTAGCTTGCAAGTAGGGAAAAATCTTAGACCCAAGGTTGCTGAACTTGCCCAAAGTCACACTGTCAAAAAACAAGCAGCAGGCTGGGATTCCATCTCAGCTCAGAAGTGTCCCAGAGTCTGAAAGCCTCTCCTTTCACCGCACTGCCTCTTGTTCTCTTGTGTGCACCAGCCAGGAGCGTCTGGACTTGAGGGAGTCCTGTCCTAGTCATGCAGCAGGAAATGGAGCCCCCACCTCTGCAAGGAGAACCAGAACTCGGGCTGTGCCCCGGGGACGCAGACTCTGAGGGGCTGGCTGCAGGGGCCTCTGCACTCGGCTGCAGGCCCCTCTGCACCTGGCTACAGGCCCCTCTGGTAGCAAAGGCAGGGGGGCTTCGCTTTGTTTTCTGCTAGATTCCCAGTGCCTAGAAGAGCATGTGGCACAGGAGGTGCTCAGAATTTATTAGAGAAAGGGAAGGGAGAGAGAGGGAGGGATGGAGGCAGGGAAAGGGGGAAGGGGGAGCAGAGGGTCACGGCAGATGCTCTTGAGGGCAGAGACGGGTCTTCAGCCAACTCCCAGAGTCCCAGAAAGCTCAGCTCGGGGAAAGTCCCACCCTGCGGCCCTCTCACTCGTCTGCTGTGCCCACTAGCCAGACTCTCCCTGGCGCCCTCCCCATCGTGGGCATGCAGGAAAAACGTGATGAGTGAGTGAGCGAGCAGGTGAATGAGGGACCAGTCAATGCGGCGTTCTATGCCATCACTGAGAGCTTGCAGGTGCGGGGCTCCACGTGATGGCTTGGCCCTGGGACTCTCCTGTTGCAGCAGAGAAAAGATACATACATCAAAAGTGCCCAGCACACTTAGGCTGTTAATAAACACCTGATGGGTGAGGAAAGAGGCTCAGAGACCTGAGCTATTTTGCCCACGAGCCAATTTCTAGAAAGTGGGAGAGGCAGGATGCTGTCACGAGCTGTCCCACTCCCCAAATGATTGAGGACCCCGGGACACCTCACCTGCCCCGACAAGCTCTGCCCCTGATGCCACATGCCCCCCGGACCAGGAGAGGCTCCAGGCTGTTGGCCGGCATGCTGCAGAATAAATGGACCCTCCAGCAGCCGTCTCAAGATGGGCTGTTAAGCTGCAGGGGCTGCATCCTGCTGAGGTGTCTAAGGCCCTGGTGTAACCTTATTAAGCTTTTCTGCCAGCGTTAAAGGTTACCCACATCCAGTCCTTGCTCGCGGGGCCTGCACCCCACACGGCATGCGTGTTGAATAATTAAAGCAAGGACTGTGTTCCTGAGCAGAGCTGTGTGACCTTCTCCAGGAAGACACAGCCCCTGGGGCCCCTTGGGCCTCTGACAGGGTGTCTGGCCCCCACCTCTGCTCACCCAGCCCCCATCAGAACAGCCCGAGGCCAGCAGTGGGCGCAGTGGGCATGGAAGGGGCCCACTCTGTGTCTCCAGGATGAGGTTTGGTTTGCTGAAAACATGGTTCGTCTGGGGATTGTGTCTTCACTGGACTGCTTTCTGATGAGTTTGGTTTGGGGTTTTAGAAAGACATTTAAAAAAAAAAAACTCAGGCTTCCTTCCTGCCTCTGAACCTGCCAAGGCATGGGGACCCATGGCTGCCTCCCGGTCTCCCGTCCTGTCCTCTGGTGAGGGAAGGGAGTCTCTTTGCTTCTTGTGTGCTCCAGCAGGCCAGCCGCCAGCGAGGCCCAAGCCTGAGGGCTGACCCTGTAGCCCTAGTCGGTGCGCTTGCTCCATTCGGGGACCAGGAGCAGCGAGCAATGAGCTTCCCCTCCCTGCAGGCAGACACACCAGCTGCTCTCCAGCCTCCGGGTTCACAGGTAAGCCAGGTGCTGGCCTGCAGGAGACCCAGGGCCTCCAGGTTCACCAGTAAGCCAGGAGAGGCCAGGGACCCCTCATCCTTTGAATTTTGGTAAAAATGATCCCAGTGCCTGTCATGCCTGTGGGGTGCCGTGTGTCCTCCCAAGATTTCTGCAAACCCCAGAGTTTTCCGTCCTCAGACTCCGCTCTGCTCTGAGTTCTGGCTTCCACAGGACTCGCTGTCTCTCGTTTTCTCTCTTCTCTTGTCTCTGGGCTGGAGCTTCGTGAGTCTCACCCCCACCAGTGCCCCACACAGGCATCTCGCTACCCCAGGCTGACTAGTGGCTCCTTCGGAGGGCTCTTACATCTCAGTGTGGACGAGCAGAGCGGCTGGAGTGAACAGAGGATCTTTGGCCATCCAGCCACTTCTCAAATCTGGGCTTTCTGGAGGGTTCTCCTGGGTGATGAAGCAATTAGAAGCACCCACCAGTCAGTCAGATCAGATCAAGAAAGTTCCCAGAGCAAAGAATGACTCAGTGCTTCAGCTCTGGAGGCCCAAGTATGGAGCACTGGGGAAGGAACTCCATCCCAGGGCCCGTCTGTGTCTCTGTAAGCAAAACACCGGGATGCCCGACATTATCCCGTCCTTTAACAAGCTCAGCAAGGCCCTGAGCCAGCTCTTCCCACGGAGGACCCCAGAGACGCCGCTCCACCCTTGGGGGTGCACTGCCCAGTGTCCAGCTCTCTGCGGGCTGGACTGTGCCAAGTGGATCATAAGGAGTAAGACGCTGGTCCCAGAACTCCCTGGGCCCAGTGAGGACCCCCAGCTCTCGAGTCCCTTCCAGGCCTCCAGGAAAGTTCTCAGCCAGGCCGGCTCAGACGAGCTATTCCCGTGGACTGGAGGGCACATGAGCGGGCAGGCGTCACCTGGCACTAAGAGGCAGACTGGTGGAGTGAAAGCAACGAGGGTAGCAGGGGTCACTCCACTGCCCCCACAGTCAGTCACGTGCTCCCTGCTCCTCACTTGGTACCCTGCCTCTAGAGAGACGCTCATGGAGGGAGACCCCCATGGAGGGAGACTCCCTCTGACAGCCAGCTGACCTCGGGAAGAGCAATGCGGCCCTGACCGCCCTGCCCTGGGCACCCCGCCCCCCGTCTCCGTCAGGGAGTCAGTGGCTCCCAGGCTCCTGCCCCTTCACAGCCTGGCAGTCTCCTCTGCTTCTGCCAACCTCGTGGCTGAAGGCCTCTGCAAAATCTGCTTCTTTCCTTGGCCGAAGCAACTTACCTGAAAAAGCTATCATGGTGTAAACGTGGAGGAAGATTTGGAATCCTGAGCGGCCTCTTCCAAACCATCGCCACTTAGCAGCGGTCCCAGGAGCGGCCAGCAGGGCTGGGGGAGGGGTTGGGGGGTCCTCTCCCTGGAGGCCAGCCCCCGCTTCCCATAGGTCTCCAATTAACTTCATTCTAAAGCAAATTTAATGTTGGAAATTAATTCAAATGTGCTGTCGAAACTGTTATGTAAGCAGCTTACTTTGAAAGACTGGGGCCAGCGATGGAACCTTGCGAAGCGCTTACATCAGCTCAGAGATAACAAGCCGCTGTCACGAAGGGCCCTGTACCTGCTCCCAGGCCTTCAAGGGACCTGTCAGAAGGCAGAGCTGGCCACTCACGGCACAGGTCAAGCCAGAGCGGAGCCCCCACCTGACTCCCACCGCCCACCTACAGACACGGGAGCCCAGAAACAGAGGCGCCAATGCGCAGAGACGCAGGACAGCCTCTCAATCGGGCTTCTCCCACACCTGATGGGAAGCGGCCTGCGGAGGAGCCTCACAGGGGCCCCCGGTTTGCCTGAGCTCCCTCTGCACCCCACCCACCTTCCACCTGCCTCTCGGGTCCAACCCCTTTGCCATTTTTAAACTGGCTCCCGACCCAGCAGTGAATTTTCTGCAGCACATTTTCATCCCATAAGAGAACTTCCTTCACAGTACTTTGCACGCCTGTCGCTCAAGCTTGCTCTCGATTTCTTCTGGGGGGCACGACGCGGAACTCCTCAGAAACTGTGTCTTATTCATCATTGCTTCCAGCTCGTAGTACACACGCAGGACAATGGTCATTGAGAAAAGAAAAGCAAACGGCCATTACACAAGGTTCAACCTCCCCGCTGATCAAAGGAACGGAATTAAATGAGATTCCTTTTCACCTTTCAAATTTATCCAGAATTTTTGTAATAAATTTAAAAGATACTATTCCAGGTAAGGTAGAGTAAGACAGACACTCGCAAACACCGAGGATGAGGATGTAAATTGGCATAACCATCTGGAAAACAATCTGTCACTTTGTATCCATCAGCCAGGCTAGGCCAGGGTATCCTACAGAGAAAAACTGCAGCAGACAGTAATGGCTCGTAACAAAGTTTTGATTGTTTCTCATGCCACATGTCCAGAGCGGTTTGGTTGTCTGCATATGATAATGTTCTTCACTCCAAGATGAAGCAAGAAACATCTAGAATGTTCCCATCCACTGTGGCGGGGGAAAAGGAATGTAGCAAACAAGAACTGCCCCCAAACTGCTGCCCAGTGGCGCCGCACGTCCCTCTGCTCCTGTTTCAAAGGCCAAAGGAAGTCATGTGCTTTGACCTCTAGCACAGCTACGTGATAAAGGATGGCTGGATAGATAGATGGGTGGGTAGATAGGTAGAGACCCACATACATACATTCATACATATATAGAGACACACATATATACAAACATACATATGTAGACATACACATAGATGCATAGATGGATGATGGATGGATAGATGTATGCTCCATGAGGGCATGGATTTTTCTCTGTTTTTGCATGGTAATGATTTTTATGTTTTGAACAGCACTTGGCACATAGTACAGTTTTTGAAGGGATGGTTGATTGAAGGAATGGATGATGGATGGATGGATGGATGATGGATGGATGGATGGATGGATGGATGGATGATGGATGGATGGATAGATGGATGGATGATGGATGGATGATGGATGGATGGATGGATGGATGATGGATGGATGGATGGATGGATGGATGGATGATGGATGGATGGTTGGATGGATGGATGATGGATGGATGGTTGGATGGATGGATGATGGAGGGATGGTTGGATGGATGGATGGATGATGGATGGATGGTTGGATGGATGGATGATGGAGGGATGGTTGGATGGATGGATGGATGGATGATGGATGGATGGATGGATGGATAGATGATGGATGGATGGATGGATGGATGGATGAAAGCTGAAAGAACGAGCACTAACAAAAGCAAGAGTAAAGGCAGGACTAAGAGAAAACCCATAAATGGGAAAAATGGCCCAGAGAGAAGGGATCTAACCTCCTGAGGGCTGGAAGATATCGGGAGAGAAGGCCAGTTTTTTAACGGAAACCCAGTTGTGTCCCAAAAGTATACATTTGGGGCATTTGGGACACTCTGATCTTTGTTTTGTAACTTTAATTCCAAAGAAGAAATAAAAGATGCTGAAGAATCAATCTCTCTCTGTCTGCCCTCCCCACCCACCTGCCGGCTTCATAAGAAGACATTGAATGCCAACTCTTTATAAGGTAAATCCAGGGAATGCCAGAACCAAGAGAACTGGCACCTGACAGTCCTGGAAGATCAGGGAAGGACACTCAGAAAAGGTGACCTCTGTCCCAGGCCCTGACAGATGGCAAAGAGTCGGCCAGCTGAGACACCATGACAGCAGCTCACAGGACAGGGGTGGTAAGGAGAAAATTAGACTTAGGACGTGAGTTAGTCAGTCAGACCAGCTGCTGTAACAAACATTTCAGTGGCTTCACAAAAACCCAAGTTCTGGCTCCACCAGGGAGCAATCCACGATGGAATTGTGAGGTGGTGCTCCTGGCTGGTTCTCTGTCAAGCAGCCCAGGCGCCTTCCATCTCTTAGGTCCTTAAACTCACTGTCCGGTCATCTGGAGGAGGAAAGAGAGCAAAGTAAACCGCAGGGTGTCCCAGGCCAGGCCTGGAAGGGGGCCCTTGCTCTTCCATCACTTTCCGTTGTCTAGAAAGCAGTCACGTGGCCTGCCTGACTGCAAGGGAGGCTGGGAAATGTCATCAAGCTGAGTGCCCAGGAGGAAAGGACACAGCTAGTAGCATCCGGCCAGATGGAGATAATCGTACTAACTCCCTTCCACCCCCTCAAGCCCTGTACACTCTGAGCTGACCCCCACGCCCACCTGCACAAACGTTCAGCCACCTGGAGCCTCCTGCCTTATCATCATAGGGCATCCTGGCTCCCTCCCGAGAGCCAAAGGGCAGACTTTAGAAAGGCCTCTACTCCCTTTGTCTGGCTTCTAAGCAACAATAGCACAAATGAACCACCTGGCCGACCTCATTCTGGGTGTTTCACGTCGACCAGCCGGCTTGTGCCTCAGAAGTAAAAGGGGCGAGGCGAAGAGAGGGAGGGAAAGAAGGTGAGCCGTTGTGGCGTTCCGTCGTAGTGCCTTCCTGGAAGTTCACCCCTGCATCCGTTCCGCAAGTAGAAACTGTGCCCACTCTGTCTCCGGCTGTGTGCCAGGGGCTGGGGATATTTAGTGAAGGCAGGAGGATTCAGTCTTATTGGGAAGACAGAGAAATTGGCAGCGACGATCCAGCATGATGTGCAAAAGGGGGAGGACAGAAGATGGAGAGTCTGGGGAGCTTTGCTGCCTTGAGCAAGTGGGACGGGGACCACAACCTGAAGGGAGAGTGCAGTTTGCTGGATGGAGGCAGAGGAAAACCGTTCCAGCCAGAGCCAAGGGTGTGTGCCAGGGCCGGAGCAGAAGGAAGGCTGATGCCTGGGAGTAACATCCTGCAGAGGGCTCAGAGGGAGGGAAGAGGAGAGACAAGGTGTGGGAGAGGAGGGTGGGTGCAAGTGTGACCAGGTGGCTAGGAGCAACCCCGAGGACCAGGAGGCCCACGGGCAGGAGGGACCTGGAGGGGAGGGAGGCCGGGGTTCCAGGGCCCCTGAGGGAGGCGGAGAAGCATTGTGAGCCTTTGCTTTATAGAATGACCATCTTCTCCTGCCCTCCCCCGTGAAACAGGAGGGGAAGGGACTGACCATCAGAGGGCAGCCCAGGGGTCGCGTCCTCCCAGGACAGACCTGAGACAGAAAGCTGAGATGACCACAGGCGGCCATGCTAAGCAGTTAAGTCTCCCTGTATCTACAAAGACAACAGGTGTATTACTTTCCAAAGGACAGGAAATCAACTAGACATCGAGTAGGCACCTGTCAAAGACACACCAACATGTCACCAGCCTTCCCGGAGGGTCAGAGGTGATGCCTCTAAAACAAAGCAGAGAGGACCTGGGCCTCCATCCACAGTGAAGGCAATGGCACCTGCAGGGACCCAAAAAGATTCTAGAGATGCTATGACTTTTGGATGGAGCAGTACATGGTAGAGGTATTTGGATAAATCCTTCATTTTCTGGGGTCAACATCTTGGGAGGAATTTCCACAGGTTTCTCATCTGGACCGCTGACCACAAAAATAATGTGAATGACTATTTTCTCAGTAGTCCCAAATAGCTAGTTCCAGATGCCGAGGACTGAAGTTAATTCACGCAATAAGGGGAGTTCTCGGGCATTGGGTCCACATCCCCTCCCGCTTGTCAAACCCCTAGACTCATTGAATCCCCGGTTCATTCCGAAAGCCAAACTAATTGTTTTCAAAGCCAAACAGTCACCGTGAAGGAGTTCAAAGTAAATTTTCAAACTTGAAGAGAAGATATTCCATGAGCACTGGTCTTTGGAACCAACTGTGGCAGGTGAAAACCCTGAGTGGGATAAGGAAACCTAAGATGTGCTGGCCCCATTCATACAAGCAACAACCCAATAACCGCCAACAGTTTATCAGGTACTTGAGAAATCCGTGATCTGTCCAGGACACCTGAGATAAGGGGAAAGCAGAGACACGAGGGTGCTGAACCAGGGAGAGCTTCCGGACCTCCAATGAGCTCGGTGCAGAGGACAAATCAAGGACCTGAGTTCCCAAAGCACCCAAGCACCAGCACCAGCTGGGGAGACGCTTTTCCAACACAGTGTCTTAGGCCCCACCGGGGTGAGGACGGGACCAGGCCAAGAACAGAGCATTTGTAACCAGTTCCCGATGACTCTTATGAAGAGCTGGACTGGGGAACCACTGCTGTGGTCGCAGCAAGAAACTTGTCCTGGATCCTTCCAGAACGTTTCCGAAGCAGGAAGCTACCCTGACCCACCTGGAGCCGAGTGAGTGTCCAAAGGCATCGTGTCCTGGCCCTCGTCTCACAATGTGCCCTTTCAACTTGATGTGCTGCGCGTGCAGGCATGTGTGTGCTCATGCACACGCAGGTGCAGACATGAACACGCACACACACAAGCACACAGGCACATGCGCACACTCAGACACACACATATGCATAAACACACGCAGGCACAGTCCTCCATCCCTGGGATGTGGAGAAAGTTGGGCGTGACTGGCGGGCCCACCTGCCTCTTCCCCCGCCACCTGCTGCCTAGAGGCCCTGCTCTCTGCTTGCTCACTCCTTTGAGGACAAGCACCTGCCCTTCCTTTGATGGGCCTGTGCCTCGTGCAGACTGAGAGCTCGGCTGGGCTTGGCCAGGTGCCCAGGGCAACTTCAGCTGCTGTTCTGACTGCACGGGGCCTGGTGAGGTCCTGGGAAGATTGGCTGGGGGCAGGAAGGGGTCGGGTAGCGGGAAGGCAGCATCTCTCAGTGTCAGCCAGGTAGAGTCCCTCTCAACACACAGAAAAGGATTTCCCAGGTCGTCCACAGCCCCACCATCCCCACGGATGCACTCGCCTCTGGCCTGCAGGGGGCTTCTGGATCATTTGACCAGATGCCTTCGTTTGACCTTAGGTGGTCACCCTGGTCTTGGTCCCTTTGGCCTCCCCGCCGAGGTGAACTCCCCTGCACATGCCCAGCTGTGACCTCACGACCCCCTCCCCACCACTCTGGGCACTGATGGGGAACGAGCTGAGCTAGCAGCTGGGCCTCAGACTCTGGCCACATGGGCATCCTGCACCTGCAGCCCACTTCCTGATATGTTGGGTGCTGTTCAGGCCCCGAGAAGGAGGAGGAGTGTCGCCAAGAGGGAGAAAAGAACAGTGGTGTTGGCTTCCAAGCCCATTCCACTACCTGCTCTGTGCGACTTTGGGTGACTTATTTATGCTCAGTGCCTCACATGCAGGCCAGCTGTGCTGACACACCTGCCCACAGGTCCCAGCACGGGGATGACATGTGATCATAGGTGTAAGGAGCCCTGCACGGTGCCTGCCACACAGGAGGCTCAGAAATAAATGAGGTTACAGCAGCCCCCTCCCAGGGGAAGGAGAAGCGGCATCTTTGGGAGAGAAGAAGTGTGCCCGGAGGTAAGAATTCCAGGAGGGTGGGAGCAGTGACCGAGCCCCTTTCTCCCTGAGCTGCTGCCCCATCCAGCTGACCTTAGGGCTGCTCACGTTCAGGAAAAGGAAAGACACAAACCAGCCACAAGTTTGGTCCCCCTAGGGCCCCCCTCCCCTCTCAAGGAGAGATTTGAAGGCCCTTCCTGACCCCTCAGAGGCTGTGCCCACCCCAAGTGCCTGAGGTCCCAGCAGGAAGCTGGCCATGGGCTGCTGTCAGCTGGGCTCCTTGCCTTCACTGAGCCTCTGGTGGACCCAACTCTGTGGTCTCAGCGGTGGATGAGACGCAGTCCCTGAACTTGGAATCACAGCCAGGAGGGAGGGACAAACAGCCACACAGGCTGCCTGCGGCACCGGGAGCCTGCAGCACCCAAGAATGAGCTTCTCTAGGGCATTTCCAGGCAAATCTGGTGACAGCAGGTGGGGGCCGTGGTCCTTGCCTGACCCTCCTCAGCCAACTCATGAAGCCAGTTCCAGGCCAGGATGGCTCTCCCCTCCAGGCCCCCCGACCCCCTGGGCGGCTCCTCGTCTTCTGAATCCAAGGACACTGTCACTTCACCAGGCAGGAGCTGCTCATCCCAACTGCCAGGGGAGAGTGTGGAGGAGCCCGGTTTCTACACAACCTCCAGGCTCTGCACGAGGGCTCCGGTCCTGCTGGGTCTTCCAGAGCTGGCAGCCGGCCCCTCCAGGCGAGCTCCCATCACTCACCGCCTCCCTGAGCCCACAGACACAGAGCTGGGGGAGGCGGCCCATGGGGCCCACAGCTGCTCTCAGCCTGCACTCTGCTGAACACCTGGCAAGAGCAGAATCCTGCCTCTCTCCTCAGCAAGGAGTGTCCACTCCAGCTGGGGAGGCAGCCCATCCCACACTCATGGACATGCATCCTAGGACAAGCACCCCCTCCCCACATGGTCCTGGGCATATGGAACAGTTTTCACTACGTGCCCTGGGCGACAAGAGACTTGGGCCAGGCTGAGGACCATCATCTCCAGGCCCAAGAATTGTCCCAGGGCCCCAGCAAGACCTGCCAGGCCCTTCCATGAGACCTACTCTCTCAACACTGCCAGAGGCAAGCTCTGTGCCCTGTGCACTGAGCCGTCTGGGTGGCCCACAGTTCCAGCACAAGGAGGCGGGCTCCTGGGAACATGGCCCCCACAGCAGGGCAGCACGGAGGCCTGGAAGAAGTCAGAACCCCACCTGCCCAGTGGAGCCCCAGATCCAGCTGTGCAGGAAGCTAGACAAGCCCGGACTCTGGTTGCTTGGGCACTATCATGTGTGTCTGTGTGTGTGCCTGCGTCTTTGTGTGTGAGTGTGCATGTCTATGTGTGAGTATGTTTGTGTAAGTGTGCTCATGCGTTCCTTCTTTTCTTCTTTCTTTTGTTTATTTATTTAATTACCAACAAGCTACTTTGACGCTTTCAACTGGAAGAGTCCCAGCGAGTCCAGGCATGAAGCAGCAAGCCCACATTCCAGGAACTCCCAGTGCTGACCGGCGGGGCTGATGCTGAATGCATCCAGGATTCAGAGAATCCAGGGGTCAGAGCGGGCCCCTCAGCTCTGCTTCTGGCTCAGCCCCTGCCTAGACCTCCATGAAGCCTGTCTGAGACGACCTCAGAATTCTTCATCTGAGATTCTGCTCCAATGACCAACTTGAGGCACACACAGACACAGACACAAATACACACACACATGCAGACACACACAGAGAGACAGACACACACACACACACACACAGGACACACACACACAGACACACCTACACAGACACATACAGACACACACACAGACACGCACACACCTATGACGCTCCCAGCCTGGCTGCACAGGGCCCTTGAGGCCATTCCTGGGAGGCCAAGTTTGCACGGGCTAATCCACATTTTCCTCCCAACACTGGCCCGAGGACTCTGGGCAGAGCCTGTCCCAGGCTGAAAGGGCGCCCAGAGGGCATCGAGTCCGGCGCCCCGCCTTCCTCCCTCTCTCCACCCACCTGCCAGCTCGGGACCCCGCAGGAGTGATCTGTGGTAACAGCCAGACGCACAGGCAGAAACCCACACAAAGACTCTCTCACGCGTGTGTGTACATTCCAAGGAAGAAGTAAAAAAATCCCCCTCCCGTTGCCATGGCAACCAACTCGGAGCTGCGGCAAGAGCTTTAATTGGAAGTGCTTATTTGGCTGAAACCCCAGGAATAATCAACAGGAGATTAGGAACATTAAAAACCAGCAGGAGCCACAGAGCATCTTGGAGGAGACGGCGACGGAAAGGACAGTCCCTCTGAAAACTCTCTTGACGAGAATAATACCCGTCATTACCATCTGTTGAGTGACGGCGTCACACCAGGCCCATGCCCGGCGCTTGGCACCCATTGTTTCATTGAATCCTTCCAATGACCCTTCAATCGTTTCTCCCATTTTACAGAGAGAGAAACTGAGGCTGGGAGCAGTTAAGGAGGTTGCCCAAATCCACATGAGATGTAAAGCCTGCTCGGTGGCTCCAAAGGCCACCGTGTTTTTAAGCCCTGGGCTGGGCCTCATGTCTTCCAAGAGCCACCAGCATCCAGTCCCGGGACCCCCGGAGCCTGCAGCTCTTGATCCCCACAGCATCCCAACCGGTGAAGCCCGCAGCTCAGCTAGCCAGAGGGCCTGGGCAGAGTCGACCTCCAAGACACCAGCCAACACCTGCATCCTCCCCTCGGCTGCCTGCCTCTCTGCTGCTGGCCTCTGGCGTCCACCCTCCAGCCCGCCGTGGACCTGCTGACCCCTGGTGGCAGCCATGGGGACTGCCCTGAGACTTCAACTTCCTCCCAGACTCCAAAGAGGGAAGGCGCTGGTCCAGGAGGCTCCCATGAGAGAGCGTCAGGGAAGGTGCCAAAGCAAGATGGGAGGGGCAGCTTAGCCAGCAGCACCCAGCACCTTTTGCAGGTGGCCTGGAGTGAAGAGAGAGGCTGCAGTAGGTAGCAGAGGCCAATTAGTGCCCAGGCATCTGCTGGGCACCTCAACACTGCCCCCAACCACCAGCAGCTGGGTGAGGCCCCCAGTCCCTCCCAGAGGGCAGCAAACAGTGCCCAGGCACAGGAGCTGCCCCATGCCAGAACCCTGGCGGAGTCCAAGATGTAGAAGGGCACGGCGGTCTCTGATGACCTCAGGCAGGGCCCTGGGCCCCGAGCTTCGTGTCTCAATCAGAGTTGGTGCTGGTGCTGTCTAATAGCAGGCTCTCCCGGGAGCCACCATCACGCCAAGCACCCTGGCACCCCGGCGTCGTTCACAGCACTATTTTGGGAGCAAATAGTGCCGGGCTGCGGTGCTGGAGGTGCTGGCCAAGCAGCCCCAGCAGATGGGCGCACACGGAGCCCACCCCAATGGCGGCAACAAGAAAGCTACTCTCACCCGAACGTTTATCCACCTGGCAATTTAAATTACTTTTTTAAAGCAAGTGGCATTTACTCAGTTGGCATCTTATTAAATTCCCCCCCTTTGAACTACTCGAATATGCAAGTCACTGTTATTCCAAATAAGAGGACTTACAATTCAAATAGTGAGGGAGCAGTGTGCAAAACAGCGGATGCCCCACCGGGGGTCAGCGCCGAAGGCTGCAAGGCCATTGGAGCCGAACCTGCCAAGCTGTCCATCAGGGACATCTTGATCGCAGACTTCTCCAGAACTGAAACAACAAATTTCTACTGGGTAGGCCACGCAGCCCGTGGTACTTTGTTACAGCAGCTCTAGCCGACTCATCCAGATGACCAGACTAGGGTTTCTAGAGCCAGCAGAATCCAAGAGAGATTCTGACAAGTAGGATAATCCGCCGCCTATTCCAACGCTCCCTGAAATGCCGCTGCTCCCAGATCTCGTTCTGGGGAGGAGAAGCCCAGCCTGCGCTGACGAGCTGAGTGAGAAGAATCTTGAAAAGCTGGCTCAGCCCTGGACCCATTACACCTGAAACTTTAGGCAAGAACGTCACCTCGCCGCCTGTCCCAAGGGGAGATCCCCCTGGATAGCGGAGGCTGAGGACGGCGGGAGGCAGGTGTTCATACAAGCATCTGCCTCCACCAGGCTGGAAGTAATTTTTCAAAACAGAGCGAGATTGAGAAGCTTCGAGCACAGGCACTTACCGGGGTCAACAGAACCGTTTATCTGGAATTATTCTAAATAAAGCCTCGCGTCTGCCACTCAGATTCCATGCGCCCCTCCAACAATGGCAACAAGTTTCCGTTATTAAGAGAGAAAGCTCTCAGAGCTGAAGGGGCATGAATATTTGCAAATTCCATGCAGATTCCACTTTTCTTTTCCCCACAAGCCAGCTACTTACAGAGCCTTTTGGGTAGAACAAGCAGCCCAATTAGAAACGCTTATTTGTCCTCTCGATTCCAGGGACAAGAGCTCCCCCCTTTGTCACCTGCTGGCCGCACGCACAGAAGCATCTGCAGGCCCAAGCTGCAGCTGCACCCTGAGCCCAGACCCCACTGCTGCGGGGGTGGAGGCTGGGTTCCCACTCCCCACTGGCCCCCCGCAGACCCTGAGCACCCTCCCTGAGGCAGGGGAGGTGGGAGTGGGTACAAAGGCGAGAAAGCTCTAGACCTCATTGGCCACGTGGTAGGTAGACCAGACGGCTCAGTGATGCCAAAGAACCGGGAGAGGACAAATGTTCCAGGAACACGGGAAAGCAGGGAAGCCATGCCCTGGGGTCAGAGGAAGCAGGCAGAGGTGTCAGAAGCTGTGGATGGAAGTCAAGGCACCAACTTAGCACGGGAAGTTGAGCTAGGGAGGGGATGCTGGAGAATGAACCTGCTTCCTGGAGACCAAGTAATGCAGAGAATGGATGCTGAGGTCCCTACCAGCACCCAACACAAGGGCACTCAAGAGTCTGCTAAATACACAGCCTAGGCCCTTTCTGTCTTGGGTCCTCAGGGTCTGGATTGGGCCCCTGCAAAGTGGCACCCACCCTTCTGGCACTAAAGTGGCAAGTGAGCACAAATTGCTGTGTCCTTCATACCCAGAACTATCATTTCCCATCTGCCTCCAGGACAGCCCACACTCAGGGCCCTGAAGGATATCCAGACATGATGTAGAGAAATAGGAAGAGTCGAATGAAAGCTAAAAGTCAGACTGATGGAAATGAAGAGCTAACAGTTATTGGAAAGTTTCTGTTGAGGTTAAATATGGCAACTAATCACGCAACAACCTTGGAGGCAGGAACTACCATTCCTAGCATTTTGCAATCCAAGAAACCAAAGCAGAGGAGCTGTGTCACTTTCCCAAGTTCATTGCGGCCGGGCCAGGAGCAAACTCAGTCCCTCCAGCTCAGAGTACAGCTCGTGCTGTCCTGACGCGCCCTGCTGATCCTGAGCTTCCCTAACTGCCCCTGGAGACCCTGCCGGAGCCCCTACAGCTGGGAACTTGTTCAGTGAAGCTATGGGACGAGGGAGAGAGGTGCTTAGGACTAAACCAGACCAAGAGAGCCTCTGGTCCGATCCTCTCCCCATTTCTCAGGGGAACAGGCAGAGGCCCGGAGAGGGGAAAGGACCACACACTTCCTCAAGCGCTCACTCCTGGATGTTCTACATCCTTGCGTGACTGAGCAAGACTAAGCGGATGAGCCAGCAAGAAATCCTGCCACTGACCTGGAAACCTCGGGGGTGAGCAAGCCACTGAGAAGCAGCCCAGCTTGCTCGGGCTCTGGGGTGACGTGCTGATGGAGCAGAGAGCCTCAGGGACGATGAAGGGGCAGACGAACCCCATGAGGGGACCGAGCCCTGTCCCAGAATAGGACCACAGCCCAGAGGATTGCTTGCTCAACAACTGAGTTGAGGCACTGACCAGCCCCCTTTTCTCAGCTTCTTAAACAGGCCCCTGCAACCCGGGGCTGGGCGGCTGTCCAGAGACGGTCACTCCTCCAAGGACGCTGTAGGGCTGCCAGTAAGGTGATTTACTGGAACAACGTAAGTCTCGCTGGTGGGGATTCTGGTCACTGAGCTGCAAACCCTTAAGGACAATTCCCCTGCTCGTTCGTGAACTCTCCCTTCCCATGGACACTTCAGTCCACCGTAGGAGCTGCCCCGAAAGGCCTGGGAGATATCAAGGAGCAAGGAAGCAGGCAAGAGAAACACGGCTGAAGACGCCCTGCCCCGCCAAGAGCCTCAATTTCCCAGCAGCTTTCAGGCCAGATTCTGGGCTTCCCGTCCTGCGGAGAAGTTCCATGAACAGCAGGGGCCCTGCCTGGGTGGCCACCACAGCGCACCCATCTCCAGACTTTCCTGTTTGGGCTCATTTTGCATCCCATCCCTCGTATATCTGTACTTTGTAACATAAAAATAACGCTACATCCCTAAACCTTGGCGATAAACGAATGCTGGAGATGTCTCTCATCCAAGTGGATGTAACTGCAGAGCAAGGCTCTGGACCTCTCTTGGCCCTGGCACGTGTCCCTGGGCAATGTGTGCAGGGGGCTCTGCATGTGGCCCCGGTGTCTCACTGCCTCAGCCCAAATCTGAGCTCTGCTACTTTCTTGGCCGTGTGACTTTAAGGGAATGAAGTCACTGCTCTGTGCCTCAGTTTTCTCATCTGTAACACAGGGGCAATGACAGCGCCTACGTCATTGAGAGTTGGAGGGCTAAAGATCCACTGCAGAAAATGTGCTTGGAACAGTGCTGGGCCTGAGAGTTCCTACTGGACTGGTCAGCTTGCCATGCTGGGGAAATCGGGATGGCTGGGGACCGGCCTCGGGGGACTTCCCTGCAGAGCTCAGGAAGCCCACCAGGTCCTGGCAGAGAGGCAGGAGTGAAGGGGACGGCAAGTGAGCTCCCAGCCCTGCTGACCCAGCCACCAGGAGCCGGAGCAGGTGGGGAGGCGGCGGGGGAGGCCGTGGGGCCCACACTGGTTCTCCATCAAGGCCCCACTCCCAAAGGGGGCTTTTCCTCCCTGCCTCTTCCCGGGCAGCACTTTCGAAGCCGAGATTTCACACAAAAGTGGAGTTTTCAATAAGAGGGGCTGCAAACCTCATCCCTTTCATGGCAAAAGAGCACGCACTCATCAGAGTGGCCTGCCTGAGCCGCATCGCGCTCAAGCGCTCCTCACGGCCCTGGCTTCAGGAGGTCTCCAGGTATTCCTTGGCGTGCAGCCCTGCTGTCCTGTGCTGTGCCTGCTCTGTGCTCTGAGCGAGTGGGAGGCGGGCTTCCCCTCTCTGCACACTCAAGGAGGCCCCTGAAAAGGCGGCATCCAGGAGGGGGCAAGGGCATCGGGAGAAGCTCTACAAATCCCATCCGGTTAGAGTACCAGGTGGACCCTGCGCAGACATCAGGAGCTTGAGGACGCCCACCTCTCCAAGGTCAGACACCATCCCCCCAGGATCATACCTCTGGAGCTGGCAAGAGAGGGGCCTGCGTGGGCAGGTAAGGGAGACCCCCGGCTACGACACGCTCCATGCACAGCCTGCAGGAGGGTGTGCAGGGAGCAGGACCTTGTCCATCTTCCCAGCCCTTTCTTCGGTGAGCGAAGCAAACAGCACCCTGTAGTAGTTTTCAGTTGCAGCCGTGTAAATTGCAGACTTAGTGATAAACACAAAGTTATCTCGCAGCTGTGTAGTTCAGAGGGCTGGCATGGGTCTCACTGGGCTGAAACCAGGAGGTGGGCAGGGCCACGTTCCCTCTGGAGGCTCTGGGAGAGAAAACATCCCCTCACCTCTTCCAGCTTCCAGAAGCTGCCTGCAGCCCTTGGCTCATGGCCCCTTCCTCCATCTCCAAAGCCAGCAGCATTGCCTGTCTCTCTGACCTTGCTCCTGTGCTCACTCTCTGCTTCCCTCTTCCACTTACGAGGACCCTGTGAGTGCGTTGGGTCCGTCTGGATAATCCAGGATACTGTCCCTCTGTCAAGGTCAGCTCATGGGCAAGCTTGAGCCCATCCTCAGCCTTGATTTGCCCTCACCATGGGGCCTACACGCTTACAGGTGCTGGAGATTTGGACTTGCACATCTGGGAGGCCATTGTCCTGCCTACCACATACCTATTGCACAGACGATAATGACAACAAACCACAAACACCTATTTGGTGCCTACTGTGTGCCGGGAACACAGCACTACATGCTTTCAATATGTCAGGCATTGTTTATTCCTCTCACCGGCCCTGTGCGGTGGACACACTATCATCCCTGTTCTGTGCACGAGGAGCCGAGGTGCCGGGAGGCCAAGGGATTTGCCCAAGGTCACAGCACCACTGCTGAGCCCAGGCCACTGGCCCAGGAGCCCGGCCCTGAGGAGCACACTTAACACCCAGAGGCTGCAGAGCTGGCGCCGGGATCCTGAGTGCACACCAGCCCCCCACGGAGACCAGCACGCGTCTGCGCTGGGGGCTCCGTGACAAGTACCTGACCCCCACTGAGGGGCCAGCAAAGCCTGCGGCCCCCGAAAA
This sequence comes from Equus asinus, assembly GCF_041296235.1. Classification (NCBI taxonomy): domain Eukaryota; kingdom Metazoa; phylum Chordata; class Mammalia; order Perissodactyla; family Equidae; genus Equus; species Equus asinus. The sequence goes on along the minus strand of NC_091794.1, from coordinate 109,997,234 downwards.
GACAGACTGTCCAACCTCAGGCTGCACGAAGGGGGCGCCGAGAAGTCTTCGAGGAAGCCAGTTGTTACCTCAGCGACAGCTCGGCCGCGGCCCCTGCGGTCCCCGGGCGCCCACTGAAGCGAGAACACGGCATCTCGGTGGCAACACAGAAGGCAGCTCATCTAGACACTTGTCATAGCTCTGGGCCAGCTGTTAAAATAACTTTTTGGTTGTTATTACAAAGTAATAGATGTTTATTGCAGAAATTTTAGAAAATGCAGACAAGCCAAAAGAAGGGAATAAAAATTACCCAAGATCCCCAACTGCAAATGTACCACTTGACATGTTTTTGTACATCCTTCCAGTAATTTTCCTAAGCATTCATTTCTGTGTTTTTCTAAAATGAGCTCTCTAAAAATGGGCTCATACTTTTCTTCCTGCTTGGCAAAACGCCTTTTCTCCTGAGAGTATCACGAATACGTGGGGGGAGAAAGCGCTCTCCCCTGCTCACCCCCCCTCCACCTCAGCCCCTCCCCAGGAAAGGGAAGCTGATGGGGCTGCATTTCCTGATGGGCAAGGTGGTCTTGTGTTAAGAGATTGCACACACACGCACATATACACACACGCCTGTATGCCCACTACACGTGCATGTGTGCACACCTATATGCATGTGTGCATATGTGTGTGTGTGTGCGTGCTTGCACACATGCATGCTCATATATACACACGTGCATATGTGTACGTAGATGCACACTCAGGCACCGCTCGCTCCTCTCCCTGCTCCGGGACGGTCTCCTGCCCAGGGCCGCTCTTGGACTCACCCTGACCCTTTTGCTCTGCCCGCACGTGTCCTCACATGGGCACCCTGGTGCCCCCATCCATGGTCTCTGCAGTCTGACCCTGAGAGGGCGGACGAGCCTTACTGCGGCCTTGAGCCCAAGCCCTGCCCTCTGGGCTGCTCTGCAGAGAACCCAGTGTGGGGGGTCACGGGCCTGGGCCCAGCCAACAAGACCCCATGTGCGCTGCCTGTCTGCTCCTGCTCACTGGGCACATGTCCGCCTCGGGGCTCCTGGGTCCCCTGGCCAGATGCCATCTAAGAGCCCCCAGCTACTGTCTGGTGGTGGCATCTTCCTGCTCCACTTTCCCAGGACACCACACGGGGAAGTGCAGCCGCGGTGCAGACTACGCGGCCATCCCCCGCTCATGGACAGAGAGTGCCCACTTGCCCCACTTAGTACACAGAGTACCGTGACCAACACCACACAGCACGGCTGTTTCCTGAAGATCCCTGCAGCAGAGGCAGGGAGGGTGCACAGCCCCAAGCGGGTGTGATGAGACAGGGTCGCTGTCGGGGGAGACCAGTGGGTGGGGGCAGACTGATGGGGGGCCCAGGGCCTGGGAAGGAAGGCACTTCTGGAGTCTTCTTTAAGTGCAAGGAGAACCATTGCAAGATTCTAAAACCATGGCTCTGGCCACTGTAGGGACACAGTTTGGAGGGACTTCCTGGCCTAACTCGTCCCTCTGGTCACTCTCGATCTCCTCACCGAGGTGGCCTGCCAGGGCAATGTTAGTCTTGTTGGAAGAGAGCCAGAAGCTGCTCTTCGTTTCTGCCCCAAAGGGCATGTCTCCCAGAAGGGCACAGAGCCGGCCTACTGTGTCCAGCCTGCGCCCAGCACAGGGAAGGACCCTCCAAGGGAATCCTTGTGGTACCAGGCCCAGCCGTGCCCGTCATCCTGCCTGCAGTGCCCCTGCCTGAGGCAGGCTGCCGCCTGCCCTGGGAGTGGGGGGCCTTCCCAAGCTCCAAGAGGAGGACCAACAGCAGAACTGCTGGGAGTTAACAGGAAGGCTGAGGGAGGACAGGCGGAGGCACGGGTGCCTGGGTCCCGCAGGGGAAAGGGACACAGGGACAGGACGGGCCTGACGATGGTGGCAGCGACGGCACCTCTCCTCTGAGGCCAGGAAGCCGGGACACCCCCTGCTCAGGGGCCGGCAGCCAGAAGGGCGCTGAGATGTTTTCCTCCTCCCAGCAGCCTCGCATCAGGAGGCTCTGATCCTGGTTTCTGACGTTTGCGAAAGGCTGGTGGCTGTGGAGCCTCACCGGCCTCTCCCTGTTGTGCTCCCCATGTGGACAAGCTGAGAAGAAAGCTGCGGGCTCCCTCCTTCGGTGCTGACAGGAGATTCAAACTACACCAGCCCTGCCCACATGGGACCTCTCACCCAGCCCCCGCCCTAACCAGGATGAAAGCCGGGCCAGGCTCCCATCCCCGCTTGAGAGGCCTGCCCTGTGCCGCCAGGGACCTCTACTGTGTGAGTCATAAGCTTTTCCAAACTCCACTGGGGGTGTGTGTGTGCATGTGTGTGCGTGCGTGTGTGTGTGTGCGTGTGTGTGTGTGTGTGTGTGTTTGTGTGTGTGTGGCATTGTCAGTCTTGACGCAGGAACCAAACTCTGGCTGATGGTCCCTCCTGCTTTTCAGCTGACCATACAACTGCCCAGCAACCCAGGCCACAGGGCCCCTGGCCTGGCCCCAAGTGGCAGGGAGCGCCATGCTTTGGAGCCCCCTTCCTGCCAACTGTCTAAGCCCTCCCCCAAGGCCTAGGATAGGCAGGGCGCCCCAAGAATATTCCTGCATGGGTCCCGACTTGTCTCCTTTGGGGTGCTCTCTGCCCCTCCACCTGGAGCCTGGGATCACCCAGATGCCCCAAAGAGCTCTAAGATTCACAGCTGTGGGGTCCTTTCGGGGGCCCAAAGTCAGGCTTCTGCTCTAGTGGGGGGGCCCTGCCGAGCTGACAGCTCCCGCTGACCTGCGTGGTGCATTTGTCATGGGATTTCATGAGACCAGGACACCAAAACAGTGCCAACCTGTTGTTGGGTGACTCTCATTCATGTCCATCACAGGATGACTTCGAGGCTCTGAGCCTCGACAGTGCCCCACCAGTTTTGGGTTGGAGCCCCTGTGTGGGCTCCTGCCTGTCTCTGTGCTGACCCTGGGCCAGCGTCCTTCACGCTGTGCGCCCCTGGTGCTGGCTCCCACCTCTCACCCCACCCCTCTGCAGTCTCTACGCTGCAGGTCAGGCAGTCTCCAGGGAGGGCCGGGCCTATCTCTTCCAAGGTCTTTTTTTTCTTTTGAAGCTTTTATTTTCTTAAAAATTCGCCAATGTGGAATCAAGCCCCTCTTCCCATCCCCTCACCATTCTCTCAGATAAAGACGCTGTTAACATAGTGGTCTCATATGTCACCCAATATTTACGGACAGTGAGGGGCCCACTAAGAGCTTTCTGATGGGCCAACACATCCCTACCTGGCAATTCCTGTGTACACGGACTAATGCTGAACATGAAGTTACTACATTAACTGCCTTCACAATATCTTTTAAATTCAGCTTTTTATTTTCAGATAATCATAGATTCACAGGCAGTTGTACGAAAAATACAGAGATCCACGTGCCCTTTACCTTCCCAGCGGCAGCATCTTGCAAAACCATAGGACAGTATCAAAACCAGGATATTGACACGGATACAGTCAAGATACAGCACATTCCCATGGCCACAGCACCCCCCCCCCATGCTGCCCTTTTGCCATCACACCCACTCCCGTGCCCAGCCCCCTCACGCCTGCAACCACTACACTGATCCCCCTTCTGAAAGTTTTGTCGTTTCCAGAATGTTATACACAGGGAAGCATACAGCGTGCAGCCTTTCAGGGGTGGCTCTTCTCACACAGTGATGTTCTCTGGGGTCACCAGCTGTGTTGCCGGGGACTATTCCACAGCACGGAGGGACCACAGTTTGCTCAACCACAGGCTGCGGCAGGGCTTCTGGGTTGTTTCCAGGTCCTGGCTGTTACAAATCAAACTGCTACAGACATATGTGTGCAGGTTTTTGTGTGAACGTAAGTCTTCATTTCTCTGGGATAAACGCCCAGGAGTGCAATCGCCGGGACATATGGTAGCTGCGTGCTTAGTTTTTTAAGAAACTACCAAACCGTTGTCAGGAATAGCTGTCCCAGTTTACCTTCCCTCCAGCAATGTAGAGGTGGTCTAGTTTCTCCACATTCTCGCCAGCATTTCGTATTGTCGCTTTTTTTTATTTTAGACATTCTGGAAGATGTGTAGGAACGTCTCACGATGGTTTTAATTTGCATTCTCCGCTGGATAGTCAAGTTGAACATCTTTTCGCCTGCTTATCTGTCATCTGTGTGTCTTCTGTGGTGAAGTGTCTGTTCACACCTTTTGCCCATGCTCTAACTGGATAGATTTCTGTGACCTGAGCTTTGAGAGGTCTTTATATAGTTGAGATCCTACTCCTTTGTGGTTTATGAAGATTTGCTCCACCCTGCAGTTTGCCTTTTCCTGCTTGTAACAGGGTCTTTCACAGTGTGAAAGTTTTAATTTTGAAGAAGCCAAATTTGTCACATTTTCCTTTTATGGATTGTGCCTGTGTTGTCAAATCTAGGAACTGTCTGCCTGGCTGATATCCCCAAGACTTTTTCCCACTTTTTTTCTAAATTTTCTATCTTACCTGTAAGTCCGTAATTAGTTTTCAGTTAATTTTTGCATAAAGTGTGAGATTTAGTTCAAGGTTTACTTTTTTGCCTCTGGATGTCCAGCTGCTCCAGCATCATTTGTTGAAAAGGCTATTGTTCTTTCTTCCATTGAATTGCTTTAGCATCTTTGTCAAAAATCAGTTGAGCATATGTGTGGGTCTGCTCCTGGGTTCTCTGTTCTGTTCCCTGTGTGTCTCTCCCTTTGCCACTACGACACAGTCTTGACTAACACGGCTATGTAATGTCTCAAATCAAGTACACTGATTCTTCCCACTCTATTCTTTTTCAAATTGGTCTTAATATTCTAGTTCCTTTGCCTTTCCAAATAAATTTTAGAATAATCTGGTCCAACTCTATAAGAAACATCTTCTGGGATTTTAATAGGAATTGTGTTGACCTAAGATATCAATTTAGGGAGAACCGACATCTTTACTATGGTGAATCTTCCAATCCACGAACAAAACTTATTTCTCTATTTATTTAGATCCTCTAATTTTTCATCAAAATTGTGTATACAACACACAAGCCCTGCACATGTTTTGTTAGAGTTATACCTGAATATTTTATTTCATTAATTTTGAGCAGTTGTAAATAGTATTATGTTTTTAATTTTGGTGTCCATGTGTTCATTGCTAGTATGTTGAATTATAATTGATTTTTGTATGTTTATTTTGTATCCTACAAACTTGCTGGACTCATTTACCAATTCTAGGAGGGTCTTTTTGTAGATTCTTTGGAACATTCTAAAAAATGATACCATCTACAAACAGGGACAGATTTATTTCTTCCTTTCCAACCTATATGCCTTTTAATGCCTGTTCTTGCCTTATAGCCCTGGCTAGAACGTCCAGCACTCAGCTGAACAAGAAGGGAGAGAGTGGGCGTCTTTGCCTTATTCCTGATCTTATGGGGGAAGTATTCAGTCTTTCACCATTAAGTATAAGCTTAGCTGTAGGCCTTTTGTGGATGCTTTTTATCAAGTTGAGGAATTCCCCTTTATTCCTGCTTTTCTGAGAGTTTTTATCATCAGTGGTGTGGAATTTTGTCAAATGCTTTTTTCTGTATCAATTAATATAATCATGAGATTTTTTTTCCTGAGCCTGTTAATGTGGTAGGTTATACTGATTGATTTTCAAATATTGAACCAGCCTTGCATTCCTGGAATTCTTTGGATACGGTGTATAATTCTTTCTATATATTGCTAAATTTTATTTGTGAAGATTTTTGAGTCTATATTCATGAGAGAAATTGGTCTGTAGTTTTCTTGTTTTGTACTGTATTTGGTTTCGGTAACAGATAATGCTAGTTTCATAAAATGAATTGGAAAGTTTTCGCCTCATTTCTATCTTCTGAAAGAGATTGTGTAGAATTGGTATTAATTCTTCTTTAAACATTTGGCAGAATTCTCCACTGAAAACTTCTGGGCCTGCAGATAACATTTTTTGGCATTTTTAAAGTATAAATTCAATTTCCTTAATAGTTACAGAGCTATTCAAATTATCTATTTCATCTTGGGTGAGTTGTAGTAGTTTGTATGTTTCGAGGAAGCAGTCCATTTTTCCTTAGTTATCAAATTTATGTGCACACAGCTGTTCGTGCTTATTCCCTGATTGTCCTGTCGACGTCTGTGGGTCCTGTAGTGATTTCCCCTGTTTCACCCCCCATTATGCTTTTGAGCCCATCCTCTAAGCTTTTTATGTCATCTATTGCATTTATCAGTCTAAAATGTCCACTTGATTCCTCTTTATATCTTCTATTCCTTTTCTGGGACTTTCTATTTCTTCAGTGAGACTTTCTGCTTTTACATTTGTTTCAAGAGTATCCATAATTAAGGGGCTGGCCCGTGGCACAGCGGTTAAGTTTGCACACTCCACTTTGGCAGCCTGGGGTTCACCAGTTCAGGTCCCAGGTGTGAACCTAAGCACTACTTATCAAGCCATGCTCTGGCGGCATCCTACATATAAAATAGAGGAAGATGAGCACAGATGTTAGCTCAGGGCCAATCTTTCTCAGCAAAAAAGAGGAAGATTGGTGGTGGATGTTAGCTCAGGGCTAATCTTCCTCAGAAAAAAAATAGTCTTCATAATTGCTCATGAAGCATTTTTAGCATGGCTGCTTTAAAATCTTTGTCGGATAATTCTAACATCTTTGACATCTCAGTGTTGATATTTATTGACTGTAATTTTTCGTTCAGTCTGAGATGTTCCTGGTTCTCAGTATGAGGAGTAATTTTTTTTACTGAAACCTAGACATGTTATATTATGTTGAGACTCTGTTTTAGATGGCTTTCTCTGGCAGAACTCCAGCAGTGGAAGCAGGAGAGCGGCTCTGCTTCTTTGCTAATAGGTGGAGGTTCCCCAGTCTGCCTCCACTGACACCTGATTGGGGCAGGGGGCTTATCATTACTGACAGGCGGGGGCTGGAGTTCCAGCTCCCCAAGTGGTCTCTGCTGACACCACACTTAGGGTGGCCTCATTACCATTTCGTGATGATGAAAGTCCAGACTCTTCATCAGACCTCCTCTGATGCTGCTCCAGAGAGGAGAGGAAGGGGCAATTCGCCACTTCTAGGTGGAGTTAGTAGTCCAGGCTCCCCATGTTGTCCTCACTGACCACACAGGAAAGGGAGACCTTATTCCTTGCTGGCGGGATGAAAGTTCTCTGCTCGGCCTTCTCTGACACCACCCTGGTGGGTGTTTGGGGGCATGTATTCTATGGACTTCTAAGGCATCACTCTTCAAAGCAAACGAGTCTCCCCAGTTTCTTCTCTCTTGCCTCCAATCAATATGGTGGCATTGTGTTTTCCTGGGTCAGTCGTGAGATTTGAACAATGACAGATGGACATTCCTTGTGCAAATGAGGTGCCTGCCTATCCTTCCTGCTGGTGTCAGTGTCTGAAAGGCCCGGAGGGTCTTGATACAGAGATCTCATTCTAAGGATGCAATGATTCTGGCCTAAAGATTCAAGAGAAAACACCGTAGAGAGAGGAGTTGCTCTATGTCTGTGCTGTGAAACCACAAGCAGTGACTGTAACATGAGAAACAGAGAGCTCATTTTTTCCTTCATACTCTGAGTAAGAATTGCATTTGTGGTCTTCATCAATGAAGCAGAGCATCCTTCGAGAGTCACCGGAAGCCAGGATTCACAGACTACGCAGTGGATGATGCAGCACCGTGAGTAATATTGTAACCAGCATTAAATACATGGTATCAGGGGACTGCAGAGTTGAGTTTCACAGTTTTCTGGGTTGTTTTTGTTTTTGTTTTCCTATATTGCTTCAGTACAAACAGGCTCCAAAGCTCCAGGGCTCTCTGAGTCATGAATGTAGCTGCCTTTTTCTCATGGCAGGAGAGATGAGATAAACCAAGAACAGTGCATTTAACAATAAAGAAGAGGAGGTTTCTGGACCTGAGCAGGAAGAGATGCTGCCTGGACACTAGGAAGAATCTTCACGTTTATTGAACAATGGACAAATACATAAGCTCTTCCTTCAACTTATTAGTCTAAATCTACACCGATAAATCACTGTACCTCACATAGGCCCATGCATTTTGCAGTACATTTTAAAATGGGCAAACTTGTCCTGGAATGTAACAACCCTGGGATGACCGTGGACACTGGTCAGAGCTGGGGGCAAGTGGAGGAAGGAGTAGAAAGGGCTTTCCTGCTGGAAATTTCCAGCCGCATCCTGAGTGCCAAGAACTGAAGGGTGGGGCTGGTTCCCAGCTCTCTCCAAAAGCCAGTGATGGGGCTTTAAGAAAGCCAGGCAGATCTCAGCGTAACCGCCTCCCTTGGAGGGTCCTCCCCGGCCCCTGCCTAAAGTAGGTCTTTTTTGATATGGAAGCATTGACCTCAGTGTGCTCCTGGAGGACCCCAGGGACATTTTGGGTCTCCTGGAATTAGTGTCAGCTCAGAGCCAGAGTCCAGTAGTCCCTGAAAGGCCCGACTATTTCCCTTCCCATGATGCAGTCTCCCTGGTAAAAGGCCGTAGGGCCCTCTGGGGAAGGCTGGGAGAAAGGTTAACGATAGAAGTTTTTGGCCGCGTGGTGGGTCCTTCCTCAAGGGGACCTGGACTCTTCATCCAGGGCCTCTGGGTCTGTGAACCGGCTCAAGTCTGGGAGTTGATGGGGGCCGAGACTCTGTGACTCTGCCTGCCCTCAGGTGACCAGGCCAGTCTCCCCTCCAAGGATTGTCTTCCTCACACTGTCCTGGGAACCACAGAAAGAGGCACAGGCGTCCCACAGGGGCAGCTGGGCAGAAACAGACCCTGCCCAGCTGAGGCGGGAAGGAGGCCAGCGGTCCCCCTTCTGAACAGGATGAAGATGAAAATACAAAATGGCAGGAAAGCTGTGTCAGAGGAGTCGGCTCGGACTGAGGGCTCCCTCCCTCTCCATCCCGAGTCTCAGCTTTGGGGCCCTTTGTGGAAGGATCGGGCCAGTCAGGGGACACTTCCCAGCCCAAGAATGGAGACTCGGGGCTGGCCATACCCACTGAGCAGGAGCAGGAGGAGGCGGCCATGCCTCAGGTCCTCAGGGGATCCTGGCTCCTCCACATCTCACCTGCTCCTCCCACAGAGGAGGTTCGGGGGGGCGGGGAGAACAGGGGTTCCCTCCCCAGGAGGCCAGGAGGGCTATGGATGGTGCGCTGTGCCCATGCCCACAGCAAAGCCCACTGGCCTCTGCCCTGGCTGAGCGCCACCTGCCTGGCTCGCTGCGACTTGGGCACCGTCCGCCTCTGCCTCTGTTGAGAGTGTCTGCTCACAGGGGATGAGGCGGCGATTGTCTTATTAGCTCCATCTCTTTGCATTATAAATGTGCATTTTACAAAAGTCAGGAAACAAAGGAAAAAAACACTGATCATTTTATTGGCCAAACACAAACATAAAGGACCATAAGCTGCAGGATAGAAAGCTTAGAGCACAAAAGAAAGAGGAAAAACCAGAGAGGGTGTGGGGCTCAAGGCAAATGCGATCCGCTTCCAGCTCTCAACACCCCTCTTCCCTGCCTCCTGGGGCCACTGCTCCATGCCTTTGCCCTCTGACCCCCTCATGCCCACCCCCAGCCCCTGGCATCCACTGATCTACTTTCTATCCGTATGGATTTGCCTGTTCTGGACATTTCCTACGGATGCAATCAGACAGGAGGTGGTCTTCTGTGATTAACTGCATCATCTCTCCACCTCAACACAGGTAGACGGCACACTCTGTCTACCATAAGGACACCCGTCTCTTTTTGTTCTTTCGTTGTTATAAAGTCTACCATCCTTCCGTGGGCGAATCCAATACTTGGCCGCATCCAGAATCATGTAGCTAATAAACGCAGAGCCAGCTGGAGACCTTCAGTGGGACTGGCCGTCCAAAGTCAAGGCCGGTCCCTCCACGGCACAGTTTCTCCACCTCGGCACTCGACACCGGGGGTGAAAGCACTTTGTGGGGAGCTGTCTCGCACAGTGAGGGTTGTTTCCAGCATCCGTAGCCTCCACCCACAGAGGCAGTGGCGAGAGCGCTCTGTAGTGGGCAGCAGGGCACAGTGCAGGGAGCACGGCTCTGGGCTCAGACCGCCTGGGTGGCATCCTCACTCTGCCCCTTACCTGCTGAGTGGCCTGGGCGTGCTGCACAGTCTCCTTCTTTCCACCTGTAAAATGGGCCTCCGCCTCCCGGGGGTGTCGTGAGAGCTGGATGTGAAGAGGAATAGAAAGCACTTGGCAAAGCTTCCAGCTCACATTCAGGGCTCCCCAAAGTTCAGCTCACCCCCATCATCAGTTTCATCTGAGGGGCCCGCCTTTCCAACCAGGCACCTGCCTAGAAGTAGAGGAAAGTGGGCAACCACAGGCTCAGACGCTCGGCAAGGCCCTTGCCAGCCCCGGGAGCCCAAGGCTCCTGACCGGGCCCTCGCCACCGGAAACAGCATCTACAGGCCGAGGCCCCGCCTGCTCCGCTGCGCCATCCTCTGACAGGGGGGCCGGATCCTTTCAGCACAAGTCAGTTCCATCAGAGGAAGACGTTTCCCCGGCAGTGGGACAGCTGCGACATTTAACGAGCCACGTCCCCCCGGGAGCCCACCTCTAGGACTAGTTCCAGCCACATGTGTTTTCGTTTTTTCAAAAGGCAAATAAATGGGTCAGAAGCCAACAAGGGGCACTGGAAGCTCCTCTGGAGGGTAAGTTCCGAAGGATGAAGTTAGAAGCTGAATTAAGGAAGATTTAATGAGTTAGAAAGGGATCAGAAACAGGACAAACCCAGGGCGTAAATCACAGATTGATCATGGTAAAGGCAAGGCTTGCTAAGGCATGAATCAATAGCCCTGGGCTGACTCGCATCCATCTGCCTCCCTAAAGGGTTTCCAGAAATCTGGGGCTGAAATGGCAGAGGGGGCAGGAGGCTGGAGGAAGAAGAGAGTCGCCATCAGCCAGGAGATGACAGAGGCGTCCCCGAAGACAAGGGAACGCTGTCGGCTGTCCCGCCGTCCCCTGGAGCTCGTCTCCCCCAAAGGCGCTGGGCGGGAGCTCCGGGCGGGAGCTCTGGGCAGGAGGAGCCCACTTCATCTTTCATTCTGCTTAGGGGGCCCCCTCCTCTGTGCTGGCCCAGTCCTGGCAATGACGGGCGCCATCTCTAGCCTTCAGTCCCGCTGAGGTCGGGGATGTAAGTTAGCAGTGCCAGCAGGACGCCCACCTGGGCCCTTGGGTTCAAGTCTCTCCCTCCTCCCAGGACCCTGTACCACCCCCACCCCTCCCCAGGGAAGCCTTCCCACCAGCCGTGCTGGGAAGTACAACACATGGATGTGCCAGTTGCAGGCAGGGAGCCCTCCACCGTGTCAGCCCCCTCTCAGCCCTGCTCTCACAGCCTTCCCCCTCCAGGAAAGGGCCTGGTTACCTTGCGAGCATGACGGGAGCAGAGGTTTGCAGGGCCAACCCAGCTCCTCTTTCGACACTGACCACTTCTGGGTAGTCAGCCCCACACCTGCCACCCCTACCCACTCCAGGCTGGAAGTGCCTGAGCATTGGTGTCCCGGGACCAGCTCCCTCAACGCTTGGCTGATGCGTTCATTTGCTTGGACTGCTGTAACAAAGTCCCACAATCTGGGGGCTTAAAAGAATGGAAATTTATTCTTTCGCAGGTCTGGGGGCCAGAAATCCAAAGTCAAGGTGTCGTCAGGGCCGTGCTCCCTCCGAAGGCTCTGGGGGAGCATCCTTCCTGCCTCTTCCAGCTCCTGGGGGCTGCAGTCATCCTCAGCTCGCGTCCGCATCACTCCATGTCTGCCTCGGTCCTCACAGCGCCTCTTCCTTCTTCCCTCTGTGTCTCCTCCTCATCTTTTGGGGACACCAGCCATTGGATTAGGGTCCACCCTAACCCAGCACGACCCCGTCTTAACTTGATGACATCTGCAAGGCCCTATTTCCAAACAAGGTCACACGCACAGGTACTGGGTTAGGACTTCAGCAGATCTCTGGGGAACACCAGTCAAGCCTTCGCAGCTGGGGGAGCTCTGAGGTGCAGCCTGGAGCGTGAGGACCATGGACCAGCAGCATCGGCCTCATCAGGGAATGTGTTAGATGCAGAGCCCAGGCCACCCCAGACCTGCCGGGCAGGGTCTGCTCCTGACAAGATCCAGGGCCCGGGTACTCTTCCACACTGCTGTACAGAGGTCCCCAGGGGGACCTACTGCAATGGCCTCAACCCTGCCCCTTCCCAGCCCTGGCATGTCCCCTCCCCTGAGACACATCCTGGGGTCTGATTCCCCATCAATCGCTCACACTCACTTCCCTGTCTCAGTGTCTACTTCAGAGGGTCCCACCCAAGACAGCGGTCGAGGGCCCAGAGACCCTGATCCTTTCTAGAAACCATGGCCCACAGTCACCAGCTCACCCAGAACGCAAACATTCAGGCCACTAACCCACCACACCCAGGCAGGCGGTGGATGGAAGAGAGGCCAAGAGAAGGGGCCGGTTCTGAGACGCTTCCTTCAGCCCACAGCACTGGGCGAGCTGACGGCCTCCGGGCACAGATGCAGGGGCTTGGGGAGAGGAGAGGTGGAGTGAGGGACAAGGGCTTGGCATTGGCTCCTGGAGAGCAACCCAGCTCCTTGCCAGCGTCGCCCTACTGCCTGCCTCTCCACAGTCTCTGCGTGGGCCAGCGCTGCCTCCAGGGCCCTCCCTGGACCTCACAGGGGATTAAGAGAGGGAGGGTCCCTAGCGTTGGACTGAAGCAGAAGAAGTAGGCTCCCCAGACGCCCCAGGCCCCCGCTGATGGACCAGGCCCCACCCGATTTTCTGCGGGATATTTTGGGAGATGGGAGGACCTGTGCCAACTGCGGCTTTGATGCCCTCCAGGCCAAGGAGCAGGTGCAGCCGCTTCTCATCTCCAAGCTGCTCGGCGTTCACCACCTGGAGACGAGAATCCGGACTCGTTTGCTGTCTTCAAAACACATCTCCGGTCTCTTTTAAAATTTCCCAAAGAACAGGCTGACCTGCGTGTTACAGGACCGTCTCTGTTCCCATCAAACAAGAAAATCACTTCTGGCGGGGAACAAGCTGTCCAAAGGCTCCTCACAGAAGGGTTCTGTGGGAGCTGACCTCACGGCGGTCCAGCCCTTTTCAGATTCTCAGAAGGCTCAGGGAAACTGTTCCGGGAATGTTCTTAAATGCCCAGAGATGCAGTGCTGCTGCAGCACCCACGGCCTGGCTGCGGGATGTCCGGTCCCACCACACGACACCACGGGAGGGCGGCTTGACCCCCGCAAATTCCCAAGAGCGAGGGATCCAGGGCTCAGGCACGTCTGGTGCAGACGCACAAACCCCAAAGGACGAAAGGGAGTGGAGCTCAACTCCCTAGAGCCAGCATGAGTTTAATTCAACACTCACTCATTTGGTGCCTTTGATGGGGCCTGGGAGGCGGGGTTCACACGTGGGCTCAGGGGTCGGGGTGCTGGGCTTGGATCCCAGCTCAGATCCTCCTGAGCCACAAGGATCCCCCTTGGTGGGTTATGTGACCTCTCGGTCTCGGTCTTTTCTAGTCTGAAAGCAGGAATAGTAAGAATATCTACCCCTTAGGGTCATTGTGAGAATCGGAATTCATGACATGCATGATGTGCTTAGAACAGCATCTGGGAACAATAATGAAACCCCACACAAACGGGCTGGGCCGGAAAGGGGGTGCATTGGTTCCCACAATTGGGACATCCAAAGGGTGAGACCAGCCTTGAGGGTTCCAAAGATGCCACCACGTCTGTGTGTGTGTGCCTGCACACATGCCTGGGCACGTGCCTTCTCTCGGTCTCTCTCCCTCCCTCCCTCTCTCAGCTCCCCAGTCCTCCGTGTTGCCTTCACTTCCAGGCAGGCTTTCCCCACGTGGCAGCAGGATGGCCACAAGCAGACCAGGAGGTCCTGGCGTTTACTGTCTTATGGCTGGTGATGGGAGGATGGGGGGCAGGGACCTCTTTCCCCATTATTCCAGCAAAAATCCCAAGAGCAAATCTGATTGGCCCTGCCTGGGTCATGTGCCCACCCCTGAGCCACTCACCACGGCTGAGGGAGGGAGCTCTGCAATTGGGCAGTGGAGGGCACATCATGCATGCTGGACTGATAGAAAGTTATCAGTTTCCACTGCAGTGTCGCTCAGTAAATTTTTGTAAACCTTAGTTGCTTTTTTGTTAGGACACAGAGGGTGAGGGGGGAGCATTTTCTGTGTGCAGCCCCCCAGCCAGGCACTCCCTCACCATCGCAGCCCCCAGCACAGAGCTCCCCAGAGGCCAGGGATGGTGCCCAGCCTGCCTCACCAGCCCTGCCGGAGCTCTGCTCCCCTCCCCTCTCCTGGTGCTGTGAGCTCTGTCAACAAGCTTCCAGGGGCTTCCCAGCCCAGCTCAGCCGTCTGCCGTCCCTGCCCTCAGCTGGTACATGTCCTCACCCGCCCTACCCTGGCCCTGCCTGGGAACTGTCTCCTCTGAACATCAGAATCAGCTGCTGGGCGGTCAGGGGCTGGTTGGTGTGGCCCGGGCCCTGAGCTCAGAGCAGAGGCTTCGGGCGGAAGGGACAGGACAGGGCGAATTGCTCACTGCTCGCAGAAACGGGCCTTGGGGCGCTTCCCACAGGCAGCAGAGCCCTGGCTGCTCGCCACCCCTGCCTGGAAGCAGCATCGGAGCCCAGGCACAGAAGAGCCAGGGAGCTCCTGGGAGAACCTGGTCCTAGGCCGAGGGTCCTGCTCGCAGGACAGGCAAGGGACAGAGGAGGACAGCAGGGATGTCACAGGAGGAACACGGATCTCTCTGCCAACAGCACCAGCCCCTCCACCAGACACTCCACCAGCTCTGGGGGTCCACGGCCCACAGTTCTCTAGGACCAGAAGCTGGCTCCCAGTCACACTCACGCACGAACTGGAACTCTCTGGCCTGTGGTGTTAGCCTCCGTCAAGGGGTGATGATGAGGTCGCTGACCCTCACCGAGCTGGCCACGGGAAGCCTTCTGAACGCACAAGCACATTTACCTCTGCTGAATGGCTGTTACCCCTGCCTCCTCACACCAGGAGGTTAAGCAAGGAGCCCGAAGCCCCATAGCCAGCAGATCAAGGGTGGAATTCAGCCCAGCCCTCTGACCCCAGAGCCCCTGCCCTGGCTGCTGTCCACCGCCCAGGGCAGCCCAAGAAGGCAGCCAATGGGGCTGGGTAACCAACAGCTCTCTCCGTGCAGAGGAGAGAGAAGCCAGCACCCCAAGTGAAGGAAGACTGCCAGTCGGATGGGATGTGGACCGCCCAGGCCAGCATCCTCCCTGGGGGACAGAAAGGGCCACTCAGTGCAGCCCTGAGAAGCCCAGAAGAAGAACTGGAGGCCAAGGGTGTGGCAGTGTCTCCACGGGCATTTAAAAGACCCCCAGCACATTCAGAGGGTTCCTAACCAGCACAGGGTCCTGCACCCCAGTTTATCCAGAATTCCATGTCTCTGTCTAGGGCCTTTTCTGAGCAAGAGTCCCCAAGGGGTCCATGATGCCCCCCTCCTCAAGTTAAGAGCCAGCCCTGTCTGAGATGATGGACACGGCACCTTCTACTGCTGCCCCACTTCCCTGAGGGGCACTGGGACCCCCAGGCCATGCTCAACCTGAGGCTGGATGACTTTTGCTGGGGCACCTGCTCGCCTCCCATGAGATCAGCACGACCACAGTCTGCACTTGGCAGATGGGGAAACTAAGGCTGAGAGAGGAGAGGGGCGAGGCCAAGGCCACCAGATTCTAAGTGAGAGAAGGATCTGGTTCAGCTCAGTTTTGCCCAGTTGACTGTCTAACCACTGAGCCGCATGGCCCCGGGTGCTCAGTGACTCGGCCGGGACTCCCTCTTTCACAGTGGCCCCGGCAGAGTGACGAGCGTGCCTCAGGCTGTCTCCTGTGAGGGTTCAGGAGGAAGGAGACGAGCGGCCACCTGTCCCTTTCATGTGCCATCTCTCTTCCGCACATCAGTCACAGAAAGCAGAGGAGCTCGCCGTCAGCGTGAATGCACCAGTGAAGCTGTGTGGAAACGGCCTTGCCTGCGTCCCCCCTTGCTGGTTCTTAGCCCTGCCAGGCGACAAGCCACTCCAGGGATGTGAGACTCACTCTTGACGGGCAGTACGTAGCCTCAGGTTTCAAAAAGGGTGTCTGGCGTCAGATCTGTGAATTGTTTAACAGGATTAATCTGACTCGCAAGCACTCTGCTGCTGCTTTGTTCCTGGTGAGACGAGCGCTGGGAGGAAGGAGCAGAGGCAGGCTCGAAATCCAAGGAGCCCGGCTCCTGCGCGTCCCCTGGGAGCTCCCACCACCAGAACATGGGCCTGTCGTGTGTGTTACTGAGACGCTGTCAGGGCCCCGGGGGCCACTGGAAGAGAGCCGGACCACTCTGGTGTGGCCAGCGGGGACCGAGAACCCCGGCTTCCCCCGCAAGGTCGCAGTCATTCAGGATCTCGGCAGGCTGCCCCTGCATCCCCACGCCTGCCCGCCTTACCGCCAGCCCTGGCCCATTCAGGTTTGTCCAGAAAGCCCAAGACCCAAGATCCACTGGAGCTGCAAGAAAACCCCTGGTTCTGCTTCAAGCCTCGGATGCCACAGTCAATGTCAGAACCAGATGGTCTGGGTCAAGGGACCTGGGTCCAGAGAGAGAGGTGACGTGGTGGTGTATACGTTGAGGGCATGAGGTAGAGGGGAGATCCAGATGGCCTGGGCTCATATCCCAGCTCTGCCACTTTCTAGTGGACAGCAGTCAAGCACCTTAACCTCTCTGGGCCTCAGTTTCATCATCTGTAAAGTGGGGAGCTGATGCTGAGAATGGGACCTGCATCCCAGCGGCCGATGTGAAGGTTAGACCAGTGGGTACATGTCCAGCACTCAGGACAGTGCCTGCCCCGGGAAGCACACTGCACGCGCTGGCTGATGCTATTACACTATAGCTCTTACATTACATTAAAGATTAAATTATTATATACCATATAATTTTAATATAAATTATGTTATTACATTGTAATTATTATATCATGTATAATTATTAAAATTTGCTTTATTTTAGTATAAAGGATTCTAGCATAATCATTTATAGACGTGGACTCAATTATAGTGTAATTGCTGTTATATTATAATTATAATATGGAATAATACTATTATTACCACGCGACAGGCAGTGGACTGAACTCCTTCCACGAATTTGTATCTCGTCTAGTCCTCCCAATGGTCCTCTGACGTTGAAAACATTCAACCACTGTGCAGATGAAGAGCTGAGACTCCCAAAGGTCACACGATCTGTCCGTGGCCCCACAGCCACTGTCAGCAGAATAGACGCCAGATCCAGGCCATCGGACTCCAGGGTGACTTGACTTAACCCGACCCCTCCACACAGGCTTGAAGCTCGGACGCCCATTGAGCCAGCCAGGCAACTTAAATGACTGGCCAAAAGTTAGATGACAAACAGCAAGGGACACATGGGCTTGGCATTGGAGAAGCTATAGGGAGCAGTAGTGATTGGGGCAAACTGGAGCAGGCGTCCAGCTTAAAGGGGGCAACTGCTTCTCAGACCCAGGTGATTAAGACCATGGGGAGTATGGGCCTAGTGTGGCCAGACCTTTCTGTTTTTCAAAAGAAATATGTACTTTTATTTAATTTTTAAAATCTGACAAATTATTCAAAAATTTTTAGACACAGAATGACCCAAAATATATGTATATATATATATATTGAAAAGCCCTCCAGACTCAGCATGCAGTCCCCCAGCCTGGGGTCCCTGAAGTAGTAGAGATGACCAGAGGACCCAAATCCCCCGCAGGCCCATGTCCAGGACACGTGGTTCCATCCCCCTGTCCTCCCCGGGGCCATGTCCCTGCAGGAAGCCCAATTTTTCTGGCAGAAGGAAGCAGGCTGCCGACCTGGGTGGGGGCCAGGGCTCACGGCGCAGCTGTATGCCCCACAGCATGCTCCCCTGAGCCGCCCGCCAGAGCAGCAGCTGCTCATGGCCCACGGCTCAGCACCGCCCCCGCTGACCACGAGAGCCAACGAAGGAAGATCAGGCGCCCACCCAAGGGCGGGGTGCCTGGAGGCGAGCTCATCTGCCTGGGACCTGGGGTCTGCTCAGTGCGTCTCGGTTAAATTGAAGCTCGGAGCTCTGGAAGCCTTACAGGGGCCTGGTGGAAGCTTGAGGAAGTGGTTTCCACCACGGCCCCGCTCAGGAAGCCCTTAGCGCCAAGCGTCACGGTGTCGGGTCCACATCGTGGGCCTCCTCTGGCCCCTCACGGGCACAGCTGTGTCTCATGCATCAGGACACCACCAGCCCCACAGCCTGGCACCGGGGAGAAATGAAGGAACAGGAGGACCAAGGAGGCAAAGAGGGGCTGCGTGTACGGGCAGGAGGGGAGGAGAGTAAGACGTCTCCCAGCACAGCCGGCAAAGGCCTTGCAGAGGCCCTCAGCTCAGCAGCGCCACCGCCAGCTCCGAGAGAAACAGCACAGGGGCCTCCAGAGAAAGGACAGCCTGTGACACATAAGGGTCATTTCCCCCATGTGACTGTAGCTCGGAAAAGATGCCCCTGGCGGAGGACCTAAACCCCTCCCCCACCGGCCCTCTGGTTCAAGCCACAACTCCTGTCTTCCAAAACCACCTGGGACTTCCAAACCCACCCCCGGGTAAGCTAAACGCTTAGCTCAAGCCCTTGGCGAGAGAATTTCCTTGGGGGCAGGAAGGAAGCCACCGTGGATAGACCGGCAATGAAATTACCAGCTCTCTGTGTTCCAGAACAGAAGCAGAAAGGGGGTCAGACCCCCACATTCTCTCCCCACTGAATTTAACAAGGGGAACGTGTCCTGCTCCAGTCAGAGAAGGCGAGAGCCGGTAGGATCCTGGTGCACGTGAGGCCCAGAACTTCCATCTCACAGCAGGGACAGAGGCCAGGAAGGGAAGGGCATTGTCGAGGGTCATACAGACATGCCACAGAGCACTCCTGGGGCCTGGCCACTCTGAGTCCTGGGCCACGGAGCAGGCTGGCCTGGACTGCAACTCCCGGGCCGCACAGGAAGTGGCCTGCACGCTCCCCAAAGAAGCGGACTGCACTCGGCAGGGGGCTCTTTGTGTGCCGGCCTCCATCACCTGCCACGAAGCCCCCATGGGATTGGAGGGACGCACTGCATCGTGCCACAGACCATGAAAACACTTTGAACATTTTACACTTTGAAGCTCCCTCTGACTTTAAACCCAGGCTGCAAAATATCTTTGCAGAAAAATAGCCTAGATTTGTCATGGCACATTGTGACACATTTCTATGGTCCCTTGATCCATCCCCGGGCTGACAATAGCTCCCTGGTTTCACTTTAAATAAGAACATTCACAACACAGACAAGAAGAATGGGGGGTAAAATGGGCAATTACTTTTTTAAAAAGTAACTTTCACAAATGTGAAGACAAATTCAGTCTACTGAGAATGGAGCCCGGTTTCCAGCCATGAGACAGATTCATAACCCAGCGGCCCTAACAGCTGTCGACAGGCCCCAACCTAAAAGGGAGAGAAGAGAATGAGGGTGAGGCGGCTGTGGAGCGGGTAATAGGATTCGGAGCCCTTAATTTGCAGGTCACTGGTTTTAATTTAGCCCAAATGCTCTGTCCCTGAGAGTTGCTACATCTGGCCGCTGAGGAAGAACCGGCAGGCCGGGGCCGTGGACGGGAGATGGGGCCCCAGGAGCTCATCTGGGCAGCTACTGCTCGGGAAGCCGTGGTGCAGGAGGACAGACACCAAGCGTCCCTCTGTGGGACTGGAAGTCAGGTCTGCAGCGGGGAAGCTGAGGGCAGGTCCCTGCTTCCCTCTCCAGTAGCTCTCTGTTACCTCCACTCCGAAATCAACCTAGCCCAGACCGGCTGCGATCCCAGCGCTTCCTCCCTTCTTAGGAAAAGCCGCTCCCTTGGCTCCTTGAGCACAGCCGTGTGGGATTCTCACGGCGGCTCCATGGGCGGCCGCGCCTCTGCCCCAGTGCTCAGGGCTCCCAGAGCACCAAGGTTTGCCCCTGAAGGGGACGAGCCAGAACACAACCCAGGGGACCCCAGCTCCAGAGCGGGCGCTGCAGTCTGCTCAGGTGACCTCCCGCCGCCACGGCCCATCCACGCAGTTCAATCAATCGATGCCGTTCAACATGCAGCTGGATGTCACTCTGTCGCAAAAAGACGCAGATTCTGGCACATGCTACAGTGAGGCTGAACGTCAAGGACGATATGCTCAGTGAAATAAGCCAGTCACCAAAGGACAGATCGTGTGTGACTCCACTCACACGAGGCCCCTGGAGGAGTCAAATCCATAGAGACAGAAAGTGGAATGGGGGTGCCAGGGGCTGGGGATGGGGGTGCAGAGTTAGTGTTTACTGGGGACAGAGTTTCAGTTGGGGAAGATGAAAAAGTTCTGGAAATGGATGGTGGTGACGTTTGCACCGCAATGTGAATGGACTTAATACCACTGAGCTGCACAGTTAAAAATGGTTAAAAAGGGGCCGGCCCAGTGGCACAGCAGTTAAGTGCACACGTTCCGCTGCGGCAGCCGGAGGTTCACTGGTTCGGATCCTGGGTGCAGACATGGCACCGCTTGGCAGGTCATGCTGTGGCAGGCATCCCACACATAAAAAGTAGAGGAGGATGGAGATGGATATTAGCTCAGGGCCAGTCTTCCTCAGCAAAAAAAAAAAAAAAAAAAAAAGAGGAGGATTGGCAGCAGATGTTAGCTCAGGGTTAATCTTCCTCAAAAAAAAAAATGGTTAAAAAGGTAAATTTGACGTCATATATATTTTACCACTGTCTTGGTCTATTCGGGCTGCTATAATAAAATACCACAGAGTGGGGGGCTTATAAACCACAGAAATTTATTTCTCACAGCTCTAGAGGCTGGAAGTCCAAGATGAGGGTGCCGACGCAGTGGGGTTCTGGTGAGAACCCTCTTCCGGGTAGCAGACTGCCACCTTCTCGTTGTGTCCTGACATGGTGGGAGGGGAGAGGGAGCTCTCTGGGGTCCCTTTTATAAGGGCACCAGTCCCATTCATGAGGGCTCCATCCTTAAGATCTGATCACTTCCCAGAGACCCCGCCTCTTAGTACCATCACCCTAGGGGGTAAGATTTCAACATATGAATTTGGGGGGACATTAATATTCAGAGCATAGCAACCACATACCAAAACACAGGTGCATCTCAGAGCCTAGACATGGCACCCCACACTGTGCCCTCTGCTGCCTCCTTTCAGCCCTGTTGCTCAGTTCTTCATTAAACAACCATTTCTTAAGGACCTATTATATGCCGGGCGCTCTGCTGGGCACCAGGGCTGGAGATGAAATATGCTTTCTGCCCCAGAGAGACCTGAAGCCCGGTGAGGGGAGATGGGCCAGAAAACCCTCAGCCCCTCACTGTGTACGCGGGCACATGGCTGGGTACGGGGATGCCCGGGATGGGAGAGTGGCTGATGCCTGG
Source organism: Equus asinus (assembly GCF_041296235.1). Classification (NCBI taxonomy): domain Eukaryota; kingdom Metazoa; phylum Chordata; class Mammalia; order Perissodactyla; family Equidae; genus Equus; species Equus asinus. The sequence continues at coordinate 109,975,783 of NC_091794.1, read as the reverse complement.
CAAAGAGCATTGAGAGCCATGGGGCATCCTCCACCACAGGACGGGACTGCAGTGGACAAAGAAGGCTGGAGCACGCCACTGCTAATACAGAGCCATCGCCAGGGCCATGAACATTTCTTGCCATTTACCCCAGAAAGCTCTGGGGCCACGCTAGGAGTGACAGGTATGGCGAAGCTCACCTGTCTCTGCCCCACCAGGTAATCTGTCTTCATCTGGGTCTCCGTCCAAGTGAACGGGGCCTGTGCTCTGGGATGTGAAGGATGTGACGTTTGCTCGTTGCTTGCCCGGCCATTCCTCACGCGCCGTCTCCAGGAGGCAGGAAGAGAGATGGATGGCCCAGGCCTCTGGCTCCCCGCCCCAGATGGGAGCAGGGACGTGCACCCAAGTTTCACTTCCAACGTCATCCATCTCGACTTTATTATATCCTGACAATGTCCGTTTGAGGTCTTTGCCATTTCCCATACCGAGGCTGATTTTTCACTTTTGGCAACTTGTCGAATGTGCTTTCCGTTGAGTCGTTATTTCGTTTTGAAGCCCCTTGGTCTGGCTGTGATTGAAGGTGCTTAATAGAGTTGCTCAGGTCGTAGAGAGATTTCATATCTGACCATTGACAGCTTTAATCTTAAAAGAATCCATTAAGCGAGGCCAGCCACACCTCACAGCATGCCATCACCAAGTAAATACACTGAGTCACACCTCCGGTACTTTTCCAGATCGGCAGGACTTGCCCTCTGGGAGCGGCGAGCCCACTCTCACCAACCACCAGGAGAAAGGAGGCTGGTTCCCCGGCACCGACGGCCAGGCTCTCCGGTGAGGAAGTTTTTACTTTTAAAAACTGCCCACGGCAAGGATGCACTTTCATATGAACACGAGTTTTGATGAACTCGGTCCAAGCAGACCCACCGAAGCAGATCCCAGGCTGCAGCCTGGACCTTCGAGGGTGGTTGAACGTCACACACAGCTTCGATGTTTCCATTAGGCAACTGGCACTGTGGATCTGCAGACTGGAGGGGTTCGGGTAGAGATAGGACCCAGTAGAGGACAGTCCAGACCATGGATAGTTGGCGAGCTGGCCATGAAGGACCTCTGACCTTCAGCACCTTGGGCTGGACAATCAGCTGTGGCTGGAGATCTCGAAAACGTTGTCCCATCAATACTGTCGCCCACAAGGCAGAGATCATTGCTCCCTCTGGAAGGTGCCCCTGATCCACAAGGGTCCCATTGACAGCCCACTCGTTCCACCTGGTCCCTCTCCTGGTTGCAGCCAACTGGACCAGAAGCGTGCATCTGACCCAACAGAAGGGATGTGATCTCCTCTTCTGGGAATGTTGAGTTGGAGCCAATGGAAGTTGCCTGTCCGGTGGCTGGTCTATAACCTGCACGCTCAGGTACCGGGGGCAGCCACGTGGGTGGCAGAGAAACCTGGGCCACAAAGACAGGGAAGAATGAAGAGGAGAAACAGAAAGGAAGAGAGAGATTGAGGCTGCCCTGCGTCCCTAAGACGTGCCCTGTGCTCGAGCAGCACAAGGGCTCTCCGTGCTGGGTCTGTGGCGCCCTCCCACTCCCGTGAGGTGGGGATGCGGGACTATCAAGACCAAACCCCTCCAACCACAGAAAACGCCCAGGGAGCCCAGTCCTCAGTTTCAACATGCAAAGTGCGTGAATTTCAAACGTGCTTGCTGTAAATTCAAACAAATCGTCACTTAATCATCAACGTTAATGGCGTTAATGCAAAAACATCTTTAAAACAAGTAAGCAACCAACTTTGCCAGCCAACCCAGAGTCAGATAGAACCCGAATTCATGAATTTGCTAACGAGTACCCCAGAATGGACGTCAACGCCTGTTTGATCTTCAGCTCCCTCAAACGTGTCAAGAGTCCTTGAAGCTGCAAGATCCACACACGAGAGGAAGAAAGACTGGGCAGCCCGGACGAGCCTGGTGGGACTGAGGACACGGGCTTCCGTCCTTTAAGAATAAGATTTAACAACAAAACAAAAAAAACAGCAGAGAGAAGAAATTATTTAAACCTAAACTGAGAATCATCCCAAAAATAAATAAATAAATCCCCAGCCGAGTCTGGCGACTTCCACCTGCTAAACGAGACAGCAGAACTTCTATCACGGTTAGATCTCTATTGCTGCGTAACAAATTAACACAAACTCAGTGGCTTTAAACAGACGACTGCTGTCTCCCACATCTGAGGGTCAGGAGTCTGGGCACGGGGAGCTGGGTCCCCCACTCAGGGTCTCAGAGGCTGAAATCAAGGTGTCAGATGGCTGCATGCTCATGTGGAGCACGGGGCCTCTTCCAGCCCCGTTCAGGTTGTTGGCAGAATGTAGTTCTAGTGCTCATAGGACTGAGGTCCCGTCACTCTTAATTCCTAAGGGCCACCCTCAGGCCCCAGCCACCTGGCCTTCTCACACGTGGCAGTTTGCTTCTTCAAGGCAGGGAGGAGAAGGTTCAACTTCAGGAAGGGCCCAGTCTCTTTCAAGGACTCACCTGATTAGGTCAGGCCCATCCAGGATAAACTCAAAGTCAACTGGTTTGGGACCTTAATTGCATCTTTAAAATCCCTTCGTCTTTGTTGCATAAGTGACTTAATCACTGAGCCTTGAGGAGGCCCTGAAGTCCTCATGACCTTAGGTAAGACCTTTCTCTTCACTTCTTCCACGGAAAAAGCAAATAGGACTCCCTGTTTGTGGCCACCACCCACAGATCTTGTAGGACTCGAGTGAGGATCCCCGACAGGCAGGGCAGCCCCTTCCCTGTGTGAGCGGCACCCCAGCCCCGCTGTGTGTGACCCGCACTCCTCACAGAGGAGGCCAAGGCAGCGGTCCGCTCTGGGTGAGGACAAAGTTAGGGGGACGGCACAGTGAGGGAGGGGCCCAGTCAAGCCCCACTGCAAGCAGGGCCTGCCACTCTGTCCTCTCTGGGTGCCGAGTCCCACCCGTCAGCAGTCCAGACCTCCATATGTGACAACACGTGCCTGTAACCGGGGCTTTCTGCAGGCATCGAACGTGTGCACAGGAGCAACCATAGAGAGGCAGGGCTGTAACGTGCTCACAAAACAGTTTGCTCAACTTCCCTGCCTGCAGGTTTCAAGTCAGCCTGGATTCCGTCATTCCTGCAAAGGGAGGGATTGAGGCTGACTTCCTGGAGTCGGAGGCCGCAAGCAGGGTCTGAGATGGGGAGGGGCTGGGGACGGCTTCCAGGCAGTTTGGGCCACGTGTGGGCTGTCTGGGCTCCTGGAAGGCCCAGGAGTGGAGAAGCGTCCAGGAAGAGCCCGGTTTTCCGTTCCTGCGTCCGCCATTCCTCCTCCCGCTCTGGTGTCCTTGAACCTGAGGAGCAGGATCTGGTGACCTTTGCAGAAATTTCTCATCAGTCACAACTCCCTACATCAGCAGGAAGGAATCCCGTCACAGGGAGACTCTGCTCCTTGCACCCGCCTTCGGGAGGGTCATGGGTGGGACCACTGCGCTGGGAGGAACATCAGGCAGCCAGGCCTCCGGCCAGGACAAGACAGCAAGTGACCACTCGTCCAGACGGATGCCTCCTGAGAGCCCCCAGGCTCATCTTGCTTTTTAATACATTTCCTGATCTAATGAAGGTGAGGTGGGGACCAAGCTAAAAAAGCTCCAAGCCTTGATCAGCATCTCTGGCTTGCTGCTGCCCAAGCCACCAGCGCCCCCTCCCGTTTTCACACAGAGGCACGATGATGCTGGAACTCGCACCTGGAGGATGGAGACCCAGCCGTGACCTGCAGCTGAGGCCTCGGTCAGCAGAGGCAGGAGGGAGAGGCATGGGGAAGGGGCATTTCAAAAGGCCCAACCCCACACAGTGCTGGACATCTGTACATTAGAAATTCGTTCCTTGAAACAACCTGGTGTCTGTAGACTTACAAGTGCACAACCAGATGTGGCACATCCACACCGTGGAATATTATTCAGCCAGGAACAGAGGTGAAATTCTGGCGTGTGCTGCAACATGGATGAACCCAGAAAACATTGCGCTGAGAGAAAGAAGCCAGACACAAACACTCACTCACTGTATGACTCTATATCTATGAATGTGCAGAACAGGCAGATCCACAGGGTCAGTGGGTGCCAGAGGCTGGGCGGGGCATTGGGGTGACTGCTAATAGCTTCTGGTCTCCTTTGGGGTGAAGGACATGGTTGAGACGGTGCTGATGGTTGAACAACATGGTGAAAGTACTAAATGCCACTGAATCGTATACTTTAAAAAGCTTAATTTTGTGTTATGTGAATGCCACCTCAAGTGAATTTTTTTTAATTCATTTTTGTGCATGAAAGCCCCAGGTTTCCAAGATCCGCCTGTTTAATAACACTTCTAAACAAAATAATGTTTGTTCATTCATTTAAAAATATTTATTGAGCGACTGTTGTGTGCCAGGCACTCTTCCAGACGCTGAGGGACGTGGAAGGAAGGAGGAAAGTCCCCGCCCGCAGGAAAGGTACTCGTGGACACGAACGAGAGCATCGCAGGCCAGGCAGCTTCCCAGCCATCAGAGCGAGAGGCCCACGGGGCCTGACAGGTGACCAGGAGCTGGCAGAGAAGGTGCAGCCTGGAGCCGAGCGTCGAAGGGACGTGAAGGGGCAGTGACAGGGCCCTGGAGGGAGAGCCGGGCAGCCAAGACACTGTGAATTCACTTTGCAAAGGTGGGGGACGGGGTGCAGAGGGCAGGGAAAGGATTGTAAACCCCTAAGGCCAATGTTAACAGCTTTATTGAGATATAATTCACATAGCATACAATTCACGCATTTAAGTGCACAGTTCTATGGGTCCTTTTTTTTTTAGTATAGTCACAGATATGTGTAACCATCACAGTCAATTTTAGAACATTTTCAACACCCCAAAAAGAAACCCTTAGCTGTCACCCCCAGTACCCCCCCTCCCCCCAGCCCCTGGCAACCGCTAATCTACCTTCTGGCTCCATGGACCCACCTGTTCTGGACATTTCATAGACATGGAGTCACGCCCTGTGTGCCCTTTGTGTCTGGCTCCCGTCACTCGGCACGGTGTTCTCCAGTTTGTGCGTGTTGTAGCCTGTGTCAGCGCTCCATTCCTTTCCTGGACGATCACCTTCCTCGGCCTGGACGCGCTGATCCGTTCGTCTATTGACAGACAGCTGAGTTGCTTCCGCCTTCTGGTGACTGTGAACAGCACAGCCGTGAAGGCAGGTGCACACGTTTTGTGCGGACGTGTGTTCTCAGTTCTCCCGGGTGCGCCCCTAAGGACTGGAGCTGCTGGCTCTGCGCTTTCTAAGCTCAATCGTCCTCACTTTCTTTCTAAAGACCCCCTCTTTGTGCTCCTGCCTTGGAATCTACGTAAATGCAGTTGTCCCTATGTGTCTGTCTGCCAGCTTTTCATCCCCAGCCTGGAAGATGGATTTGCGTCACCTCGAGAGTTCGCTCAGCACGGTGGAGCCGAAACGTGGCTGTGAGCTGTGCACAGCCGGCGTGGGGTGGGGCGCAGCGCTGTTCCTCCACCCTCGGGCTTAGGGGCTTACACGGGCTCGGGACCTGTGTGTCTTCGTCTAGAGAACAGAGGAGGCAGACTCGTTGACGCTTCCGTGGATGACATCTAACTAGGATGCTAAGCGCAGTGCCCGACACACGACGGCTGTTTCTATTTTCGTTCAAGACTGTTACTTGAGAGGACCTTGGGAAGCATCACAAGGAGCCGGGCAGGTAAACTGAGTCACGAGGCCCTGAGATCTCAAATCCCAGACAGGCCTGTGTGTCGGACCAGTTTACTTGTTTGTTCCCCAAAAAGAATCTCAGAAAAGAGAGAGTCACAGTTGATCTGTAGACTCAACACCATCCGGATCAAAACCCCAGCAGACTTTACGCAGAAAGCGACACGCTGGTCCCCGAGTCCATCTGGAAACGCAAAGCAGCTCGATGGGCCCAGACAGCTTTGAAATAGAAAAACAAAGTTGGAGGGCGAATACTATTTGGTCATTGCCAATTATTCTTCATTGAAGCTGTTAAGAAAGGAAAACAAGAGAGAGGGTCAGCTTATATTCCGGTCTTTACAAAGGCTCTCAAAGGCAGAGTGTTATTCAGGAGCGACACGCTGTGCAAGGTGTGTTGAAATACTGTGGACAGAGGAAGCCACAGGGTCACAACTCGGAGAGCTGGCCTGACGACCAGTTGTACTGTCGGAGCTGTGGGCCCTGGAGGTGCTTCTCTGATGAGCCGCTTTATCTGACGTCCTCCAGAAGATGGCTCAGGCGTTTCTTAGGAGCCAGGCACCATGCTAAGGAGTCTATATACACAATCCTATTAAATTCTCACATCATCTATGAGGTGGTAGGTTCGGCGTTTGCCCCCATCTACAGATAAGGAAAGGCCAGCTCAGAGAGGATGAGTAACTTGCCCAAGGTCACACAGCTAGTAAGTGGTCAAGTTTGGTTTGAATTCTGGTTAACTGATACCATTAGCCATGATGTTATGCTGTCCTGCCAGGTGCCAGGCCTGGGAGTGGGGACGTGTCCAGCTCTGCCAGACCCTCAGCAACCACACAGCAAGAACCCTTGACAGTGAAGTCAAGACACCAGCCACAGCAACTGTGGAAAACAGGATGAACTTAAAAATAGAACGACGACGTGATCCAGCAGTGCCGATTCCGGGTATCTATCCAAAGGAACTGAGATCAGGATCTCAGAGAGAGAGCTGCGCACCCGTGTTCCCTGCAGCATTATTCACAAGAGCCAAGATGTGGGAACAACCTAAGTGTCTGTCAGTGGGTGAATGGAGAAAAATGTGGTGTATATACAATGGAATATCACTCAGCCCTGAGAAAGACCGTAATCCCGCCATTTGTGACGACACGGATGGACCTCGAGGGCGTTATGCAGAGTGAGATAAGTCAGACAGAGAAAGACAAATGCTGTACGATCTCACTTACATGTGGAGTCTAAAAAAGCTGAACTCAAGAGCAGCAGAGAGCAGAGCGCTGTTTCCCAGGGGCTGGGGGGAGGGGAAACAGGGGGCCATTGGTCAAATTGTACAACGTTCTGGTTACACGATGAACATGTTCTGAGGATCTAAGGCGCAGCATGGTGATTACAGCTAACAATGCTCTATTATAGATTTGAATGTTGCTAAAAGAGTAGATCTTAGATGTTCTCACCACAAAAAAGGAAATGGTAATTCTGTGACGGGATGGCAGTGTGAGCTGAGCCTGTGATGGCAATTATCTTGTAATATGTATGTTTCACATCGGCACGTTGCCCACCGTGACCTTACACAATGTTATATGTCGATTATGTCTCAGTAAAGCTGAAAAAAAGACAGCAGCCGCTTTGCCGAGTGGATGAATTTAGAAACAGCTTTTGGCTCCAATGACATAAGTGGAGGCTCTTGAGCCCCTCAAATCCTGTATCCGCCAGAAACGAGGGAGGAGCCTTACGTTCTGATCCCCCAAATCCCAATTATAAGGGGGTTCGCTACTGCTTTCCTGTGAACCACAAAGCATCATTTGGGGAAAACGAGTTGCCCTGAAAGACCCCGAGTCAGCATGGCCTGGGGTGCTTACTGAGGTCACTGATAAAGTCACTGTTGCAGGAGGCGCACAGGTGCGGTCATACTCCTGGAGGAATGGCTCCCAGCGCGGGGGTTGGCTATGCTTGTAACAATCTCCTTAGAGAACGATAGTTAGTGGTCACTCTCCAGAGATCACATAGCTACATTCACAGGAAAAAGGAAAAAGAAATGACTCTTCTAGTTTTAGGCAAATAGATACGTGCAGCCTAGAATAATACTTTCCGCATCGTGCACGGGTTCAAGGCATCCTGTAACCTTTATCTTCTTCGTCCTCTCATCTAGTCCCAAGGCTATTAGTCAGAGCCCAGCCAGGCAGCATCTGCAGGGGCTGGAGGGGAAGTAACCCAGTGTGGGGTGTTGGAGCCCCAGCAGGGTGAGGACAGGACAGGGGGTGGGTGGGAGCAGACAGTGTGGGGTGCTGGAGGCCAAGCAAAGTGGGCGGGAGTGGGCACAGGGGGTGCGAGGGAGACAGGGGTGATGGGAGATTGGTTACAACCCAGTTCCAGCCTGCAGGTTTGGACAAATAAATTATAGCATGTCCCTACTACGGGATATTATGGAGCCATTAAAATCGATGTTGTAGAAAAACATTTAATGACATGAAAAGATGCTCATGAAATATTAAGGGGGAAAAGCAAGTTACAAAGGACTGTCCCCGGTGATCCGAATGGTCCCTGTTCCGGTTCTCCACCCGAGCTGGTGCCGTTGGATTCTGCTCCTGGATGCTGCAGGCCAGGCATTTCGCGAGAGCACAGCAGGGTCGCTCCTCTCTGCTCCAGGAGGTCGGGGGCCTCAGCTGGGATGGCACAGACGGTTGGGCGGAACTGAGGCTGGAGGCCTCATCCAAGACGGCATCCTGGCACCGGGACTGGGGTGGCTGAGGGACAAGCTCAGCCGAATGTTGAACCCGAGCATTTCCACAGTCCATGCTGGTGGACTCCAGCAGGGCGGCCTCGGGCCGTGGGGCTTCTTACACGGCAGCCCAGGCTCCGAGGGCCGGTGTTGGGTTAACTGGGGGGACACCACCTGGCCTTTGGTGACCTCACCCCGGAAGTCATAGGCTCACTTTCACCATATTCATCCTACAAAACCTGCAAGGAAAAGGGCAGGGCGGCAACCGCGCCTCCTTGGAGGAGGGTCACAGCATCTGCAGCCAGGGTCGAAAAGCACCGCATCGTCCCTCGAAAAAGGTAGGACGGCTCCAAATGTCAAGCAGCATGTCCCAAGACCGTGAGATTCTGGGCAGCTCCTTCCTCGGGCTTCCCTGTACATTCTAAATATTCTCCGATGAGTATATGTTACCTCGTTAAATAGGAAAAAGGATGCGGAAACAGGACTGAGGTCTTTGCCTCCCTCTTTCCACCGCCAGGCCTCCGCCTGCTCCAGCAGCACCAGCACCATTCCTGCGGTGCTGCGGCCGAGGCTCGGGCCGGGAAGAGCAGGGGACCTGAGGGATTCCCCTCTCTCTGTGTCCCGCGGCATTTCCTCACGTGACAGCCTCTGGAGACTGGGTGGATCTTGTGGGGAGACCCTGTGCCGTTTTCACTGTCGTCGCAGAGGTGAAACAGGGCTGGGTGAGTCAGAGCTCGAGGCACCAGGACAAGCAGAAAGAAGGCTCGGGGGGTGTTAGCCAAACCCCCTTTTCCAGAACCCTGTGGGCGTGGGAGGGGCAGCGCTCTGCAGACTGTGAGCTCTCGGAGGGCAGAGCTGGGCACCTCCCGGTGTTGGCGCCAACACCAGCAGCACAGAGCCAGTGCTGGATTTGCTTCTGAACAGCTGACGCGCTCAGTGGTGGCCCCACCAAGCCTTGCAGACAGACAGCTGCAGCCCTGATCCAGCCAGAGACAAAGGCTGTTTGGCCCACCCGACAGTTATCTTGTGTGTTTCTCACTTGAGGCCACATTTAAAAATCAGGAGATTATACAGAAAATCCCAGCCTCTGGGTTCTCTTGAGAGGCTGGCGATTTGGTGACACAGGCCCACCCTCCTGCAGGGCCACCATCAGGACTTGCCCCACTCCCCTCAGCCCCACAATGCCGCGCGGGCACTCACACCTGGCCAACATCACTCACCCACTTTACCTGCACAGCCCCCAGGACCTTGGCTTTGTGACCCGTGGCCGGCTTTGCGATCCAAGAGTCTCAGCAGTGAGAGAGGCCTCAGAAGGAGCCCGCGCCTTTCAGGATTACAGTGTGCCTGGCAGATGTTCATCCTGTCCTACTTAAATACTCCCAGGAATGGGGAGCTCACTCCATTATTAGGCAATTGTCCTTATTAGAACAATTTTCCCATTTTAGGCAGTTGTCCTTCTTAGAACAATTTTCCCATTCAAAGAAACGTACCTCCACATGGGTCAGATCATGCCTCTCCTTTGACTTAAGCCCACCAGGGCTTCCCTTCATGACCAGAATATGGCCCAAGACACTTACTGTGACGTACAAGGCCTGGCCCAGTCTGGCCTTGCCTAATTCTCCAGCCTCACCTTGTTCCACCGGTGTGTTAACGCCTCTTCCCAGCTTCTTGTACACCCCCTCTGGCTCTTCTGCCAACATGCCCTTCCCCAGACACCCTCAGTGGTGGCTCCTTCTCACACATCCAGTCTCAGCTTGAACATCACCTCCTTGGATAGGCTTCTCCAGTCACCCAGCCTGAAGTCAATCCCTCCCACCTGCTATCCTTTCTCTTTCTAGCACTTAGCACCATGTGGACTTGTTGTACTTGGTTACTTGCTGGGTTATCTTCCTCCCCTATGAGGGTGTCAGCCCCAAGAGGGCAGGGACTGGTTTGCTTTGTCCGTTGTTGTCCTTAACACCTGGAACTGAGGTGCCTGTTCTAATAATTGGCGTAATAGGTGCTTAATAAATATGTAAGTGATGGAGGATGGATGGGTAGATGGATGGATGGAAGATAGATGGCTGGATAGAGGATAGATGAATGCATGGATGGAGGATAGATGGCTGGATGGAGGATAGATGAATGGATGGATGGCTGGAGGATAGTTGGATGGCTGGAGGATAGTTGGATGGATGGAGGATAGATGAATGGATGGATGAATAGATGGATGGATAGAGGCTAGTTGGATGCATGGAGGATAGATGGATGGATGGATGGATGGAGGATAGTTGGATGCATGGAGGATAGATGGATGGATGGATGGATGGAGGATAGTTGGATGCATGGAGGATAGATGAATGGATGGAGGATAGATGAATGGATGGAGGATAGATGAATGGATGGGTGGAGGATAAATGGCTGGATGGAGGATAGATGAATAGATGGATGGATGGAAGATAGTTGGATGGATGGAGGATAGATGAATGGATGGGTGGATGGAGGATAATTGGATGGATGGAGGATAGATGAATGGATGGGTGGATGGAGGATAATTGGATGCATGGAGGATAGATGAATGGATGGGTGGATGGAGGATAGATGAATAGATGGATGGATGGAGGATAGATGAATGGATGGGTGGATGGAGGATAGATGGATGGATGGAGGATAGATGAATGGATGGGTGGATGGAGGAGAGATGGATGGAAGACAGATGAAAGGACCATTATTCATTAATTCACACTCTCATTCAGTGAATATTTCTAAGTGTCTGCTGGAGACAAAATTCCAATCCTATCAAAGGGATCTACATACACTTGGTTGGCCAGGACAGCCTTTCAGATACTGAAAGAGTCGCAATCACATCTTCCCTTAGTGTTTCCACAGCTCTGAGGAACCAGCCCCCAGAGCAGTCGCTGGTGACCTGTGTCTCCTCTGACTCGTTCCCCTGGCCACTTTGTTTAGGCCACTGTGTAGGGCTGTAGGCTCCGCTAACTGTTGTCACTGTCAACAGGATTGCTCTCTAAAGCAGGCTTGTCAACTATCTGTGGAGGACACGTTTTTTATTTCCAATTTGTCGCAAACCAGTACTTTTGTCAAATATGGTAAAAATGAATGACTATAAAAATGAAATGAGAAAAGATACAAAATACAAGCCCAAATTTTTTTGTTAGATGCAACAGACATGAAATTACCCTGAAAATTGCCACCAAGTTTTCTAAACGCTTACTCTCAATTTCTGTCCTTATCGAGTCAAACTGGTAACAATTTGGGGACCAGCCTGGGAGCAGCTGCGTGGCACAGCACCGCAAGCCCATGGAAGTGTCTGAGCGGCAGGTGACGAGAACACCTGTGAGTCAGAGGACCCCTGCTGGGGGGCAGGCCATGCGGTGGCCCAGGGTTTGTGCCAGAGAGGCCAGCAGGCAACGCCCCACGTGCTCCTAGGAGCCCAGAGGGTCAACTGTAAGCAGCCTCCACTGGACCCTGCTCCTGGTCCAGCTCCTTCCACCTCCAGGGCCAGAGTCTAGTCTGGCCATGAAGAAAGCAGTCAAAACTCCTGCCTTCAGAAAGCTTATGTCCTAGTTGGGGGAGGCAGAAAACAGTTAATAATTAAGTGTATGGGGACCAGCCCGGTAATGCAGCCATTAAGTTTGCACATTCTGCTTCGGCAGCCCAGGGTTCGCCAGTTTGGATCCTGGATGTGGATAGGACACCGCTTGGCAAGCCATGCTGTGGCAGGCATCCCATATATAAAGTAGAGGAAGATGAGCACGAATGTTAGCTCAGGGCCAGCCTTCCTCAGCAGAAAGAGGAGGATTGGCAGCAGATGTTAGCTCAGGGCTAATCTTCCTCAAAAAAAAAGAAGAAGAAGAAAATAATAACAATAATTAAATGTATGGATGTCAGGTGGTACCCATGAGCAGAGCAGGACTGGAGGAAGACAGTTTTAAATATGGTGGTCAGGAAGGCCCAATGGAGGAGACCACAAGTACCTGAAGGAGGGGCAGGAGGGAGCCATGTCGACACTGGGTGAAGAGTGTCCCAGGCAGCAGGAACGGCAGATGCAAAGGCCCTGGGGTGGGAGTGTGAGAGGAATGTTCCCAGAACAGCTCTTCCAGGAAAAGGTGGGAGGGAAGACGGGAGCATTGAGTCCTGCCAGTTCCCCTTGGCTGAAAGTCTTTGGCCTGGAAACTGAGAGCGAGAAGTAACCACTCCTTGCTCTCTAGTCCCAGGTGGTGCTGGTATGGAATTTAGGCTGACAGCCTCTCTCTGATGCAGCAAATTCTGCATCTGACCTCTCTGAGCCTTACTGGCCCTGCCTATAAAAGAAGGATAGGATGCACGCACACACCCCCAAGGATGTTGTAAAAATTTAATGAGAAGTCACAAAAAGTATCTGACATTGAGGCTGGCACGGTCAATGAGATGACTCAGCAAACATTAAAAAAAAGAAAAACACAACCTTGAAAGGAGACATGCATTAGGCCCAATCAGTCATTTCCACTTTAGTGAGAAGTAGCATCAAAGTCTTTCCTTGGGACCTCCAGGTGGGGACTAGAATGCTGAAGGGCGCTGGGGGTATGAAGGCAAACTCGGCCAGGCCCCTCTCCTCCCAGGGTTCCACGATGTCTGAGGGAGCCGTTCCCCCTCAGAGAAGAAAGGAATCCCGGAGGTCAGCCCATCCAACCTACCCAGGGGTTCCTGGGCTTGAATGGCCCTAGGGACAGAGGACACACTGTCTGATGGAGGGAAGGGCCGGTGGGCAATGCCAGGTCCTCTGAGCCTGGTGTGAAAGTTTGCATCACTTACAACACATTCCTTTCCCCAGAGTCATTCTCTCAAATGTGTCTGTGCCCATTCTTGGTCCCCTCCCTAAGCAGAAGCCCTAGTAAACCATGGCTCCTGCAGGGGCCGTGGGGCAGCTGCAGAGCCCTGCTGACTCCACAGGGATCCCTTCATGCACCTCCCACACAGACACTCACAGAGACGCCCCCCATGCTCACAGGCACACATGCAGATGCACACACATGTATATGCTGACATATACACACACACACACACGCCGCACTCATGCACCCACACAGACACGCACACATGCATGCACTCATGCATGCATGCTCACATGTACATATACACACATGCATGTGTGCACACAGGCGTGCCCACACACAGAGGCATTCATGTATGCATTTACACACACACACAATCGCAGGTTGAAAGGATTAGCAAGTGCTCGCTGGCTCCCATCTGGCAGGGGACCCAGCAGGGCTGTCTGGAGCATACGAGAGCTGAACAAGAGCTCTGGCCTCCAGGCAAAAGAGAAGCTAGAGATGGAGCCTGTGCTCAGCGCCTCTCATGTTGGAGACACTGCAGACACGAGTTTGAGAAGGCTGGGCGACATCTCCACGTCCAGCTCCCCATTCTGTGAAGGAGGGCTGGGTCACACATGGGGGTGTGGTGGCCAACAGGTGTGTTTGCACAGCTTACCCATTTCACTAGGCATCTTCACCAGTGAGGAATTGGTTCTTAACCTAATCATGCTCCAAGCCTGAAAAGAGGAAACACATACATCTCTGAAAAACAGAACCATCGATCGCCATTGCACACACACGGACCGGCTGGGAGGCGTCCGCTTCAGCCCATGAAGATCCTGCACTGAGACCCCAGGACCCTGAAGTGTGATCAGCGTCTGAGAACCCCAAGGAGAAAGTCTGACCAGGACTCCAGGAGAAAAGGTGCACGCAAGGTAAGCCTGGGGGGAGGAAGTGCTCAGAGAACAATGCCGAGGACCAGCAGCCGGCTGGAGGGGTTCCCTCAGCCAAGTCTGGGACGATCTGAGCAGAAAAATAAGTAATGATGGTAACGGATGATAGCTCACTGAAGAAATAGGAAGCCATGAGTCCATACGCATATAAATCAATGAATAAATAATTGTTTGATGAATAAAAATGCAATAGATGGAATAAAGAAATTTAATAAAAACTAAATGATAACTTCAATAAATTAATGGGCAAGAAGGGAGAGCTCTTGCTCACAGTAGAATGCCTACTGCAAATGTGGAAGAAACGCTGGGAGCAGGAACCATCAACCCATGCGGACACCAGTCAATGTAAAGAGTTGTCTAGGAGTATGACATTCACCTAGTCTCAAAGTATCTACCCAAAAACTACCTATTAATTATAAAGGGAAAAAAGCAACTTGCAGTAAGTAAAGAAACCGAGTGCACAGCACCAGAGCCAAGTGGTCGGCGTTGACAGCCGGATACCAAGGCCACCTGTGCCCCCGGCACGATGGACGGAGAAGGATGTGACATCCCGCAGGAGCCTGTCTGCCCGGGAGGCATAACGCAAATCTAAACATGAGGAAATGATAGAAAATTCCTATTAAGACATGAAATAACTGGCCTATTATCTTTCAAAATGTCAAGGTCAAAGTTCGCAGAGACGGGCTGAGGAAGCATCCAGATCAAAAACAAGAAAGAAAGATGTTAACTAAGTCAGTGCTTTAGATCCTGGACAATGAGAAACAACGGGGATAAAGGACAGGATCAGGACCATCAAAGAAACCTGAAGATATTTACTGAGATGGAGAATGATAAAGCAAATTGGGCAAAATGTGAACAATGGTTGAATTTTGGTAGAGAATACAAGAATTCCTTGTACTGTTCTTGCAACTTTGGTATAAACTTGGAATTACATCAAAATTTAAAGTTACAGGGAATCTAACTAGGTTCTGTCCACCCTCCAGAGGCACAATGTGCTCCGGGGTCCCCAAGACCACTCTGAGGTTCAACGATTTGCTAGAAGGACTCACAGAACTCAGAAAAGTCATGCTATTCATGCTTCCAGTTTGTTACAGTGACGGGAGACAGAGGAAAACCAGCAAAGGGCCAGCCCACAGGCCGGAGTCCAGCAGAGACCAGGCAAGAGCCCCGAGTTGTCCTTCCCCAGTGGAGGCAAGCAGACAGCCAGCGGCTCTCCCTGAAGTGATGAGGGGCGACGGACAAAGTATTGCCAACCAGGGAAGCTCAAGCGAGCCTCAGTGTCCAGTGTTTTTCTATTGGGGGTCACGTAGGCGTGGCTGACTGCCTGTGTGGCTGACCTGAGGTCTCCAGCCCCTGCAGAGGTCACATTCATACCATGTGGCTCAAAGTCCCCACCATAAACCACATTGTCAGACTACCTGTGTGACCCAAGGCCTCAGGTAACAAAGAGACTCCTGTCAGGAAGGACATTCCTGGGGCTTAGAGCCAGGCAAGGGCCAGACCTGTCTTTGGAACGTGCAGGGTGTGGACAGCCCAGACCTGCTGAGGTCAGCCTTCACTGCACACACGTTTGCAGTAGTGAGGAAGCAAGAGTCGGAATAAGCCGGAAGAGAAGGGGCAGGAAGCAGGACAGGGTATTTGCAAAGGGCACATGGGGGGCCCAGGGGGTAGGCAACAGGGTCTGCATGGGGATTCCACTGGGGGACTGTCCAGGAGGAATGAGGTCAGTAAATCTCACGAAAGCTGGGGTCTCGAACTTTCGCTCTGAACCTAAGCCAGCACTCTCCTTCAACCATCCAGTAAGCACTTAGCGAGCCCTAGGACGGCTGATTCTAGGCACAGCAGAAACAGCCAGCCAGGGCCTGCCCTCCTGGGGCTGCTGGTCCGAGGGAGGGACAGACAGTTTGCAAGGAAGCAGACAGCGGGAAATCATCGTATCTGGCTCCACTCCCGGCTCTGCCATGCAGAAGGAGCTGCCCCGGCCTCCCGGCCTCCCGGCCTCCCCCTCCCGCTCTCAGAGGGAGGGGACGATTCAGGAGGACTCCAGCTTGCCCTCCCTCCCGTACCATCACTGTTGCTGTCAGCACCAGACAGGGAGAATCGAGCCCACGTGCACTGCAGAAGAAAATGCAGCTTCCCTCACCCAAACGGGCGATGACTGCAGGGCTGGGCGGGGTGGGGGTGCAAGAGAATCCTGCCTCATTGGTCCACCTGACTTTGCCTTCCACTGGGGTTCACTCACTCGTTCTACCTCTGTATCCGCTGAGAGACCCCAAGGACAACAGCAGAACCCCCTCCCGTCGTAGGGGTTAGGAGCCAAGCTGGGGTCAGGGACCGTCAACCCGGTAAAAACGTTGCGGCCAGCAGGAAGCCCCACCGTGGCCAGTACCCCTCCTCGCAGCTTTGATAACCCGATGCCTTCGCAGGATCTTTCTTCTGAGCCTGCCTCTGCGGAGTCGAAGAGGACAGCTCAGCCAGGGTTTCTCTAATCTTTGCATCAAACGCTTGGTACCAACATGTTCACAGTAACGGCTAACAGAAAAATGATGGGAAGCTCCTCAGAGCGCATTGACGGCATTGATCAGCAAAGCCCTGTGAGTTGATCTTCTATTGTTAGGATCCCCATGGCAGAGGAGGCAATGGAGCCCAGAAATGGTGACCGGGCTATTTCCTGACATATCCTCGTCTCCTGTACGGCTGCTTCTGCGAGGCGCCCCTCAGAGCAGGTGCACGGGGCCTTTGATCAGACGTTTGCAGGTCCACCTCTCCCTGGACCGTGAGCCTCCTGGTGGCCAATGGGTGCTGTAGACATGGCGGGGTGCCAGACAGACCCTGCACTTGTTCTCACAAAGTATGTGGGAGACGGCCGTTAAACATCACCACCCAAATACAGCTATGGTTACAGAGTGCAGAGGTTGCCGGGAAGGAAACGACCACCCACTTACAAGAGGAAAATAATGAGAGGGACTTGGAATTTAGATTGTGGCTGGAGAGGGTGGTGGTTAGAGCAGGAGGGACCCAGGCAGAGACACTGCATGCACCGGACTTGTTGGGGCTCAAGAGGGGCCAAGAAATGGCACCCGCTTCCCCTGGCTGAGTTCTGACCCAACTGAAAACAAGATCAAGTGGTAGGCAGTGGAGAACAGAACTGTGATCCTCGTGACCGTACAGGCAGAGCTGAAGGAAATGGCCTGGGGCAGGAGTTCCAAAACCAGAGACTCAGCTCACCACCAACGGCAAGCCAGCCCCGGGGCAGGAGGAGCAGGGCGGCAGGGTGCTGCACCAGAGGGACTGCCCCCTGGAAAGGCAGTGCCAGGACCCTCGGAGGGTGCGCTTGGCATCCCAGAAGACGAGAGGAGCCCCGCTCCGCGAAGTACTGAGGGCATGGGCAGGGGTGAGCACAGAGCCGGACCGGGCGCTTGGCTTTCCTCCCAAGAACGATGGGAACCATCAGCCAGCTTTGACAGAGCAGCATCGTGCTCCAACTTACTCTTCTTTAATTTGTTTTATTTTTTCTAATTATTAATTGTTGGGGTCAGTCCGGTGGCTCAGTGGTTAAGCTCCCACACTGCGCTTTGGTGGCCTGGGGTTTGCCGGATCAAATCCCAGGTGTGGACCTACACACCACTCATCAGGCCATGCTGTGGCAGTTGTCCTACATATAAAGTAGAGCACATATAAAGGGCATGGATGTTAGCTCAGGGCCAGTCTTCCTCAGCAAAAAAAGGAGGATTGGCAGCTCAGGGCCAATCTTCCTCAAAAAAAATTATTTATTGTTATTGAGATATGATTGGCATACAATATTATATACGATAAGGTGTATAACATGCTGGTTTGATACATTGATATGTTGCAATATGATTACCACTCCAGCATTAGCTAACCCCTCTGGCGAGCCACGTAATTATCATTTGCTGTTTAGGGTACAGACTTGCAACTAGTAGCTAAATCCGCTCTGGAGATGTAACACACAGCATCGGGAATGTAGTCAACAATACTGTATTTTAAACTGCAAAGTTGCTAAGAGACGAGATCTTAATTGTTCTGACTTACATTTTCAAAAGTTCTGGCGAACTTGTTGGAGGGGGAAGAGCAGAAGCAGAGGGACCCGTAGGAGGCTGTTCCGGCGACAGTGCCGAGTGGGCAGGGTGGCCCCGGAGACGGGGAGGGCTGAGGGATCACGGCAGGAAGGAGCCGGGCCGTTTCACCCCAAGTAGGGTGGCTTCCCATCTTCCCATCTCAAGAGTTCGATCGGCAGCACCCCCGACACTAGTGTTTAGAGCAGGTGTTAAAGGAAAGAGGAAATGTTCTCAACGCCGTGGAGGGCACCAGGGACTCTCTCCAGGCCGCAGGAGCAGAGGGGAAGTTTCCAGTAGCTAGTCTGCCTGGGTTTTATGCCGCAGGCTTTGGGAACAGAGATTTTTGTCTCACACATGGGAGGCCGGGGCCCTGTGGAGCATCTGAAAAGACACTGGAGAGAGAAACAAGAGGAAAACCGGCCTTTTCCAGGCTCGAAGACAATGCCTCTCAGAGCTCCTTCGGAGAAGCCCGGGGAATCTGGAGGGCATCTAGCCCTTATAGCGGGAAATGTTCCGTGAAATCACTAAAGGGAAAGATTCCGCTTTCTCTGAACCTGAAAGATACAGTAATTACTGAACCAGAACTCACAGCCAGAGATGTTTTATGGAAGCTAATTAAAGTTAAGTGGGAGGAGAGAGTCATCAGAACCGTGTAAAAGGATACATAATGGGGAGGAAGTGAGCAGAGCAGAGCAGAGGCAGAGCAAGCAAGGAGGGGCCGTCCAGGGAGAGGAGGTGTCCCACCCACGAAGAGCTGTGTGCAGGGGTGGGCGAGGGCGGCTGCTGCTCCCAGGCCCAGCACGAGGCCAGGCTTCTAAACGATGCCGTGTCCCCTCCAGCATCCCCCTGGAAGACAGCCCACCTGTACCCGCACGCACACACACATTTGCACACACATGCATACACACACACAATATGTGGCCGTGTGCACCATGTGTATGCAACACGTGTGTATATGGGCGTGCATGTGTGCGCATGTGCATGGGCAGGTATGCAAACATGTGTGCACTGTGTGTATGCGTGCAGGTGTGCACGTGCATACATACGGTATTTCATATATGCACATGCACACACGTGTGCACACACACATATGCACAAACAGCTCCTCTCTTCTTCAGTCCGTCACAGAGAATACAGCCCTCTCACCTCCTGATGCATCAACCAGGACTCTGGGGGGCTAGGGCCATCAGCAGCAGAAAGACAGAGATGGACAGACGGTTGCTTATTCTCTGTGGAGCCCTGAGCACTGGTGTGTGATGTTTCATATCAGCAGACACCAGGAGAAGCTGGAACAATGCAAAGCCCCGCCACCCCAAGCCAGGCAAAAATAATAGGTCTTAGCATGGGATTTCCAGCAAATCGAGCCTGAGGCAAGGTTTAAAGGGCTGCACTTTATCTGGGAGGTACCAACCCAAGTCAGCCATGGTGAGGGCTGGAGAAGAGGCGCAAGGCCATGCGAAGCAAGGCAGAGTGACGCCCCAGGGGGCCATCTGCTGCTTCCTGATGAGCCGCAGAGACCAGCTGTCCCTTGGCAGGTGTGCGACCCTGGCACGTGCGCCTCTCTGGCCAAGCTTCCAGCAAAAACTGTGCTCCCATTATTCCCTGGGGAGGAGGAGGAGTTGACCCACCCACGTTGTCCAGTTTCCCATTGGTCAGAGGTTGGCGCCCAGGGCTCTGATTCCCCAACTTTTTGCTCAGGATGTCAAACCCCACACCCTGAGGTGAGGGCTTTCATCCAAGGCCAGAAGTGCAGGGAGGAGCCAGAACTCCCTGGCACATGTCAGCTTGGCCCAGTTGGTGGCAGCAGCCGAAGGGGAGGCGCCCACACTCCCAGAGCCAGGCTGGTCCTCAAAGACAGCATGCTGTCCTGGGCTGGTTAATATCATTGCAGGCATCCAAGATTTGTGTTTGACACAAACAGCCAACTCAAACTCCGTGTGAGCCCAGCACTGCGCTACACACCACTAGGGTTTCAAACCTTCACTCCTGCCAAGGTGGTCTGTGCCCTAGGTGAGCCCACTGCCTTGGCAGAAAGTCAAGGTTGCAGGCACATAAAGATAAAAAGGACACACTGCAGTGGAAATTCAGCCAACGGTTTCTGCGATGGGGGCTTCTCTGACCCCCGCTCCCCATGTGTGCCACGTCCCCTCTGCCTGCTTGACTCACCAGCTGGACCAGGCCTGGCTCCTGTCCTGGGCTGCCTCTCCAAGACAGAGTCTGTCTCTCAAGCATCTTTCTATTCCTGGAGACCAGCACATTATAGACGCTCGATAAAATGGTGAAGAGCAAATGGGCAGATGGACAAATGGATGGGTGAGGAAGGGAGGAGAGTACTGGGGCATAAAGAATCAGAGAAGCTTTCCAAGGAGACATGTGTCCCAAGGCAGGCCTCGGAGGTAATTGATTAAGGCAGAGACTAGGGGACCTAGCATGACTCCCTCAGAGATGCGCAGTTACCTGGGAAGCCACAGAGGTTTGTTATGTATCAGAGTTTTAGCTAAACTAAAGCCTTTCCTCCCCTTGGTCTAACCTCTAGGCCCATTTCTCCCCAGGTACAGCCTGCAGCCCCCTGCATCCGAATTTCCCGGAGCGTTTGCTGATCCCCAGGCCCTGCCCAGCCCTGCAGAATCTGACTCTCCCAGGATCCAGGAAGCTGCGTCCACCCCTCTCTCCCAGGGGAGACCACACACCAGACTTTGGAAGCTCACCAGCAGCCCCCGGCTCCCTCGACAAGCCCACAGCCAAAGAACCCGAATCCCACTTCTTCCTTCAGGACGAGAGGTTAGTTTCCTAGAGTCAAGAAAACAAAATCCATGAAGACTGGGAATTTTTTTTTTAATGGAGAAATGAAATTAAACAAAGGAAATCCAGCAGCCTGGAGCTCAAGCAGAAGCAAGGGGAAATAAACGGGGCATGCCGTGTGGTTCACGAAGTCGGCTCATGTGATCAACTTTGCCAGTCCTGCTGGGGTGAGGACAGTGTAAGGTGACAAGAGGACAGGACACGCAGTCCTTGGAGAGCTGTGCATGGAGCAGAAAGTCACCCACTCCCACTTCGTGGCCTCCGATGGAGAGCGGAACCCTGTCCCCTTGGCAGAAGGGGCCACCGGCCCACCCCCATCCCCTGGGACCAGAAGAGCGGGTGAGGCAGCCCTGGTCAGAGAGGGTCCGGTGCCCACCGGTCTCCAGGGAGATTCTAGAGTCTTGATTTAAGTTCCCCACCAGTCACTGCCACCACTCCCTCCCCTCACCCCACCTGCCACTCCATCCCCACCCCAGGAAAGGGTCAAGGTTTCCCCAGGCCATCAGTGGGCTCTGTCCAAAGCAATCAGGCACGCTGACAGCTCTCCTGGAAAAATGGGAGAAATGTAGGCAGGCAAGGACACCATTAGGTCATTTCCCCGAGACCCACAGGCAGTTTTATTCCCACCACATTTGGGGCTGTGGTTTCGCCCAGCTCTTTTAACCCCATCTGTTTGGTTTCATTGGCAGCTGCCAGCAGCGTGATGGAGTGGAGAGGGCCCAGAGCCGGGTGCGGGGTCAGGCCCCCTGCACGCCGCTGTAGCTATGTGGCCCCGGACGGACCCTTAACCTTCCCAACTCGTCAATGGGGGTCTCCACAACGGCTCAGGCACTGCAGCATCAGAGGTTTGGACTTCTGTCACGGGAGCTGCCCAGCATCTTAACGCCTCTCCCAAGCTGATACCAGGACCCCCGGGAGCAGAGGGATTGGGGCAGCTGGGGCCCCAGGTGCCAGGGGATGGGGTGCCCCGCCTCCTCCTTCTCAACCTGAAGCCCAGAAGGGACCCGTGTGAACCCATCACTTCTCTTGCTGAGGTCCAGCTGGTGGAGGGGTGGGTGGGGAACACTGCGGAGTTGCAACGTCACATTTACCTGGGCGGTGTGGGGGTCCCAAAGCTTTGCCAGGAGCACTGTGCAGCCCATGGGACCGACTCAGCACAAGCAAAGGTGGGCTCCATCCAGCAGAGGCTGGAAAGTGACGTGGTGGAGAAGGAGCCTCAGGAAAGGAGACATCTCCCGGGCCGAGCCGCCTGGAGACCCGGAGCTCAACTTTTACCCAAAAGCTCAGCTTCCTGCACTGCAATTAGCAGGAAACAGTGCAGTGGAAGCAGGAAGGTTCCCCTTTCCCTGCCGATAAGTGGGTAAAACCCAAACCACTGGCTTCAGTAAGCCCATCGGGAGCACAGGAGACCGGGAGGAGGAGGCTGGGGGTGGCCTCCCAGGCTTGGTCTTCTTATACGGGACACAGGGGCCTGGGGAGAAACTCCAGGAGCCAGGACGGGGTCAGAGGGGTCCCAAGTGCAGAACAGACAGCTCCTGCCTTTGGGCAGCTGTCGGCGGACAGAGGCCAGCAGATCTTGAGGGGTTCTGCTGCCCTGCCTGGTGCTCCTCTCTTGGCCTTCAGCAAATGGAGACCACCCAGGCTCGGGTGTGGCTCAGTCCCAGAACGGGGTACAAGCCCTCATTCCCTAGAGCCTTAGAGACCCAGGTCTGTCTGCAAATGCCTGGGGTCAGATGGGACCCGCCAGGCCATGTGGTGGGGGAGGCGTCTCCTCTCCCTGCACCACAGGATGGCCCTGGTGGCCCTGGTCAGCAGTAGCTGGAAGCCCATGGTCACCTTCTGCCGCCTCCATCACTCCAGTCCTATGAGATCCTGAGTTTCCAGGGTCCCAAATCACAGATACTCAGCCTCCAGAGGAGCCGACAACCCTCAGGGCAGTGCCCCTGAGGTCAGAGCTCCAAGCCCAGTGTGGACAGCGGTCCCCAACGGGCAGCTGCAGTCTCTCTGGGTGTCTACTACCGCTGATGGCAAACACCCCCAGGGGTGGGGGTTGTTCCAGCTCAGCTTTTAAACGAAAGAGCAATTTGGCAAGCCTGAGAGAAGGAAAACCAAGGACTCAGGGAGCTTGTCAGGGTCAGCAATCACATTATTTATCATTCAGACAGGAACTCAAACAGACACTTGTGCGGCCAGGGCCACAGCAGCACGATTCAGTCACCGACACGTGGAAGAAACCCAAGTGTCCCTCACCCGATGACTGGATAAACAAATGTGGAACAGCCACACAATGGAATATTACTCAGTCGTAAAAAGGAATGAAGCCCTGACACGCACAACAACACAGCCGTACCTTGAAAACATTAGGCGGAGTGAAAGAAGCCAGACACAAAAGACCACATATTTATTTATGTGAAATATCCAGAATTGGAAAATCCATAGAGTCAGAAAGCAGATCAGTGGTTCCTAGGAGCTAGGGAAGGAGGGGTAGGGGGTAGCGGGGAGAGACTGCTTAAAGGGTACAGGGCTTCCTTTGGGGAGGATAAATTGCTTTGGAACTAGACAGAGTGATGGTTGCACAACATTGTGAATGTATCAAAATAAAGTCAACTGAATTGTTCACTTTAAAATGGTTAATTTTACATTATGTGAACTTTATAGAAAGAAAGAAAGAATCAAAGGGGAATGACGAATGGTAAACAGGAGAGGACACAGGACTCAGGCATAAACCCAGACTGCCCCAGTGAACAGGGCTGCATGCTCACCCGCCCAAGGACGGCACCGAGGATGGGCAGCTGGGGCAGCCAGGTTTGCCCGGGGGCTACAAGGATGCACTTGTCAAAGCCCTCACCCGGCCAGCAGACCAGGCATGGAAGGGCACCTGGGGCCACCCAGAGGCTCCATCAGGCAGAAGCCAATGGACCCAGCCCCAAGGTGCAGCCATTTCCAGATGGGTTAATGCAGCCTCAGGGCCAAGGTTGGGGGGGGGGGGGGCGGGTGGCAGTGGATCACTAAGAGGCCCGAGCACGAAGCTTGTTCTCATGCGCTGGAATGACGGGAAGGAGGTGAACTGGGGCTGCTTGCTGGGGTGTCCCCTCCTAGGAGAGGGCAAGAGCACCCTGTGGTCAGCCCCCTGTCCCCCGACTTCAGCTGCAGCCTCCTCAGATGGTGCAGTCCCCTCTGACTTAACCTGTTAGAGACGAGGCTTTCTAAAGCACCTAGAAAGGTCCCTGTGGGAGAGCTCACGGTCACCTCCCGCCATCTCAAGAGTGTTCTGGAAAGAGATCTTGCCTGTGAGAGCAAAGCCCAGCTCTCCTTCCTGAGCCCTCTCCAGCCGGGAATCCTTTGGAAAGACCCCCACCCCTGCAAGAAGTGGCGATGGGCCTCGGCGCACCCGGAACCCCCCTTCACCGGCCCTCTCGGAGCTGCAGCCCTAAAGCATTTCCAGGAGGTCCTGGGGCCCGAGGGATGTGCCTGCCCTCCTCCACACCTGGGGACGCACTAATTGATGCTGAAATCGAGTTTCTAGAAATGATTACCGCCTGTGCTGGACAGAAGGCTTAACAAGATGGCAACAATTTAAAACGGAAGACGTTCAACACATCAAGGGGAATTGTGAGCCAGCAGAGCCTGCTTAGTGAGGGCCTGGGAGGGGAAGTCAGTGTCCTGAGAGGCTGGCGGTGGCACCGGCTCAGTTAGTGAGGTCTGTGTGGTAGTAACACCCATTATTAAAGAAAAATCCCTCCCCACTCAAAGGAAGAGGAAAAAATACAGTCTCTCTCTCCTCTGCCCTTTGGCTGGCCTCCCCATACGTTCAAGCCTGGAAAAAATTTATATTCCTGGTATTCAGGCCAAGAAAGTAGATGGGGGGAATGTCGTGGATTGAGTGGCGGCCCCCAAAAGGATGTGTCCACTTCCACCCCCAGAACCTGGGAATGTTACTGACCTGGGAAAGGGTCTCAGCAGACGTGAGCTAAGGAGTCAACTCCTTGACCTGAAGTTGAGGATCTCAGGACGATTTCATCCTGGATTATCCGGGTGACTCTAAATACGACAGGTCTCTTTGTAAGAGACACACACAGGGGAGGCCCAGGGAGAAAAGTGGAACACCACGCCGAGACGGAGGCAGAGATTGGCATGACGCGGCCACAGGGATCACCAGCAGCCCCCGGGAGCTGGAAGAGGCAGGAAGGATCCTCCCCTGGTGCCCCAGAGGGAGCGCGGGTGGCCCTGCAGATACTGTGACCTTGGACTTCTGTCTTCAGAGCTGCGACAGGATAAACTGCTGTTGTGGTAAGCCCCCAGTTTGCGGGGATTTGTTACAACCACCAGGGACACTGAGGCCCGAGCCTGGCCCCGGGGAGCCTGACTTTTCCAGGTCTCACTGCGGCCCTCACCTGGCAGGCACTTCTGGGGCTCTCTGCCACCTTAGGAGTCTCCCGGGACTTCTGTGGGCTGGCCCCATGTGCCTTTACAGAGGGGTTCGCCCATCCCAACCCCAGCCGTCCTCACTGCACCCAGATGAGCTGCGGTGCTGGCAGTGGGGGAATCAGACCAGGCCCTTTTGAGGCGTCATGGATTAGAGGCCATGAGCCAGGCCCACATCAGGAGAAGAGGACCCTGGGTCCGTCAGTGACTTCTCACTTCCACCAGCCACGGTTTCAGGCCCTCCACGGGCCTTGTCTGGCACCACATCTAGACAATCCAGGGCCAGGGGAGGCAGGTAACGGTTGACAGCAGCCCCATGGCCAGTCTCAGCGGATCTCAGAGACACCTCAGTGGGACAAAGCCACCGGGGCTACAGGGACACTATCTGCCCTTGGCTGGCCCCATCAGACCCAGCTGACAGCATCCTGCCCATGGCAGGCAATTTATGAGCCCACCTTTCTGCCAGGCTCAGCAGGCTGCTGCTTCTCTGCAGAGGGCTGAGACCCAGGCTGCATTACAGATGTGAATAAGGAGGTCACTCCTGAGACCCTTTCTGTCCACAGCTGGGCAAGTCCCAGTGGCCAGAAGACTCAAGAGAGTGCCCTCAGGTAAGGGAGGCCATGACCATGGTCTGCCCCTTGTGGGCTGCCCTGGGGCACTCTCGTTGTCTTGCCCAGGGAGTGGGCAGAAAGGAAGGGAGGATATGGGGAGGCAGTAGGCAACTACTGCTACTACTCACGTGACTGCCCCCACTCAGCCCGGCCCGTCCTACTTGCTGCAGGCGAGCAGCACAGTGTGGCCCTGGACAGCTCAGACTGTGGATTTGAATCCCAGCTTAGCCATTTACTAGCTGTGTGACCTTGTATAAGTTACCTACCCTCTCTGGCCCCAGTTTCCTCATCTATAAGTTGAGAATGATAATGATAATAATACCTATCTCAGGGTTGTTGTAGGGATACATTAATATTTGTATAGTTAGGAATAAACAAACTCTATGAGCCTCAGCTTTCCCATCTGTAAAATCATAGAATTGTCCTGAGCAACAAATGAAATGAGGTATGGTGCTTATTGAGCACAATCCCTAGAAGACAACCCACGATAAAGAGTAGCTACAAGCCAGTATCACCATCGTCATCATCATCATTATCGTGGCCACCATCATCATTGTCATCACCGTCACCATGGTCATCATCACTGTAGTCATCTCGTTAGTCACATGCGATGGGGAGAGGCAAGTCTTTCCTACGGACCTCACAGGGCTGGAGGGAAGTAACTCAAGTTAAATAATACCTCACAAATGCATTGTTTTTATCGTTTCTGGTCCCCCAAGAAAGCTGTGCTGTGTTTCTTTCAACCTCTGAATAGATCTTCTCAAAAACAGATTTCAAGATCCTTGTACCCACATTATTAGGACATCTGCCCCTCAGTTGTCAGCTCCAAGATCCAGAAGTCTCGCATCTTCCTCAATCCAGGGGTCACTACCTCCTGTCTTTACAAGTTAGGGGCCCATCTGCTCCCCAGGATCTGGGCAGGCTGCCCCAGATCCCACTCAGCCAGAACCAGGCCCCCCGAAGCAAACATCCACTGTATCGACTGAGCCTCTGACCTCTGACGCTCACCCTTCTTTCAGCTCCACCCACCATGGATTCCCACACAAACACACACACATCATCATCATCATCATCATCATCATCATCATCTGCTTGCAAAGGAACATAGGAATGATCCCAGGGCAATGACCTAAAACCTCTCACCCCCAAAACATCTTAACATTTCCCATTCTCTCTCGCCTGCCACAAGCAAATGCCACCCAAGTCTCTGGCCCCTCCCCAGCAAGCCACTCTCATCAGTGACACGCATCTAGGTATCAGTTGGTATCACACGATACTCCTGGAAGTATCAAGCTCATTGGTTCAGACATGAACAATGTAAGAAAGCCTGAGTAAGTCTCATTCAGAAGTCGTCACTCTCTACTGGAGGCTCCGTGGGGATTTCTCTCCACAGACAGAGGTCAGCGCTTAGCAAGATGCTTAACCCTGGGTCTTCCTGACCCCAGCAAGCTCTTTCTCAGAGCAAAGGAGAAATAAGGGGAGGGGCAAGAGCCAGGGACTTCCAGGTTCTTTGCCAGAGCCTTGGGGTGTAACACGGTTACTACAATCCACCAAAGAAATCATTCCTTCTTTCCATCCACCCATCCATTCACACATTCTTCCATCCATCGTCTATCCATCCATCCATCCATTCATGCAGGCGTGGATCCAACCATTCATCCATCATGCATCCTTCCCCTTCTATCCATCTAGCCTTCTGTCCATCCTTCCACCCATTCATCATCTGTCCATTTCTTTGGTTCACTCAGAAGTGATGCTTTCCCAAAGGGTTTTGCATGCAGAATGGAACTTACCACAGTACCTGGTCCGTGTGGGAGATTCACTCAAATGTAGCCTCATCAATCTGCTCTAGGGACTTTGGAACTCAAGATACAAATGTTTCCAGAGGGTGTTTTTAAACAGTGGTAAAGATGCAAGACTAGTCCCTGTAATCCCTTTTTTGTTTGTTTGTTTCAAAAAAAGTGAAGACTTTTTTATGTATCCCAGCAATAAAGTAGTTGTTTGGAATATTCGCATTTTATTTCTATCCAACCCAGTTCTTACAAGGTTATCACATTATCTGGAAAAGTCAGATCTCCCTGGAGGCAGATTATTCGGCAAGTGCTAAGACTGCTGGGAAACCTCATCCTGTTTCCAGCAGAGGACCCTGCAGAGCTCGCCCTCCCCGGGATCCCTTTCTGATCCTCCATATACGACCTCCACCATAGCATTTCATTCCTTCAAATGGGACCATCCTACCAGCATCAACATGGCTTCCCATCTGACTTTGGCATAGTAGTTGATTGAATGATTCTAGGTGGTAAAGAGGTTGAATAATACCAGGTCACAATGTTCCCCAGGAATACAGCAATAGTTTAAGCAAATTAGGAAGGGAAGTCTCAGATGTTGCTCTGTATAGATTTCTTTTTTAATTCTGAGGCTAGGCAACCAAACCTTTGTATATCTCTTAACAAAAAATCGACATAGGCATGTTTCAAGTTGCCTCTTTAAGTTTTGGCAGGTTGGGGCTTTGCAGGAAGAATATCAAAATAAGTAGAGCGTGATAATACCACATTCCAGATGCCACCCTGGAAAACAGAGTGGTCAATTTTAAGAGACCAAAATTATTGAAAAAGGCCCCAAACTACCCTTATTTTTCATAAGCTACACTCTCTCCCAAACTTAGCAAAATTAGCTGGCCTAAATATTTTGACTACCTTCATCTCTCTTTCCTCAATTTGAACTGACTCCAAGAGCCTTTCAGAATTGATTTGATGTAACGCTGCTCTGTTTCATTATCGATTTCAGTTCCATGTAAAACAAGAGTTTATGTCCACATTTAGAACATAAATGCTACCACACTGTCTAAATATTATACCTCACTGTCACAAAGTGACAGCGAAAGCATAAACATACTTTTAATTGACCTTCAGGCACTTACATTAAGTGTAATTCATAGATGCGCCAGGACTGGAACCTGCTCTCGTCACTAACACAGCATCCTCCGGCTGCGCAAACACTCACAAAGCCATTTCTCTTCATTAAAAAGTAAAGACATGTGTAATCCTCCCTCAACAAAAGCCACCTCCGCCTGTCCACTCCAAGAAGGCTGAAGGGACAATGAACATAAATAGTGTGTCCACCCACCCGGAAATCGTTTTTTCTCTCTGGTAACAAATGATGCTTTTGAAGAGTGAAGGTCAAGCATGGCCAGTACCATGGACAGAGCACTGGACTGGCTATCCACCAAGGTTCCTAAAGGAAGACAGTTTAACCTTCTATCTGTCCATTTTCTTCCAGAAAACATAAAAAAGAGGAGGAGTAAGTTAAATCTGAATTAGACATTTTTTCATATTCAATGCTTTAGACCAGAAGTCAACAAACGTTTTCTTTTTTATTTTTTTTTTGCCTAGGAAAATTCGCCCTGAGCTGACATCTGTTGCCGATCTTCCTCTTTTCTTTCGTGTGTGAGCCACCACTGCAGCATGGCCACTGACAGACAAGTGGTGTAGGTCCACACCCAGGAACTGAACCCGGGTCACCAAATCAGAGCATGCTGAACTTAACCACTAGGCCACCAGGGCTGGCCTAACATATGTTTTCTTAAAGGATCAGATGTAAATATTTCAGCTTTCCAGACCATACAGTCTTTGTCAAAACTTCTCAACTCCACCATTGTAGCCCCAAAGCAACCAAAGACAACAGGTAAATGAATGGGTGTGGCTGTGTTTCAACAAAACTATTTACAGCAGCAAAAGATTTGGTCTGTGGGCTGTGGTTTGCTAATGCCTGCTTTAAGTTAGTAAAATGCTGGGAAATGGGTGCGAGTGTCTGACAGGTGGGAAGTGCAGGCGCCTCTGGTTTTAGAAGGACTGCGATTGTAGCCGGGTCACCACTCAACAGTAAGACCAGCTTTGCATCCCCTGCTACTGTACAAGGACCTGTCAATAAAGTTTTTTGGGTTCATCCTCTGATTTGACCTCCTTAAGCGTTGCCTCACGACCTTGACAGTTTGAAGTAAGAACTGAAACAATGAAGAAGATTCGAGACACCAGTGAGCATCTCTCTAAAGATCCTTCCTCAACCCTCTACCTGGTCGTCTTCCTGGGGCCAGAGAGCTGATCCCCATGAGCATCCCTGTAACCGAGCAGCACGATGCCCCCGCTCACTCGGAAATGCCGCAGGGCCACGCAGGAGGTCGGAAAGGAAGCTGGTTCTTCGGGTAATACAACCGGAGAAAAATAAGGAAAAATCAGGCAGAACTGGGCTGAAAAGCTGCTTCTGGAGAGGCTCTCCTTGGCTGTACATCTGAGTGCTTCTCTCATAATTAAACATTTTAGAAGCTAATTGGCTTCAGCAATTAAAAAAAAAAAAGACTAGATTCAATTTCCACTCCCTTAAAATGCAATCTAGACAATTTATGAAAAGCAACCAAATATACTGCAGAGATGAATAGACTTTTTCTTGCCATAACCTTCCTTAAAAGCACTTAGAGAGGTAAAAATATTCTTAAATCAAAAGGAATGCCATACTTAATAAAATGAGAGTTGGCATAATTAATTCAGTGGCTCCTCTATTATCATAAAGGACAAATAGAGAGAAGTTTCCACCTGTTAGGTTTCTTCCCAGATGAATCCACTTAGAGTGGGCAATTACAGAACAAAGAAGGATCAAGCTGCTAAAGAGCCGCAGGCCTCCAGCTATTCCGAAAACGCCCGTGACCTCAGCAGGAGGACAAGCCTTGAAAAGAGCAAGGCCCAGAAGAATGGCCCTGGGTGGATGTGAAGAGAGGCGGGGCTGGTGATGGGGGTCTGGGGAACCAGGTGCGAAGCTGAGGTGGAAGTTTCTAGAAGAGAGATAGGGAGTAAGATAGAAAACCTGTAAACAGGAGAGACGAAGGCGCTGAGGGAGACGGTGAGGGGAGGAGGCGCCCCCAGGAACCCCCACTTAGAGAGGGCCTCTCACACAGTGAAAGTGAGCGATGTGGATCAAGGCTGCCCCAGGGAGAGAAGCCCAAGGCGTCCTGGCCTACATGCCGATCTATACGACCTGATTCATGTCTAAAGTTATACCACCACACAACACCCAGACCCCACCTGCACTGATACCATTTAATGACTTTTTACATCATCTTCCCTTGTCTAGGAAAAATAAGTCACGTATCCATGCCTTACAAATTGAGCCCTATCCTCAACACACCACAGCCCTTCACTGCCCATGGGTCTGTCCCCATGCTATTCTCTGAATAAAGGAACACAACTACCAGAACTTGAGAGTCCAAGAAATCTTTCTTTCGACTCTTCTGCTTACCGAGCCTGCATCCGTGAGCACTCGTGCACACAGCACACCTGTGGCACTCAGAGAGACACAGACACACACCGCCCACATACACACAGCCACGTACACTTGTACACACGCAGAGACACATCCACCCAGCCTGAGACACAAACACACTGGCACAGAGCAGATGGGCACACACACATGCAAACACACACGGATGCACACACACCTCACACAGTCACAAACACATGTGTACACAGAGGCACACACAGACACATCCTCCCACACACTGAGACACAAACACACAGACACAGACTAGGCAGAAGCACACACATTCAAATACACACGCATATGCATGCTTACACACCAACACAACATACACACTGAAGACGAATACAGAGTTGCTTCCAGGCCTGGTGTAGCGTCAAGGACCTCTCTCAAGGTGCTTGGGAAAATTGGACATAGAGAAGAAGCAAGCAACTTCATCCGCATCTTGCTAAGGGCTGTGTTCTGAAGATGAGGGATTACTTATCACCAACACGCAGCACGCGGCCTGGCACACGGAGGGTGCCCAGTATGTGCTGCATGAAGCACAAATTGTCTAGAGTTTAAGTCTAAAATCTAAAACCATTACCTGAGGCTTCTGGCTCCTGACTCCCTCCCACCCCTCCCCTCGCAGGGAGTATGGGGGTGCCCTTCTGAGCTGACTGCTCCTCCCCTCACACAGACTCTCCGGGGAGGGCCAGCACGCCCCCGCCGAGCAGGCCTGTGGTGTCACGCCTTCATTCTGCAGAAGTGGGCAAAGGAAGTGGCACGGAGCGTGGCCCACCTGCCTTTAATTCTTAGCTCCACTCCAGCTTTGCAGCCTCAGGATCGCTACTGGGGCTCTCTGTGCCTCCGGCTCCTTGCCTGTGACACGGGAATTGGAGTTTAAATGAGATGAAACATGTGAAACTCTCTCTGCTAGTGGAAGCTCTTCCCCCACACCTGCTCTGCCTCAGCCCTCTCTGTCACAGCTGACGGCAACTCTGTCCTCCCACTGCGGTCGTCCTCGGTTCTTCCCTTTCTCACGTCCCTAACACCCCATCTGCCTGCCAATCCTGCTGGCCCCGCCTTCAAGGCAGATCCAGACTCTAAGCTCTTCCCCGCCTCTGTTCCCTCGTCTCTCTCCTGCCGTGACCGCCTCCCTGGTCCCCGCTTCTGCCCTGGCCCCCTGCACTGAATCCTTAACTCACGCCGCAGAGCGATGCTTCACGGCGCCCATCAGATCACCCGGATCTCACGCAGAGTGAAACGCGCGTCCTTACCCTGCCCCGCAGGCCCGCACAATCCCCCTCCGTAACTGGTCTCACTCCAGCTGCCTCCTTTCTGTTCCCCGGGCACAGCAGACAGGTGCCCACCTGGGCCCATTGCAACGGCTGCTCTCTCTGTCTAGAATATTCTGCCCCAGATGCCTGCAACCAATTCTCTCATCCCTTTCAAATGCCATCTTCTCCCGCAGCCCAAGGGTACCCACTCCATTTTTCACCACCCTCTGCCCCACCCCAGCCCTGACACTTTACTTTATTCCATAGCAACGTCACCTTCTAATCCAGTATATCACTCACTGGTATGTTATGCACATCTTCATCTTTTCTGCTCACCGGTGTGTTCCAAGCCCTTAGAACAACACCTGACACCTAGGACGCACTCGCTGAAGATTGGTTGAACAGATGCACGAATGGCCTGGGGCTCAGATGCCTCTGTGCGCTGTGCAAGACCTGGAGACAAAAGGGCCAGAAGGAAAAGGGCCAAAGGTCAAATGCCAGCACCCCCCCCCCACGAGTCCCTCTTTCTGTGTTTTCACAACAGCTCTGGGAGGTGAGACACTCAGATTTTTTTTTCCCATTTTAAGGACTTGCCCAAGGCGCTCAACAAGTAGCACTGTGAGAAGTCAAAACAAGCGCTCCAACTCCAGATTGTGGAGCCGCTCAGACAGCTCGTTGAGCTCACTCTGTGAACGCACCACCACTGTCTAGAAACGGCTGCGGTTATCAAAGACGCACCTTATTCTGACTCCGACCCGGCTAACCGGGTAAGCAGGCACGGTTTCGGAGGGACAGACTCAAAGGTGAGGATCCAGAGGCAGTTAAAAGCAGACGTAGGAATGTTTAAATAAATCATTCACCCAGGCGGTTCCCTCCATTTTTCACCTGCACCAGAGCCACAAGATGCGTTGTTAAAAAATTTATTATAGTCTCAAAGAATAAGAGAATCCTAGATCCAGGGAACAAGCGATCCCTCTGTTTTGCGCTAAGCATGGATTTTTTTGTTTTTTACAAAACTGTGATGTGACCCAGGAGTGAGAGAGGGAGTGGACTCCAAAGGACAAGTCGGGGCCCTGGAGACCCCCCTCCAGTGCAGAGTTGGGGTGCAGAGGGTGGCAGGGGCTCACTCATCCACCAGGAAGGGCCACGGCCCTCTCTTCTCAACACTGTGGGGACAGCGCTTTGGGGGAGGCATCTGAGGTCAAGGACTGCTGCCTGGGGGCTCTCCCACCTTAACGGAAGCCGATGTCATTGCCATTGCCCTTCACCCACAGACAGCCTGTCACATCTCCAGCATAAAGCCTCTTCCAATTGACATCTGCCACTCAAAAGCCCTGCGGCCTTGGGCAGGCTGCTTAACCTCTCTGGGCTTCCATTTATTTCCCCAGCCCACTCGCAGGGCCACTGGGAGAAGCCAAGGGGAACAAGGAGAGGGACCACCCTCGGTCATCTCTCAACTCGCCCCACAGCCTGACCACAGCCCTGTCCTCAACCCTCTCCTTCTAGAACCCAGCTCCAGTCCTTCCGCTACTTTCTGTAATGGCTCCTCTCTATGGTTTCCCCACGCTTCTCACAGACTCATACATACTCACACACTCATATGCACACACCCATCCGCACACTCTCAGGTGCAGATGTTGTGCAGACTCTGGCCTCTCCCCTCCAGACGTGAAGCCCGCACATTTCGGCCCAGAGAGGATGTAAGGAGATGACGCCTCCTTTCTGATTGTACCACATTTGCAAAGAATTTCTCCCTCTGGATGGCAGACCGAGTTTAAGATGAGTAAGGTGGGCTCTTGCCCATCAGGGACAGGGGCCAGCTAGGAAGCTGGAGAATTAGAGCCACGATGTGTCCAGCCTCGTAGAGAAGGAAGAGCCCGTCTCCTCCCCAGTCGCCGGCCCCATAAACACTCATCACAAGGCTCGTGGCCCAGGCGGTCAGCTGCTGCTAACGGCCTCCAACGGGATCACCGGACAACAGCACAGCTAGCCTGGGGCTCGGAAACAGTGCGGCTGGCTGTTTCAGAGCTATTACCACTTTCCAAAAGGCAAGACTCCTTCCAGGGCCACAGGTGCACTCTGGAATCCTCACAAGTTGGAAGTCTCTGGTAAGCAGGCAGAAGGCAGGCCTCTGCCAGAGCGCTGATGCTCCCGGACAACCTCCAAACGTGTCTGTCTCCTCCCAGATTTGCAGAGCTGCTCAACACCATGTCAATGAGGAAGGAGCCTCAAGAGAACCAGTGGGATCTTCATAACTGGAACGTTCCACATGAGGGAACTCTGACTCCGTTTGGTTCCATTGGATCAAAAGCGATGAGAACACCGTTTGGGGATTTGAGTTTGGGAAGATAAAATTTTTAAGTCAAGACAACCTGAAAAGAGAAATCAATTGTGCACAACTATGAGAAGACATCTTACCCAACCATGAGTGTAGACTGTCACCTCCCAGGGACCTGAGTAGACAAACCCCACGCCTGAAAATGAGGTCATTCAACTGGAAATGCCCTCAGAAGCCATTTTTAGATTGAGGTGGTATGGTGTATTGATCGGATCAACTGAAGGCCTGAAATTCTGCTTCGTTGACTCCACATGAGAAATAAGATGAAAAGGAAGCCAGGAAAGAGAGAGGCTTTAAAAATGAGCTGAAGTCTTCACTGGAAAAAGTCAAATGTGAGATTGGCTGAGAGGACTCAGACTTCAGAATGGTCTTGCCCACAAGTGGAGCTGTATGCCCTTCACCAACTGAGAGAATACGGTGACACTTTAGATCACCAATGCAGACGCCACATCAAGAAATCATTTAACCTGCTTTTTCTAGAACCCTTTGATCAAACACCTCATCTTTTCTCGCCTCTGCATAGGCACCTGCCAGATCAGCGAAATGGTACACACCATTCTTTCCTCCAGAATCCCTCCATGATCTGTCCAGATTAAAAGCATAAGTACATCTCTCATGATGACAGGAAGCTGAGCCTGGAGTCAGACAGACCCGCGTTCAGACTCCCGCCCGGCTCTCCGCGCCCGCGGGAACTCTGCCTAGTCCTCACTTCCTCGTCTATGAAATGGAGACATTAATGCCTGCTTCTCCTCAAGGTGTCAAGAAGATTAAATAAAATGACGTAAGAAAGCATTCGCCTCCGTGCCTGACCTAGTAAGTGCTAAATAAATATTAATCATGTGAATAAAGACAGCACTGCCCACAGCTTCTCAATCTTTATTAACAATGATTGTCGGAGAGGAATGTTTTCTGGTTAATAGGATTCTCTGGCTAAGTGGACGTACTCGGCCAATTAGCCCTGGCTGCTCTAGCGAAGCACACCCAAATCTCTGCGTTCACACAACAGCAGTTTATATCCCTCTGGGTCCTAGGCCAAGTGGCCCTTCTTGGGTCTTCTCCAAGTGATGACTCAGAACCCCAGGCTCCTTCAATCTTGAGATAACGTCCTCTTGATACCCAAGAGGCTGCCAAGAAGGAGAAGGGCAAGCATGGACAGCCGTGCCAGGCCTGAAAGTGGTACACCCCGCTCCTGACCTCCTCCTGTTGATTGGAACCCAGTCACGTGACCCTGCTCTAACCACACAGGAAGCTGGGAAAGGTCGACTTCCTGTGTGCACAGGAAGAGGAAATGGAATTGATGAGAGGACCACCTCAGCAGGCTGGCCACGGCGGTCACAGAGGATTAAACAGAAAATCCTTTTTGTTCAAACATTGTCTTTTTACGGTTTTCTTTCCTTTTTCTTTTAATGCACGTAATCTTCCTTTGGCCTTAGTAAACAAAGTCTTCTGAACACAGCGCAGTCTTTCTCTGATGGCTGCAGGGTCATCATTCAAAACACCAGTGGAGATGTGTGACGTGTGATGTGTGATGTGTGTAAGATTTGGCTCACGGAACCCAAAGACCAGCACATGACCGGAACTTGAAAGTCGACTCTTATCAGAATCGAGCGGTCCCTCATTCAGAAGATCTGCTGTTAAAACTTCTTCCACACCTCATCATAAATGTTTAGGGCCCTGTCATAAATGTTTAAAACGTTTATCATAAATGCTTGAAGCCTGCCAAGCTAAACGTGTCCTGGCAGCATTTCTGCGTGCCAGCCTCTTCTCCCTAACCTCTTAAATTTCACCCCAAATCTTGAATCGGGGAGACAGATCTGAGGGCACATGCCCCCTGTCTCCCTGCAGATCGACCTCACAGAATAAGGCTGATTTCTCCCCCAAAAGCTGATGCTGCATTTAATCAACTGTTTGTGCACACTGGGCACGAGAACCCCAAATTCATGCAGTAACGTGCAACATATTAAAGTGCAGATATCTGAGCCCCATCCCCAGTGACTGGAAATGGGCCAAGTAGCTAAATATTAACACACTCTGCCAGTGTTCACAGATCGACAAAGTCTGAGGATCCCCCAACGTCAGAGAGAGAAAACAGCCTTTGGGAATTAGAAAGTCCTGGATTTCAACCTAA
The DNA here is from genome assembly GCF_041296235.1 of Equus asinus. Lineage (NCBI taxonomy): Eukaryota > Metazoa > Chordata > Mammalia > Perissodactyla > Equidae > Equus > Equus asinus. Next base: position 109,938,666 of record NC_091794.1, on the reverse strand, counting down.
GCTCTTACAAGATGTGCTCTTTTTGAGACAGGAACCAGCCTAAGGAGACAGGGCCATCTGTAGGGCCTCTGGCCTAACAAGATAAGGCCCCTAACCAATCGGCAGGCTGGGAGCCTCAGATAGAGGCTACCAAGATCCACATTCCGCAGCCTCTGGACTTCCCTGGGCTTACCCACATGCCCTAGCTCCCAGGAGCCCACTGAAGGTGACCGTAGCCCCATTAGCATAGTAAACATCACACCCAGGCGTGGGGAGCTAGCGCGCTAACGATGCATGCGATGCATGCAGTAGCGTGCTTTGTGACTGCACAGGCACATGCGCAGCCCCGCCTCCACGTGCCGTGACAAGGCCCTCCTCCCCAGCCTTTGCCTAATACAACCCCACAGTCCTGTTCCCTGATGAGCTGGTCACCTGCCCCTTTCCTTTCTGCACCGGCTCTCTTATGCCTCTCCTGTGCACAAGCTAATCAACTTTTATTTTTCTACTCCCATTTGTTGTCTCTCTTGATTTCCATCCTGGGGGACAATAAGAACCCAACGTGCTCTTAACACCGTGGTGGAGGTATTTAAACTTCCTGAATCTCAGTTTTCCCATCCATAAAATGGAGGCAACACCCCCACCCTCCGCCCCAGGTTTCTGAGATGAGTTACCAAGACAAAGAGCGTGAAACTCTAAGTCCAGAGTCTAGAGCACAAAGGAGCTGGTGGCTTCTGTTATTGAGGAGAACGAGCTCCACACGTTGCGAAGGTCCGTTGGCAACCCAGTGTCTACCCTGGAAAATAAGGACTACGAAGCTGTTTGCTTTTACCTGAAAATGTTCCAAAATGTCCACGGTGAAGGGAAAGGGAGAGAGACACGGAAGGCTGTGATTTCATCTCTAAATGCCTGTGGGAAAATCACCATTAAAGCAGGACGATTCCTAAGGAGGCCAATGAGGCGGTGGTGAGAGAGGGGTGTCTCAGAGCACCCCAAAGTCATCCCCCTCCGGGGAGAGCCCAGCGGAGAGGAAAAAGCAGCTCCCAGCCAAGCTGAAGTCAGGCCATCCCAACATGGCGCGAGGGGGGTGGGGAGGAGGAAGGGGAGCTCAGGGAGCGTCTGGGGTCTGGGGAAGGTTCCCAAGGGCCCAGAGAAGACTTGGGGGAGGGGAGGGGAGGCCGTGCCTCAGCTCGGTTTAAATCTGTCTTCATCGTCTCTCTCTCCTCCTGCTGAGCTCTGTTCTTAAGGAGAGAGAGAGAAGGGGGAGGGCGGGGAGGGAAGGAGTAAAACAAACGCAAACGAGAGCTGCTCCCAGGTAAAGTGCTGTTGCCTCTTCGTCAAGTTCCCTTTACAGTGACTTCTATCTTTGAAGAGTGGGTTCTGGAGTTTCATTTAGGGCAAAGATAGACACACATTTCGCTTTTGAAACAAATGTATCTAGCTAAAAAGCCGAGTCCTTTTAAAGAATGATAATGATAATACGGTACACGCATTGAGGACAAGGCCAAAGGAGTTGAGAAGGTGAGAAACGACTGGGTTTGGGTGAAACTGCACCCCCTGCCCCGGCTCCCCCCACCCGCGCTGCCCCCTCCCCACCCTGGCATGAGGAGAGCAGGTCTGATTGGTCGAAAACCTGGACACCTGGGCACCTGGGGAGCATCCTTTGCCCATACGCCTTATACCTCTGTATATACACGAGCCTAAATATTCCTCAAGTATGGACCCCAGCTTTCTCTACCACTGACAAGGGCAGATGTGGCTTTTCATCCCATCCAAGTGGCAAGGTCTGAGACTCAGGTTTGAGGGGTTGGGGAGAAGCTGGAGCCGCCGTGGACACTGTCAGCCCAGCTGGCTGGAGCCCAGCAGGGGAGCCGGACCAGAGCCGCAGCTGCTGACAGAGCGTTGCTCACTTCCCTTCGCCTCCTTCAGGCATCTCCCTCGTCTCCCTGGGGGCTTTGCAGGGAGGAGGGGCTGGGCCAAAGCAGAAGGGAGGGGGCCAGGCTCCCTAAACAACGTAGTGTCCTCACACCTCCACTCATCAAATTTTTACAATGTGTGACCAGCCCTGTGTTAGATGCTTCTGTGTATATCTCGGTTAAACATTCTCCAAAACGTGTTCAGGTGGCCTTGGGGTGCCGTGAACTGGTTCCACTTGGTTGGAAAATTGACCAGGGAAGAAGAAAGTTGAATGTACCTCCATCATTTGCCAAGATTTTCTTTCACCATCTGGGTGGCCAGAACCAGCAGCTCTGACATCCTTACTCCCTGATCCGTTATAACTAGGGACACATCAGTACCAGATGGTACTAACTCTGCCCCAGGGTGACCTTCACAGGACACCCACCCACACAGAAGCGTTGTTGCCAATAGTATCTCCTGTCTCTCCCAGGGGCACACAAACCCAGAAGCCCCGAGGCACGGGCTCCTTTTGAAGGCACAAAATCACCCAGTCATCTCCTATATCTTCACGATGAGTAAGGGGTTCGTATACGCACATTAATAGTAAAAATGTATCCCAAACTTGGGAAAAGGACATATGATGACCGCTGCTTTGCTGATATCCTGCTGGAGCATTTTCTAAGCCTACTGGAGCATCAGATTCTCTGAGGAGCGTGGCTTAGCTTCCCAGGCAGTGCGCATTGGCCGGGAGCCCAGATGACTGCCTTCCTGTGAGGAGAGGGGTCTCAGTCTGTGGAAAGTGGCAAGGAGTAGTGGTTTGCTGCCCAGTGGAGAAGCTGGCCCCAAAGGTTACCCTTGTTGTGCCCTGTAGGCTACTCACCAGTTTTGAATCTAACTTAGCCAGCTCATTTCAGCTTGATTTTCCCAACAGTCTTACAAACGCCTGCTCCTGACCTGCTCTTCAAGTCAGCTACTTTGGACTTCCTACTGGTTCACTAATTCCTTCGTTAATGAGCTCCATTAAACTTTAACATGTTCTCACCATCTATTTGTATGAGAATTTTGTTTTAAGCAACATATTGATGTAGACCACTACTTATAGGACAGATACGTTAACAATAACAATAATTATAATTATCATAAACAAAATTCAACATTTATTAAATGCATACTCTCTGGTGGGCAATGTGCTAGGAGCTTTATAAATATTATCTACTTTAATCCTCATAAAAGCCCTATAAATTAATTTTAATAATTAAGCCCTATAAATATAATTATGTCCTTTTACAGATAAAAAACTAGGCATAGGAATGGAGCAACTTGCCCAAGGTCACGCCTCCAGGGAACTAGGATTCAAAACCAGGCAGTTCGGAGCACCCCTGCAAAAAAAAAAAAAAAAAAAAAAAGGAGCCAAAGGCACTCTTAACACGATACAAATAATGAAACCTCTTATCCCGCCTGCTTATAGCCATCTTGACAAACCACAGAAGCACACAGTAGGCCAGAGACACTCCGAGGGGTCAGGAAGGAGCAGCAGCTCAGATGCTGATGCGGGTCTGGCTGTAACCAAATGTCACGATCAGTCTCAAGTTTTGGAGGCCCTTTCCCCTGCTCTGACAGGTGGGAGGTTAGGGCCAAGTGGTGTGTATTCCATGCTGCCCTTAGGAGAGTGTAATGTCCAGGGAATTACTGGGTGTGCAGATTTGGGACACTGGCTCTCTCCATCTGTTCACCATCTTCCAGTGTGCGATCCTGGACTATAGAAGCCAGAAAGCTAAAAACTACATTTCCCAGAACCCCTTGCAGCTTGAGTTCCAGGTGAGATGTAGAGTCCACCAATCAAATGCACTTGTGCCAGACTGATGCTGGGAACTGAGTTGGGTGGGTGAGTGGGTGGGCTCGCCTGGCTGCAGGGCAGCTTCCTGACCTTCACGCTGTGGCAGCTCCCTGGCCAGTCCATTCCGTGGTGTCGCTTTAAAAGTCTTTCTTGGAAGCTCAGCCTTGAGTTTCTTTTTTCAGGTCACCCAATGATTCCTTAAGCCATTTAATACCCTATAGTGAATCCTTTTACGCTTCAACTAAGTAGAATAGATCTTTTCTCTTCCACTGAAAGCTGAACCTCACAGAACTCAGTACCAGGAGTGAAATCTGGGACTGGTTATCTGACCTCACCACATCTAAAGGGAACACAGGGTTTGCTGAAGTCCAAGGATGGAGCCTGGTGGGGAGAGGGGTCCATGGTATACACAGGTGAAGCAATTGCCCTGAGATCTCGGAGTGACGGCGCCTCCCTCTGAGAGGCCAGGGGCATGGTGACCCCGATGGGTGGCACAGCCAGAATGCTTATCATAAGGGCTTAACTCCTTGGGCTGTTTTATAAAGGTCAATTGAAATAGGTGGGCCGCCCTCTACAGTCCTGCTTGATCTGTATAACCAAAAAAAGCCCTCTAGGCCTGGTGACCAGAGCCCTGACTTGAGGCAGCAAATAGCCACAGCCTCGTACCCTTCTCAGGGTCAGCTCATGGCCCCTGAACCCTTTGAATGATGAGGAGGCCAGGTTCCCCTGGGAACCATCACTGGGCTCCCACCTGTGTCTGCCAGCTATTGCTGCACAACAAACCACTCCAAAACTTAGTGGCTTACACAATATCATTGCTCATGAGCCTTTGGGTCAGATGGGAAACTCTGCTTAACCAGGCCAAGCTCAGCTCATCCTGGCTGGCCTCTCTCACGTGGCATGGAGCCCCAGTAGCATTGGCTTGTCTCTGCTCCACATGGTCTCTCGTCCGCAGGCAGGCCAGCATGCACTTGTTCCCATGGAGGAGGCAGGGTTCCAAGAGAAAGAATAGAAGAAGGCAGGGCCTCTGAAGGCCTTGGCTCAGAACTGGCACAATGTCACATACACTACATTCTGTTGATCAAAGCAAGTCACGAGGCCACCCAGATTCAAGGAGAGATAGTCTCCACCCCTTGATGGGAGTTGCTGCAAAGCCACACTGCAAAGGGGCTGGGCGTACAGGAAACAACAGTGGCCATCTTTGCAAATGAGCTCCCGTAGCACCACAGGTGTCTGCTGTCAACCTTCATCTTAACCCTCCCCAAAGGCACCTGTGGTCACTGGCCAGGGCGCTGCCCATGGGAAGGGAATACCCAGACCTTTGGGGTTGTTAGATAGTGACCTTGGGCTAATGCTGGTCCCAGAGACCCCGATCCACTGTGGCCGCAGTCAGAGTGGGGAAGAGCGGAGGGCAGACCATGTTGAGCTTGAGCCTGAGTCAGCTCATGGTGAACCCAGTGGGCTCACCAATCACGCTGGTTACTTCTGCACTTCCTAAAAGTGTGGTTGGGAGACATAAGCCTGGAGACCGACGCAATCCTATGCTGGCCCCCACCCATGCAGTGAGGGTTATTATGGAAGGAAGAGACAAGTAGAAATCTCTGGAACCATTCTTTCCTACCGAAATATCAAATGAAAGCAACCATGCCTCCCTGGGGGGATTCAAGTCCAGTGTCACCATCAAAGACCGAATCTTCCCACATTCCCGCTAAGCTCACCTGCCGGACCCACGCAGAAGACAGGAGGGTCTTGGAGGGTGACCAGGGATCGTTGCAAACTTGTTCAGGTGCTGAGTCCCATTGAAGCTGCTGTCCCAGATGTGGCCTCCTTGCTGGAGCACCTAATGCTCGGCTGCTGATCTGGCAGGTGCTTTTCTCGCCCTGTCACCTGTAGATACGCTTTGCTTAACTCTGACAAAGGCAGCCATACAATTCTGTTGTCGTTCCTGGAGCTATGTCAGCAGTCTGTCTTGGAGTTCTAATTCCATCCATAGGGGCCTTCATCACCCCAGTGTCCCACAGGACATCATGCTGGTCCACTGCATTGATGACCCCACGGTGACAGGATCTTAGAGCAAGAAGTCTCGAGCAGACACTCTGAAACCTCGCTAAGACCCAGGTGTGCTGGAAGGTAGGAAACAAACCTGAAAATTCAGAGACCTGATCTGGGGTGTGCTCAGACAGCCCCTCCAAAGGTGCAAGGAAGGCTGCTCCACCTGCAACTCCGCACTCAAACGGAGGCACCGGCTCCCACGCCTCGAGCAGGGAAGCATCATTCTGCCTCCTCTGAGTGAGGCCAGAGCAGGAGGCTCACTGGCTGGTCCGGGCTGCAGCCCAAGAAGATTTGCCTCTTGGCACTCGTGGTCCTTGAGCTCCAGCAGGGCTCAAGGTGTCTGTGCCAGGGGGGAGAATGTGTGGAGAGCCACAGCGCCAGCCCCCTGGGTTTTGAGGCAAAGCCAAAGCCTCTTCAGCGAGCAGCGATTTCCCTTAGAGACGCAGTCCAGCAGTCCTACTACAACTAACAGATACTCTACTTCTAATCGTGGATCCCTAGGAGTGCCAAGAACATTAACCGGGTGGGATCCGGTCTACCAGGCCCCCCCACCCAAGGCCATGCCCAGTGGCAGCCCCCACCTAAGGTGTATACAAGAGATCAGCTCAAGCAGGTCCTGAAAACACAAGAAATGGCATCGCGCTCCAGCGCACCCACTCCAGTGGCTTGGCCCCGTCTCCCTCCACCCACCCCATCGTCCCGGGGGTCTCCTTGTGACCAGTTGACTGAGGAAGAAAGAAGTTAAGCCTGCTTTGCAGGCTCTGCACAAAACACCGGCACCAGCCAAAAGCAGTTGCCACCGCACCACGGCCCCAGCCTGGGGAGGCCTGCAAGTGGAGTGACAAGGGAAGTCTTCCCATCGGGCAGAGCCCCAGCAGCACACTGCTTCTCCACTGGGTCCTGGAAGGGGAGGTGAGAGCACATATGCACAGTGCACGTGAGGAAGATCTAAAGGTTTGGCCCAATGGTTAGGGCTTCAGAAGAGCAAGGTTGGAGGGACTTGGGGGCCGGGCCTCTCAGAATGAGCCCAGGGCCGTAGGCCATCTGGTCCCCCCTGCAGAGGAGGCTCTCGGTAACCAGACAGACAAGCTGATCCATTCTGAGCATGTCGGTGGGCCTCTTTCCACAGCCACCCCCGTGCATGCTCAGTGGGCTCACGGCCACTGAGACATGGAGGCAGGAATGGAGATGATGGCGGGAACTCATGACCTGTTCTCCTCTCCCCATGGAAGCTCTGGCTATCACCCTCCCAAGTGCAACAGAGACGTCAAGGGAGCCCCACAGGAGCACACACCCTGGGAGAACCGGGCCCTGTCCATCAAAGGTAGGGAAACCAGTTAGCCTCCCCGGGACAGACACTTAACCTGAGCAGGTCTGCTTCTCCTGCTCGCCATGCCTCTGCCAATCTATGGAGCAGCTGACTGCCTTCCATGCGTCTCACACAGTGCTGCTCCTGGCAGAGGAGCTCATTTCACAGACAAAGAAGGGAGGCCATGGTGTGACGTGGAATTCACTGGTCTTACCCTGCATCCATCACCCGGAAGCAGTTGGTATTCCAGAATAGTGGGGCATGGTAGAAAGACCTTATAGGGGCCAGCGTGGTGGCGTAGTGTTTAAGTTTGCACACTCCACTTTGGTGGCCGAGGGTTCACCAGTTTGGATCCTGGGCACAGACCTCCACACTGCTCATCAAGCTGTGCTGAGGTGGCGTCCCACATAGAAGGACACACAACTAGGATATGCAACTATGTTCTGGGACTATGGGGAGAAAAAAGAAAAGATTGGCAACAGATGTTAGCTCAGGGCCAATCTTCCTCACCAAAAAAAACCCAGAAAGACCTTATGAAGACTCAGTTACAGTGCTACATCGAAGCTGATGACACGTGGGGTCGAGCGCTGTCTTGTCGGGTACGGCGTGCGCTCTGAACCAGCAAATATCATGCAACACTTTCTCCCCTGGCCTGTCTCTCCCGGGTCGGGGAAACAAGGGGTATGTGAACCCAATGACTAATTGCAGAATTTTTGATTCTTGCTTCCCGTCTCCACAACCTTAGGCTCTGCCGGTTGAGAGGTCTCAGTGCCCAAGGGAAGACGTGACCAGAGACACAGCAATGGATCTAATGAAGCGAAAGCGCCACCTGGCTGTTTGGGGCTAATTGTGCCACTGGATCAACAGAGAGAATGTTGGCTCGGGTAATGGATCCTGAACATCAAGGGAAAACAGGGCTGCTCACCTCCGTGGGATGGAGGGAGTGTTCTGGATCCCGCGTGATTTGGTGGCCGCTCCCTGAGGCCTCTGGGGTTCTGGAGCCGGTGGTTGCAGCAGGAGCTCCCGGTTTAACAGAAACAACCTCCTGACTGGGCCTCAGAGCCCAGGCTGGAGCCTGTTTCTTCAGCCCTCCCGAAAGTTCAAGGGCCCTGCACACCCTGTAATAAACTCCTTTCTGTGAAACTCCTCCCGTGAAATCTGCTCTCTGCCTGGGGCCGGAGGGGTCTGCCAGGATCTTTCTACGCTAATCTACTGCTCAGAATCGAAGGGCTGAGTTAAGCTGGGAGACGATCACAGAGTTAGGGTTCTTGAGAAAGGAAGGTATAGAAATGGATTTTGATCATTTAACCCACTTCCCTACTCAGGGTCCCTTTCTTCGGGTTCTCTAGAAATATTTCAACGGTAAATCATCAGCTGAGAAAACACATAAACACACATTGATGGAAGCTTTAGAAAGGGCATCTTTGAGTCCTTGAGCCATGTGTTCTTTAGATGTCAGACTACAAGCCGGTCAGAAACTGGGACGCAAACAAAGTGATTTCCCTGCTCTCGCCCCTACCTCCCCCTCCCCTGGGCACCAACCGCAGGTGCCATGGGACCTGCCTCCCTGAACCAGGCCCACTCTCCACTTCATCGCTGTCACTCTCCCTCTATAGCCCTGCCCGGGGGGGATTGCCAGGGCTGGGCAGGGGCCTGAGGCCCAGAGAAGGGATGGAAAGAGAACACCAGCGCTCCTGGTCCGGGACAGAAGCTGTCCTGACATCCTAGGGAGCAAAAGGATAGTTCCTCAATGCCCAGAGGCCCTTTCCTCCAAACACCAGCGATTTTCTTCAGACGAGCGATCCAGGCTGGATTAAGGACCTTCTCAATTGGATAGAAGCACAACTCCAACTTGCCCAAGCATCCTGAGGGACATTTTCGGCTCGTGTAACTGACAATTCCAGGACATGTCTAAGACAGCTGCTGCCAGGCCCTGGAATCCTGCCATTGGGACTCAGTTTCCCTCTCCGTTGTTCACTTCTGCCCTCCTCCCGCTGGCTTCATTCCCAGCAGATGGACTCCTAGAAACAGCCCCTGATACCATAGGCCTACATTCCACCAGTTTCAAGATTGGAACAAAGAATATTGATGCACACCTAAAATTTACATAATGTTGTAAGCCAACGTTACCTCAATAAAAAGAAAAAAAAAGAATAGAAAAATTTTTAAAAGAGGTTGGAACAAAGAAATTTTCTCTTTCCAAACAATTCTAGCAAAAGTCCCAGGATGGAAGCTTCTTGAGTCAACTTGGGTCATGCATTCAATTATTTTGGAGAGCCTGCAGGAAAACTCTGACTGGCTAGGCCTGGGTGCCACACCTACTCCTCGAGCAGAGTCACGGAGCAGGGAGTGGTGTCCAGTCCATGTGACCCACACGGACCGAGAGCGGAGGAAGGGCTCTCTCTACAAAAAGAAAACAAGAGTGTTGCTACCAGAAGAAGAGGACCAGATGGCAGACCAGCCAAACAACAGGTGTGCAGGTGTGCCCAGGCCGGCTGAGGAGCACTGGCGCTCCTTTGGAAGAGGCTGCTGGAAGTCACAACTCTGAAATAGGGGCAGAGCGACGAGGGCAGGGCAAGAATCCCAAAGAAGAAGGCAGCCCGGGAGGGAGCGGGTCTGGACCCTGCAGTGCAGTGCGCACCCCAGCTCCTCTCAGAGCGGAGTCCCAGCCCTTTAAGCAGCTTTAGAGAAAACACCCCAGTGTTTACAAGACCTGATAACTCCACAGAGTTCAGCTGCTTGAAATGAACACCACAGAGCCCGCTCAGCTGTCAAAATGGCATGAAATAAAAGCCCCAGGCGGGCACTGTTCTCCCCAGCAGGAAGAAGAGGAAATCGCGTCATCCTCCCCAGGCCAAGATGACCTGCCGGTGGGAGGACCCCCACTGGGCTTCTCTTCCTCATTCTTCCTCTCTTCCCTCCTCTTCACGAGCTGGAGTGTGACAGCCCAGGAAAGCGCCCAGCACAGCGTGGCACAGGCCGGGGGCAGGGCTGCTCTGCACCTGATGTCAGAGGCTGGAGGTGCTCCTCACTTCCCAGGAGTTCTCGAGTCAGCCCTCAGGTAAGAGAAACTGCAGTGAAAATGCAGAGGTCAGGCTGATTAAAACATCCTTTAGTAAGGTGTTAAGTGCTGTGAGAAGTCACCTCTATTTGTCTTCATGAAAAGCATTCAGGTTCCCGAGTGGGACTCCCTTGATTATAAAACGCATCACTACCAAGTGATATTGCCTTGTTGATCACAAAGGACTTTTATGCCATTTGAAGATCAGAGAAATCCTATCTAATAGACGGTGGCAGTGGTGGGCAATGATGGTGGTGGTGGTGATGCTGATGGTGACAGTGATGTCAGGAGTGTGCTGGTGGTGGTGATGCCGATGGTGGAGGTAATGGCTGGGGGGACAGGTGGGAATGGTGGCTGTGGTGTCACTCCCATTTTGCTGATGACGAATGTGACTCAAGATTCTTCGAGCTCCAAATGTTCTGTCCAGAAGAGATGGGAAGCTTTGTTACCTCTACTCCAGCCCATCCAGCAAATACCCAAGTGGGGCTGTTCTAGTGACGTTTAAACTGCTCAGCACCTATTTCATTTTGGCCGTGCATTTCACCAGCTTCCTGAGTGACTGAAATACGTGGGACCAAGTGTTTGTTCCTTCTGGGAACTCATCCGTGGAATCCAGCCGCTAGGCTGTGAGGCGGCCCTGGGCCTCAATGTCTGCTCCCAGGCCTCGGGTTGCAAGCAGAGCAGAGAGTGTGAACCTGATTTTCCTGGATTTCAGAAGCTCCTTGAATGTCCAGGAAATGTTTGCAAAAGTGGGTATAGAGGTGTTTCTGAGGCAGGAGTCCACATGTATTAGTTAACTATTGCTGCATAACAAATCATCCAAATTTAACAGTTAAAAGCATTTATTATCTCACAGTTTCTGTGGGAGAGGCTTCACGGGGTGGTTGTGGCTCAGAATCTCTCGTGAGGTTGCAGTCGAGCTGTCAGCTGGGGCTGCAGTCATCTGAAGGTTTGCCTGGGGCCGGAGGACCCTGTTCCAACATGGCACACGCACATGGTTGTTAGCGGGAGGCCTCCATTCTTCACTGACTTTCGCCAGGAGACTTGCCTTTGAACCATATGGATTGGCTTGGGTGTCCTCGCAGCGTGGCAGCTGGCTTCTCCCAGAGCAGGTGATCCAACAGAGGGCAAGGCAGAGGCTGGAATGACTTTTAGGACCTAGCCTCAGGAGTCACACTGCATCATTTCTGCAGTATCCTATTGTTTACACAGGTTGGCCTGCGTAAACTATTCAGTGTGAGAGCGGACCACAAAAGGGCATGCATATCAGGAGGCCAAATCGGAGGCTGGCTGCCATAGCTTTCATCATTCTCAAGAACGTCCTGACCCCCCAAAAGCATTAAGCATCTCTGAGTTCTCCTTCAGATTTTGAGTCCTGGGGTCTGTTGTTACTGATGACTCCATCTGCTTCCCTTGGAAATGGAACCACCAGAGAAAGTGACTATGGCCAGAAACAGGATGGTGTGTCCTCTCCTGACCTGTCCCACCTCCAGCAGGTGAATGAGAACAGGGTGGAACAGGAAAGTGGAAATGTGCACCCTTACTTTCCCGTCTCTCCCACCAGCCCCATCACTGCCCCCAGAACAAGCCATCTACACCCTTTCCATTGAGCCAGCTCATCCAGGAGAAATTCAGTGGCCCCCTCTCCCATCAGAGCATCTCTGCTCCTTGAAGATGTGAGGCTCTAAGGCAGGGATGTAGGGGTGTCTGCCTGCAGCACCCAGAGCAGCAGTCCCTGAGAGGAGGTGACAAGCTTCGTGGTGACAAGCATGGCTTTGGAGGCTGGTAGATCTGAGTTCCGACCCCAGCTCCAATGTGTAATGGCTCAGGGCAAGTGCCTCAACGTCCATGAGCCACCACGTCCTCGCAGCGTTGTTGAGGGTTATTTTAATAAGAAGAATGAAGTGTCATTGTGTGCCCAGCCCTGTACTAAGTGCTTGACATGTACGACCTCCTCCGATTCCTGAAATCGGCCCCATTTTACAGGAGGGTAAAGTGACGGGATGCAGGTCTGCCTCAGGCCACCAAGTTTGCAAATGGCACAGCCAGAAAGGAAACCAGGAAAGTCTGATTCCAGAACCTGAGTCATTAACCACCAAACGAGCCCGGAGGCTGGAATGAAGATGGTGATGGTGATGATGATGATGTTGGAGATGATGATAATGGTGATGATGATGGTGATGGTGGAGATAGTGATGGCGGTGATGATGGTGATAAGGGTGGTGATGAAGCAGGGGCAGAGACAAGGTCCCAACGACATGGAAGGGCTTTTAGGCCAAGATAAGCTAGAAGAGTTAGGGCAAGATAACCAAGAAGAGTTAGGGGAGCTGTAAGGCAGGAGGGGCAGGTGACCAGTAAAATCAGGGAACTCAACAAGGGGAACAGAAAGCCAAACCCAGGGCTGAGGGGAACCTCTGCCAACACCAGGGTAGAAAGGAATGGATCTCGTTCAACTCTGCCATTTCCAAGATGATCAGACGGAGGCCTGGAAAGGAAAAGCCGCTAGGCCCAGGTCACCAGCCTGCATCAGCACACCGGCCCAAGCCCATCTCCTGGCTCCTAGTGAGGAGTTAGTCCCCCAGCCTCAGAATCCAGGGCAGGGATTCTCTCCACAAAGAGCTGAGTGCCAACACAGCTGGGCCATGGGAGGGCTTTCATCCATATTTGTTGAATTCCTGTCGACGTATAGGAAGTTCCCAGAGTAGGTGAGAAGTCTGGAAGGGTGTCTGGAGGATGCAGCCAGCAGAGTGCCCAGTCTGGCCTGTCTTATAGGGAGGGCTGAGGGATCCCCGGGGCCCCAGGAAGGTTAGCCTGGCAGGAGGCCAGACAGCCCGAGAACAGAGCCCTTCCTGCCAACTGCAGCTGTCATCTCGGGGAGGGGCAGTGGAGGTCGGACTTGGACCACCCAGGCCAGGCCAACAGCCAGCCCATGGCTGCTGACCACACAGGCTACAGCCCCCTCCCCAGCTACAGAGAGGGCCTGAGCTGTCCCCAGGGTGCCAGGAAGCCAGCAGAAGCAGGACTCCAAGGATGAAGAGAAGCCCACCAGGCCCCGTGAGCCTGGAGGGCGGAGGATGGGCAAAGCCTGAGCTGCTGGCTCCCTGAGCCAGGCCTGTCCAACTGCTCCATCCCTTCCACTCCTGGTGTCCAGGCCCTCCACTGTCGACTGTCCAGCTACCATCCTCTCCACTGCTGAGGAAGGCCAGGGATCTCAATGAAACTCAGCAGTGGCCTCAGGCCAGAAAACCCGCAGGGGTGACTGGAAGAAAGAGGGCTTGCTGCCCACCCGCTCCCCTCCCACAGCCCTCCCTCGCTGGCCCCGGCCCAGGAGGCTGCAGAGCTGGCTGGCCCAGTGCCTCGCATGAGCCCACAGCTGCCGGCTGGGAAACCCTCCCCCTGGCTCCACTGAGACCCACCTGAACAGGGGCTCAGCCTAACCCATTGGCCCCTCCTGGGGAACCACAGACTGACTAAGACAGCCGCCACAGGGTGTCCACAGGGCTGCGAGGGAGCCTGTAAGGTCACGTCCTCTGCCCCAGCCATCCTCGGGTTGGAGGCCCTGTTCTTGCTCCTGCTCTGAGGGTCTGCAGGATAATGCAAAAATCATGTGGTCTTTGTCTGGATTCCTGTGAGCTGTTCCAGCAAATTCTCCAACCTGAGGAAGGGATTGTGGGAACCCCTAATTTATAGCTGGTTGGCCAGAAGTACAGGTGACCTGAGACCTGCAACTGGCGTCTGCAGTGGGGGCCATCTTGTGGGAGTGAGCCCTTAAACGTGGGACGTGTGCAGCTCCAGGAACTGAACTGAATTGTTGACACCCAGTTGGTGTTGGGGAATCAGACAGGTGGCACAAATCGCTCAGGGTGCTGACGTGGCTGGGGTAGAAAGGGCAGTGCATGCCCAATCCAGGGCCCCTGACCAGCTGACAGCTCCCTCCAGAGGGGCCTCCAAGAGCCCCAAATTGGGGCGTGCCTCCCTGGAACAAGCCCTGCGACCTCGTCTTGTGCGCCGCTCAGCGCCGCTCCCGGGCTGTTTCTGGAGCCCTGCAAAGTAGGCCAGCATAGAAATGGATTCACTTCTCCCAAACACAGCAACCCAGACCAGACCCACCCATTCACGCTCAGCAGTGAAGACACAGTGGGTCTTCCAGGCACACAGTAGGCACTTGATGGACTTGCTGAATAAATGAGTGCCTAGGCTCCCCACCCCCAAACCCTCCCTTCTTAACATGAGTAACCCTCATTACTCTGATCTCTGGACTGGAATCCCAGGGGCACAGTCTGAACAAGGTTCCCCGGCCAGCCACTCCCTACAGGTGTCCACTGGGCAGGACTCTCAGCCCGGGATGAATTACTCTGCAGGATGTGCTCACAGGGTCTCCAGTTGCCCCGTGGTCCGGTCCGTTGTTACTCCAAAGGCCCCCCTGAGGGCTCAGTGGCCACTTGCAGTTCCCTTGGGAGGCATCGATGGTTGCTCACAGACTCCGGCGCACACTTACCCAGAATGAGGAGGAGCCGGGGAGGCCGAGCCAAGATGGCAAACTGGCCCCCAGGCGGGCCGCCACTGTCCCAAATGCTGGAGGTGGCACAGCCTCTCAACACCGCGGGGACCTCACTTGTTCCCTAAATTCCAGGTAACAGCGTCCTGGGCAGGCACCCCTGTTGCCGAGGGTTAGGAATAGCAGTGCTGAAAACGGGAGCTTTGGCAGCAGCCCGACGCTGTCCCTCTGCCTCCCGGCTCCCGCCTGGGCTGCGGCCGGGTGTGGGGGCGATGTCTGAATGAGCAGAGCACACTGGCTTTTTCCCCACATCACAGACTCTACCCGTGACCCAGGCCGACCCCGGGGAAACCAACAGCTGGGACGGGAGGACGAAGAGGGGTGTCCTCACACCACACCTCAAGTCTAAATCCAGACAGTGCCGGGGAGTGGCCTCAGTCGCCTCTGGGTACAAAGAACACCTCTGGACAATGACCTTTTGTTAACCTGATGAAGATGCTCTCCTTAAGCAAACTGTAGGCTCCTCCGAACTCTTTGCACCCAGGCCTCAACTTGCAGACTTCTGGGCTCACCTCTGCATTGTCCAATTTCAGCAAGAAGCCTCTGGCTCGGTGTAGCCAGACGCCCTCCCCCCTGATGTCTCCTCTTAGTAACTTCCATCCACAGTCCCACCTGACCCTCAGCTGTAATTTCCTGCCTTTCCTTGACTCAGCGCTGAGCCCTATCTCTCTCCTGCTGCAAACCCCAGTGCAGCGGGCCCTGCACCCATCACGACGGCCCCTTGAATGAAGTCCGCCTTACCCTTCTTTAACAAGTGTCACTGAATAATTCTTTTTAACCAAACTCGAGGGAAGGAAGAATGTCTGAGGCACACCAAGCTGAAGCTTTGCTCTGAAAGCCCCATGTCTAGAAGCAATTCCCTGCTCCTTCCTACCCCCTCACAGCGTTCACTTTCTGCCACCAGCCCAGCCCTGAGTCCCGCTCCACGTGGGCGTCATAAAGCGGCATCTCAGGCTGGGGGCTCACCGCAACAGGGCAAGGGTGCCAGGCTGGAGGCACCTGGAGATCACTGAGACGAAGCCCGGCGGGGAGGGCTTCTCATCTGCGTGTGCCCTGCGCCCAGCACCTAGAGCAGTGCCCGACACAGAGGATGGATTCAGACATCACTGACTCAGTGAGCGAAGGGAATGGTCACCCTGGGGAGCACGTGCAGGAGTGGAGCGCCCCAGGAAAGGGCAGGTCCCGGAGCAGACAACACACACGCACTAGCGTGATGTTGTGGAAAGGTTTCCTCTCGGAAATCCAGTGGCCCCACGACTCAGGGGCTGTGAAGGGACAGCTGGCCAGCATGAGATGGAGGAGAGCTCAGAGGAGGAGAGCAGGGATGTCATCCAGCCAGGGATCCCCTGAATGTCTGGAAAATGCCACCAAGAGAGCAACGCAGGAGCCAAGAGGAGCCTGGAGGGTTTCCAGGGTGACAGAATTCCCCAGGGAGGAAGGCAGGACTCATGGCTCTGGAAAGGCAGCCTGGCACCACCATGCCCTGGGCCCCTCCCACTGTGTCCCAGACCCTCGGCTCCCTCTGCAGCCCAGGGGCTGACTCCAGGCTTCAGGGAGCAGCTGAGGACGTCAGTCTGCCCCCAGCCCCAAAGGCGCCAGCAAACCCTCATCCCCTCGGCTTTGCCTGTAACTGCGGAGATGAGAAACAGAGCCAAGGAAAGAAAGAGCCACACGCTGGTCACTGCCCTGGCCCCTGGGTCCGAGTCTCACCCAGCGTGGGGTTTCCTCCCTCTTCTGAAGGGCCACTCCCCACAGCCCTATAGAGGAGCCCCGTAACCACCAGCACTCCTCGACCAGCTCAATACCCCCGGTACTTATTTGAGCCCCAGCTCACCCTTTGCTTCCTGCCCTTCACCTCCTCCCAAAAGCGTGTTTACAGGAAGCCTCGGCGGACCCTGGGGACCAGGGCGTCTTCCGCATGCTGGCCACTGAGCACCTCCTCTGGTTTGGACAATCATCCAGGGCTCCAGGGCAGTGGCAGCCCAAAGTCTCCTCCCATTCAGCCCCCTTTCTAGAAGAATGTGTCCTGCTCTCCCTCCACCTGCTCAGGACAGACTGTCTACCCAGGCTCTCTCCCTCCCAGGCAGCGGAGTGGAGGGTTCCCGGAGGACGCGACATTGGTAAGGCCCACTGTTCTAAAGTCAGACAGTGCCCAGAGCCGGCAGGTCTGGCTGCTGCTTCTCAGCGAAGGCAGGGCTTCAGGCCCGCGACGCCCCCAGCTGCGAGCTTGGCCCGGGAAGCCAGCCTCCTCTTCGAGTCTCCTTTGATGTTTCTCATTTTCCCGGAGTTTCAGCTGGCCTGGGGCCCTAAAAGGTAAGTCTGGCCCCACACCTGTCCAGCACCAGCGCAGAAAACAGGCTAAGCCCACACAGAAAATCAGTTAGCTTTCTGAACTGGAGGGGGCGGCTCTGCTCTCCCCACCCCTGCAGAAGTCCTGGGGGAAACACGCCTCACAACCCCCGCCCCCCTCCCCATCCTGCCCACAGGCATCAGAACTGAGGCTCCCTCAGGCTCCGTCTACACCGGGGGCCAAAGGGACAGGGGTGAGGGCCTTGCCAGGGCAGTGGTAGCCCAGAGGCGGCTCTGCCCCAGCCCTGTGTGTCAAGCTGGGGGCGGGGATGTCCTGGACACCCGGCCCAGCCTCACCTCTGCCTCCATCCCTCCTCCTCCCTTCCAGCGCCTTCCAGCGCCTTCCAGGAGCTGCCTGCCAAACCACTCAGCAGAGGCTTAGGGCAGGGGATCCCCCTATCCTGGGTGGAGCGCCAATCCCACCACTGGTGAGGTAGCCACTAACCCTGCCAGAAATGGGGGTGCTATTGACCAAATGTCTGTGTCCTCCCGAAATTCGTATGTTGAAACCTAACCCCCAATGTGATGGTGTTAGGACGTGGGGCCTTTGGGAGGTGATTAGGTCATGAGGGTGGGGCCTTCAAGAATGGGATTAGCACTCTTGTGAAAGAGGCCACAGAGAGCTCCATCCTCTCTTCCGCCATATGAAGACCCAGGGAGAAGACGGCGTCTGTGATCCAGGAAGAGGACTCCAGACACCGAGCTGCCGGCACCTTCATCTTGGACTTCCGGCCTCCAGAACTGTGAGCAATAGATGTCTGCTGCTTATGAGCCCCAGTCTGCGGTGCTCTGTTACAGCAGCCCGACCAGGCCAAGCGGGAGGACAGAGAGCGGCTCTCCTTTAATGTATTCCCTTTACAGGGCCGTCCTCCACTCTGGAGTGTGGCCTTCCTAAGTTTGAGGGCTTAAATGTTCTTTCTTTTATAAAATGATGGTGACAGTCGTAGATCAGGTTTAGAAAGAATTCTTTTAATGCCTCACTTGGCAAATAAAAGTTAGCAGTTTTAAATTGATTCTCTGATTTTTTAGTATGATTTTTTTATTGACCCATGATATCCAAAAGTTACCAGCTCAGGGGGTGAAACTTCTCACCAACAAGGACCCACATGGGAGCCCCCGGTGGCTGACCCCCAGGTTGCCTAGTTACCCTGCTTGATCACTGGCTCCTAGAATGCAAAGTCGTTCAGCGGGGACCAGGATGGGGCCAGTTAATGCCAGGTGGCTGGGAAGCAGAGGGCAAAGTTATGGTTTATAATTTCCATGAGCTGAGCACAACTTGGAGCTATAAAAATAAAATTAGAAAAGTTCTCTTTAGAGGCGAGCAAGACTCAAACACATCATGGTATTTTATTAAGTCTGAGCCACTAACATGCCTCAGTGCGCCCGCTGGGGAGAGGAGATGGATGCCGGGCGGCCAGGCTGGGCATGGCCGGGGTACACTTATCGGGGGCTCCTGGCATTGGCTGAGACGCCTGGGGCTGCGTCCCTGGACAGAGTGCTGGGGGTGGACGGCCCACGGGGGCAGCTCCAGCCTAGTTGAACCCGGCAGGGTCTCCCCTTCCGCCCATCCTGGTGGAGGGTGGGGGACGTCCTCTCTGTGAATGCATTTGATTGTCACCAGAATCCAATTTTCCTCCTGATGTGGAGGATATAGGAGAATAATAAGACAGGCAAGAAGTAAACAGGGGGTGACAAGAGCATGGTGTCACTGTTGGGGACAACTTCATCAGCCAGCCTGAGAAGGATAGAGACCACTCTCGCTCCCTCCAGGTCGTCACCGATGGGAAACCCCATCTTCCCCCAGTCAAGTTGGCTGGTCCCTGGATTGTACAGGGAGTGTGTGTCTCTGGGTCCAGCCAGGGATATCCCAGCCAGGACTCCGTCAGGCAGTTCAGACCCCGAAGCTCTAAGGGCACGCGTTATAAGGCATCTCGCCACCACAATGTGGCCCCTTCGCTGAGACCCGGGGATGGCCTCACCCCAAACCTCCAGTAATGGCGCAGAGGGCTCACCCTGTAGAGATGAGGGTCTCCTGAAATCTCCTGGCCTCTCTCTTTCTGGAGAACAACAGGCCTTCCCCCTGGACCAGGGGGGTACCCACCCCGCCATCTGAATGTGGCTCTTTTTTTAAAATTGAGATATAATTCACATGCATAAAGTTCACCTCTTTAAAGTGTACAGTTCAGTGCTTTCTAGTACATTCACAATGTTGTGCAACTGTCACCTTTATCTAATTCTGGAATATTTCACCCCCCCACAGAAAGGAACCCTGGGGGCTGGCCCAGTGGTGTAGCGGTTGAGTTCACATGCTCCACTTCAGCCACCCAGGGTTCACACATTCGAATCCTGGGCGTGGACCTACACACTGCTCATTAAGCCATGCTGTGGCAGCATCCCGCATACAAAATAGAGGAAGATTGGTATAGATGTTAGCTCAGGGCCAATCTTCCTCACCAAAAAAAAAGAAAAAAGGAACCCTGTACCCATCAGCAGTCACTATCCACTTTCCCCCTAATTCTAGGCAGCTATTAATCTGCTTTCTGTCTCTATGGATTTGCCTACTCTGGACACGTCATATAAAAGGAATCACATAACATGTGGCCTTTTGTGTCTGGCTTCTTTCACTCAGCATCATGTTTTCATGGTTCATCCATGTGTCCGGGCTTCATTTCTTTTTTATGCCACATTGGTTTATCTGTTGATGGATTGAGGTTGCTCCTAAACATGATTCTAATCGAGCTGTGTCAGTGGAGGGCCAGCAGAAGTTCATTGTCTAGTTAGGGCTAACGTAGTGAGAACAGACTAACTGTGTTCACGGGGTCCTGAAGGCAAGGTGGGATGGCCCCTCGCAGGAACAGGGACAGAGGGACGATGCCAGACTTCAGGGTCACCGTCTCTGGGCCTCAGGGCAGGGCTGTGCTGGGCCTGGCAGGAAGGGGGTCTGGGCTGAAAGGCCAGCAGAGGGGGGCTTCCTGCCTGGACAGTGCCCTCCATTCCCCCGGCCTTGGTGAATTCAACCAGATCAATGTTCACTGCCCACCACTGGGAGGCAGGACCATGGGGACCCTGGATTTGAGAGGTCCCTGCTGTCCGACTGAGGGAGGCGGCAGGAGTGATGACCATGGGCAGCACCCGATGAGGCTGAGTTGGCTCTTCCCAGCATGCACTGGCTGGCTCAGTCACTTCCTATCAGACGGGGCCCTGCCCCAACGGGCTCAGCACTGAGAGCCGACTCCTTGCCTTGAGCACCTTGGGGCCAGAACCAGGTTGAGGGCGCAGCCAGCCCGCCACCAGACGTCAGGATTCCGCAGTGAGCTGCCCCGGACCCGGGCCCCGTTTGGAGGCGGGGGTTGCTCCAGGAAGACGCACTTCACAGGCGAGTCGCTCGACGTCCTCCCTGTACACAAGGATTCACAGCTGGCAGCAGCTGTAAACCCAGCCTCCGTGCCTGTTACTCAGTAACCGGCATACGCGTTTGTGGGTAAAAGGCCTCTGTGATTGAAGCTGTCACATCATCGCTTTACGCATGTCGCCAAAGGCTGAATGCAGCCAAGGCCTTCATTGCCTGTTGAGCCGGCCTAACCTTTCCTGGAAGTCCAAGTGTGCGGGACGGCCAGGGGACCCTCCCGCCCCGCAGGCAACAAACCCTCGGTGCCCAGACTCAGGGGCAACTCAGCCCCCAGAGCAACTCCTTCCCCTGCCCCAGGCTCGAGGCACCCCCTGCAGGTGGAGTGGGGGTCCTTGCACAATGCCCCATGGGCCCTGGGCCCCCAACTCCCCGAGCTCCACCCCTCCAGGGCCACGGACACGGCCAGCTTCCCAGGAATGGCCGTGCAGGATGGTGAGCCCCCAAAGGGTGGGCAGGGTCCCGCTGTTTTCTCCTCTGGGATCCCTGAAGCCACACACGGTGTCCCCAGGAGTCTTGGGTGACTGCAGCAGCTCACCTGGCCCCTCTGCTTGGAATGCTCTTTCCTACGCACACACGAGCCTCGGCCCTCAGAGCTCAGCACAAGCTTTCTCCTCTGGGTGGGCCCCTGGCACCCCATCCCTGAGAGGGGGGCCAGCAGCCCCGCCCTGGGTTCCTGCAGCCCACTCTCACCTCGGTGTCACAGCTCCATGCAGAGGGCACAGGTTTCGTCCACAGCTCATGAGCAACGTCTCACTCTGTTTCCTCAGCCCTGAGAACAGCGCATCCCTCGGGGACACTGGACGTTTCCCTGGAGGGCCCTGGCCAGGAACAGCCTTGCCGGCCACATCGTCCAAACCAAAGGCCCCAAGGCAGGAGTTCTCAGAGCCTGGGCCCACCAGCAGCCCCACACAGCTGCACCTTCCAAGAGTTAGTTCACTAGTTACCTGGCCTGGGGTTCAAGGATCTTTCTAAAACATTCTAGAAACCCAGTCTAACGTTGGGGCTTCAGGGGGTCAACACATGAGACCCCTGTGGTACATGGATTACTATTGAAACTCTTGCCTTCCTCCCTGAAGCAGCGCCCCCCACCCCACCTTTGCCTTGCACTGCCTCCCAGGAGGGCCGGCCCAGCACACAGTCCACCCAGCAATGGCAGCTTGGCCATGGGTTTGCTTCGGCTAAGCCAATGTGAACGAGTGTGATGTGAGCTGAGCTCCCAAACGTGCCTGGTGGTTTGACTCGCCCACTGTGTCTCTACCATCCTTGAAAAGAAGCCCTGGGAGGTCACTGGGCCCAGAATGAGACTCACATGGAGCCAAGCTGACCCTGACCCTGACTTGAAGCAGAGCCACCATGGTGGCCACAGAATTGTGAGCAAAAAAAAGCACTACTGTTGTAAGGCCCTGAGCTCTGGGGATGTTTGTTTTGCAGCATTACTGTAGCACGAAGCTGCCTAATGCACCCCTTCCACCCCCCAAGCTCTGAGCCAATTGAAACAAAAGGAACGTCAGGCTGATGGAGACCAGGTCAGGTTTCTACAGATGAGGGTGAATTCATGGACATTTCAGGGGCAACAACAGCTTCCTAACACCCCCCAGATGCAGGTAGAAGTGCCACCTGTCACAGGTAGGCACACAGACCAGGGCCAGGCTCACTGCAGGCTGGCACGTCCCAGAGAGAGAGGGCGGTGGGGACAGGCTGAGCTGCCAGGCCCGGGGCTCCTCCCAGACTCTCCCATCATCAGTTCTTGCCACCTCCCACCCCAGGAGAGTGGGAAACAGGACCGGCTACATAGTGTACAGGCAAAATGCATGCAAAATGAAAACACGGGGCCCCTTGTCGAAAAATTATTAAGAATCTCGAGACAGGGGCCGGCCCTGTGGCCAAGCAGTTGAGTTCGTGCACTTTGCTTCGGTGGCCCAGGGTTTCACCGGTTCAGATCCTGGGCACGGATGTGGCACCACTCATCAGGCCATGCTGAGGTGGGGTCCCACATGTCACTACCAGAAGGACCCACAACTAAAGTATACAACTATGCACTGGCAGGGTTGGGGGAGAAAAAGCAGGGAAAACAAAAAAGAAGATTGGCAACAGTTGTTAGCTCGGGTGCCAATCTTTAAAAAAAAAAAGTGAATCTCGAGACAGCAACAGCAGAGCATTAAACCAAGTGTGGAGCCCTCCAGAGCACGGGGCCCCGTGTGAGTGCACCGTCCCGCTCCCACGAAGCCGTCAGAGATGGGGAAGAAGTGTCCCCGCCTCTTTCACGCACCAGCCTGGGCTTGTTAGGACTGAATGACTGTCTCCCTGCACAGAGTGGGTCTCGGCCCTCAGAGGCCACGAAGGGCCTGGCGGCTCGGCCTCTCCCTGCCCTGGGCTGCAGTCCCTGGAGCTGTTCCCGTCTCCTGGGTGGGGTGTGCGTCCTCCAGATGAGGCCCAGGAAGTCGCCCCACCTCCAGCTAGCTAATGCTTCCTGCAGGTGCTGAGGACCCAGCTCAGCTCCACATGGAAAGGGGCCCCTGGGGTCAGAGGGAGGGGGCCCTCCCAGGCACCTTCCCTGAACACTGCAGAAAGCTAATCAGAACCCCCCCCCCCCAGGACACCCAGAACCCCCCTGTGGGGCAGCCCCTGACCAAACCTATCCTCCTGTCCAAGTGGACAAATCCAAAGACCCAGCAGGACGACTCTCTGCCCGGCTGCCCGGCACCACGGCCCTGGCACAGGCCGCTTCCTTAGCTGGGGTGCAGGAGGTATCTTAATTGCATCTGTGAGCGAGTGCCTGGGGCTTACAGCATCCAATCCCATTTAGTCTCCACGTGACTCTGTTGCTGTCAGTCTAACTCTGATTCCTGCATCAGCATCCGGGTCCTCACGGAAACCTGACTGGTTCTGAAGCCTTAAATGGTGCCGCTGATCCGCCCGCGGACGTCGCGGCTGACAGCAGCTGAGGAAAGACCAGGGCTCGTCCATAATCCTTAAGAAGTGTTATTACTCTAGGAAAATTGTTCAGTTAATCTACTTTAATAACCCTGTGTGGGGCCTCAATATGCTGCAGTCTTTACAGTATTCACTTCAGAAATAGTTGTCACTTTCCACTCAAGTGGAGCAATAGAGAGGCACACAGCACGGGCCCTGGGGGTGCCATTCACCAGCTTCATATGCCGTAAAGCGCAGAGACATTGCTCCCCTCGGGGCAGGAGTCTCCCCAGGACTACAGCAGGCTTTGGGGGTGCAGGAAGGAAGAGCAGTTAGTGGCTCCAACCAGCACCCACGGCAGGAGAGAGAATCCCCTCCCATCCCCGCCCAAGGTTGTACTTCTGAGCAACGGTCCCTGGGGGCCACCTCACCTCCCAGGCAGACCAGGGCCACCTTCTGCCCGGTGCCCAGGGGACCTGGGACTCTCCGCCATCAGGGCGCTGACCTCAGGGCCTGTAATCGAGGGGTGGCGACCCGGCTGCGTTCTGAGGATTCGGAGACAGAACAGTGTGCCTGGAATGGACAGACGTCACCCGGCACGTCGCAGATCCCTGAGACACAGCTGCTGAAGGAACGAACAAATGAATGAACCAACCGGAACAGCCTCCTGGTAGGGCAATCAGGTTAGAGCCGAGGTGGCCCTGGGAGGGTCACACACCTGGGCGTGCTGGAGGCTGCGGACACACAGAGGACTGGGGCCCACCCTGCCCCTGCGGAGAGCTGCATTGTACATGGCGGCCATCGAGGACCCACTTCTGGGCATCTGGAGGAGGGAGGGGCTGGGTGGGCAGAAGTAGTCCCAGCAGGTGGCAGGTGTGGGTGCTGCGAGGCAGGAGGAGAGGGGCACGTGTCTCTGTGACAGGTTGCAGAGGAGCAGGGGCAGGGGAGGGGGGTCAGCTGGTCACCCGGCCACCCAGAATATACAAGCCTCACTCCCCAGGCTCCTCTCCTCCCGGAGCCCAGGATACAGGGGCTGCCGGGGCCAGGAGGTTGAGGGCCTGAACAGCCGCCCTGGACCACACCCTGCTGCATCATGTTTGGTCCTTTAAGACCCTGGGGCTGGGCGGGTGAGACCCCAAGGTTGGGTGTCTTGTCCAAGGTCTTGGTGACAGGAGGTGTTTGGACCGGAGTCAGGTGGACTCCGCACAGACTGCGATATTAACCAGGGATCTCTGAGAAACAGTGCCAACAGGATGTGCAGACAGAGAGGTTTATTTTAAGAGATTGGCTCACATGATTGTGGGGCCGGCAGGTCCAAAACCTGCAGGGCAGGCCGGCAGGTGGGAGACCCAGGGAAGAGTTGATGCTTCAGCTCGGGTCCGAAGGCCGTATGGAGGCAGAAATCCTTCTTCCCAGGGGACCTGAGTTTTCTCTGAAGGCCTTCAACTGATTGGTGAGGCCCACCTACATTAGGGAAGGTACTCATTACTCAAAGTCTACTGATTTAAATATTAATCTCATCTTCAAAATACCTTCAGGGGCCGGCCCCGTGGCCGAGTGGTTAAGTTTGCACGCTCCAGTTCTGTGGCCCAGGGTTTCGCCAGTTCAGATACTGGGCATGGACATGGCACCCTCATCAGCCTATGCTGAGGCAGCATCCCACATGCCACAACTGGAAGGACTCACAACTAAAATATACAACTGTGTACTGGAGGGATTTGGGGAAAAAAAGCAGGAAAAAAAAAAAGAAGATTGGCAACAGTTGTTAGCTCAGGTGCCAATCTGAAAAAAATACCTTCACAGCAACGCCCAGTCCAGACCTTCAGCAAACAACTGGGCAGCGCAGCCTAGCCAAGTTGACACATAAAATTAACCACAACTGGCCTCATGGTGCCACCTGAACCAGCAATGGTTTTCAGGGAAGAACTGGCCCCTTCTCAGTCTCATTAAATGTAAATGCCCATGGGTCCCGAGTGAGTGCCGAATGACCCAAGTCGTGGGCTCTCCTCCGAGGCCGAGCTGTCGTCCAAGAGCAGAGACATGGCCGGACGTGGAGTGTGGGGCCTGGGCCAGGGTCACCGAAATGACAGAAAGGGGCCCAGGCTCACGGTGGCTTTCTGTGACCCCAGGGCCCACGGAGAGGGACACGTTAAGGGGAAGCCACGCTCAGCACCACAGGAAGAAGGCCTCCTGCCACCCGGCTTAGGAACTGTGGGAAACTCCTGCCTCTGCTCCTCAGCTCCCAGAGGCCGCCAGATCTCAGGACGCCACCCTGGTGGACCCAGCCACTGAGCAGTCAGTCTCACGCCAGGCACAGCCCCAAACACGTGGCATTTCTCCCTGATCCTCTCAGCACCCAGGAGGCAGTGGCACTGTTGTCCCGTCTCACAGGTGGGAAGGTCGAGGTGAGACAGATGAGGAGCTCGCCCAGGTCAGCCAGCTGGTGAGCGCCGGCACCAGGGGACGGAGACCCGCCTAGCGATGAAGACAACACCGCTTACGTCTGAAAGGGCTCATCGGGCTTGTTGACGAGGAAACTGAGGCCAGAGAGGGTGGCCAGTCAATTGTGGGGAACACGTGGCAGCCCAAGGTCTCCCTCCCTGCTCCGTCCGGGGCCTTCAGACCAGCAGCGCGGCTGCTCCTCCAGCCTCCAGGGAGCCCACTGTATGCACGGGCCCTGGGGACGGCAGGGGCAGCAGGGAGCAGGTGCCGCCCAGACCCGGCGAGCAGGCCCGAGCATCTTTCCCGAGACCTGATTCGGGGATACGTTCTGACTCCATTTCGAGAGGGAAGTCGGGGCCCCCATGAGCCCTGTCTGGGGGGACCCTGGGCCACAAGTCCCAGAGGGTGGCAGTCGCATCGGCTTGGAGCTCTTTTTTTTTTTAAGATTGGCACCTGAGCTAACATCTGTTGCCAATCTTTTTTTTTCTTCTCCCCAAAGCTGCCCAGTACATAGTTGTTTATTCTAGTTGTGAGCTTCTGGTTCTTCTATGTGGGACGCCGCCTCAGCTTGGCCTCATGAGCGGTGCCATGTCCGCACCCAGAATCCGAACCAGCGAAACCCTGGGCCGCCAAAGTGGAGCGTGTGAACTCAACCACTCGGCCACGGGGCCGGCCCCAGCTTGGAGCTCTCAGGAGGGAGTGAGGGGGCTTCAAGCTGCCCCCACCACCGAGCACGACCTGCATCCAGACGCCAGTGAGTGTTGGGGGCAGCCGTGGAGGGCCAGCACCTCCGCATGCTCGGGAGACGGCCAAGCAAGTCGGGGCTGCCAGCCAGCCCAGGACAGACAGGCAGAACCCAGCAGGAGCTTGCAGGGCCACCCCAGGCCCAGGATGTAAGGAGAATATCCGGTCATCTGCCTCCTGGGCCCCAGGGCCTCGTTCCACAGAGACGCAGTGACCGAGGTCTGCCCAGTGGATGGGGGCAGTAGGTGGGCCCTGGGCAGAGCCCAGAGGCTGGGTGGGCGGAGCCTCGAGGCTCGTTGTCCATTTCTGGCTCATACAGGATGACTCGCAGGTGGCCCCCAACTCAGCCATCCACCCCCACACGCAGCCCTGAGGATCTGGCTTTGTAAGGTCATCAGGAAACTTGAAAAGTGAGGTCTCTGTGGGGCGGAAGAGAGAAGACTGGAGTGGGGGGGTCTCAGACACTGGCCACAGACACCCTGGCGGGATTTCTGTACAGAGGAGCAGGGAAGGTAGTGGTCAGAGGGGAGGACAGAGAAAGGAAAGGCTCTTCTTGTCAAGATGGGTGATAGAGAAAGACTGCAGAATGTTCCAGAAGAGACAGAGAAATCGATGATGCAGGAAGGGATAGGAACTGCAGGAGTGAGACCCTCAGGAGGTTTGAGGGTGGGATTCGGGCGAGGAGGGAGCAGGCTCAGGGGCAGCTGGGCCACAGATCGATGGGACCACAGAAGGTTCTGGTTTGGTTCCGTGAAGAAAGAGGCAAGGTTATCAGGTGAAGCTGATGGTAGAAGCTGGTGGTCTGAGAAGAAAGGAACGGGGGTGCCAACATTTCTGCTGCAGACAGCAGGCGGAAGCGTCAGAAGCTGAGGAACAGAGCGCAGCAAAGGCGGTGGAAGCTTCCGGAAGGGAGAAGCACTTCACTCATTCATCCACTCAACTTAATACCTTTAAATACTTAATAACAGGTGGTGGCACTGTGCTAGGCCCAGGAATGAAAAGATGTAGTCACACACGCTTGGGACAGAGCCTGGTCGACGGCCAGTGCTCACTGGATGCTGACTCTTAATGACCATTTAGTCTAGTATTGTAGGACTTCAGGGGGAAGGAGCTTGTGTCCTCAGGATCTGACATGCTAGTCGGGAGACACATAAATAAGCAGGTAAACAAGTAAATACCAATTGTGATTGGAAACACAAAAGGCAGAGGTGGAGCCACATGAGGACGGCTGTGCCATAACCCACCCCAAACCTCAGCGGCTTCCCACAGCGGCCATTTCTCAGCTCGTGATCCCACAGGCTGGCAGTGGGCTGGGCTCAGCGGTCTTTTGGTCCAGGCAGGACTTGGCCACCTCAGCTGGGTCACTTGTGCGTCTGTAGTCAGCTGGGGGCTGTCTGACATAGGATGGCCGGAGGACGGCTGGGACATCTAGACGTCTCTCCATGTGGTCTCTCATCCTCCAATAGGGTCCCGTGGGCTCGTCCCCATGTTGGCCTTGGGGTCCCAGAAGTGGATCTAGCCTAGAGGGGGCACCACGCCACGTCCACATCCTAGCAAGCAAAGACAGGCACAAGGTCAGCCCAGACGCCACCTTGATGGAAGAGCTGTAGAGGACTGTGGCCGTGTTTGTGACCGACCCCGGGGGGAATTTCTACCTTGGGCAGGCTGCCTGGGGGAGGCCTCTCCAGGGGAGACCCACAAGGATGAGGACAGCTGACCACGCGGGGAGATCGGAGCAGAGCGAAGGGAAGGTGCAGGCAGCGCAGCTGAAGAGAAAGTGGGCGGTGGCAGGAGCGGAGGCTCCGATGCGGAGGGGATTCATGGACTGCTGTCACAAGGTGCGCGGACAGCGGTAGGAGGCCTCCGGTGGCATGCAGGGAAGCCACTGAGCTGGTTGACGCTGTTTGACAACATTCAGCCCTCCCACCAATATTCTCGGAGCCCCACTATGCGTCAGGCACCTGCGTGGGCACAGGAGACCCGGCAGGGAACAAAGACAAATCCTGCTCTCGGGGAGCTTATGTTGCGTGAGGCGCATGGCGGAGATAGACAAACAGATGGAGCAGACATAGCCAGGAGGGCAGAGGCCCATGAAGAGCAACAGGAAGTGGGGCAGGGAGGGCCATTTTAGGTGGGGTGAGCAGGGAAGGTGGGAAGGGGGCATCTGAGCACAGCCATGACTGAAGCCAGGGAGTGATCCTCATGAATGTCTGGGGAAGAGCGTTCTAGGCAGTGGGGACAGCACGTGCAAAGGCCCTGATGGGTAGTCTGCTGGACATATCTGAGGAACAGCATTTGAGCCCCTGGATCCAGCCATACCTGAAGACTGAGTTTCCCCACAAGGTATGAGAAGCAATCACAGCTGCCTGTGGTGTCTGGATCCAGAGTCCTGCTCACATGCACTGCCGGAGCTAGGGGTGAGCAAAAGGGGCCTAACCAACCTTAAACAGGATTCCCGCCTTTATCCCACCCCCAGAAGGGTATACACAGTGGGGCGACAGGATCAGGTTTGTGTTTCATAGCAGTCACACTGGGTGCCATGGGCTTTGGTCTAGAGGGCCAGGGTGAAAGCAAGGAGAGCACCCAGGAGGCAGTGACCCAGGAGGGAGAGAGTTGGAAGGCAGAGACTGAGCCTGTAGCCCAGGGCCTCTGCACGGCCTTGGAGACCTCACCCCTTCCCACAAGGCCTCATGCCCATTCTTTAAGCCTGAGGCGTCCTGTCTGAACCCCCCTGCATGCCTGAACCTGAGGCCTCATCCCCCTGCACGCTGGCACTTTCACATGCAAGGAGGCCCTCTGACTATTCTTCTGTCAGTGTCACTGGAGCCCTCATCTCCGTGCCTCCGCCCTCCGTGGAGGAACACGTCACTTCGGTCTGCAGTTATTTCAAGGTTGAATTCTCGCGATGGAATTTATCTTTAGAACTTGAGTCACAGATCAATTCAGGATGGCTGACAAACCGAGATGACAGACAGTGAAGCCTGCCGCTGCTCCTCCGTGCGGCAGGATGACACCTCTGCGGCGAGGACGGCCACGCTGGGGCTTCTCCACATGACCAAAGGGCCACCCTGTTGAGGGGTCATTCCCTAGATTTCTACTGGGACCCCCCCTCCCAAAGACCAGAAATCTTGATTTGCTGATTACATGAATATTTAAGACCCTGGGCTATGTGGGTGCCTCAACTCCTTCTGTGTTAGTTTCCTGGGGCCACCGTAACAAACTGACCGTGGTGGCTTAAAGCACCAGAAATTTACCCTCCTGCAGTTCTGCAGGCCGGAGTCCACACTCGAGGGGCGGGCAGGGTTGGCTCCCTCTGGGGGCTCTCAGGGAGCATCGGTCAGCCTTCTCTCCTGGACTCTGGCGGCTGCCAGCATCCTTGGTGCTGCATGGGCAGCAGAGGCATCACTCCAGCCTCTGCCCCCATCACCACGTGACCATCTTCTCCGTGTGCCCCTTTCCACCTCCTCTAAGGAGACTCATTGAATTTAGGGACCACACTAAGCCAGTGTGATTACATCTCCATCCTTCTTAACCACATCTGCAAAGACCCTATCCCCAAATACGGTTACATCCTGAGGTTCTGGCTGGACATGAATTTTGGGGGGGCCTATTCAACCCTCTACAGGTGGGGTGACTGTTTCTCAGTCCATTCTCTGACTTGCACCTGGCATTTCAGGTCTCCCTAGTGGCCTCAGGGACACGAGGAGCCACCCAGGGGGACACGACCAGCCGGGCGGAGGTGGGCCTCCCCGACACGGAGAGAAGGCCTCTCCGCTTCTGCACAGCCCCCACAGACCAGCTCGGATGCGGCTGTGCTTTGGGGTCAGGAGAGCCAGAGGGACCCACGTGGCATGGCCAGCAAAGGTGTCCTAATTAAGGTGGAGCGCCAGCCCCTTTACCAGCAGAAGGGCCTCCAGATCCACTGCCCGTCCACCAGACTCAAGGGCAGAGTTCCATGTGGGACCAGGGAAACCCTGCCATGCTCGGGCCACACCTTCCAGGGACCCACGAGAACTACTTCTCATGGCAGGCCCCCGGCTTTTCCCCCGCCCCCTTCTTCCTAAAGGTCCCAGCGCACGTCCTGAAAAGAGAAACTGCCATGGTTAGGTTTCCGGGGCTCAGGGTCCCAGGTACCTCGGCCTGCACACGGGGAGAAACAGGGCCGTTAAGGAAACATGAGGGCTGATTCCCCAACCCCGTAGAACCTGAGGCAGCAATTTTAAGAGGCGCCTTAATTTATTTCTAAACAGAGACAAACATAGCATTAAATCATTATCAGACATGAGAAAAGCAGCGCAGCAATCTGGCTTTCATTTGACTCCATTTAGTTAAAAGCAGCTTCCTACAGGAGTGGGAGGAGGCAGGCGCGAGAGGGAAGGAATAAAATACCACCACGGAAAACGCCCTGATGGAAATGAGAAGGCTCCCTGTGGAAGCCGGTGCGCCTTCGAGTGCGGGGAGAAAGCCCGGCACCCAGCCCTCGGCAGATCCGCGGCGCGGGCCGGCTTCTCGTGTGAATCGCGGCGCCAGCTGGACCAAGGAGGGCAACCAGGAAGTCAGATGGAAAAGTGAAACGCCAGTCCAAGTCTAGGCATCGACTCAGAACAGTCTGGATCACAAAGGAAGGGAGCAGGCCCATCCCCGCCACCCAGAGAGCACAGCGACCTTGACAGGGCTCGGACGCCAGGATGGGAGCCCGGAGACGGCCGATCGCAGCCATGGTGCTGGCTGTTACGGAACACTGAAACTTTACCATAAAAGGAACCTCTATTCTTTGTGAGAAAAGAAAAAAAGACAGAAAAAGAAAGGGAGGAGGAGGGGAACCGCTCAGAATGGCATTAAGTTTTGAAAAGCACAAGCCCCCATCTTGTGCCCGATTCTCATTCCCCAGAGGGGCTTCAGATCCTGACCTGCGCCCAGGAGCGGGCTCTGTCCCCAGAGTCACCAGACGGCCACAGCCCGCTGGGGGACGGGGACTGGGAGGACAGAGGGTAGAAGGGCAGAGGAGGGGAAAAGAACGCCTATTTGAAGAACCCTCTTTTCTGACCTAGCAAAGCATGGATGCCCCCCCTAGCCGAGCACAGGCTGACCCGCCCCGTGGGCACCGAGGCCACGGGCAGCTCATCCCAAGGGCCGCACGTGGCCTCAAATGTGCACAGGGCCAGGACGAGGGGAGGACGGATCACTAATTCGGCCCCCAGTCTCAGTCCTGGGCGAGGTGCCTGTCCACCCCAGACCCTCAAGCTCTCATCACCCCCAGAACCAAGTCCAGACTCCTCCTTCCAGCCCACAAGTCCCCGTGACCTGGCCGGCCCCCGACCCTGCTCCGGCCCCCTCATCCCTCCAA
The DNA here is from genome assembly GCF_041296235.1 of Equus asinus. Taxonomy (NCBI): domain Eukaryota; kingdom Metazoa; phylum Chordata; class Mammalia; order Perissodactyla; family Equidae; genus Equus; species Equus asinus. The sequence continues at coordinate 109,906,770 of NC_091794.1, read as the reverse complement.
TCCTCCACCCTCTTGCTAAAGCAGAGCCCCTCCTTCACGCCCTTACCCTGCTTGGCCCCCTCACAGGCTTTATTGCTGCCTGACCTATACAATGGGCCCATTTGTTACTTCCAGGCCCCTCGAGGAGGTCAGTTCCTGGGGCAGGGACCGTGTCTAGTTCATGGCGCACCGCAATGTGCCCACCCCCCGCACTGTGGCCAGCACAGAGGAGCACTCAGGTCATGGATGAACAAGTGAATGAGGGAGTGATGAATTGCAGTTTCTCTAGTTGATCACATCTCTCTTGCCAAAGGCCAGGCCACTGCTTCCTCGTGTGCCTGACCTCCCCAGGCCTGCCCAGGAGGGGCACCACCACCAACCAACTCTGACCAGACGGCACCGGCTTCATTTGGCTCTGCTGTTCCCACCTGCGCACAGTGGGGAACAGTGCACACCCCCCCAGAGGCCGTGCAGAGGCGTGCCCCAGCTGGCTGGGGAGGGCGGCATGCTGCTAAAGTACACTTCACAGGAGCACGGTCAAGACAGCAGGCCAGCTCTTTACAGCCCCCGACCTGGGCACCCAGAGCAGAAGGCCCCAAAGGGCCCCCAGTCCAGGCTTTGTCTTTTAGCCTAGACGTGGGGCAAGAAAGCTCTTGTGGACCCACCATTGCGCAGGGACGAAGCAGACCCCAGTGGATGTACCTCTCTAGGAAAAGCAGCATCCCCTTGATATTCCAGCTCTTGAAACCATCTGGAAGTGGGAAAAGATGAAGATGAAAAAGTCCTGTGCCTCCCCCACCACACGCATCCCCTCCCCACTTGCTCCCCATCCCACCCTGTCTCAGCCAGGACAGCGAGCAGTTAGGTTCCAGATCTCCTTCCTGTAAAGGGTGCCGGAGCCACACAAGTGACTTTTCAAAGCGCTGCCAGTCCAGGAGGGTCTTTCTGTCTAGGGTAGGACAGCGCCTCAGGTGTGAGATCTCAGAGCGAGGTCTGGGGAGTGTTCTCGGCTCAGGGTGCCCCCGACGATGCGCCCAGCCCGTGGAGAGCAGGGGATGTGGGTCACAGTCCTCCCCCCCAGTCACCGACATCCTGACCTCCTGCCTGGAGCCTCTCGGGGCAGAAGGAGGCTCCCACTGCAGATGGCAGGAGGGAGCAGGTTTTAGGGAGGGGTAATCTCTATCAAGAGCCCCCAGTGCGCCCATGTTTTACGGGGTGTAAAGATGCTCCAGGGGCACAAAGACCATCTCCCTTCACCCACGGCATCAGCCATCCCCACAGATGCCACCCTTCCCCCTCACCCCACTGTGTCTATCCCCTGACATTCTCTCCACTCGCCCACCACGTCCCCCTGTGGCCAGCAACGTTGTGGCCAAGACTGCTGCTCGTCCCCCAAGGCCTGCTCAGCGATCCACACCCCAAGTCACCCAGACACACAACCACCTGAAAGAAGGCGGACATTTCCCAGACCCCTTGGAGCTGGGTGCGGCCATGTGACTAGGTTCTAGCCAATGGGACTGTGGTGGGCAGAATGATGCCCCCCAGGTGTCCCGGTCCTGACACCTGGCACCTGGGACTCTGTGACCTGACAGGGGAAAGGGGACTCAGGCTGGGATTGGATGAAGGATCTGGAGACGGAGTGCTTCTCCTGGATTTTCCAGGTGGCCACAGTGTCATCACAAGGATCCTTCCGAGAGGGAGTTGGGAGCAGAGTCAGAGAAGGAGATGTGACAAAGAAGCGGAGGTCAGAGTCGCCCCCTCCCCCAGGTCAGCCTGAGCAGACTCTCCCGGAGGCCACAGGCCACCTGACTGTCCCTCAGCCACAGTGTCCTCAAGGGAAAACCAAGCTTCTGCTGTAGAGGGAAAACCCGACAGTGGTGAAAACAGTAGAAAACACTCAAGGAAACTGTCAAAGAGAAAATATATAAAAGTTTAATGTTTCACATATAACTTTAAAAAAAGATACGAAATAATACCAGTACAAAATATAGCAAATAACATATTTGTACAAAATCCAGTAAGAAAACATAATTTTATCATTTAAGATGATTCATAAAATACACTTTGCTAAAAGGAAATCAAAGCGTCACAGACAGTGACAGTCCCCTGCGTGAAACGGGCTCGTGCACCCGCGGCTGCCTTCCCGCCTGAGGACGGTTGGTGCCGCAGCAGCTCGACGGCACTCAGGCACCGCAAACGGTCGGGGGCATGGTGATCCCGTCCTGCCTCGGCCAAGTTCACGGGTCAGCGGGCAGGTGAGCTGAGGGGAGAAGGGTCGACAGAGCGCGAGCAGGCGAGTTCCGAGTTCCGAGACAGCCGCAGGGGGCCTCGCGGGGCCGGGCGCCCCTACTGATACATGACCTTCACGCAGAACGTCTCCTCGTTCTTGTCTTCGTGGTCGTTGATGTAAATCAGAACCTCCTCCTCCCCGGTTCTCTGACTGGGCGCAAACCGCAGGCCGATCGTGTAGGTCTCTCCTCCTGCAACCTGGAAACAAGCATCAACATCCTAGCAACCCCCGGGCGCTCATCTGTCTTCCAGAAACTTGGATGTACGCACACCTGTATTTGGGCAGCACAGCGGATCACGTGGCTGAGACTTTACTCCCAAGCTCCGGCCTTCAGCGCCGGGGAGGGCAGCCTGGCAGCGCCGAGCCTTGCAGACTCCAGCACACTCATGTTCTGGACTGAACCTCCTGTGTCACTGTGAAACCCGACATGCTACGCCCCACACCCTCGGGGGACGCTTCCCAACTGAAGACACCCCCACTGACCAACGGTCTGCGCCTGCTGCACCTCCCTAAAACATTCACCGAGGACGCAGGGCAAACGTCCCGGACAGTTCTGGGTAAAACTATCGAGAAATCACGGACGGTGGGTCAGCAGCCGCCCCATAACCGTGCCTAGAACCCAGAGCGGAGGCGCGACGCTCGCCCCCCTGGACTTCTTGATGGAACTGCTCCTAACTGCCTGTTGACCCCACCTTCGGTGCCACGCCTCGAGGCCCCGCCCCGTGCCCAGGCCCGCACAGCACCGGCCCGCACCTGGAAGGAGTCCTCCTTGAACTGCAGCAGCTCAGGGTGGTCGCTGTGCAGGTGGTAGGTCCTGCGGGAGGGGTAGGGGTTGGTGTAGGTGATCCGCTTGTTGGCGCCCTTCCCATCCCCGGCAGCCAGCGTGATCTCAAAGGCCTGTGGGGGGAGGGGGAGGGCAGGACTCGGCTGTGGGCTCCTTCTCCCGGCACTTCCGGAGCCTGCTCTGCACTGGGGCCCCCAGACACTGGACATCTCCGTAAATATGACAGACGAGCCCTCTGAGCTCCCAACTGAGGGGGCTCACAGGACAGAGGGAACACCCCACCCAATCCCAGAGCCAGAGAGGATGGAGGAGGAAACGCCAGCCTGAATCCAGGCAGGCCTGGGTCATGGGACCAGGTGACACACCCGTACCATGTGGCCTGAGCACATCACCCCTCCAGACCTTAGAAATAAGCGGCGTGCGGCAGGAGAGGCAGACGAGCCACGAGGCCACCAGCTGGTGGTAGTCCACGTCGACCAGGTTGAGGTGGACGAACCGGCTGCCCGCCCGGCAGGGCCTCACACTCACGTGCAGGTCCTGCACCCCATGAGGTGGCAGCACGAAGACACCTTTGGGATCCGTCTTCAAGGACAACAGAAAGAAGCAGGTTGGGACACAGCCTCTTACACGGTGCACACGAGGGGCTTCCTGGGCACCTGCACCCCAGTGGACCGAGAGAATCCTAAGGGCTCCCCCGTTGTTTGGGGGTGACAGCCTGTTCTGGGGGGGCCACATGGCCTGCGCGAGGTCAGAGGGGCCCAAGTGAAAATGCAGATCTGACGCCAGACCCAACCTTGCCATCAGTGCCAGCACCACGGCATGTCACAGTCTGTGCTGGACAAGTCCCCCCTCACATGGCAACGGTCCCCTAAGTGCCAGAGCTGCCTCAGCAGTGGGCGTTCACCAGGCTCGGAGCCTGGCTCCCTGGCAGGGAGTCTGCATTGCCCTCATTATCCAGACGTCCAATTGTGGCAGCACGAATTCCAGAGTTACTATTAATATTTACCTTCCAATAATTCTAAAAATTGGCCTTCAGGGCTTTATATGTCACTCATCCCATGACGGCATAGCTAATAAAGGCAATCTGAATGAAGACTCTGCCAGAGTATCTTAATCTTGAAGTGCTCGGAGCCTGTCCTTGGGACCAACCCCTGAGCTGCAGCTCAATTTCCAGCATCCTGCCCCACCGCGTCCAGTCCGTCCCCAGGGTGGGGTGAGGACAGAGAGGCCTGAGAACACCTCAGTGACCAACAGCCCCCAGAAAGCCATACCGTCAGCTCCTGGGGGTGCGAGGTGAAAGCTCTCACGTTCCTAACTGCCTGTGTACCCCGAAGGACAAGGGACAGGCGGGTCCGCTGGCCTGTGACACAGGAGACGTCCACGCGCTGCAGGGAGTGGAGGTGGACCTGCCATATCTGGATGGGCGTCGCCAGCCAGCGATCCCTGCACGAGACAGAAGCCACGTGCAGCACTGGTGAGGACAGCGGCACCAACTGTGAGGGAGAAGCCGGGAGCCGGGAGGATGGGGTGCCCAGGAAGCAGGCCTGGGGCATAGCTGCTGTCACCCTGCACAGCCACCCTCCCCCCCTAAGCAGAGGGCTCTCAGGCGGGGCTGTGGCTTATACGTGGCCTTGACTGCACGGGGCCACCTCGGGTGAGTGACAATGTGGGCCTTGGCCAGATATGCAACCTCTGCCAGCTGAAACCCCAAACTCCAAACCGGGTCTGAGGCAAAGCTTGTGGGCTGCACGGGGTGGGAGAGAACGTGGGTTTAGATGTGGCACAGGCCTGGGCACAGAAGCCCCACGTGGGCCGCCCGGTGCCCTCGGACGCCAGCTCTGAGCTGTGCAGTGGGCCAGTGATGCTCCCCAGGGGGTCGTTGCGAGGACTCCACTCTGCCGCGTCCACACAGCCCGTGAGGTGCACTGAAAGCAAGTGTTTGCCCCGCCCTGGGAGGCTGTACAAAATGTGCCAGTTTTCAAGAGTTCAAAGGGCTGGGAGATACGACTTGTGAGGAAAAGGTCAGGGACGGGCGTCACTTCAGCCGGTGAGAGGTGAAGGGGCGGTTTATAGACAGTCTTCAGCGTCAGAGGTAAGACCTCCGTCTCCCCTGGGGGGCCTCTGCTTAGCTCCCCTCAGACTCGATGACAAGGGTGCCCAGTCGGTCCCGGGCACTCGCGAAGGGCAGAAGCTGCCCAAGTTTCTCTCCTCGTAGGCTGGAGCGCGTCCCTCAGGCTGTTGGTGCAGCCTGAGCAGAGGGAGCCCTCTGCAAGGCCCTAGAGTCTCGCCTCACCCAGCGAGAGCCCACCTCTCCCACCACGAGTTTACAAAGAACCCACTGACCCCGCAGCCCCCGCAGCCCCCCAGCAGCGCCCTCGCAGGCCCCTGGCAGCCCCCCCACAGCCCACAGTAGCCCCCCCACAGGCTGCAGCAGCCCCCGCAGCACCCCCCACGCAGCCCCCCACAGCCCCCCAGCAGCGCCCCCATGCAGCCCCCGGCAGCCCTCCCACAGCCCGCAGCCCACTTCCCCCTCGGCTCCCCCGACCCCAGATGGCGGGGGTTCGCACACTCACGCATAAATGGTGACAAAGAAGTCCTTGCTCTCTGGACTTGGCCCGCTAGCGACCTTCAGGAACACGTCCCGCGGCTCCCCGGGGCCCTGCCAGACAGTGGGGCACGTCATGCAAACACCACCGTCCCCATTTGGCCCCTGGCCCCTAAGTCCACAGAAGCAAAACCAGGCGTGAACCGGGCTCCCTCCCCCTCAACACATTTTTCATTTCCTGTACTACTCAGAACTCCCTATTTTTTTCACTATAAAAGAGAGAAAACCATTAACTTCTTAATTTTATATTAAGTTCAACCGTTAAATTCTGCAGGAGATTTCTCCAGTTTCCTAACCAGTCATAATACAATTACGGCCGTTATTCTTTACACAATGGCAATTAATAAGCGCCATAATTACCACTCACTTTACCTCATGCCTCTTTTCAATCTTAATTCAGACAATCAAGGAACTGATCTGCTTGCAGGAAAAATGAAAACTCATTCATAAAGCTCTCACAAGGGTGTCAAAACAGCCCTCTGGCACCTTAGAGAGAAAGCATTTCCCCAGACACACAGCGAAGGGGCAGCCGGAGACACGGGCGCCGACGGCCATGCCCTGCTGGGAAGGTGGCCCGAGGTGGGGCTGAGAGAGCTCACCACATCCTGGGTCTCACAGACGACGTTCGGGTCGCTGCAGCGGACGTGGATTGGGGGGTCCTCGCCGGGCCTGCCCACGGGCGCGCCTGGAGAGGGGAGAGCAAGACAAACGTCTTTGCCGGACAGGCCTGGGCGTCATAGGAGCTTAACAGACGCCCGGCGGGAGGCGATGCCCCTGCCCAGCACACGCCCGCATGGACCCGCGCTCCTGCTCTAGCCGCCTCCTCGGGGATTCAGGCAAAGGGAGAAACGCAAATGCCACAGAGCACGTGCCAGAGGAAAAAGACCTCATTCTGTTCCAAAGGGCACAGACAGACCATCAGTGAGTCAGCAGGTGGAGGGAGCGAGTGTCCCTGGGCCTAACCCTGGGCTGTGGATGTGAGGAGGGTGGAATCAGCTGGCCAAGGTCACACTTGTCCTCTCAGAGGAGGTTGAGAGGGCAGCCATTTCAAACAATAAAGGCAGGTGGCAGAATTTACAGATGTGTCACATGTTGTTGGAGGAAGAGCATCACGGGGCAATGCCACTTGTCACCCTTGGGGAAAAGCTTTTTCCCATCTGTTGAACCCGCCAGCCTCAGGTCAGACGGGACCTGCCTGGAAGTGTGTGCCAGGGCGGCAGGCGGATGGCCTTCTTCAGGAAGGTGAGCTCCGGGTGGTAGAAGCGGAAGACCTGGTCCACGACATGGGGCTGGGGCTCCACCGTCAGGCAGAGCACGGCGATGGGCTTGCCGCCACTCGCCCGGAACAAGACCTGTCGAGAGAGCAGACAGGGCTGGCATCAGAGCTGGCACAACGGCTCGCGGGCAGCCGTGTGTGCAGCGCCTCCTTCCACAGATAGGGACAGGGGTCTCCTGGGGTCCACTCACCCCATGAGGGGGAAGGACAGGCATCGTCAGAAGCGGGAACAGACCATTCAGCAGCAGGTACCCAAACCAAGGGGACGACACCCAACAAAGGGTCCACATGTGGACATGCTCCTCTCACTCGTGTACCACACCTCCTGTGGCTGCTATTTCTTATAAGTAAAGCACATGCCAAGGATGCCAGCGAAGAGGTTTCCAGGCCCAAAGTCAAACGCTACTGCAGCCATAATTCCATCTTCCTACACGCCTGCTGTGTGTGTGCTGGGAAGTCATTCCAGAAGGATCTGGACCAGGTCCTCATGGGTTGTAACAGAGCACATTAGCATGAGCTCTTTGATTCCAGACCATAAAAGGAGGCTGAGCCCAAACCCAAAGGGCTAGAAATAGAAACTTCCTTTTTCAAAAAGTTACTAAAAAACTTACTTGTCCAAAAGAGGTCCTAATTTGGACAACTGATAGAACAGGTACCTTTATTCCATGACTCAGTCTGGCCCAGTGAGCTCTGTAGGCCCAGGAACGAGGGGGTACACAGAGCCTGACCTCTGAGACCAGGCAACCTTTCCACCTCGACGCCAAACTCCAGCCACCAGACAAACCTTCCATGTGGGAGGGACATTCCTCTACTTCGGTACGTTTTACTGAGGAATCTTTTACATGTGCATACATGCAGGAACACAGAGGTAAAAATAAGCTGAAGTCACAACTTCAGACAGCCCCCCTGAACTCACATCCCCGCCTGCAAGGGGCAAGCCGTCGACGCTGCCCAACTCTCTGTGCCCCCAGCCCCGCCCGCTCCGCCCGAGGAAGTCGCCCTCCTGAACTCTGTGGTCGCTGTCCCTGGCTGTCTTCGCTGTCTTCCCACCTTGGATCTTTGAGCAACGCTGTGTTTGGTGTGGCCTTTTTGGAGCTGCACGTGGGAGCTGTTCCAGTGCAGGTCTGTTTCCACACCTGCTGTGTGCTCATCGACCTCGTGTTCCGGCTGGGAGAGAGGCTCCCTCAACCATGGCCCTGTTCCCGTCATCTGGGCCCTGACACGTGTCAGTCAGAATCCCACCGCTCTGCCTAGACTCCGATTCTAAAATGACCGTTCATTTAGCTGTTGTGCCCATTATGAACAGGGCTCTATCCCACGCCCGCCCTGCACTGCTCTCAAGATGGGGCCCCTGCAGACCACGTTTCTCTCCACCAGCCGCTCCTGGAAGCTCTGACCACAGGGCAAGGGCAGGCTCAGGCATGAAGCGGGGCCGTCCCGCCTGTCTGCTGCCCTCCTGTCGGCCGCCCCGGCAGCCCGGCCTTGTCCCAGCAGCTGCAGCTCCTCCCACGGCAGGACGTGGATCCACATGTCAGCACCGCAGACCCAGCCTCACGGCTCCCCAGCAGGACGCTGCCAGCGGCCATTGCCCCTCCTCGGAGGCCTGGGTCATTACTTCCAGCTTCGTCCCTTTGTTCCTGGCACTAAGAGTGGCAGATAGCTGCTTCCTGCCGTCTCTACCTCCTTGAAACAAAGTTCTGGTTTCACTCTTCCAGTGGCCTGGTTAACAACGTTATACCTAGTTGTAATGCTTCATCCTAAGTTCTCTCTGTTAAAAAACCTGTGTTGGGGCCAGCCCGGTGGTGCAGCGGTTAAGTTCACACTCTGCTTTGGAGGCCCAGAGTTTGCAGGTTCGGATCTCGGGCGGGAACCTATGCACCCCTCATCAAGCCATGCTATGGCGGTGTCCCACACAAAAAACAGAGGAAGGCAGGCACAGACGTTAGCTCAGGGACAACCTTCCTCAGCAAAAACAAAAGCTGCATGGTCTCTGCCTCCTCAGCGCCCTGATCAGCCATCTTCCCGGGGCTACTCAGCAGGGGCTGGAGGAAGGACAGGCTGCAGCCAGCCCACTGCGGTTACAAAACACACTTCTTTCTCTATAGTGCACTGACTTAAAATGAGTCATCAGATTAAAGAAAAAAGTCTTACAGACGAAAGTGTCCAAAGTCCTGATGACTGCCCACCGCCCCCTGCTCTATTTTCTCCACAGCACGACCACCACCCACGTCACATTTCCTGTATTGCCACGGTTGGTCCCCCACAGGACGGAAGCTGTGAGGGTGGCCATTTGGCTGCCTGTTTCCTGTGGCCGAGGGTCCAGGAAGCTGAGTGGGCAGCAGGACGTGAGGACCCAGGAAAGCCATCTGGACCAGAAACCCAAGGAACCTGTGAGCTGGGAAACCCACTGGCCTGAACCTTTTTCCAAAACTGAGAGCGGCGCAGTGGCAACACCCATGGAGATCCTGCCATTGGAGAATCTGCAAATAAAACTGGAAGACTCAGGCCCAACTTTTATATCCTCTCCAGTTTTTAGGACGCTTAGAAGTTCTACAAGAGTTGGCAACATTTGTACAGGTGAGTAAAAGCTTTAAAAATGGTCAATCAGTGAAAAGTGAGCCGGCCCCTTGGGAGAGGCATTTAGCAAAATTGTATGTGTATGAGCTATTCGTTGCCACACTGTTTGTAACAGGAAAAGGTGAGAACTCAAAAGTCCAGCAACAGGGCACTGGTCGATAAGCGACGACGTCCACACGTGGGCCCTGATCTGAGAGTGAACGAGGATGAGGAAGTGGTCTCAGGACCACGCTCGTGCCCTGCACTTGCACACGTGTGCATACACACACACACAACACAGGACAGAATGGGGGTTGGCAGCAAAGGAAGCAGGATCTTCCTGAATATATCCAATTTTACAGTTTGATTTTGGACTCATGTAAACGCTTTTAGTTAGTTAAAAAACTAAGATCAAAAAGGAAAATGAGGGGTCGGCCTGGTGGTGTGGTGGTTAAGTTCACACGCTCCACTTCGGCAGCCTGGGGTTAACTGGTTCGGATCCTGGGCGCAGACCTACACACCCCTCACCAAGCCATGCTGTGGCGGCATCCCACACAGAAGAACTAGAAGGACTTACCACTAGGATGTACAACTATGTCCTGGGGATTTGGGGAGAAAAGAGGAAGACTGACAACACATGTTAGCTCAGGGCCACTCTTCCTCAAAAAAAGTGTTTTTAAAAAAAAAAGAAAGAAAAACGAAATGAAAGATCTCTATATATTGAAAACAAACTGAAACAATCAAATAAGCAAATTTAGCTGTGTATCAAGTTGGTGATGCAACTACTCAGGGCAAAAGGATTTGACCAGTGTGGTTGGCAGCTGGTTGCCTACAGGGGAGCTGAGCAACTGGTAAAGAGACTGAAGATAGCGCGAGCCAGGTTCCTCACTCACAGAAATGGGAATTACAAACATGGGACAGGGCAACTGGAACAAACCCTGCGAGACTGCTCTGGCGCTGGAAGCACGGGTGTGAATTCACGGCCTTCAAAATGTATGCAAAGGTGCAGACGTCTGTGCACAGACATATGTACACACAGACACACACTCTTTAGTGCTCTCTGCTAAGAGGGACGAGAAGCCCAACCCCCAGACTTTGGTTTCTAAATACCATTCTCCACTAAACGGAACCTTAGATAACGGCTGATTCCAGAAATGGAGCAGGGAAAGCACAAGATGACTCTGGAACACCTTATTTGCCATGCAGTAAGGAAGTGCTCAAAGAATGACAGGGCCATGTCAAAAGGACACAGGAGCCAGCTTGAGTGGCTGCCTCTGGTGAGTCAGGGACAGTATGAGCAGCAAAACAAATGGTGACAGTAAAAAATCATAACCCATTGAAAAAAAGGAATTCACGGTCCAGAAGGGTACAAAAAATAAATAAATGAATGGGATGAAGCTAAAGCTCTACCTTACTTAGAATGCCAACTAATGCGTGTAGAAGAAATGATGGAATGTGAAAACAGCCGACAGGCAACCACCACGCTGACTCATTCCAGCAAGAACCGCCAGGGGACAGCAAACCTAGAGGGCGAGCGTTTGATGGGCAGGACATTTACATCATCTAAGAGTATCTCCTGACAAAATACTTATTCATTACTTTCTAATTATCAGCTATAAAATACTTCTTAATTAACTTTACGGTGAAGAAGCCTGGGAGACGCCATCCTAACGAATTAAAAAAGCTAACATAACTGGCAACAGAACAAATCAACATCGCACCCCTCCCAATAAGAGGTTCTGAGAAGAACACAGCAAAACATCCGTGCTATTCCTGCCCTACAGGCCTAACATGAACCTGATCATGAGCAACTCAGACAAACCCCAACTGACGGACACCGTGCAAGGTAACTTGGCCTTACACGTCCAAAGACCAAGGCTGTGAGAGGCAAGGAAAGCTCGGGGGAGGGGGGGGGGGGGTCCCAGACTACAGAGAGGAGCACCAAACACCGCGTGAAGCTGGCAGGTAGGTCAGTGATCCAAGACCGGGATATCTGGTCAGGTGCAGACGGAGTCTGTGATGAGACCTATCGGTGTCCAGGTCCTGATTTTCATGACTCTGCTGTGGTTATGCAAAAGAGTGTCCTGATTTTCAGGACATACAAGCTCTAAGTTTCATGGAGCAATGGGGCATTATGTCGATAACTTGTTCTCAAATTGTTCAGACAAAAAATGGGTAAACACAGACAGAGTGATGAGGTAAAGCTAAGGCATCAACGGTGGGCAGATCTGGGGAGATAATATACGGGAGTTCTTGCACTATTCTTGTAACTTTTCTGTAAGTTTGAGACGACTGCAAAATAAAAAGCTAAAAAGAAAAAGGTCCAGGAGCTAACTTGAAAGGGATGGCAGTGGCCAGAGAGAGGGGGCAGTTACATCAGCCAACACCTGCCGTGGACAATAGAGCAAATACAAAATTGCGAGTTCACAACAAGACTCCAAAACACTGACCGTCTCTGGAGGTCACTAGGCCACAACTCAATATTTAAAAACCTGATAACAGAAAGGGAAAAAAATCCAAGACTATCCTGACTTTCTGGTATAAAGTATATTTCAGGGTAACCAAACTGCTGCTGGGCAGGGTTCTTGTTCATATAAGGATCGCAGCTAATAAGTCGAGGAAGAAAGGGGGGAGCAGAACTGCACTGCTTCCTCCCTGATGGAATAAGGGGTGAGGGCAACACATACCGCCACCGTGGACCACCAGCCACCGCAGCCTCTGCCCGGGACGCGGTGGTCAGCCCATGCGCAGAGACCCCAGCGACAGAGCCCCAAGGACAGCGGGCCCCGACTCCAACAAACCAACTGTGAAAAGACGAGTGGGCGTGGCCTGGACCTCAGGTGACGCTGAGATTTGCTGCTAATCTGGGGCAGTGACAATGGCACACGCTGGTTAAAGAAAGGCCACATCGGTTAGAGACACACACTGAAGTAATCATGGGTAAACTCAGAAGATTTCTGGGGTTTGCCTTCAAACTCCAGTCATGTAAGGAAAATTGTATTAGCTCTTGGATTCGATCTATAGCCCTACATAAAGAGCTGACCCCTTCCTTAGACAGAGGCAAAGCTGTGGCCCCATGTTTAAACAAAATCAAGCAAATTTTCACTGGTGATGGGGCCGTGGGCACAGGGCTGCCACCTGGAGAGACTCTGCAGTCGGGAGCCAGTTCCTCATCCGGGGCTGCACCGAAATCTGTTCTCGGTGGCAGGGGCAGGAGGCAAAGGTCTTCTTGTTTTTGTTTTTACTTTCAACCTACTAAAGAAGGCATATGTCTACAAAAAGCTTCAGAAATTCCTATCACCTGACAGTGTCCCAAGCTCCTCCCGAGGACAGTCAACGGCAGGCAGGCTGTGGGTCAGTCCACCTTGCAAGCTTGCCGTCCCCTAGAGCGTTTGTGAGGATTAGGTCTCACTTCCAGGAAGTAACCTCCACGCGTCACACTGATTTCACATGACACGGGAATGCCGTGGAGCAGGGTCGGAAGAGCGAGGCTAACTGAGCGTGGTGGCCTCGTGCTGTGACAGCTGGCCTCGCACCCAGAGCGCCCAAGGACTGCACAGCAGAGAGTTGCCAAGGAGATGTTTCCACACCAGACACCCACTCAGCGGGCCTACCAGCATCTGGCTGAAGCTGTCACTGCCCTGTTAGGACATGAAAAGCTCACCTCCAAGGGTCCCGCCCCCACGTACCCTAGACCAGCCCCAACCCCTCCCGTCCAGGAGGCCCAGGCCCCAGAGGCGCTGGAACAGAGGAGCTCATGAATACTTCACTCCGTCTGCTCAGAGGACATGGCTCATGATGCAAGACCTCAGGAACATCCGGGCCCCAACGTCTGTTGTCTTCCGCCCCCTTACCTTGGCATGTTTAGTGGGCATCGTGCTGGACTTCAAAGGCGATTCAGCATCTGCGCCCTTCTCAGACCTCAGCTCAGCAGACGCCTGTGAGAAACCAATCAGCACAGTGGGTCAGAAGATACAGTCCTTGGGGATAGGCACTTCCTTCTCCTGGAGGAACAGCTGCCACCCTGGGCCAGGGCTCCCGCGTCTCATCTACTCTCACAGGAACCCTCGGGGCGGCTACGGTTATTTACCAGCCTCAGTGCCCCACAGAGGAAGCAGAGGCTGCAGTCAGCCGTGAAGGGCGGACCGACAGGGGAACCCAGCTCTGCCTGAAGCCAAAGGCCCACCATCCTCACCACGTCCTTTCCACCTCTCATCCCAAAAGCTCATCCAAAGATGCGCATGGAAATCTGTGAGCCTCTAGGAATCCCTCAGGCCCATTTAAGGGATGCTCAGTACCCCTAGGACTGACCTCAAGAGGTCAAATAAATGAACACACACCCTGCACCCTGCCCCATCACACACGCCACACACGCACAACCCACACACCCTGCACCCTCCCCCATCACACACGCCACACACACACAACCCACACCCCCATACCCTCCCCCACCACACACGCCACACACACACAACCCACACACCCTACACCCTCCCCCATCACACATGCCACACACACACAACCCACACACCCTACACCCTCCCCCATCACACATGCCACACACACACAACCCACATGCACAACCCACACACCCTGCACCCTCCCCCATCACACATGCCACACACACACAACCCACACACCCTACACCCTCCCCCATCACACATGCCACACACACACAACCCACACACCCTGCACCCTCCCCCATCACACATGCCACACACACACAACCCACACACCCTACACCCTCCCCCATCACACATGCCACACACACACAACCCACACACCCTGCACCCTCCCCCATCACACATGCCACACACACACAACCCACACACCCTACACCCTCCCCCATCACACATGCCACACACACACAACCCACACACCCTGCACCCTCCCCCATCACACACGCCACACACACACAACCCACACGCACAACCCACACACCCTGCACCCTCCCCCATCACACACGCCACACACACACAACCCACACGCACAACCCACACACCCTGCACCCTCCCCCATCACACACGCCACACACACACAACCCACACACCCTGCACCCTCCCCCATCACACACGCCACACACACACAACCCACACACCCTGCACCCTCCCCCATCACACACGCCACACACACACAACCCACACGCACAACCCACACACCCTGCACCCTCCCCCATCACACACGCCACACACACACAACCCACACCCCCTGCACCCTCCCCCATCACACACGCCACACACACACAACCCACACACCCTGCACCCTCCCCCATCACACACGCCACACACACACAACCCACACGCACAACCCACACACCCTGCACCCTCCCCCATCACACACGCCACACACACACAACCCACACACCCTGCACCCTCCCCCATCACACACACCACACACACACAACCCACACGCACAACCCACACACCCTGCACCCTCCCCCATCACACACGCCACACACACACAACCCACACCCCCTGCACCCTCCCCCATCACACACGCCACACACACACAACCCACACACCCTGCACCCTCCCCCATCACACACGCCACACACACACAACCCACACGCACAACCCACACACCCTGCACCCTCCCCCATCACACACGCCACACACACACAACCCACACACCCTGCACCCTCCCCCATCACACACACCACACACACACAACCCACACGCACAACCCACACACCCTGCACCCTCCCCCATCACACACGCTACACACGCACAACCCACATCCCTTACATGACATCTCGGTCTCTGCGTTGACGCAGAGGAGCGGACACTCCAGGAAGAGGTGGACGAACAGCATTAACCAGGGAGTATGACATGCTGCGAAGTTTCAACCCGTTACCTCTTCTGAGGTTTAAGAAAGGTTCTTTCACCAGTTTAGCAAAGAGAGCTCAGAGGGATGGTCTAGCCTTTCCCGAGGCCCACCACTTAGGCAGGAAAAGTGAAGCACCTGGGGCTGCCGCACGCAGCCCCAGGTGCCAGAGCGCATGGGAGGAACAGGGGGAGCAGGCAATGGCCAAAGGCTAACCGCCTACAACAGCACGGGACGGACACGGGCAAACGCTTAGAGGGCTCCCAATTTCCCAACAGTAGCTAGCCAAATGGGATCTCCCCGTATGCCTGCTGACAAGCCCATCTGGCGTTGGAATGGCCTTCCCCACCTGCGAGGAGGCTGGCTGGCCCACGGAAAAGGTCTGGTATTTGAAGGGGATGTGGGCGGTCTCCCTGGGGCGCAGGAAGAGCTGGGGGGCGAGGCCACCCTGCAGGTGGAACATGTCCTCCTCCACCGGCGTGTGCAGGTTGGCGGCCTCTTTGAAGTATCTCCACTCCTGACTGTCCAGGATGAGGCTGGAGTGGGGGGAGACACGATGCTGAGGAAAAGCTCCTCCTGCTAAGTACCCTGCAGGGACATGCCCCCCACCCACTCAGAGCTGGCTGTCCACAGAGGACGTGGGCAAAAGCCAGAATCAGCAGGACCCACGAAGGACGAAATCAGCTTAGCTTTCAGGCAGAGCTCAGAGTCGCCCCACCTGACCCCGCTGCGACTGCGGGCTGAGGAGCGGCCGCCTCGTGCTCCCACCTGAGCTCAGGGTTGTCCATCTCGATGGTCACTGTGTGCTGCATGTTGTGGGGGTTCCTAAGAGCAAACTCGAAGAACTCGGCAGTGCCCAGCGTAGCATAGAGCGTGTGCCGTGTGGTGATAGACAGGCTCAGCGCGCTGGTGATGCTCTCGGCCTTCGTGCGCTCCCGGTAGGCGGCGATGACCTGCAGGTCGCGCGTGTGCTGTGCACGGACGCTCTGCTGAGCCTGCGGGACATAAGGGCCTGACCCAAAGCCACAGTCCTGGGGTACACACTCCTTCTCGAGGGCTGTTTTCTAGCTACCTTCCCCCTACCTCCCCAAACACCAAATTTCTTCCGGAATCAGCACCACTCCCTTCCTCAGCTCGTGGGTTGGGTGGAACTGGACCACCTCCAGCTGCAGACAGAGAACGGGGCACGCCTGTCCCTCCCCGCGCAGGACCATGGGAGCACTCCTGGCTTCTCTCTGTGCCACAGGTCATCTATCCAGGCGGAGCCAGGGTCTGCTTTGCATGCTCCCAAGAGACTATAACCACCAACTACCAGAAACTCTCCCCACAGCCGTAAGGCTGGTACCTGGGCACAGTGGGGAACTAAAAACAGAGGTTTCAAATAAAAGAGAAAAGAATGGCCTCAAAACTAAGACAGACGACCTGGTCACTGGCCAGGTCCCCAGTGTGGCAACAGGAATCCCGTCTGCGAGCAGAGGGGATGCGCCCGGACCTAACTGATCTCAGGCTGGGTCAGGGTCCAGCCAAGTGACACGCAGCCTTGGTAGGGCTCAGCCATGAGTCCTCTGTCCATCTCCTTCTTCAGATGCCCCGAGATTCAATGGGCGTGGCCACCTGGATGTGTTCTCGAGGCTGGAGATTGGCTTATTTTTCTTGTGTGCCTTATATCAAACAGTGAGGTCCACTGGAGGCTGCTTTGCAAGATCTAAAACCCAGAAGGGGCCACCACCATGCAGGGGAGTCAGCCAGGCCCAGCTTTGAGGACCTTCAAGCACTGAGGAGGCCCAGACATCAGAAGGCAGGGGCCGACTGAATGGCTTTGGACTTGAACTCAAAAGGTAAGGACTAAATTTGATTTCTGACTTAAATTCCTTTGGATATTGACTTTCCAGTACCCCAAACCATGACCTTTCCCTAGCAAGGGGATTGAAGCTGAGCCTTTAATTTCCTCGTGGGAATCTGAAAATGGGAGGGTGGTCATGCTCACATCTGAGGCCTCCCTACGTGGGCATTTTATAATTAGAGCCTCTCAATGGAGTGTAACCTCTGACGGACTGTGCTGGACATGGCCAGACGTAATTTAAGATAAGAAACAGAACAGAGAGTGGCTTTTCAACCTTGCGTTGAGACAGGGCATAGTTCTGACCCGCTCCCCCCACGTTGAGAGGACAGAATCTATACTGCTCACCAGCACAGCAGCCCCAGGACAATACACTGAGGGCTCTAGGACAGAGGCCATGTGAAAATGGACCCAAGACTGGCCCGTTAGATTGACTGCAGGGGGCGGGCCACGGCGACAGCCACTCCTAGGTTTACCATAAACCAGACGGTTCAAAGCAACGAGTAGAGACAGCGTGACCCTGGGTCATGAGAAGGATGACCCCTGGCCATCTCCCTCCACACCCCAGAGGAAGCTGTGAGCCTGACACCCCTGGCCTCCCTCCCCCCAACGCCGTCCACCCCATAGTAGATGGGAGACTTATCTGATAGAAAGTTCGAGAGCATGAACCAGGCAGGCATAGCCCTGCCCTCCCTCTCCTCTTCCTTTTGGGATCCACCTGCCTGAAGACACCATCAGGCGCTCACATTGCTCTTGGCCAGGTGGTAAGGTGTGTAAGAAGGACCCCACTGGTGCAGCTGCCTGCCGCTGTCTGGCATCATCCTGACTGGGTGACTGTCAGCAAGTCCAGGCTCGGTACTAGGAACACCCTGCCTACAGATCCAAGCCAATTCTCCAGTGTGAGCTTTGCCAATAACGAGAGTCATCAGTAAAGCAGATGTGATATTTTGGTCTCCTCTGCCACACTCTGTCTTATTTCCTAATCAAGCCAGAACCCAGGCAGACAAGGCCGATGGCACTTACTGCATCTCTGAGACCCCACCAGGCAGCCAATCCCACTGCAGGCCCAGGAACCGCTTCAAGGATGAGCACGCCACCCATTCAGAGCAGGGAGACACATCAGCCTTTGCTGGAAGTTCTGGAAAGTAAAGCTCTCTCTTCCGAGGCACCCGGCATGGGATGACAACATGGAACACGGGACTAGTGCCACCAATCTGCTACCCTGAGGGGGGATCCTGGGTGGGACGTCACTTTAGGTTGCACACAGAAGGCAGAGGGGAGAGGTGCAGGGCTGGTCCCTGGCGATACCGCCTGAGCTACAGATGCAGCCGCAAGTCAGCACTGCCTGGGACTATACTGTCACTGCGGCCACAGACTGAATGGTCACCTGATCAGTGCCAGGCTCGGGGCCTTGGGACATCACTCAAATGCAGGCTGGCTGGCCTGGAATGCAGGCTGAGGGCCCTGGGACCCGGCTGCTGCACGGACAGGTATGTGCGGGCATTAACCCAGTCCCAACCACATAGGAAGATAACCTGCCAGCCCTTGTGCCCAGGCCCAGGTCCACAGAGAAGGTGCTCAGACCAAGGCCTTCCCGTTGCCTAGGGCTTCACCCCTGCACAGTGGCTGATGCTGACCGACAGCAGTCACTGGGGCCAGCCACTGTCCTGGGCACTGGACCCATTAACCCAAGTGACCCTCTCGAGGAGGCCTGTGACTGTCCCAAGACACAGGGAGGACTCCAATGCAGGCATCTGGCCCACACTCTGTGCTCCTGGCCCTCAAGCCAGACCAGCTCCCCTAAGAAGCCCAAGACACTCAGCCTCCCTCGAGTCTCTCACTGTTGGAAACAGAGAGCTGCACACCGGGCTGTTCTTTCCTCCCAAGGCATGATCTCCAGTGCCTGGGACTTCACCACGATCCACAAAAGGGTCCAAGGATTGGCCCTCAGCCTAACAGCTGCTCTGGTTTCAACTCTCTTCCAAAGGACTTGCTGACTTGACAGAATGCTCATCCCTTCCTCAGAAGAAGGTTGTGAAAGCTCTAGAAGGGATAGAAACTACTTCACATTTGATAAATCAAGTTACTTTCACCTCAAAATTCTCCGGGGCTACAAACCCAGGAAATCATTAGAATTTAGTGGAAATTATCTGTGCATTGAGAAATCCAGTTCTTCCAAAGGCACGGCTGTGTTCAAAATGAGGGCTCTAAGCTGCCGATTTCTCTATCAGAGCACATCAAATAAGAAAAAAACTAGCAAACTAATCATAGTAACAACATTGACACCACCACTGGCAGCTGTCCCTGAGGACAAGCCGTGTGCCAGGCCACCGCTGTGAAGCAGAGACACGGGCGTCCACAGGTGCCGCTGCCCGGCTGAGGCAGGTGAGGGGCCCCACTCCGAGGCTGCGCTGCCAGGAGGGAGGGAAGTGGCCGCAGTGCACCGCAGCCGGGGAGGAGGCCCATCTGATGCCAGCCCCACCAGCTGGCCCCCCTTTGGTTCACTGTCAGAGCAAAGACTCTGCCCCACTCTGCCGCCACCCCACTCGTCCTGCTGGCTCAGTCTGTGCCTCTACCCGTGTCCTCTCTCGTGTCCTCTCACTGTGCTCTACTCCTCTCCTAGTTGGACTGAAGAGTCTTTCGCTTGTTGACTTCTCTCGCCTCCCTCCCTACAGTCCACCTGAGGGTGAGAGCCCTTCCTAGAGGTGTGACACACCAGGGGCCACACACAGTCAGGTGGAGGGGGGAGCTGCTGACTGTGTTTACTTAGCCCTGGAGAAGGGATGTCGTCTATTCAGACACCTGCCGGCCTTAATGTAAAGGGTCATCTCAGAAGATCTTTCTCAAGGCCCCTGCGGCTTCTTTATTCTATAAACTCATAAGGTACAACCACTCTCTCCTCCCATTTCTTAGTTGCAAAATATTACAGGGTCTTATTTAGATTTTTAGTTAAAGAGGGAATTTTTGGTCAGAATGATTACTTGACACCCCATGACATAGAAGTCATTCACAGCTCTGCTCCTCAAACCTGGGGAGAGATCAGAATTCCCTGCAGAGCCTTCTTAAAAACCCAGACTCCAGGGACCCTGCCAAACTGACTAGAAACAGAATCTCCACGGGTGGAGCCCAAGTCGGCTTTTACCAAAAGATCCCCAGGTAATTCTGACTTGAAAACTTCCCTTGGTGGCTGAAAAGTTACGTTCTCTTACATTCTGCGGGTAGAATTCGGGAGGAAGAGAGAGAACCACGCAGGAGGAGAGGAGAGACAGGGCACAAGGCGCCTTTGTTCCCAGTGACTCCTGGTCCCACAGAAATGCCCCCAGGAAAGCACGCTCTGGACAAAGCCCTCACCGCCACGCTGGTCCTCGGGCCACCGAGCTCTGCTCCGGACTCCTGTAGGCGCACGGACCTCATCCGCTCCAGCTTGCGCCTGCGGACGGCGTCCCCCTCGCGGCCAGCACCCCGGGGCCCCTTGTGCCCCTGCTGAGTGTGGGTGAACAGCAGGGCGGCCAGCTCAGTGTCCACGTCAGCCAGCTTCTGCGCTTGGACCACATTTTTCACCGCTGGGAGGTTCAAAGAGGGAACGAGAGGTTAGAGGGTAGAGTTTACGTTCATCAACAGACCCAGCAACAACCTCCCGAACCACGGTATCCAGCGAGGGAACTCAGTGCATGCCCGCTCTCTTCTGCATATTCTAGGATGTTGATGAAGACAGTAATTATATAACCCGGTCTCCACTGCGGCCCTCCTTTTACCAGCCTCTCAAATAAAAGGAATTCTGATCTTGGCCCCTAGACGCAAATTTACTAATATACCACTAGCTGATTTTGCAGGGAAGAAAAAGGTCAGCACTCCAGAAGGTCAGCTCACGCTCTCAGATTCTCAAGGGCCCGCTGGCACCCTCACCCAGGACTGCCAGCCCCTGCACACAGGCAGCCCCTCCAGTGAGCACCTCCCAACGCCCAGCACCACTCCAAGCTCTCAGTCACAGTGTCCCGCTGGGTCCTCAAACCGGCTCTGGGTGGGAATGACATGAGTCCTGAGCTCAGATCAGGAATCCGGGGCTCTGATGAGTTGCACCCCCTGGCCTGAGGCCCCCGGCTGGTCAGGCCAGGCTTGGCTTCCAAGCTCACGCCCTCCACTCTGCGCCCTGCTGCCTCTGGATGGCCTGGCCCCCCAGGGCACCGTCTCCTTCAGGGGGCTCTACTCAAACCCTGGATACACAGGAAAGCCGAGCATCAGACAAACAGAAGCCAAAACAAGCCAGACACCGGCAGGTAGAAGAGTTACATTTTCTTTTTTCCGTCAGTGACTATGCTGGTGACAAAGCCACACATGGCACACGCCATGTCACAAGGTGACATGAGATTCCTGGACATTCACTCAACTCAGCACAGGTAGGCAGGTGAAAGAGAACACCCCAACTTAGCCCTGGGGCCCTTCCTGACTCCCAGCACCACCAGAAGCCACAGGAAATAAACCCCTCCTGGTCCCCACTCCCTGTCATCACACATCTCCAGCCTCCTACTGAAGCGCTCCACGCAATGGGAAAGCGATTTTCTCCCCTACTTGCCCACCCCTTCCTCCGTCACCGGTAAACAAGTCTATTTCCAGGTTCCTTACCACCACTCTATTTTAAAGCCATTTAATTGCTTTTCAGATGCCACGTGATGGCTTAGATGTCTTATGGCCCCAGGAGCATCACATCCCTGGGACACGGCACGCAGGGAGGGGAGATCCAGCCTGGACTGGGTTCCAGTGGTCCGAGGCCCACAGCCCTGAGCGGAGGGACGAGGGCAGGAGACCAGCAAGGCCGGGGTTAATCAACGAGCTCACATGTTGAGAGTGCATCACACTACAGGAGCCTCTCCCTGTCCCAGTGAAACCAGAAGTGAAGTTCCAGAGTGACCGTGCAGGCGGCCTGCAAGCCAGGGGGCACTTTTAAAAATTCTGCACAACCTCCTCCTTCCAGAGCCTTGCCCAGTGGGACAGACATGGGCTCCCTGATAGAGGCCCCGTCCTCTGATTTCGATCAAAACAGAGACTGGAGAACTGACGACTCTAGAGGCTCTCAACTCTCTCAACCAACCCTCACGGCTCACAACTCCCTGCACTGCCCAGTGGAGCCCCCGACCTGCTGGGCCCGGGGCCATGGATTTCACCAATATTCTCAGCCTCTGTTCCTGGAGTGTGGGAACTCCTCACTCCACGGTACCTGCTCTCCATCCATTCTCCTGGTGGCCAGAGGGACCCGCTGGGGATGGAGAAGCAGTGGCCCCAGAGCAGGAAATCCAGATTCTAGTCCAAGTTCAACACCCTTAACCACAACGACCAGCCAAGTCATCTGAGCTCTCTTTGCCTTGGATGCTTCAACATTAAAATGAGGAAGCTGGCCCAGAGCAGACCCTCCGCCTGTCTGGATCATGGACCCCTCTGATCATCTGAACCTACAGGGCCCCCTCTCCCTAGAATGTATGAGGACCCACAAAGTTTTGGCTGGAGTTTCAGGGGACTCGTGGGATCCTGGAGGCCTTCCAAGATGGAACCAGAGGCCCCCCCAGTCCTAACCAGCCACAGCTCTGGGACTCCCTCCTGGAGCAGAGGTTCAAGGCCAACAAAGTGAGAGGACGGTCAACACTCGGTTCACGTAAGATGATCTGCAGCACTGGGGGATGCTACTTAAAGAGCAGCTCTCACTTCTCAGTCCAACAAGTATCTGATATTCAGCTCTGTGGGTCATTTTAAAGGGACAGAAAAACTTCAGAACTTCCCTGCTGTGAAAAATATTTTCACCAAGCCCAGGTCTTTACTTCCCAAGCTTTGCAATTGGCTACTCTTCCTCTTCTCAACATGGTGAGTTTCAAATTAGTTTTTGTAAGTCAGTCTATATTCATCCTTACCTTTTCTTCATTTCCTCTTCCCCTGCAGATGAGCAGCTAACCAAAAACAAACGCTACTCATAGGAGTATAGTTTCTCTACGAAATAACACAGGCAGCTTCACGAGCCCCGTCAAGGGAGAGATGGGTTTGATGAACACGGTCAGTCGACGTGGCCTGGAGGTCCACTGAGGCAGGGCACTGACAGCCACCGCTCTGCCCCCAGATGCAAAGGGGTGTGGACACCAGCACACAGGCTCACACGTGCACGTGTGCACACACTCAGGCACACCCACACACATACACACAGCCTTCTGCTCCTCGCTCCACCCCTCCCCTACGCCAGTCCCGCACACGTACCACCCGCCACCCTCAGGTCCAACGCTCTCTCCACTCACGTCTTGGGCCCCCACGCATGAGGAGGCTGCCTCCCTCGAAACGGCTGGCTCCGTCATTGGAGATGACCCGGGACCTGGAAGGTGGCAGCAAGCTGCAATCTCTCACTCTCTGTTCACACAAGCGACCTAAATTTAAAACACCCGGCATAAGATATTGATACCAAAAAGAGTCTGATGAAATGCATCAGCACACCCTATAAGGAGTTCCAGCTTTCAAATGGCCCATCCACACCCCCTGACCTGCTAAGATCCCCAATTCCACTCTTGGTTCTGAATTTGTTTTGAAATTGAGAGAGGATGGGAGGAGCTTGTTTTTCTCTGAACTCTTCCCTCTCTATGTTCCTATTCTCTTCCATCTGAGCATCTCTGCTTTCCCACGATGAATTAAAAACAAAAGCTCGGACGCTCAGAGTGTGCTTGCACATGGACTCTCACTTCTCGGTCTCGGGAGCTGCCCCGAGCAGCCCGGTGACGTGCATGGTTCGCAAACTCTAACATCAGCCTTTCGAAAGTCACATTGTTCAAGGCAGTCCTTCGTGCACTTCTGTAAACATCTGACTCCAAAAACACTCGAAGTAAAAGAGCCTTTGCAAACTAGAACCTTCTGGAGCTGTTTTCATCTGGAAGCCTTCGGAGATAGCGACCCTGCTTCAGAGGGAGGGACACGTGCCCAGAAGCCCAGCACAGCATCACACTTCCCTCCAGCTGAACTCGCCAGCATGGGAGAGTCCCAGGGGATGAGACTGTTTGCACGCAGAAACGCTTCTCCCGGGAGGATGGACTCCTGCCCTCGGAACACACCACCTCTGCGTGGACGTGGCTCCCACCTTCGGGAGGCCATGTGCAGCCAATGAAGTTACGTTCCAAAATGAACCATGCGAGCTCCAAACACAAACCGCTGGTGCTGCTGACGTCCTCGGTTCCAGCAAGACGGTGTTGAACACACGCAGGTGTGGGGTGCCTGGCGGTCTTCCTGGGAGCTGTGAGAAGTAGAACCCCTTCTGGGGGCCCATTTCCCACCTCTCTGCAACCCCTCCCTCCCGGCCTCCGCTCTGCCCTGGGGAGGAGGACAGTGACTTCCCTGCTCAGCCCCACCCTCCTCGGCCTGTCTCCAGGTCTACCTGCTGCTCTGGGCCTCACGACAAGCTCTGCGCCTGCAGGAGGCTGCTGTCTTCAAGGGAGGTCAGGTGGTCTCTGTGCTGCTCCACATGAGAGCCACCCCCTCCAGGCCCCAGAAAGTTAGAGAACCCAAAGATGTTGGTGGGACAGCAGACCGTCCCCCAAGACTGGTAGGACAAAAGCCCTGAGCTAGGCTGGGAAAGGCGAGATCCAGAAATGACAGACAGACTGAAACCATCTCTGATCAAATCAAGAAGCGATTCACTTGATATGGTCTGAAGGTTGGAGACACAGCCGCGAACAGAGCCTCCCCCCCGAGAACTTCCATTCCCATTTTCAAATCCCTTTGGTCTTGAGTGTTTTCTGGGAATCAGCTCGTGCTGGCCTTCCTCCAGCCTTCCCGCGACGGAGCCTCTCTGGGTTATCTGCTCTGCCGTCCTGCTCACAGCTCAGAAAGCAGCCCTGGCCAACGCTGCCATTTTAGCCGTCTTCCACACCTCCCTCAGGGAGACCACCACGCCAGGGAGCCTCCCTGAGGCAGCTTCCTCAGCTCAGGGAGGGGCAGCATGGGGTCAAGCCACTGGCCCTCAAAGGCTGAGAAACAGTTCTGCAGCCCAGGCTCTGCTGTGGGCACTCACGCCATCATCACTGGACGCCAGACAGCACGGCTGCCTCCTCCCCGGCCAGTGAGCTCCTCACTTCCTCCTTCTGCTGAGGCCAGCGACAACCCATGCCAGGACTCCTCCTAGGCAGCTTCCACGCCAGCCCCGTCCAGCAGGCACGCCCTCTCCTCCTGCTGTTCCTTGCATGCCACCTCGGTGTCAGTCTCGTGATGTGCAGCAGACAGCGGCGTTGACCCCCCCCCCCCCCACCCACAGAAGGGCTGCACGCCACCCTGTGAGGTCCTGCTTCTCCTCACCGCCTCACTCAAGCGTCGGCCATGACGCTGCCACCTTCAGGCTCAGATCTTGCGGACATCTACGCTACCACTCCTGTCCCTCCCTCTGGTCCTGCTTCTTGAGAACAGGCATCTGGAGTCAGAATTGCTCTGGAGAGAAGCTCCAGGACCCCCTCTGCCATGCCCACTCGCCGTCCGCCTACAGCTGCCTCCACACTCTTCCCAGGGGTCGTCCATCTTCCCCTGCAAACTGAGGCTGGCAAGTCTTTTCCAAAAACACGTTCTTCTTGCTCCTTTGGATCTATTTTTGACTCCTGACAGCAGCTCGCTGTCGCAGGATCACCATCCTCATCCCTAGGAGAAAAAGCTGGTGTCAACACCCCTTCACGTGGAGCAGCCCAGGGCCTGTAAGCACCAGAGTCCAAGAAGAACAGAATTCCATGGCAGGCCGGGCTCTCAGACTTGCCTGCTCATGGATCTCCTCTTGAATCTTCCCACCTCTGGGCTAGGTCAGTGTGGTCACTGCGAGGGTGAACATCACAACAAGGAAGAACGGGCCAGTGTCCTCAAGGAGTCCCCAGATCCCTGGGGACGCGGAACAGTGAACAAGCAGAAGGGCAGGGACAGAGAGCCTGGCTGCGCAGGGAGGGGGCAGCAGCCTGTTCCAGGGCCCAGCCAGTGGGCGCCAGAACTAGAAGGCCTGGCACTGACACTCGCTATCCCAGCTCTCCCCCCACAGCCCTGCCTTCCACATGAGAGAGGAATGAAGCGCCCCCAGCCCCAAGTCCTCGGTTCCTGCCACAAGCTCAGAGACGGTCCGGGCTCTTCCCACAGCAGGGACGGTGGTGCAGGGCCCGACAGGTCTTGGCAAACTCTCCATCCTGTCCTGAGGACCTGCTCTGCCAGTCGCTCGGCAGTGGGTACTTGCCCCCTCCCTTCACTGTGGGGCACAAGGGATTCACGACACACCTGAGAGAAGCCGGAATCTTCTGTAGCTTTCTCCACCACCTTAATCCAGCGGCTGGTGGTTCCCTGAATTGCAGGCGAGGAGGCCCTTGGTCCACCTACATCTAACTGAAATGAGTACTGACCTATTTTAAGCCTAGTAATCACTCCACTCTGAGAGCTACACAGAAACTGCTGCAGGGTCAGGATTGGTCCAGCCAGGGACAGGAGGCCAGCATGCCTGGAGCACAGGCTCTCAGGAGGAACGACTGCCACTGCAGCGTTGGGAGCAGAGGACCACCTCCCGACAGACCAGGGCCATCCCTCGGCTTCGTCACCACTTTCTCCTGCTACATCTGTACTCAGAGCAGTGGTTTGTTTAGAGGATGGGACGACAAACTAGATAAGCTGAATTCACATTGGCACAATCACCAAAGGACCACACAGGAGTGAAGAGGCTATATTTCATCAGGGCACAATCCGTGATCTGAAATTGCCACAGGTTTTCTCCCCCTTCAGTGAGACAGAAGGTTACAGCTGGGGACCAACACGTTTGTGATGGGAGCAGCAAGTCCCTTCAAACGCACGGGCTCCTGACTCGGCCGTACAGCTATTCGACACTCCGCTGCAAGAGGAGAGCACGTCACCACCACCTGACCCCAAACCCAGGTCATCTGTCAAAGTCCACACCACCCTGCTCTCCTTCAACCCTGAGAACACAAGTGCTTGACTGTGAAGCCAGGGGTCAGGGCCGCCCGTGCCTCCCTGGGAGGCCCCTAGGGAGGGCTGCAGATACAAGTGACAACAGAGCTCCCAGATGAACCGTGGTCATACCGCAAGACCAGGATCACTGGAGTAAAAGAAATGGACGTGGCTCTTGTGATGTCTGTATGAGGAAAGACAACTGAAAGAGAGCTGCAGAAGAGGCTGTTGAGAGCGTCACAGAGCGAGAAGCCACCTAGCACGAGGACAGCCCTCTCCCACGGGAAGATGCACGGGAGACCTGGGGTGTTGGCAGCAGATGCCTCGTTCCGCGGCCTCACACTTGAACACACCACTTGTGAACGTGGGAGGCACACAGTCTGTCCAAGCGAGACCGAGCCGGGCACCGTGACACTGGCATCAGCCCTGCTTGTCACCCTGAAGGCTCACAACACCATCAGCCAATCTGCTGGCCCACCGCTCAGCACATAACCACCACTCTTACAAAAAAAGAAAAGCCACAGCACATTTTTTTCCCCCAAAAATGCAAAATTTACAGAGGAAGCCGAAGCACAGCTGCAGTGACACAAGCGCACTGCGTGGGGCGTCTGTCCTCTGTTAATCTCTCCCCGCCCACGTCCGCACGGATCCTCTCGAGCTGGGATCTCAGACTCTCCTTCCCATGGGCTTATCTCTCTCTTGCAGGCAAAGTATGAAAATGACAATTTAAGATAACATATAATGGAGCTAATCTTTCTTCTGAAGATAAGATTTTAAAACCAGGAGTCACTGCACATTTGTGGGCTGGTGAATTAAATATAAAAATAACCAACACAATCTCAGAAGCAGAATGTTTCTTGCGACTCCCTCGGTCACATGAGCTTTTGGATAATGTCTGCTTCTCACATGTGGCTCATTTATTCCTCCAGAACCTAACTGAGTTTTGCTGTTTCCATATTGTCTTTTTTCCAGGCTGCCTTGGATCTGCAGTTGTAAACAAGCAGGCAGAAACCTCAAACCCAACTTAATGAGCTGTGCGCTCGCTCCTCCTGCTGCTCCACCCCAGCCCTGCCTGCCTCCATGTTGGCATGGGGGGATGTGGCCCGTGGGGCTTGAGGCTTTAAAATCAGGCTGGGTTTTGAGGAATGGAAAATTCCCCAATAAAACAACAGTGAGGTTTGAGTCCTGCCCAGATAGACAGCTCCAGAAACTTCAAGTCGCTTGGTCCTTTCCTGCTTTCAATTCTGCCTAGAAAACCCCCAAGCCTTCCACAGTCCCCTCAAGAGAGACTACTGAGTGGGCTTGTCACTGGCCACACAGGAGCTCCCACTGACCCTCTGCTCTGAGGCGGGCAGGGGCAGGCATGCCCGGCCTACAGTCCCCTGTCCCATCGGGGCCTCAGCTGAGCCTCCAGAACGTCCAGGCAGGACCATCCCAGCCACAGCAGCCCCAACGCCCTGCCCACTGGCACGCAGAAGGGGGAGACTCAGGGCCTTGTTCCGTCTCTCAGATAGCAGCTCTCGGACACCACTGATGTAAGGTCAAGGCGCCAGCTCTAAAGAAGGACATGTGTCTGTCCCCTATTCCCAAGCTGTATGGAAGGCCAAGGACATTTCTCTTTCTCTTCTCCGCAATGAAGCAGTTCTGTGCACTGATACTTCAGAGGAAAATCTCTCCTGAAACCAGTCACTTTATTGGAGGATGTCACAGAGATGCCCGTGGGTGGCACTAAGAAACAAAATGTAGGCAAGACCAAGATGACAAATGATCCAAATCCTGATTAGAAATCAGGAACCAAACTACAGGACAGGCTCAGTGGTCAAGGGCAGACCTAGCAGTCAAGGACAGACTCTCAGTGGTCAAGGGCAGGCTCAGTGGTCAATGACAGACTCAATGGTCAAGCTAGTAAGAGTTTTTCTGGATGGGATCCCACTGAGTGTATGATGCCCACAGTGTGGCTGCTGCCCACAGGGAGCTCACGCTCCAACTGGGATGACAAGCAGCTGCCTGGGAAATGGCACGAGACCAGGCAAAGCTGACAAGGACTCTTACCCACATTGGCCAAGGTGAGGTGCAGTCGGCCCGTCACCACTGTGTGGACACCGATGGGCTTGACGCTGCCAAAACCAGTCACGTCTCCACTCACCACCATCGTGTCCTGCTCGTATTCAGTCGCCACGACCTCAAGCTCATGTGAGACCTGCACAGCCGGCCGCCCTTGGCGGAGGAGATGCTGCAGAGGAGAAAGGCACCAATCAGAGGGCAGCTGGGGCAGAGTCCACCTTCTTCTGAAAACCTGAGTCCTTGATATCAGGTCTTTTCCACAAATTCTTTAATAAAGTGCAACCTGATTCACTCACTGGGTAAACACTGGGGATGCACAGCCCGCCTCATGCAGCCTCCTCCACGGGGAGAAAGACGGGAATGGAACAACAGAACAAGGCAGTGCTGCTGAGCAAGCCCCATCTCCAGGACAGTGAGAGCGCCAAGGGAGGTCTGAACTGGATCAGATCAGGTCAGAACGAAGATGTGCCTGCAGGCAGGGAAGGCGGGGGACACACCAGGCCCAGGATGCAGAGTACAGAGCCCCAACCCCCCGGCTGGGAGCAGAGGGCTTCACTATGGCTGAAAGACAGGCCAGGGGTCAGGAGGAGGGGTCGTGGGGTGGTCAGAGCCAAATCACAAGGACCTCCGTGCCAGGCCCAGGCTGGTCAGTGCTGAGCGAGAGCAGACGCAGGGCAGGGTCAGGACCTTCCTGACCACAGCTTCTTCCGCTGATCAAGTTGAACCCCTCAGTCCTCTGCCTGAACCCAAAGGCCAGTGCAGCCGACTGGGGGGGATGATGAAACCACACTCTGCCTCCGGCCCAGCTGGGACCCTCTCCCTGTGAGGCCTTGGGAACACGGCCCGACCTCTCAACTAGCGCTTCCCACAAAGAAGGGAAGCGGAAGCGCGGGGCCAGGCCAGGGCCCTGGCTCAAGGAATTCTTGCACTGCTCCCACAGCAGCAAAAGGGCTTGTCTCAAAGTGGAGACACCTCGACCTGCTCCCTCCCTACGGGCCCAGGGGCTTCCAGCTGCTTCTGACTCTGCCGGCTTCGCAGTGCTTGTCCACAATGCCCACAGCCACATACACGGCCATGGTGCAAGGGTCTCGGTGGCTGGACTACCGGAAGACCCCTCTGGAGAACAGCCAGGCAATGCAGGCAGCAACACCCAGCCGTGCCGGGAAGCAAAGAGAAGCCAGCAGAAACGGGACAGTGCTTCTCACCATGAGGCTGCAGCAGCTCCTTTAAAAGCTAACACCTCACAGAGGCAAGAGCACAGGAGGCAGCGGGCCCCTAGTCGCATTCCAGGAAGATCAGCCTTGCCGGCCTCCTGGGGCTGCAGGTCCTGTGGCTCGGCACCTGAGGATCCCACGTTTGCACACCTCTCACTCAGAAATGCCACTTCCAGGCAGTTCTCATCTAGGCAGAGCATGATGGTAAAGGCACCAGCGTCCGAGTCAGAGCTGGGCTCAACACCTGGCCCTGCTGTTGTCAGCGTGACCCTGGGCCTCGGCCTCTGTGCCGGACACAAGGATCTAGGGCTGCGCTGAGGACACGTTCAGTGAAGTGGAGGAGCAGCCAGGCATCGAGGCAGCTGTCCTGCTGCCCTAACAAGGCCAGCACTGCCAGCACCCTCAGGAAATGAGCTCAAGATGCAAACGGGCGTCAGACGTCCACCGTGCTGTCCCGAACAGGAAAGCAGCACCAACACGGCCGACCACAGGGAACGGGGTAACCGCGTCAGAACATACCCACGGCGGCGAGGACGAGTCCATCAAAGGCTAACACAGCGCCTGAACCACCCCGGGGTCTGCAGTCACAGGGGATTTTCCTTCCTTACCCAAATTTTCCATCTTTTCTATATGAATTTTGAAGTTAAGGATTTCTTTATTTTTAAAAAGTAAAATTGAATTTTAAGTTATCCAAGTCTGTTTCAATAAACATAACAGCATTTAAGGGGCTCCTCATGAAGGACAAGATCAAATAACTCCATCTCCAGGTGTGTAGCACAAACGGGACATGAGAGCCCAGCTGGGGATAAAGCAGGAGCCACCAAGGGTCCCGAAGGCTCCACAGCCAGGGTTCCTCTCTGATCCTCCAGTGTCCCAGCACTGCCATGGGCATCTCCCCCGTCCTCCCTCCCTCCGTCCATTCCCCTCTTCCCTCCCTCCCTCCATTCGTTCACTCTCGGCCGTGCAGCACCCACTGCAGCTTAGGACTATGCCGGAGATGGGTCAGCAACCATTCCATCCCACCCTCTAGGCTGTTACCAGCCAGTGTAGGAGATAGACAAGCAATGGCCATGATGACCTCATGAGGCCTACGTCACAAGCCATGTGGGGACTGAGGGTCTGCGATGAAGAATGAGAACAGCAGCCGACACCTACTGGTCCTCACTTGTGTGGACCCCCACCCCAGCAGTTTGTGTGCGTGCAGGGCCCCAGAGGAAGAGGAGCCTGGTGTCAGGGGAGCCATGCACACAGCCCGGCCACTGCAGTACAGAAGCCATGAGCTCTTCACAGTGAAGAGGCGTGGAGGTGCAAGGAGTGACGGGTCTGGATCTGCAGGTCTCAGTGACCATGCCAGCTGCTGCAGGCGCAAGGCTCAGGCAGGGGGACTGAGGAGGGGCTGGAATCCTGAAGGAAACAGCTGGGTGGGATTAAAGAAAAGTGGATGAATATCAAAGAGACTCAGGAGCTGCAGTTACGTGGTGCTGTCTCCTCGCCCACCTCCACCCCAGAGCTGGGAGGAAAACTCTCAGGATGTCACGTCAACAAGTGGGCATGGCCCCGTCCTGGGCCCAGGAGCTGCCACGTAAACTCTACGTTGACTCTCTGGGGTCCCCGTCATGCAACAGAGAAGGCTTGGGGAGAGATCCCAGGGAAGAAGATGGAATTAATGCATGGATTTAGGTTTTAGTATGAGGAGAATGAAAAGCACAATCAGAGAAAGAATTGGATTCTAATACTAATTAGCATTAGAAAAGTACAATTCACTAACTGATAACAGGCACAGGT
The DNA here is from genome assembly GCF_041296235.1 of Equus asinus. Taxonomy (NCBI): domain Eukaryota; kingdom Metazoa; phylum Chordata; class Mammalia; order Perissodactyla; family Equidae; genus Equus; species Equus asinus. Next base: position 109,874,615 of record NC_091794.1, on the reverse strand, counting down.
AACATTTTCACACCCCATCCCTGGATCCCTGGTCCCTTCCTTCCACGCCAGGCCCTCAGGTAACAGGCTGACCTGGAGCTGCTCTCAGGGAATTTACAGCCTCAGGTCAAAGGAACGGAAGGCGACATTACCTGGTAGGTGGGTTTGGAGGAGGAACTGATAACCGAATCTAACCTAGCATTACAGAAGTTAGACTTCGTGAAAATCTTTTCCTTTTGGGAAGGAGAGAATTCAGCAGTGTTTTTAATTTGTGAACAAGAAGCCGAACCACAGTCCAGAGCTGGATGATGATTGACAGTACTGAGCAGACAAACCTGCCCAGGAGGGACGCTCCCCCCTCACTGTGCTCGGCCCACAGGAGACCCGCTACCTTCATCTGCACGGCCGCAGATCCGACGAGGAGCAAGGAGTCACCGTCCCAGACGTCGATCTGCAGGGTCTGCACAGCCAGGTAGTGGGTGAACCAGCGCTGCTCTCCAGGTTTCAGGAATCCAGGATCCACCAGGTACTTCAGCTGGAAGCCGGGAGACCCTGTTCAAAGAGGCCCCAGACAAGTGCAGAAGTAACTGGAGTCATTTATCATCTTTACACTTTGAAGAGATTTCTGCTCTGGTCCTGATTACTAATTTCTGCTTCCATCATAGCTACAGTTTAATAAGCACATTAATCAAAAACACCATAAAGTATCCAAATTAACAACAAAATGAAGAGTCGTGTTCAGCAGACTACGTTTCTTTCCAATACATACAATAAACTCCACCCAAAATAAAATTTATGGTTGTCGCCAAGTCCCCGTGACACAGTCCACACTGGACGAGAATAAACGTGGTGGGCTGGCAGGGACTTTATTATTCTGGGCGCACGGGATTCAGGGAGAAATGCAGCCCAGGTCTGTTGGCACCGGGACGGTCACACACACGCAGAGCTTGAGCTGAGATCGAGCTCAGCACACGCTGCTCAGGAGCCCCAGAGCCCCCACCCCACGCCCCAGGGGACCCAGGCCCCTCCAGGGCTCACTCCAGGCTCCCAGGCTTATTACTCAGAGACGGGACCAGACTGCGGCCCCTCCTTCATCTCCTCCAAGTGGCGTCGTCATTAATTCTAAACTGACAAAAGTGCCACTGAAATCACCGTCAGTTAAAGTGTCAGAACAGCCACGCTGGGGAGCACATTCAAAACAGCATCTTCCCCCTTCCTATCAGAAATGTGACAACATTCATGAAGCCCTGATGAGGAGAACACTGGCTCTGGGGAGGGAGGGCAAATGTGTACTTGGCCCCATGAGGCCCCGGGCTGAGGTCCTCACCCTACTCCAGCCACTGCAGCCCACGGGCGCCCACACGGCAATGTCCCCTCTGCTCTCCTCAAGACCAGATGGCACTTTCAGCAGAAGAAGGGAAACAGGCCCGGATGGGGACACAGCTCTGGGGGCTAGAGGGGAGGAGGGCCCCCGGTGGGCTGAAGGGAAACGGAGCGAGGCCCAGCTCCAGCCACAGCGGGATCACGGGTGGGGGCACCTCACAGAGTGGAGGCACAGGAAGACGTGAGGAAGAAGGCGGGGGGAGGGGGGAACCTGGCAATGACATCATGCAGTGGCAGGCCAGCCCCCAGCATTGCATCTCAAGTGACCAGACCAAGTCACAGGGCCAGCGGAGGCCAAGAACACTCATGGGCCAGCTCTAGAACTAAGTAGCCCGTGGCGTCTCGTCAGTCTCACAAGACCCACTTAGAGACAGGCGCCCTGTAGCTGGTTCCCCAGAGGCGCAGTGGGACTGAAACAAGTGCCCGTGAGTGGCAAAGCCCACGCTCGCGGCACCAACCACACAGCTCCACCGCCAGGCCCGCCGGGACTGCAGGGAGGGCGAAGCTTGAGCACCGAGCTCCACAGTGCTCAGACTCCTGGCTCAAACAGGCAGAACAGATTTGAACTCTGTGGGCCGACATCCCAAATGACACCTACGGACACCCTTCCCTGGGTGCTGCCCACATTCCACCTCCAGCGTCTCCCAGAGCCACTGATCCACCACCACTGGGCTCTCCACCCAGAGATCTACTTGCACCCAAACGCAGCACGGCCCAACTGGGCCCTGCATCTGCTCCCCAAGTCAGCTGCTCCTTGCCTCATCCCAAACTGCCCCACAACGCCCAGCTCGCCGGCTCCTCCTGCTGCACCATCGCTAGCCCATCAGCTGCCAGGTCCTTTCAGTACGACCATTAATTCACAGTCAGCCAGGGTGACGGTGCACTGAGCGCTCTGGGGGCGACACTGACAGCATGGGGGCCATCCTAGTCTGGGCACCGTCACAAGCCCCTCATGCTGGAGCCTCCCAGTTCTTCCCCACTGCAGGCTCAGACAACCTGCTCCTCAGTGGTTTTTCCCTGAGGTCCAAGCTCTGCACAGTCCATCCCACAGCACTGCCAAAGCGCCCACAAAGGGAACACTGTGTCATCTCCCTCCACTCAGAAGTCCATGCTGGTGCTGACTCAACCCAGACAGACTCCCAGGGGCAGTGGCGCCTCCGCAGGGTCCACTCAGGCTCCCGAGCTTACCTCCCTGGCCCCTTCACAAACACCATGCCCCAGCCCAGCTGGGTCCTTACTGGGCCTCAGTCCAGCCCCACTCCCATGTCCGAATCTGGTAGCTGCTCCTCCTCTGGCTAGATGGTCCTTCCCCACCCCTCTTCTCATTCTCCACGTCTGCATCATGACTCACAAACACCTGCTCTGTGAAGCATCCACATTCCCTCAGATGACAGACACGAGGACACTCAAGTCTACAACTCATGATGACTGTACAGCAGCTACAAATATAAGGAGCAAATAACCAAGCAGACATCTAAGGATGCAAGGGGAACCGACGAAAACACAGTGATAGTAGAGACTGACTGACCACTCTCCTTCCAATGCAGGTCATGGAGCGATAAGTAAGAATACAGAAGACCAGACCCGCCAATCCATAAGATAGAGCGTATGCATATGCATCTAACTCTGAACCCCAATAATAGAGACTACATCTTCTCAAGTGTATCAGAACACTAATAAAAACCGACTGTATATTACACCACAAAGAAAACCTAAATATGCTCCATAAGGCAGAAATAATACAAACAATATTCTCTGATCACAATGCAACAAACTGGAAATTAGAAACAATTTCTAGAAACAAATTTATATACTTACTCTTAAATAATTCTGTCAAAGGGAAAACACAATTAAAACAGATTTTCTTGAAAATACTATTTATCAGAATCACCAAAACATAAAGCAACAACCAAAGGAAAATTCATAGCCTTGAATACTTTATATCCATAAAAACAAAAGAATTAAAATAAACGAATTAAGCAACTCAAATAAATTAGGAAAATAACAATAAAGAAAATCAAAAAGCCAAAGGAAGGTAATAATAAAGACAAATGCAAAATTTAATTGATCAGAAAACAGCAAAGCTTATAGGAGGCAAAAAGAAAGACACGGAAGGAGAAATGAGCAAATAAAGTCATGACTGTTCTTGAGCAGGACAGCTGCCATCCTACAAGTGCAATTCTCTCCACGTTAACCTTTGAGCTCACCAGAACCCCAATCAAGAGCCTAAAAAGTTCATATGGAAAACTAAACAAGCAGGAATGTCCAGGAGAACCCTGCAAGGAGGAGCACAGTGGTGGGGGGTGGAGCTTACCAGAAATCAGAACAACATAAGGCTCTGACAGCACGACAGTTGTGCGTGGACAGACAGACAGTCTGAGGAAGAGCTGGCCAACCCAGCTGTGAGCTCAAAATGGCTTTCATATTTTCAAATGGTTGTAAAAAAAAAAAAAAAAAGAAAAAAGATCCCATAGAGATTATATGAGACGCAAAAAGTCTGAAATATTTACTATCTGGCCCTTAACAGAAGTGTGCCAACCTCTGGTTTAATGGAACAAAAGAGAAAATCCAGACATAAACCCAAGTATTAAAAAAATGTTGGTATAGGGGCCAGCCTGGTGGTGCAGCGGTGAAGTTCACACATTCCGCTTCGGTGACCCGGGGTTCGCTGGTTTGGATCCTGGGTGCGGACATGGCACCACTTGTCAAGCCATGCTGTGGCAGGTGTCCCACATATAAAGTAGAGGAAGAGGGGCACGGATGTTAGCTCAGGGCCAGTCTTCCTCAGCAAAAAGAGAAGGCCCGGCGGCAGATGCTAGCTCAGGGCTAATCTTGCTCAGAAAAAAATAATGTTGGTTTATGATACAGGTGGCTCTCAAGTTACTAAAGAAAAAGATGGACTTTTTTAATAAATGGCAGTGGGTCAACTGGATAGACATTTAAAAAAAGATAAAACTGGATCCACGTCCCATCACACAGCAGGATGAACAAATAGATCAGAAACCTAATGCAAAAGGAAATCTACATGTCCTGGAAGAAAACATGCATGACTGTCTTTACGAGCTGGGAGAGGAGAAAGCCTCATCCAGGGCTCAGGAATCTAGAAGCAATAAAAGAAAAGATGGACACATTAGACTACATAAAAATAACACTTTACACAGCAAAACCCACCGTAAACAAGTAAAAAGACAAATGACAAAGAAGGAAAACATATTTGCAATTTACATCACAGGCAACAGTTAATCTCTCCAATAAATAGAGCTTCCCCCAACAGAGGACAAAATAGACTAACAATCTGATAGAAAAATGGGGAAAGATATGAATAGAAGTTTGCAGATAAATAAAAACAAATATCAAAGATGCTCAACTTCATTCATTCCAAGAGGAATACAAATTAAAACTTCAGTAAGATCCATCTCATATCAATCAGACTGTAAAAATCCCAAACTTTAACCACACCTTCTGTGGGCAAGCCCTGAGCACACAGGAGCCTCACGCATTGCCAGCAGAGCACGGAGAGGTCACATGAGAACAAAGGGGAGGCAGCCCTGTCTATCAACATCACTGAAGCCTGGATCCCAGAATCCCAGTCCTAGCAATCTGCCCTAAAAACACAGCTCTGTACACAGAAACATGAGGTTACTAATTGCTGCATTATCTGAAATAGCAAAACCCTGGAGGCGACCCAAACATCCCTCAGCAGGACACGGGTTGAACGAACCAGACAGAGCATGCACCCAGTGCAGTATGACGCAGCTGCAAAACCAATGCAGCTGATTTCCACAAGGAGGGGGTCTCAGGATATGGGTCCTGAAAGAAGCAACGTGACAAGAGCGTATTTTTGGTGTATATTTGGTGTGCTACCTATTGAATAAGAAAAAAAGGAAAAATAGAAATATAAATATTTGCTTATTTTAAAAAAACAAAACAAACAAAAACACTAGAAGGAGAAGCCAGAAACTAAAAGCCTGGTACCTCTGGGAGGCTGAGCAGGGCAGGATGCTCTGAGGGAAGGAGAGTTGAAGAGAGCCTGAAGTACACATTTGACTACAGTTTTACATTTTGAGTCTTGTAAATATTCACAAAAATTAAATCAAAAAGGAAAGAAAGCAAACACAAAACTGAAAACAAATTGAAACAAATGAACCTGACCAAATATCAAATTGGTAACCTGACTCCACAGAGAGAACACTCGCAAGGGCTTTGCTCACACTAAACTAGCGCTCCCTCCCCGGCGGATACGGCCCAAGGCCAGAAGAACGCAAGGAAGGCTGACCTGTCATCAACACATGCATCGTCAGTACTAACATCAGCAGTGTAATTCTGAAAATACGTTACATAAATTGTAAGAGAAGTGAATAAGTAAATATATTATCAGGAACCACGATTTTCAGGGTAAGAAAAAAGAGATACAAATAAAATATTTTAAGGAAAAAATTCTAAATCTGCATTAGAAATATCAACATGAACTCAGGTTTTAATACACATTCCCTTGCTCTGCCCAGTGAAAAGCCTAGAAGCCGAAGCACCCCAGATCTTGATCTCTAAGAAGACTCCCCACTCAGGAGCCAGGCTCAGAGGAGAAACGGCCGATCCAGGCCTGAGGCCAAGAAAGTACTAGGTGAGCCCGGGACTCCGCACCGTTCCAGAGGCAAGGCCGTGCCCAGGGACCAGTCGGGGCATGTCAACAGACTCACAGGTCACACTGGCCAAATGGGGGAATTAGAGCATCAAAAAGTAGTAACAGCGACTACAACACAACGAATAAGTAAAGATCCAAGAGATCAGAGTGATACTCAAAAGACACAACAGAAAACAAAAACCAGACACATTAAACCTCGCCTGTCACCACTGGAGGAACTACTACAATAACTTCGTACTCTGAAAATTGGAAACTAAAGGGAAAATATTAAACATTTGTTCTGTCTCTTTTGGAGGGCAGATAAGTAGTTCACCCCTGGTTGATAAGGGAAAGTTCTTTTTTTATAGAAGAATGTCGGCTAATAAAAGGAGGCCAAATATAGAATTATGAAAATTACCATTTTGAAAACTCTTATTAAGTAACTGATCCATGCAAAGCTCAGCCAAGGACGTTGAGAGAGCAGGCGAAAGGTTGTTGGGTCAGAGATTCACATGAAGCCAAAGAGCAGCCCTCAGAACTCTGCGCTGAGAGCAAAGCGGAGACGCCGCTGTCTCCCCTGGAGACGTCTGGGGCAGGTGCCTTAACCAAGTGACCAAACCAGCACCCCAACAATGCGACGTCCTGACCGTCAAAGCTCCCGAAGGGATGCCACATGAAGCATGTGGTACTGACAATGAAGTGTTCATGCCAAATCCGGAATCAGACCTAGCCTACAGCTTAAACCCCCAGCGCACAAGAACTACCAGAGATGAACAAGATCAGCAACATGAGGGAACCTTCAGATACACAAAGAGCATGGGACACTCCACAAGACAATCTGCATGATCTCTTCAAAAAGTCACTGTCACTGGAAAAAAAAGAAGAATGCAGGGGACAATTCCAGATGAGAAGAGATTAAAGAGAAAATTACCAGTGCAATCCATGGACCTGGATTGGATATCGAAGCAAAAAGAAATAGCTATAATGCACATATGGGGGAAATAGGAAATTTTACTATGAAATCCTGATTATCTTAAGTATGAGAGTAGAATTGTGCACACAAAAGGGCGTCCCTGTCTTTAAGTAATACACATTGCTGTATTTAGAGGTGAAGTGTTACCACGCCTGCAACTTATGTCCAAATGATTCTGAGGGAAAAAAAGACAAACAACTAGTTAAAGCCAGTACTTTCAATGCACTGACACACTTTCTGTAGGTGGGGACACAAGAAGAAGAGTCTTGGAGAAGGCACAGGAGGGGTGCTGGTCTGCTGCTTCCTGGCTGGGACAACCCTGGACAGAAGGCAGATGAGACCCCTTCAGAACAAGAGATGCTCTTGGCTGACCCAGAACTCAATGACTCCAGCTCAATGACACAGGGAGGAAGACCCCACTAGACAAAAGCATCGAGAGGAACATGTTAGAAAAACAAAATTCCAGGCCAGAAAGCAAAGGGAACAAAAAGGAAGGAACACACTGCGCATATGGTGGAGAAGGACGGGACCCACACAAGCAGAGGACACCACAAACTCAGCCAAACCTTCCTGAAAGGCAGGGACAGGAGTAAGAGAGGAGCCCCAGGGGCACACCCTACTCCTGAAGAAAAGGACTTCTGCTCACAGCTTGGGACATCAAACCAAGGAGCTTGGGGCAGAGGCAGCCACCAGGCCCACAGGCTGTGGGTTCCGGAAGCTTCTGCTCAGGAGGCTGCAGGTTTCTCCCACTGGACCAGATCTCCTCTGGCGGACGTGTAAACTGGTACAAGCACTGGGGAAAACCGCTTGGCAAATTTACTAGAGCTAAGCACGTGCTACCCTTTGACCCCGCAATTTCACTCCTAGGCACACACCCAACCCAAACGCATGCACGTGTGCGCCAAAGAACGTTCAGAGCAGCATTATTCAAAAGAGTCAAAAGCCATGGGGCTGGCCCCTTGGCCAAGTGGTTAAGTTCGTGCACTCCGCTGCAGGCGGCCCAGTGTTTCGTTGGTTCGAACCCTGGGCGCGGACATGGCACTGCTCATCAAACCACGCTGAGGCAGCGTCCCACATGCCACAACTAGAAGGACCCACAATGAAAGAATATACAACTACGTACTGGAGGGCTTTGGGGAGAAAAAGGAAAAAGATAAAATCTTAAAAAGAAGAGTCAAAAGCCAGAAACTATTGCAATGCCTGGGAACAGCAGAATGGATAAATACTGTGGAATACTCAGACAACGGATTTCTATACAACCAAGACAAAGGATGAACTGCTGCTATATACAGCAACACGGACGAACCTCACATATGCTGACACATAACGTTAGCAGAAGTTGTTAGATCCAAAAGGGTACATGCAATATGATCCCATTTAAGTTCAAAACAACAGGCAAAACTGATCTGCAGTGACAGAATTCAGAGGAGCGGCTCCCGTGGCGGAGGTTAACGACTGGGGGTGGGAGGTGAGGCACGACGGAGGCCTCTGCGTAACGTTCTACAGCCCTCTCTGGGTTGAATGGTAGTTATGCACATGTTCACTTTGTACAAATTACACCTTTTATAAAAATTAACTGAAAATGGATCATAGACCTAAATGTAAAACACAAAACTATAGCACTCCCAGAAGATAACAAAGGACAAAACCTAGGTGACCTCGGGTTTGGTGATGACCTTGTAGATACAAAAGCATGATCCATGAAAGAAATAACTGATAAGCTGGATCTTCATTAAAATGAAAAACTTCTGCCCTTGAAAGAAACTGCTAAGAGAATGAAAAAAGCAAGCCACAGACTTGGAGAAAATATTTGCAAAACACACATCTGATAATGAACTTGTATGTAAAATCTACAAAGAACGTTTAAAATACAACAATAAGGAAACAAACAACCCAGTTTAAAATTGGGCCAAAGATATGAACAGACACTTCACCAAAAAAGATATATAGATGGCAAATAAGCATGAGAAGAAGGGCCACATCATACGTCATTAGGAAACTGCAGATTGAAATAACAATGAGATATCATTATACACATATTAGAACAGCTAAAATCCAAAACACTGCCCAAAAACTGAACAAAACTAAACCTACTCTTACCACATGACCTAGCCATTGCACTTCTAAGTATTTAACCAAAGGAGGCGAAAATTTACATCTACACAAAATCCTAAACAACAATGTTTATAGCAGCTTTATTCATCGTTGCCAAAAACTGGAAGCAGCCAAGATGTCCTTCAGTAGGTAGAAGGATAAATAAACTGTGCTCCATCCAGACAATGGAGTATTATTCAGCGCTAAAAAGACATGAGCTTTCAAACCACAAAAAGACATGGAGGAACCTTAAATGCACATTGCTAAGTCAAAGAAGCTAGTCTGAAAGAGCTATATACTATACAATTCCAACTGTATGACATCCTGGAAAAGGTAAAACTATGGAGACAATGAAAAGATCAGTGGTAGGCAGGGGCTGGGGGAGAGGGGATGAGTAGGTGAAACACAGGGGAAACTTAAGGCAGTGAAATCGTTCTGTCTGACACTGTAACGGCAGATATATGATGTTATGCATTTGTCAAAATCTATAGAATCTACAACACCAAGAGTAAACCTTAATGTAAACTATGAGCTTTAGGGGCTGGCCCGGTGGCGCAGCAGTTAAGTTGGCACATTCCACTTCAGAGGCCCAGGGTTCGCCGGTTTGGATGCCAGGTGTGGACATGGCACTGCTTGGCAAGCCATGCTGTGGCAGGCTTCCCACATATAAAGTAGAGGAAGATGGGCATGGATGTTAGCTCAGAGCCAGTCTTCCTCAGCTAAAAGAGAAGGATTGGCAGCAGAGGCTAGCTCAGGGTTAATCTTCCTCAAAAAAAACTATGAGCTTTAGTTAATAACAATGCCTCAATATTGGTTCATCGATTCTAACAAGCGGACCACGGTGACACAAGATGTGGATAATAGGGGAGACTGTGGGGGCAGGGAGTATACAAGAACTCTCTGTACTATCAGCTCGATTTCTCTATAAATCTAAAACTGCTCTAAAAATAAAATCCATTAATTTAAAAAAATTCATGGAACTGTACACTTTGTTGTATGCATGTTATATTTCAACAACAAAAGAAAAGAGATCCTAAGTGAGGTTCATGAGAGACTCAGTGCTGGACTGATGCAGCTTTGAAGGCTTGGGGAACCGTGCCCATCCAGAGAGGACCCCCAAGCTTGCCCATCGAGGGAAGACCCCCCAAGCTTACTCATCCAGGGAGGACCCCCCCAAGCTTTAGCTGCTGAAGGAAGCCCAGATTTGCCCAGGCAGAGGGTACCCTTGGCTGAGGCTCGGCTGTGTAAGAAATGGAAAAGGACTTTTTTTTTGGACTTCAACTTAAGAATTTTGGACTCTGAATTTTAATTCATGACAAGAAAATTTGACTTTGGAGTTTAATTTCTTCGGACTTCAAACTGCTAGGAAATTTAACTTTTGGACGATTTCTCTCTGGGAAAGTCATAACGGAAAGGGGTTGGTATTCAAAGCAGGAGCATCTCTAAGTGGTTGGCCTTTTTTACTGAATTATCTTAACACTATCATTTAACCTCATTACAGAACCTCTGATGAGCTACACTGGGTAAAGCGATTGGAGAGAATTTAGAATGGGAGATAGAAGAGGGAATGAGTTTTCGGCAATGGGTGCTAAATCAGCACGTTATTCGGATCCATTCCAGAGCCTTCCGGGAATGTAAGCTCAACTGTCCAATGGTCCCGGGAGGTTTGGCAAAGCAAAGGCAGTTGGGTTGGGAGACGCGGTCCCAGCAAGGTTGAGAAACTACCCTGGTGGGATCTGGTCACAGCTCGGGCTGCCCAGAGACTCAATGCTTAGGCCTAGTGAGTGGAGAGAACACCCGGGAACAAGGCAGGAGAAGGCCCTTCTCCAGCCCGTGCTTCCCTGCAGAGGGACCTCATGTGCCCGCCCCCTGCACAGCGCACTCTCCTCCCAGCTCAGAGCAGCTCGTCAGCTGGAGGGTTGGGGGAAGGAACAGGGCCTGAGCTGCTCACCCTTCCCCTCTATCTTCTTTTCAGATTTGCCCACAGGAAGAGAGGATGTTAGGGTCCACAGGCAAGCAGGGGTCGGCAGCTCTGCCCCAGGGCCTGAGGCTAGCTGCTGCCGTCCAGCCCCACCTCTGCCTGCAGCAAAGTCCATCCAATCAGGGGTGAGTGCCTGCAAGTATGTCTAGCTCTCGGACTACCCACAGGCCCACGACAGCTGACTCTCGATTGACCTGCCCTTGGGAAGGGAAGGAGCATTACCTGTGCACCTGTGACCTCTCGTGCCCACAATTTGGCTGACCCCGTCTACTGCTTCTTTGTTTTCTAAGCATTAATGTTCATTTTTTAATTTCTACTTTTATTGGGTTTGTTCTGTTTTATTCACCAAACTTCTTGAGTTGAACAATTACATCAACAATTACATCAGTATCTTAAAATTTTGATACTTTCTTCTTTCCCAATATAAGCATTTAAAGCTGTAAATTTTCCTGTAATTACCATTGTATTTGCATCTCATTAGTTTTGATATGCAATATTATTCTGTCATTCGATTTTAAATAGTCATTTCCATTTTGATTTCTTCACTGACCTACAGAATAATTAAAAGAATGTTTTAAAAGTCAAAAAAAAAATCAAGTTTGGAGCTTTTTGGGGAGAAGGAGTGACTGATTTCTGACCCTGTGGTGTTATGGTCAGAGAATGCCATAAAATAAGATTTGACATAGACTCCCTTGGTATGTGGTAATATATGCTCCGTGGCCCATATACGCACATATATCTATGAATGATCAGTTTTTATGTTTCTAAGTATGCTTGAAAATGATGCATACTCTCTAAATTGGTTGTATAGGTTTTATAAGATCATCCTTTTAAACTATAATTATAATATCCTTAATTTTTTTCTGTTTGATCTAAGAATTTACTGAGAGAGGTGTGTCACAATCTCCTACGACTGTAGGGTTGTCAGTCTCTCCTTATAAAGCCCCTCGGTTTCTCCTTTTATTTGGAGACTGTGTGTGTTGGACGTTCACAGACTCTGAACTGTTTCTTTTCCCAGTGAATCATCCTCTTGATTATTACTCAATAGCCTCTTTATCCCAAGCTCTGCATTCGCCTTTGTCTCTTGTCTGATGTTAATATTGTTAAACTACTTTCCCTTGGTTCGTATTTTAATAAGTCTTTTTCCACCTGTTACTTTCTACTCAGGAGGCAGCAGTAATTCAGATCCCGACTCTGTCCCTTACGAGCCATGTGACTGGCCAAAGACAAGACAACTGACCATCAATAAAAATAACAACATATTTGGTCTGTTTTGATCCCCTGCCATTTAAATCCCTTAGTTCATAATGATACCAGAAAAAAGATCAATGGCCTCACCCTTGAAGGATGCTGGGAACTGTCTCACTATTCTGAAAACTAGTAAATGAAAGAGAAGAATCAAGCTTTCTTCTACCTTTCCCATATGAACTGCACCTCAAGGTAACCACAGAGCGGATATGGGTAAGTTTCTCTTTATGGAACCACTCCAGCAGGGCTCTAGAAGTAAAATGTCACCACCATGCAACCTCGAATGACATAATCAGTCTGCAAGCAGCAGTCCTAATGGCCACAGACGCTGCCTAAAAAGCAGCAACGAGACGTCATGCTGTGCAGCACCAGCACAGAGAATCCTGCCCAACAAAAAGCACACACCTCATCACGCATCTAGAGCTGACTCCCAATTTACAGGACACGGAGAGAAGCACCTTGAGTGTCACCACTGGGACACAAACATAGCACAGCCTGCGGGAAGCTCCACGGGGCAAGCAACATGGCTCCTTCAACACAAGAACTGAAACGCAAAGAGGGGACGGAATGGTGGTGGCAACCACAGAGAGAAAGAGACTTGAGAGGCACACTGTTCTGACAGGTGGACCCGACTGAGATCCTGACTTGAACAAACTATTAAAAAATTGTATGAAGTTATTGGGAAAATCTTAACATTGGCTAAATATTTGATAATATTAAGGAATTATTACTAATTTTCAGATGGGATAATTTTATTGAGCTCACATTTTTCAGAAAAGACTCCTTAGTTTTTTAGATAAACACAAGGAAAAATTAATAGAATTATATAATTTCCAGGCTTTGCTTCAAAACAGCCCCGATCTGGGGAGGGCCACGTGGGTGCATGGTGCACGACTGTTGGAGGGGAGTGGCGGGACCCTGATCCGCTACACCACCCTCTCAGATTCTGTGTGCGTCTGCAATTGTGGGTTGTGCGATATTATTTCTAATAGTAAAATCCACGAAGGCTCGCGCTGAGCTTCTCCCTGTGCCAGGCGCGAGCACTCACCAGCGTCATAGGAGCCGTCCTTCTCGATCAGGACGAGCAGGTGCGACAGGGGGCCCAAGCTGGTCTTCCCAGTCCCGTCCAGCTCGACCAGCTGCAGCCGCGGCGTTGTCGTGGGGGGGAAGCGGTAGAACTGGAAGGTGAAGCGCACGGTCTTCGGCCACGGCAGCCCCCAGCGGCCCTGTGACACTCTGAACCCGACAGCAGCTCGGCATTAGTCCAGCGTTCGCCGCAGAGAACCACGCTCTCGTCACACGCACACTGGTGCACAGAATGCCTGGGCGCCACAGCAAGAGCCCACCTCCCTCACCCACACGGACAGCACTCCGTGACCTTGGGGAGCCCACTGGACACCAACCCCTTCAGCTCTGGCTGGAGAGCACTGCTCTCAGAGCTGCACGAACACCCGAGAACCAGCCAACACACTGGCTACATTTTAATCAAGGACCACAGAAGATGGAACAAAGCAGGTTTTACAGCATCTGGAAATGGCTGTGAGTGGGTCCTAGCCAAACTAAAATTAAAAAGGATGGCATTCCTTAATCTAATAAGACCTGGGCATAGAGACTTCTGCCAGGCAAGAACCACACAGAAGTTTTTATCAGTGCAAGAAATGTAAAAGACAGTAAAGGTGAACAGACAGAACACTCAAGAATGTACCTGCTGAAGGCAAGAAACTGCAGCACTATTTCGTTGCTTTGTAGACAATCTGATTCTTCCTTTTGAGGGTTGAATTTCACAGGATCTGCAGGGTTTACAGCCTCGGCTGGTTGCTTATTGGCATCCAGAATCTCAGGAAAGCCGGAGGATTGCAGGAGCACCAGCGAGGCTCGCGAGGGCTTACTCCCAGAGCTGAAACAGAAAGACCTCCTCAGTCAGCCTCCAGGAGAGGCCGGGAGAGAGTGGGACCTGGACACTCACCTCTCCGGGGAAAGCCTGTTGTTGAGAGAGTCAAGTGGTCTTGATGGCACAGCACCTGCCCGAGTCCCTCCCACCCCCACCCCTCACCTCCTGGTCTGGGCTCCCACGATGACCGGGGCGTGCACAGGTGTGAAAGGCAGCTCCCGCAACTGCTCAGCGACGGACATTGCCAGGACTGAGGACGTCTGGCTCAGGTCAGCCTCCAGGTGAGAGATCCTCCCCTGCAAGGGGAGCTCCTGCTGAATAAAACAAGGCCCCAGGTGAGGCCAGCAAGGATCCCAACCTCTAACGACCAAGGATGCTTGGACGTGGGGTTCGGCAATGAACTGCCTGTCAGGGTAGTGGCTTTAGCAACTTACCGCCTGGGCCAGGGAGGGCTCAGAGCCCAGTCGCTGCGAAGAAGAGCGTGTGGCCGAGCGGCGCTGGGCCTGGGGCTGCGGGGAAGCCGCTAGCTGGGAAAGCGACAGCTGAAGGGAGGAAAGCTTGGGTAAGATGATAAAATGCACCCCAGTAATTTCAGGAAGCCCCGCTCACACACATTGGCACACACCCATTAGAAGGAAGGAGGCCTCTGGATGCAGCCACAGAAGGTAGTGAGGTCTGCAACCTGCTAAGCGGCTGCTCTGGAACCAACACCTGTCTAATTTCCTTTACTCTAGTTATCCAGATGCAACTGTGATCTCTCTCAGGTCCAAATATTTGAATGAAAATATTATTACAAGGAAAAGTAAGTGGAAAGGGGGAAAGGGCCGGGGACACCAGGTTCTCTGCCACTCCTGGGCTGCGGGCAGGCTGTTGGTTGAACCTCTCTGGGTCTCGCCTCCATCCCTGGACTGAACATCTCCAAGACCCCTTCCCCTTCTCACCCCTGAGTGCCTATGACATGAACCTCCCTGGTCAGGCAGTGACCACAGTGGCAGCCACTGCGGCTCTGGAGACAGAGCTGGGATGGAACCCACGCCGCCACAGCATTATCGTGTGACCAGGGCAAGTCACCTAAGCTCTTCTTGCCTCAGTCTCCTCACCTGCAAAATGGAGACAATAATAGCACCTGAGTCACAGGACTATCGTGAGAAGTAAACGAGAATTCACAGACAGGGCTTGGCAAGGGGTAAGCCTTCTATAAATGGTACAACTACTTGGAAAACGAACGCTGCGCTAAAACGCTGGGGGAGGGACGGAGGGTCCACACTCTGCTGAAGAGCCATCCCCAAATCCCGGGCTCTGTCTGTAAGGTACACGCCATACACGGGACATCTGCCGTCCATGGAGAAGCACTCGCACATGAGGAGATGTCGAAAGCGTGGATGAGGGGGCGTGAACGAAGGGCGACCTTGGCGGCATCTTCAGGGAGCAGAGAAGATCTCAGGGTCTGCCCAGCTCCCTTCAGAGCCTTTCCTGCCCCTGGAAGTGGGAAGGGCTGTTCTGTGGTCCCTGACCTCTTAGGGGTAACATGGAAACTGCAGGAGGGAAAGCGCTGCACCAGGCCAGCAGGAAACCTGGGAGGCTGTCCCCAAACATGTGTCTTCAGGCCAACACGACATTCACTTCTGATCCGGTTTCCAAGCTGCACGTATACACTAACCACTTTCTGAGACAGCCTTTGATACTGAATTATTCAGCTTTTCTGGAAAGTTAATTCCCAGGGTGATGCAGGCAGACAACTTCATCAGGAGGACAAGCCAACTCTGACCTCGTTCAAAATCACGTGGCCAGAGCCAGTCTGGAGCCATGGGAGAGCCCCTTGACCTGCTCAGGATTCCAGGGTGCGGTGGCAGCACCCTTCTTTCCACTCAAAAATGCTTGCCCGTGGAGAGGACACTTGCCTTCTGAGAGGCATGCTCAGCAGGCCAGGCCCCTGTCAGCTACAGCCCCGCCTCCACCAGCACCAGCTGCTCAGCCTACAGGCCGGCGCTGCCCCAGGGGCTGGTGACAGCCAGGCACCTTCTCCTGGCAGAGACAGCGGGAGAGGAGGGGTGAAGGCAGCACCTCGATGTCTCAGGAAAAAACAAGGGCTGTTCAGTCCTGAAAGATTCTCCACCATGAGATGTAACTGCCAGGGAGAATATGTCATTTTTAAAAGTGTTGAAACACGCCTTCGATGGCAAACTGGAGGATCACTAATCATCACCGGAAGCCATGACCCTAAGGGACAGGAGGGAGACTGAGGACAGCCAACCATCCCAGCCAGCAGCTCCTCCCCTTCTGGCTTGCCAGGACCCTTCCCAGCCCCAAGAAAGCAAACAGGACATCGACTGTTTTTAAAGATGCAAAGAGAACTCTCCTGCACCTGGAGCATTAAATAATTGATTTTGGAATTCTCAAACAGGTCTCTTGGGCCTGGACTTACCCCTGGTCCCACCGGCGAGTCCTGGGGAGTGGTGAGCGCCTGGGGCAGTGGCACTGGCGGGCCTGGGGAGAAGCACATGGGGACAGAGAAGGGGGCGTCAGCCTCAGCGGGGCCCAGGGCACCCCGCACCCAACTCCATCAGGGCCCAACACATCTCCCTGGGCTGTAGGTGGTGCTCCCGCTCAGAGCTGTGCTGCCCAAACACTAAGCAGTTTGCAGAAGACGTGGGCGCACGAGACAGATCACGGCAGCCCCCTCAGTCAGCGCCTCAGAGAACGGTACCTGAGCTTGACCTGCTGTCACCCCAGCCCCCCAACTTCGCACAGCCGATGGTGTGGTCTCACTGAGAGTTGGCTTAATGAGAGGTGAAAGTTGTCGGACACTTAAAAGTTCTCTAACGTGCCCACCCTGTTGCTTTCCCATCTTTCGTCTGCTCACGCATCCTGCCTTCAAAGAGCCAGGCTCTGATGTCTGCCTGGGCTAGTGCTTCCCTGGCTGGGGCCGACTTCTTGTTTTGTTAAGTCAGAAACTTCTGAACAGAGGCCCGCGGCAGACGTTGTCAGCCGGGCTCACGTTGCACTCCATCACCCCGGTTCTCCAGCCCTCACAGCCCCACCAAGGCCTGAGCAGCACGGTCTGTCCTCTGAGTCCGTCACTCTAGGTGTGAGCATGTCAGTACCAGGAACAGTCCAGGCCAGCCCCTCATGCAGCCCCCTGAAGAAGGGCCCAAGGGTGTCCTTTGACCTTGGGGATGCCAGCCTGGTTCCAGATGGGTCCAAGGTGCCCATCTACAGAGCGAGCAGCGTCCTCCCACAGGACCATCCCCACCTGCCCAGCACTGTCCCCACACAGCGGCACAGGGACAAGCAGGGCTGGTGTTTGCCTGTGCTGCTTCCGCCTCCCATCCCCGAGCCACGCAGAAACCTCAAGGCAGAACAGCCCCCAGGGCTCCCGGGCCCTACACTCCCGCACAGGAGCCCCAGGCATCTCTCAACTGAGTCTCCAAAACCTCCCACACTGCCCACACTGTTGTCTCATGATCACTTCAAAATTACTGCTCTTCTTCCGCCTTCACCTACAACGGCACTCTCTCCAGTCTGGCCCCCCACCCACTCGAAGACCCGGGTACAACTCATCTGGATTCCCTGAGGACCACAGCCCATCTCCAGCCCTTGGGGCCACACCCTGACCCACTCATCATCGTCCCCTTCATGAACACCGGACTCTGTCTGCAGGGCATGGACACCACCCACTGCTGGACTTTAGGACAGCCAAGACCCCGACAAATCAAGGCCCTCCCCCAGGAAGACTAGTCCTGCCTCCCGACACCCTCATGTGTCCCTGACCGCCCACCTGTGGCTTTCTCTCCCTTCTCTGTTGCCTCTGCTGCTGAAGTCCCCACACAGCCACATCTAAGCCCTGGAACAGGCAGGCACCAATGATGTACATCAAGCCAACGAAGTGCTCAGAGCTCCCTGTGCCCTGAATCCCACAGCACACAGCGAGGGTGGGCACAGAGTGGGCACTCAGTTCCTACTGACCAGCCAACTGAGCCACGGGGGTCCATGATTTTAGACGCTGTACCCTCTGTATAGAGAATGCCCAACGACTTCCTGTGCCGCTCTGCATCACAACAAAAAGAAAATAACAGCAACAAAGACTTTGTCCCCCAAGGAGGAATCCAACACATAAAGCGCCACCCTTGACCTGGCCCTGCTGCACCCACAGGGCCGACCCACCACCCAAGCCCTTCCAGCTGTTTCAGAAGCCACTGGAGAAGGTGCCGCAGGCTCAGCACAGACTGAGGGACCTGCGGAGGAGGAACAGGGGGCAGCGACAGAGGGAGCGCCCCCACTCAGGTGGCCCCAGCCTAGCAGCACAGCTCACGTCCAGCCACTCGTCCACCCAGCTCCTTTCTAACAAGCCAAGAGCGCTGGAGCACTCGAGCCCTCAGTTCCTGG
Source organism: Equus asinus (assembly GCF_041296235.1). Classification (NCBI taxonomy): domain Eukaryota; kingdom Metazoa; phylum Chordata; class Mammalia; order Perissodactyla; family Equidae; genus Equus; species Equus asinus. The sequence goes on along the minus strand of NC_091794.1, from coordinate 109,856,059 downwards.
AACGAGCTCCCTTCAGAAGGAGTCAGCAAATCATCGAGCAAGGTTTGCTTCCCAGGAAAATGTAATCTCACTAGAAGCAAGATGCAGATGAGGACTCTGCGGGGCCCAGCTGTCCTTGAATCTCACTTTCAGAGTTCTGCGCAGCAGCTCACTGCCCCCAGCCCTCCCCGAAATGGTCTAAAAGACGCACCAGAAGAACAGTGAGCGGACTTCTTTGTGCCACCCTAAGTGGAGACTCTGAACACCCCACAGGCTGATTTCGGTAACGAGGTAAAAATTGCAGGAAATGGCTCCATTATCCGCTGCTAAGAGAACCTGGCACTCAGGAGCCGGCCGGGAGCCCTCCGCGTCCTCCAGGCGAGGGAAATCTGAGCCCTGCGGAAGTTAAAGCTCGAAGCCACTCAGCCTCGTCACGTGCACTCTCAGGTCCCCACGTCCCCTCACTGGGCACGTGTGGGATGCTGTTAAGGTGACTCTTTACGTCGTGACTTATGCAATCTTATCTTCCTAGAGAATAAGCAGCACAAGAAAGGCTCTGGCAGTGGATTAAAAAGACGCCCGCTGGTGATCCCAGGGCCAAGAGGTATGCACATACTCCAGTGAGGCACAGGCTGGAAGCAAATACACCAAAACCACAAAATAACTAGGCTTCAACACTTTTTTCTTTCATGTTTCATGTAGTGATCGCTGGTTAAGCTGCTTCCCAAATGACTCGATGGAACAGTCGTGCCCAGAGAACATGGCCTTCCGGAGTCTCCCAACAGCCAACGGGGTGGACTGGGCAGGGCAAATGCCGCCCAAGAGCATGACCAGACTGAGTGCTATCCGGGCAACACGCACGTGTGCAAAGGACACGTGTGCGGTGTCACCTGCAGCATGCACGAGCGTCTGCAGCAGCCCTGCTGAACACAGCAAACCGTCAGAGGGACCAACACACTCCTGACCCGGAAGTAGTACACAGGCCAACACACCCATGTGCGAAGTGTGGAAGCAGTTAAAGGCGGAGGTCACCCGGGGGGCCTGACAGGGAATGGCTGCCCAGACAAGTAACAGAGTAGAAAAAGCAAGGTACCAAACAATTTGCAAAATGTAATCCATCTATGTTAAAAGGGAAAAAAAGAAAGAAAACAACTCACTGACGTAGGCATGTAGGTAAAGTCACTGAAATTTGTGGGACAGTACGGAACAGCAGGTCTGTAACCTCCCCATTATCCATTGAGTAAGAACATATTTGTGCATCACCTGTGGCATTAAAAACAAACTTTGCTTTAACAATTACTGTAAGACAAGCCTTTGCGTCCCCGCCAGAACATGAAAACCAGCGCTCCTGGCTGAACCAAGGACACGGCACAGCACTGAAAGAGGAGATTTCTGCGGCGGGCGGCTGTTGACTCCAGGTGCTCCTGCCCCGCTGCTCATACCCCGGCCGGGAAGGCTGGGCTGCTCACCAGGAGGAACATGGGCGTGTGGCTGAGCCACAGGGCTCTGGTTTGAGGTAAATAACCTGGAAATTAAGAGAAGACTGCAGAGACGCAGAGACACAGAGACAAGAGCTCTGCCTGATGCTCAGAGGCCAGGGGACCCAGGAAGCTGTCCCTCAAAGGCCTGGGCCTCAGAGCCATCCACAGGGAACAGTGGGAAGGGACAGTGTCTGCTGTGCCCCACGCACCCACTGCTAGTGCAGAGCGGACAGGCTCCACACTGACTGCTGGCAACAAACAACTTACTTCCCAGCTGCAGCCGGCCTCTCCACCTGTCTGAAGATTAATTCCCCTGACACTCTATTACTCCGCAATCAGTCTCCACTCGCTGAAAATCACTGTCAGCAAAGGCTCAATTGTCCAGTCCTCTCTCTGTCAGGGCAGCTTCTAGAAGCCCAAATGCCCTAAACTTGCCCCAAAGGCAAGGCAGGGGCATGCAGTCTGCCCCAAATCTGGGCTGCCCGTGTCCCACTGGGTCACACAAACACCTGAGTCCTCAGCCTTCTCTGCATTCTGCCTGGAAGGGGAAGTGCAGAATTATGCAACTCTGAAGTGCATTCCATATTCTACAAAAAGAGGGACCACTTTTCAAGTCCACACACTTCAGCCAGCACTTTCGGAGAGCTGAATGGGCTAGGGTCACAGAAGGATGTAAAAATAAGCACACAGGTTATCGAATGATCAGAAAGTGGTCTTCACGGAGACATCCTCCAGGCTGGAGAGAGCAGAGGCCTCGCCAGTGTCCTCTCTGGAAACAATGGTGGGGTCCCTGCAGCATGACCACCTTCCTGCCGATTGCCGACCAGGAACGGGCCTGGGCAGGAGGCAGTGTTGAAGCCCTTTATCCCCAAATGCAAGCTGCCTCCCTGAGAACACTTACGTGTGAACATAGCAGTGTGTTCTTCGGGGAGACTGAAGAAAGGGGAGTCAGCAGGCCGGGCCTGAGGAGGGGCATTCATGGAGGACCACGCTGCCCAGGGAACAGACCCGCCCGGGTTTAACTGAGGAGTCAGTTATTTGCCGGGAGAGGTGGCTGTTACTTAGCAACTTGCAGCAGCTCAGGCCAAGGCAGGGAAGGGGCCAGGCCTTGGTCCAGGAGGAGCGGGTCTGGTGACGTGATGGGACCGGGGTGAACAGCTGGTCCCAAAGGCAGGGGAAGGAAGAGGGCACCACTGCTAAAGACACAGCTGCTGTGATTTAAAGAAAGATCGTGAAAAACAGCTTTCCTCATCAGACCTTGAAAACAAAGGAGTAATCAGTATTTAGGGGTACTACAGATACTATGAATTCCTAAGGCAAACCCATCTGAAAGGCCCTTATTCCTAATTATTTGGGGTTAAAAAGTCATTTTCCCTAAGACTTTGACCACAGCAATGGGGGCAATGAGCAAAATCAGGAAGAGCTCAAGGGACAGCTCGATGATGGAGTGATAGAGTGATGGAGTGGGCTCAGCTCTCGGTGCAGAAGGAACTCAGGGGACAGGTGCCGAAGAACCAGAGGGGCCTCATCTCGGTTAACCAGGCCAAGAGCAGTGGGGAGTACGGTGACGGGCCCTGAGCCCTAGGCTGGGGGTCACCTTCACAGGCTGGTCTCAGAAATGTCACCTCCCTTGTCAAGCCTCTGCTCTGAACCACTCACTGACGTTCTCCAGCAGAAAGCACCCGGATTCCTCTACAGCCCGCACACTAACTTCTGTTCCCTGCTCGACAGCTTCCCGCTCTCCCCGCCGCTGCACCACTTCCTGGAGGACACGGCTCACGGCGAGGGGCTGCCTGCGGGAGAGGACAGCCCAACAGCATCAACAGCGCAAAAGGTCACAATCACGTCAAGAATGTAACTCAAAATATTGTGGGAAACACCATGATTACATATTTTCAGTGACCCCTTCTACACGGCTGTTTTTAAATCTATTAAGCAAACACCGCAACTGTGACACCACCAGAACATTCAAAAGCAAAATCCAGGTCAGGGCAATTCCATTACAGAAACAGAGCCTGAGTGCCCCCTAGCGGCTCAGACGCGCTCTTCCAAGGACGGTGACGAATGGACCTTCACTCTCTCGTAGTTTCAGAGAAGAAATAAAAGGATTATCCATAACAGAAAGCAGCGCAGATCATTAGGATTTCCAAAGGAACCACGTAAGCTGGTAAAATACTGAAGTAGAAAAAGTTTCCATCATAAGTTAAACACTAGCAGATATTTTAGTCTCTTACACTGGGTCCTGGGAGGCAACGTCTTCCAATGTTTGGAACCTGGGACGAAGGCCATCATATTAATGTGACATGAACGCAGCAATAAATCCAAATTAAATAAACCAAATGAAATCAGGTTCTATCCATGCAGATCTGCAGGTCCCCAAACGGTAGCTGCAAACAGATGACGCTGCTCCCACCCATCTGCACTGGAGTCCAATTCCTGATCCCCCCAGCAACTGAGGTATATGCTCCTCTGCCAAGGGCCTAACGATAAATCCTCCGGGGAAGAGCTACGAGCGTGTGTACCCAAGAGCTCTGCATCTGAAGAAGTCAAACCGAGGCTTGGTGAGCCCTACGTGGGAAAGTTACACCCTGGGTGCAGTCATGCAGAGAGAGGCCCATCCCAGCAGGTGACAGGATCCATCTCGAGCCAAAAGCGAGCTGCCTCTGGAGGGGAGCCCTCCCTGGGAGGGTCCCCTGGTCCTTAAGCATCCACAAAGCTCCTTGGAGCCAAAGCACATCTGGCCTCCCATGGGTGCTGCTCTGTGCCCAGAGGCCCGTCTAAAGGTCAAGATGGTGGGTTTCGAGAGGACAGGCTGGTTCTCACTGGTCTTCATCCTCGCACAACAGGATGAATAGCAGGAATTACCACCTCTTCCATCGAAGATTGAGAAATGCAGGAAAAGCGGGTCAAAGCTGGGATGTGACCATGCAACAGAAGCAGCAGAATGTGCTACAGGTCCGAGACTTGGAATCAGGAAAGCAGGCCCTCCATCTCTGGGGTGACCACACCTGCCAGTTTTGCACACCATGAATCCCTACTCTCTCCCCAGCGCCAATGGTTTCCTTTGGGGGAATCACCCTCCCGGCCCTTACCCACAGTCAGGGTGGGCCAGCCCACGCCCCACATCAAGAGAGGGTGTGTGGCCCAGGACCACCCAGCCCATCCTATCCCCATCACAGTCATACGGGGTAAAGGCAGGTGACACAAGAGAGTGAGGGGGCTCCATCTCAGACTTTCACTGGAACGACTGAATCAAAGAAGCTCTTTCTGCTGGGATTCCTCAGCCCAAGGATAACCACAGAGCTCCTGGGGCCACCACACGGAGAAACCATACCTGGACGGAAGCCAACACTGAGACAGCTTGAGGGTGAGGGGCAGGAGTGTGGGAGAGAGACAGACAGACACACCAAGTTCTCAGGACATCCCCTGAGTGCTAGGATACAGCCAGGCTAACACCAGGGCTCTTCTGTCACATGAGCCAACAGATCCCCTCTCGTTTCCTCTATTCTGAGTTGAGTCTCTATCTCTTGTACGTAAGAGTCCTGATTAATTCATTTACTCTACAAACATGTGTTGAATGCTTTACTATAGGCCAGGACTCTACTGGACACCAGAAAGATGAGCAGACACAGTTCCGCCTGTGAGATGCTCCTATGATAGTCTTTAGTACTGAACAAATACGTACACCAAAGTTCTGCACCTCTTCACCTTCTGTGCACAAATTAGGGCCTCTGCCAGCCCTGCAACTGGGTGGGGCCACGCGGCAGCTTCTAGTCAATGAGTCGGGAGAAGTCACGTGTGTCATTTCTGGGCCAGGGCATTTAACTGTGGAAGGAGATCCTCCGGAGGCCTTGCTTTCTCTCTGGCGTGGCATCAGCAACACTCGAGATGACAACTGTCCTCTGTGACCACAATGAGCAGAGCTACCACCAACCCACAATGGGGAGCAGGAGCAGGAAACAAACCTTTTTGTTTTAAACCGGTGAGATTTGGGAATTACCTGTTACCATAGCAAATGTGACTGATACACTCCAAAAACAGTATGGGAAGGAAGAAACATAGAAAACAAACAATGATATAAAATAAACAGCAGTATCTACACAGGGCTGTGAGACGCAGAGGAGAAAGCTCTGCCAGGGAAGAGACATCTGAGCTGGTCTTTAAAGAAGAGCAGAAGTTTCCACATGAAAGGACAACAAAAGTTTAATATATTTTTTTAGTGTCGTAATAAAGGAAAACAGAAATTGAAATCAACAACTTAAAAACAATTATAGATCAAAACTTATGAAATAGGTCCAAACTGTACTTGGAAGAAAACTGCAGAACCTTAAATACTTTTATTATTAAACAGATAAATGGAAAATAAGCTAAAGCATTCAACTTTAAGAAAAAAAAACCTTGAAAAAAGTAAAAGGATAGAATTAATAAAGATAAAAGCATATAAAATTAAAGATAAAATTAGAAATTTAAAGAACAAGAGAACCAATAAGGAAAATGACAGCCAATTCTTTGAAGAGAATAGTGAAATGGAGAAAGTTTCGATAAGCATGACTGAGAAAGGGAGAGACCCACCAAAATTTCGGAATGACAAAGGGAACTAATCACAGATATAAATTAGAACTTTTAGATTAGATATAATTTTATCATAATTTCCTTGTAAACTAAAGAAAGTGACCATTTCTCTGGGGAATATGTATCCCAAAAGTTAACACAAAGTTAGATCAAAAACCTAAATAGATCAATAATCATAAACAGAAATTCAAATAGTTGTCAAAAAAAAAAATCCCATCACAAGACACCAAGTTGCTGACGGTTTTACAGGTTGAAACTATCTTTCTGTTGACACTATGTTAAGACACAGGAGAAGACGGAGAGCTTCCCAGCTCGTCGTGACGGTTTATTCTGTGCGTCCACTTGACTGGATGGATCACAGGTGCCCAGACACCTGGCCAACCACTCTCCTGGGCGAGTGTGTGAGGGTGTTTCCATATGAAATTAGTGTCTGAATTGGTGGACTCAGTAGAGCATTTGCCCCCTACAGTGCGGGTGGGCATCGTCCGATCTGCTGAGGGCATAAATGAAACAAAAAGGCAAAGGAATGAAGAACTGGGCCCTTCCTGCTGACTGCTCACTGGGACAGTGGTCTTCTGCCCTTGGCGCTCCCAGCTGTCAGGCCTTCAGACCCGGACTGGAATCTATACCTTTGGGTCCCCTGGCTCTCAGGCCTTCAGGCTCAGACTGAATACAGCACTGGCTCTCCTGGGTCTCCAGCCTGCAGACGGCTGATTGTGGGACTTCTCCTCCTCCATAACTGCATGAGCCAATTTCTTAAATAAATATCTTCCTATACATACAACCCACTGGTTCTGTTTCTCTAGAGAAACCTGACTAAACACTCATTTTACAAAATGAGCACACTCCTAATACCAAAACCTGATAAAGACACCACAAAAAAGAAAGCTATAGATCAGCAATCTGCAAATTACGGCCGACTGGTCAAATTCAGCCCACAACCTGTGCAGTTTCATTGGAACACAGCCACACTCATTTGTTCACACATCCTCGACAGCTTTCACTACACACCAGCAGAGATGAGCAGTCACAGGAGAGGTCATCTGGCCCACAAAGCCTGAGATATCTACTCTCTGGTCTTAAAGTCTGCTGACCTCTGCCACAGATGAACCTCAATTATGGAAATAGAAACAGAAGTCGTGACACAAGTTAACCGAATCAAGATAGGCATAACTGTAAAGTTCCCCACAAGTTATTCTCTATCTCTATTATCTCATTCTCTTTTTTCCCAATAGACTTTATTTTTACAGACATTTTACGTTCACAGCAATACTGAGCAGAAAGTACCAAGAATTCCCATGTACTCCCTGCCCCACACAGGTACAGCTTCCCCAACTAGAAACATCCTGCACCAGAGTGGGACACTACCCTTTCTGCTACCTAAAATATGTGGTAGTTTGTTTATTGTCTCTCTTTAAAATGTAAGCTCCATGAAGACAGGAGCCTAAACAGTCCTCTGGCACATCACAGAGTCCCAGTAGGGATCTGCTGAATGAAGGAGGAGTGAGAGGAGGGAGGTCCATGGAGCAAAGCCTATCTGGGTAAACACCCCCTCAAGCTAGTCCAGAAAGGCTCCTGCAAAATGGGAGGAGCAGAGCTAACACCAAGCTTTCTGGGCTGAGTGAGAAGCCACTTCCCTGGACAGTGTCACAGGCAGTGGTTTGTACCCATCGACGACTTTGGGGTCAAAATAACATCCATGGAAATCCTCAGAGTAACCACTAAACAAAAAATCAGAGCAGAGCCACAATTCACAAGAGAGAAAACTGAGAAATCCACTTCAGAACACCACCAAAATGAAATGGCAGTCAGAAATACAAAATAAGAGAAACAATGGAAACACAGAACAACCAGAAAACAAGAGATGAAATGGCAGTATTATGCCCTCATATAATAATAATCACTCTAAATGTAAATGGACTGAATTCTCCAATCAAAAGACAGAGAGTGGCTGGATGGATTAAAAAACAGACCCAACAATATGCTGCATTCAGGAAACACATCTCAGCTCCAAAGACAAACACAGGCTCAGAGTGAAGGGACCAACAAAATAAAGCAGGTGTTGCTACACTTTTATCAGACAAAGCAGACTTTAAGTTAAAAAAGACAACGAGAGACAAAGAGAGGCAACATACAATGATAAAAGGGACACTCCACCAAGAGGACATAACACTTTATTAATATATACGCACTTAACAGAGGGGCACCAAAGTTCATGAAGCAATTATTAACAGAACTAAAGGGAGAAATTAATAGCAACACAATAATAGTAGAGGACCTCAACACCCCACTCACATCAATGGACAGATCATCCAGACAAAAAGTCAACAAGGAAATAGATTTAAATGAAACACTTGATCAGATGGACTTAATAGACATATATAGAACATTCTATCTGAAAATAGCAGAATATACATTCTTTTCAAGTGCACATGGATCATTCTCAAAGATAAACCATATGGTCAGAAACAAGGCAAGCCTGAATTAAGAAGACTGAAATCACCCCAACCATCTTTTCTGACCACAATGCTATGAAGCTATAGATCAACCACAAGAAAAAAAGTATGAAAGTCAGAAATATGTGGAGACTAAACAACATGCTATTGAATCACCATTGGATCATTGAAGAAATCAAAGGGGAAATTAAAAAATACCTGGAGGGGCCGGCTCCGTGGCAGAGTGGTTAAGTTCGCACACTCTGCTGCGGCAGCTCAGGGTTCGGATCCTGGGCGTGGACATGGCACCACTCATCAGGCCACATTGAGGCAGCGTCCCACATCCCACAACTAGAAGGACATGCAACTAAGATATACAACTGTGTACGGGGGGGGGGGGGTTGGGGAGATAAAGCAGGAAAAAAAAAAAAAAAAAGATTGGCAACAGTTGTTAGCCCAGGTGCCAATCTTTTAAAAAAAAAAAACCTGGAGACAAACAAAAATGAAAATACAACATACCAACTTTTATGGGATGCAGCAAAAGCGGTCATAAGAGGGAAATTCATAGCAACACAGGCCCACCTCAACAAGTAAGAAAAATCTCAAATGAGTAGTAATCTTAAAATGCACCTAACAGAGCTAGAAAAAGAAGAACGAAGAAAGCCCAAAGTCAGCAGAAGGAGAGAAACAATAAAAATCAGAGCAGAAATAAGTGAAATAGAGACTTAAAAAACAGTAAAAAGGACTAATGAAACTAAAAGCTGGTTCTTAGAGAAGATAAAATTGACAAGCCCTTAGCTAGACTCACCAACAAAAAAAGAGAGAAAGCTCAAATAAATAACATTAGAAATGAAAGAGGAGAAATCACAAGATACTGCAGAAATACAAAGGACTATAAGAGAATACTATGAAAAACTGTATGCCCACAAATTCGATAACCTAGAAGAAATGGATGAATTCCTAGACTCATACAGCCTCTCAAAACTGAATCAAGAAGAAATAGAGAATCTGAACAGACCAATCACAAGTACACAGATTGAAACAGTAATCAAAAACCTCCCAAAAAACAAAAGTCCAGGACCACATGGGTTCTCTGGAGAATTCTACCAAACATTCAAAGAAGACTTAGACCTATCCTTCTCAAACTATTCAGAAAAACTGAAGAAGATGGAATGCTTCCTAACACATTCTATGAGGCCAACATCACCCTGATACAAAAACCAAACAAGGACAACACAAACAAAGAAAACTACAGGCCAATATCACTAATCAACTTAGATGCAAGACTCCTCAACAAAACATTGGAAAACCAAATACAGCAATACCTTAAAAGGAGCATACTCCACGATCAAGTGGATTTATTTCCAGGGATGCAGGGATGGTTCAACAACCACAAATCAATCAGTGTGATACACCACATTAAAAAATTGAGGAATAAGAATCACGTGATCATCTCAATAGATGCAGAGAAAGCATTTGACAAGATCCAACATTCATTTATGATAAAAACTCTCAATAAAATGGGTATAGAAGGAAAGTACCTCAACATTATAAAGGCCATATATGACAAATCCTCATCCAACATCATACTTAACAGTGAAAAACTGAAAGCCATCCCTCTGAGAACTGTAATGAGACAAGTGTGTCCACTCTCACCACTCCTATTCAACATAGTACTAGAGATTTTGGCCAGAGCAATTAGGCAGGAAAAAGAAATAAAAGGAAACCAAACTGGAAAGGAAGAAGTAAAACTTTCACTATTTGCAGATGACATGATTCTCTATATAGAAAACCCTAAAGAATCCACCAGAAAACTATTAGAAATAATCGACAACTACAGCAAAGTTTCAGGGTACAAAATCAATTTTAAAGAAATCAGTTGCATTCCTATACACTAACAATGAACTAGCAGAAAGAGAAATCAAGAATACAATCCCACTTACAATCGCAAGAAAAAGAATAAAATATCTAGGAATAAACTTAAACAAAGAGGTGAAAGACCTGTACACTGAAAACTGTAAGACATTATTGAAAGAAACTGAAGAAGAAGACATAAAGGAATAGACAGATAATCCACGTTCATGGGTCGGAAGAATAAACAGAGTTAAAATGTCCATACTACCCAAAGCAATCTACAGACTCAATGCAATCCCAATCAGAATCCCAATGACATTCTTCACAGAAATAGAACAAAGAATCCAAAAAGTTATATGGAACAAGAAAAGACCCTGAATAGCCAAAGCAATCCTGAGAAAAAAGAACAAAGCTGGAGGCATCACAATGCCTGACTTCAAAATGTAGTACAAAGCCATAGTGATCAAAACAGCATGGTACTGGCACAAAAACAGACGTACAGATCAAAGGATCAGAATTGAAAGCCCAGAAATAAAACCACACATCTATGGACAGTTAATCTTTGATAAAGGGGCCAAGAACATAGAACGGAGAAAGGAAAGTCTCTTCAATAAATGGTGCTGGCAAAACTCGACAGCTACATGCAAAAGAATGAAAGTAGACCATTATCTTCACCATACACAAAAATTAACTCAAAATGGATTAAAGATGTGAATGTAAGACCTGAAACCATAAAACTCCTAGGAGAAAATGTAGGCCGTACACTCTTTGACACTGGTCTTAGCAACATCTTTTCGAATACCATGTCTACCTGGGCAAGGGAAACAAAAGAGAAAGTTAACAAATGGAACTACATCAGACTAAAAATCTTCTGCAAAGCAAAGGAAACCATGAACAAAACAGAAAGACAACCCACCAACTGGGAGAAAACATTTGCAAATCAGTTATCAGACAAGGGTTTCATCTCTAAAACATATAAAGAACTCAGACAACAATAACAACAAAAACAACCCAATCAAAAAATGGGCAGAGGAGGGGGCTGGCCCCGTGGCCGAGTGGTTAAGTTCGCGCGCTCCGCTGCAGGCGGCCCGGTGCTTCGTTGGTTCGAATCCTGGGCGCGGACATGGCACTGCTCATCAGACCACGCTGAGGCAGCGTCCCACATACCACAACTAGAAGGACCCACAACGAAGAATACACAACTATGTACCGGGGGGCTTTGGAGAGAAAAAGGAAAAAATAAAATCTTTAAAAAAAAAAAAAAATGGGCAGAGGACATGAACAGACATTTTTCCAAGGAAGATATACAGATGGCCAACAGACACTTGAAACAAGGCTCAACATCACTAATTATTAGGGAAATGCAAATCAAAACTACAATGAGATATCACCTTACACCGGTCAAAGGGCTATAATCACCAAGACAAAAAACAACAAGTGTTGGAGAGGGTGTGGAGAAAAGGGATTCATACACTGCTGGTGGGAATGCAAACTGGTGCAGCTGCTATGGAAAACAGTATGGAGATTTCTCAAAAAATTAAAAATAGAAATACCATATGATCCAGCTAACTCACCACTGGGTATTTATCGAAAGAACTTGAAATCAATGATCCAAAGAGATTTATGCCCCTCTATGTTCAGTGCAGTATTATTCACAATAGCCAAGATGTGGAAGCAACCCAAGTGCCCTTCTACAAATGAATGGATAAAGAAGATGTGGTATATATACACAATGGAATACTACTCAGCCATAAAAAAAGACAAAATTGTCCCATTTGCAACAACATGGATAGACCTTGAGGGTATGATGTTAAGCGAAATAAACCAGACAGAGAAAGACAAATACTGCATTTCACTCATATGTGGAAGATAACAAACATATGGACAAAGAGAACAGATTAGTGGTTACCAAAGGGGAAGGAGGTTGGGGGGGCGGGCAAAAGGGACAAAGGAGCACATGTGTACAGTGATGGATAAAAACTAGACTACTGGGGGTGAGCACGATGAAGTGTACTCAGGAAGTGATAAACAATAGTGGACACCTGAAACTACACAATGTTATAAACCATTATAACGCCAATCAAAAAAAAAAAACCTCCATGGAGATGTGCTGCATTTGCCCCTGCCCTGGTCATCGCCATGTTTCCAGTAAGATTTGGGATCTGTGTCTAATTGGGTCAGTGGTGAAAGGGGTATGAACATGGGGTCACTGCCCACTGATGATGCCACCCAGAGGGATGACAACAGCAGTGGAACCACAGAGATAATATTAATGACCGCCAGGAGCAACTGTTCAGCATTTGCTCCGTATCAGGCAGTCCTGAGCACTCTGATGAATCTGTACTCATTTCATCCTCTCTGCAACCTCTGATATCCTTTGTCCATTTTTCTTTTCTGTTGTTTATCTACTTATTGATCTGGAGCAGCTCTTTCTATCATCTTTCTTCTTTCTAATCTTCTAATTCTTTCAATGAAGTTTTAATGGTTATATGTATTGCAAATATCTTTCAGTCTGAGGTCTGTCTTTTAACTTTGTTTATGGGGTCTTCTCTCATACAAAAGTTTTATATTTTAACATAACATGCTTCTCAATCTTCTCTTTTTGGTTTATGCTTTGTCTATCTTGTTTAAGAAAGCCTTCCTAACCCCAAGGTCACAAAAACATTCTCTGATTTTTTTCCTAACATTTCTCAAGTTTTGTTTTTCATATATAGGTCTTTAATCCATCCCATTTTACAGCCGAGGAAACTGAGGGACAGAGACATTAAGTAACTGGTCTAAGGTCATTCAATTAGCAAGTATGCTTTCCTAAACAATACACACAATTGTCTTGAAAGTTACTTAAATGCTACCATATATCCTTTCAGAACTTGCTGCTCCCACTCAACATACTGTCTTGAAGATTTATCCACCATGATATGTAAAGATCTATTTCAAATTCATTTTAACCGCTACACAGTGTCCCGTTGTCCAAATAAGTCAGCAGACGTGCTGTCATGAACATCCTTGTCCAGGTCCCATGTACATATGAACTGGCTGTTCTCTGTAACAGGAGTCCAGAAACAACATTTCTGAGTTGTAGCGTATGAACAAAATATTACGAAATTGCTCTTAGAGCAGCCGTCCACACCACACTCTGTGCATGGTGAGGGTCTCTCTCTTCCCACATGCTCATTAACCTTCACGCTATGAGACGGCTACTGAGGGGGATGAAACCATTTCTCCTTTTATTTTGCATTTCTCGGATTGCTGGTAAAACTGAGCACTTTCTCACGTTTACTGCTATCCTGGTTTCTCCCCTGTGCGCTCCCTTTTCATATCCTTTGCCCATTTTTCTTTCATGTTATTTATTATTTCTCATGGACTTGGAGCAGCTCTTTCTATAATCTTTCTTCTTTCTAATCTTCTAATTCTAAAATTTTCTGAAAGTTCTGGGTTTGTTTTGTAACCCATCTGGAATTTATTTTTGTACATGATACGAAATTAGGATCTGATTTTGTATTTTCCACACGGACAGCCCTTCCAGAACTGTTAGTTGATTGGTCCATCCTTCCTCCCTGTAGTCAGCAGAACAATGTTCCCCACCCCAAAAAATGTCCACCTCCTAATCCGCAGAGCCTGTAAATGTGTGGTTACACTACCAGGGGAATTAAGGTTGCAGATGAAACTAAAGGTTGCTAGTCAGCTGACCTTGAGATGGGGAGAGTATCCTGGGTGACGTGTGTGGGCCCAACGCAATCACAGTCCTTATAAGCGATAGGAAGGCAGGAGGATCAGTCAGAGAGACTTGAAAATGCTACTTTTGAAGATGGAGGAAGGGGCCAAAGGATGCAGGTGGCCGCCAGGAGCTGGGAAAGGTAAGGAAACACATTCTCCCCCAGAGCCTGCAGAAGGATCCGGCCCTGCCCACACCTTGATTTTAGCCAGTGAGACCCATGCTGGACTTCTGACCTGTAGAACTGTAAGTAAGTTTGTGCTGTTTTAAGCCACTACATTTTGGGTAATTGATTATAATAATAATAGGAAACTAATACACTCCTTATCTGTAATTTGTCATACATCACACTTTTTATTTTGTCCTATCATCTATTTCTCTATCTCTGCACCAATGCCATCCTGTTCTATTACTATAAATTTACAGTAAGTCTGCAAATCAAGAAAGGTGAAGCCTCTTTTCTTCTTCAAAATTGCCTTGGCTATTCTGGACTATGTAATTTCTTTAATTAAAAAAAAGAATATATCTTAAAAGAAAATAAATGCAGTGCCCAAGGGAGATACATTCCAGGCAGGGAGCATGAGCCAAGACTCAGAGTCATGAAAACAGCGGCAGGATCATCAAACCACAAGTCGCACAAAACAGCTGGGAAAACTTTCAAAACCACTGGACTCTGAGCCCCGGGAGCAGATGACTTCAACAGCCTAGAAACCATTAACAGCTGGCAAAGACTTTTACTGCTGGCCACGATGGAGTAACACTGACCAGATTTACCCTCCCAACTCAAACAAATTGTTTTAAATCCGACAAAATATATAAAACAACAGTTTTCAAGACACTGGAATTCAGGCAACAAAGGAGAGTAGTCCTGAGGAATGGGCAACAAGAGAGGCGAGCCCTCTGAGTGCCATGGCTCACGGTGCTTAGTGAGTCTGCAGGTCGAGGAGCAGGGAGGGAAACCCAGACAGAGCACAGTGGACCCCTGATTTGAGAAGACAGAGCTGGGAGTTCAAGGGGACCAACGAAGCTGGAGTTCACAGGGCCGAGCTCTGGCAGGATGAGGTGCAGAGGGAAAGAACTCCAGTCACTCACAGAGGGTCCCTGCAGGCTTCAGATGACTGATCAGGAAAGAACCACTGCACAGCAGCCAGTGCTCAGATAGCCAGAAAGAGGCCATTCCATAGGCCAGACTGGCAAACATCCTAATTCAGGGACACTGGGAGGGTACTCCAAGGGGTCTTCTCACCAAGTGGAGAATAATTAGTCCTAGAAAGAATGCTGCTCCGGCCCCACCTAACGTCTAAGGGCAAGACCCAAAAGGATCAAACTGTCTCCAAAGCTCCAGAGCATTCACCCAGCACAGAAACGTTCAGCCCCCAATAGGAGAAAATTCACAGTATTTGGATTCCAAGCAAAAATTACTAGGCATGGGGGCCAGCCCCATGGCATAGTGGTTAAGTCCGGAGCTCCACTTCTGTGGCCTGGGTGTGCGAGTTCAGATCCCAGGCCAGGCGCAGACCTACACCACTCATCAGCCACACTGTGGTGGTGACCGACATATAAAGTAGAGGGAGACCAGCACAGATGATAACTCAGGGATAATGTTCCTCAAGCAAAAAAAAAAAAGAAGATTGGCAACAGATGTTAGCTCAGGGCTAAACTTCCTCAAGAAAAAAAAAAATGCCATACATGCAAAGAAGCAAGAAAATATAACCAAAATTAGGACAAAAATCAATCAATCAAAACTGATCCAGAACTGATGGAGATATTAGAACTAGCAAACAAGGATATTAAAATAGTTGTAACTGTATTTCATATGTTCAAAAAGCTAGAGGAAATACCGAACGTGTTAAGTCAAGAGATGGAAGACATAAAAGAGAACTTCCGGAAATGAAAACTACAGTATCTGAGGTGAAAAATACATTGGATGGGGTTAATGGCAGATCAGACACTGCAGAAGAAAAGATGAGTGGACTGAAGACACAGCAATAGAAGCTATCCAGAATGGAACACAGAGAGAAAAGACTAGAATGAAAGGGAACAGAACATCAGTGAGCTGTGGGACCACTGATAGATGTGTAATTGGGGCCCTGAAGGAGAAGAGCGAGAAGAAGACAGAAGAAATTATTTGAAGAAATAATGACCACAATTTTTCCAACTGTGATAAAACTATAAACCCAGAGATCCAAGCTCAATGAACTCCAAGCAAAAAATCAGCTGAAGGACAATTCTGGCAAATCGAGACAGCAGCAGACTACGTTTTAAATCTCCACAAATCCCCTCATGAAAACAGGGCAACCAGGACAGCAAAACCAGAGCCCACAGCCCAGCCAGGAGAAGCCGACGGTAGGTCCTGCCATCAGTTTACAACCAATCGATCAGAGGGCTTCAAGCCCAACCAGCTGCTTGCTGCCAGCACTGTAACTACGTCATAAATCAGACACCTGAAAATTCCACTCCAGAAAAGGTAATTCCATTTTTCCCTTAACACTAGCTGTACAAGTCTATTCTCTAGGGAAATGATCTATTCTGGCATTTCTACGGACACAGGTAAACAATGTTTATTACATTTCACTATTGTCCTTTCAAGTAACTTAATCAAAAACCAGATTAATCATGTTTATTTTTAATCACAAAATATGCCTATTTTTATAATCAATGATATTATCTTTCTTTCCTATATTTATGTTTCTTACAGGTTGCTATTTGTTGTATTTTTAAAATGTAATTATGAATATATGTCAAAGAAGAAAACACTAGATTTAAAACAGGGAATGGGTTAGATATAAATGTGATCCTTTGTTTAGTTTTTTTATTTTTAAAGATTGGCCCTGAGCTAACATCTGTTGCCAATCTTTTTCTTCTTTTCCCCTCTCCTTAAAGCTCCCCAGTACACAGTTGTATATTCTAGTTGTAGGTCCTTCCGGTCCAGCTACATGGGACACCGTCTCAGCATGGCTTGACGAGTAGTGCTAGGTCCACACCCAGAATGCGAATCAGCAAAACCCTGGACAGCCGAAGCGGAGGGAGTGAACTTAACCACTTGGCCACAGGGCCGGCCCCTTTTGTTTAGTATTTTTAAATTATATATTCTATGCCTTCAACACATTCAACTTTACCAACTAAAATTGGAAATTTATTCTAAACTGACTCTGACAGAAAATACATGCCTACCACGCACCACTGCGAGGGATTCTAGCAGATACTCTGGCAATTTCTCAAGTACAAGTGGTGCTGTACATTTCAAAACCACTTACATAAGATGTGATTATTAACGTACACATTAGTGGCAAAGAGGAATCGTGAGAACAATCCGGTACGCACAATATTCAAAAACTGAAAGAACAAAACAATTAAAACCATCAAATGTACTGCCCTTTTGAAAAGAAGGAAAATACTTAATGATGTGGTTTGTCCCACAATCAGCTATTAAATTTTGGTACCTGAGTATTTTTAGATATCTCAGAAAATCCTGGAAGACCATGAAGACGGAGGCCAGCACATCGAGTTCCAGGCCAAAGAAATAAGTGTGCTGCTTCCACCAACTGTAAAATTAAACGCAACAAGGCCAGTTTCCATAAACTACAATCTCAACTCATAAAAATCACTGCCAAATGACAGGCTCGCTTGCACCTGTGCACCAGCACCAGGCCCTGCAGCCGAGAGACAGTGGCCAGTCCTCCCTGGAGACCTGAGCAGCACCCGAGAGGAAAGCCAACACGGGACGGATGAAGACTACGCTCCCCTCTACCAGCTTGCACATTTGTTCATTCCCTGTCTTTCTAACTTTCTAAGAGACTAACCACCTGTGATCTAGAACATTCTTTCAGCAGGTGAGATCTCTAGAAGAGCCAAGGACTCAATGCTCACTCAGGGTGAACTTCTCCAACACTCCCTGCTAACTTCCGCTCCTCTTTCACCACAGGTGGAATTCTCAATCAGGACGCCAGCTTGGGGGTCCTTAGGCATAAACTAAGGGCCCTGAACACAAGGTGTCAGCCACAGCAGAAGGCGCTGGGCCAGCCAAACACGAAGCCGAAGGCCTCCATCACTCCTTGGCCAGCTACACTCATGCAGACACAGCATCACCCACGGGAAGGACGTCACTTTCCTGGTAGCCCTGGCTCCCTTTCTTAAACCTGCATCTGAGATCACAGACTCTCCACTATGGCAGAGCTTCAAGGGAGCAGAAAGCACTTTTTAAAAATGATAAACTCACGGGGCTGGCCCCGTGGCCGAGTGGTTAAGTTCGCACGCTCCGCTGCAGGCGGCCCAGTGTTTCGTTAGTTCGAATCCTGGGCGCAGACACGGCACTGCTCATCAGACCAACTAGAAGAACCCACAACGAAGAATACACAACTATATACCGGGGGGCTTTGGGGAGAAAAAGGAAAAAATAAAATCTTTAAAAAAAAAAAAAAAATGACAAACTCACGGCTATACTAACAGTGCAAAATAGAACTGGCAGTCCACAGCTTCCAGCCAACCTCTAATCTTCAAGCCCCGTGTCTGCAGGACACCCACATGAAGCGCCCTTTTAGGCGTCACCAACAGACCTTCCACAGGCCCTTGGTCAGGGGACTGCAAGTAACTGAGCTGATTCGTGGCTGAAGCAGAGGTGACAACTGCTGGGCCACACCTGATCACTGTTCAATTCTACACCTCTATATTAAGGAAAAACTCAACCAACTGATTCAAATTAAAGCAATCTATGGCCACCATTTAATAATCTATGATAATGATTATATCTATGATGATCTACGATAATCTTTGATAACAATCTGATAAACGGTATTGTACTGGACAAAGTCCCTCGGGAACAGAGGGAAGTCGTGCTGTGTGCCTGAAAAGTCAGCTCTCTGCAAACACTTACTTGAAGGGGACGTGGATGGCTTCCTGGAGGGCCTCTGCTCTGCCTTGGGGCCACTGTCGTGTCCTGTGGATGTGTCCAGGAGTCCTTCCGGGCTCAGCGAGTACTGGAACTGGACGGTCCCCGACTCCACCTGCTTCACCTACAGTAGATCATAACACAAGCAATGACGGCCACACTCTCTTCATCAGCATCCTTTGGTTAGAATAATTCAAGCAGGAACAATTCGCCTAGCCCTCAAAGACCAGGCAAAATCAAGGATCTCTGAAGCCATGTGTTCCGAGATGATAATCAAGTATTTTTCTGAGCAGAAAACAATTGACTGTGACACTAAAATCCCAGAAGACCACATTATCACAGAATGACCCTTATGCAAGTAGCAATTAAACTTTTCTCCGGCTTTGAATGTTTTTAATTAACACGTAAAATTGACTTCTTAAAGTTTGGAATACATTTCTATGAGTTTCAACACGTGTAACCACCACAATCAGCGTACAGAGCAGCTCCGTCAGCCAAACACTCCCTGGTGCTGCCCTTCGTACCCCATCCTGCCCCCGCCTGACCACCGCAGTCCCCCAGCGGCTCCATCACATGGTCTGGTCTTGATCGATGTCACATAAGTGGAATCACATGGTATCTAACTTTTGAGACTGGCTTCTCTCACTCAACACAATACTGATGAGACTCCTCCAAGTCATTCTATCTATTATTATTTGCTCCTTTTTACTGCTGAGTAGTATTCTACTGTTTGACAGACCACAGTTTATTTATCCATTTACTCATTTAAGAACATCTGGGCTGTTTCCAGCTTGGGCGATTACACACAGAGCTGCTACAAACACTGCTGTGCATACTTCTGTGTGAACGTAAGTTTCATCTCTCTAAGAACAGGATTGCTGAGTCATGGGGTAAGTGTCTTAGGAAACTGCCCAACTGTGATTTACCTCTGGACTCTATTCTGTTCAATGCGTCTATGTGTCAGTTCCTTCACCACAGCACTTTATATTGATCATCGTAGCTTTATTTTAAGTCTTAAAATTGTGTATTATGATTCCTCTAACTTTTCTTTTGAAAATTGTTTTGATTCTTCTAATTCTTTTGCCTTTCTATAAAAATTTTAGAATCGGCTTGCCTATATTTACCAAAAAAAATCCTGCTGGGATTTCGCTTGAAATTGCATCTTCTATAGATCAATTAGGGGAGAACTTATATCTTTATATGTTGAGGCTTCCAATCCATAAAGACGTTATGTCTCTCCATTTATTTAGGTCTTCTTTGATTTCACCTAAGAGTAACCACAATGAGAATAATGACATGCAGCAGAAGGAATGTTTCATGGTTTTCAGTATTCAGATCCTGTACATATTTTGTTAGATTTATTTCATTGAGGGGAGGGCTTTGTAAATAAATACTGTTTTTTCAAACTTTACTTTCCAACTTTTCATTGCTAGTATATAGAAATACGATGGAATTTCTATCTTGACCTCTTGTTGTCTCCTGCAACCTCAATAAACTCACTTATTTATTCTTGGAGTTCTTTTGTAGATCTCTTGGGATTTTCCACGTAGACAATCATGTTGTCTGAAAATAAGGACAGTTTTGATTCTTCGTTTCCAATCTGCACGTGTTTCATGCTGTCTTCTTGCCTCACTGCATTGCCTAGGACTTCCAGTACAATGCTGAACGAGATTATGAATGCTGTAAGCAGACATCCTTCACTTGTTCCTGATCTTAGGGGGAAAGCATCCAATCCTTCACCGTTAAGTATGATGTTAACTAAAGGGTTTTTGTAGACGGCCTTGATCAGACTGAGGAAGTTCTCTTCTGTTCCTAGTTTGCTCAGAGTTTTTATCATAAATGGATGCTGAATTTTGTCAAATGCTTTTTCTGCATCAATTGCTATGATCCTAGAGTTTTCCTTCTTTAGGCTATTACTACAATGTATTACATTTCTTGATTTTCAAAAAGAAAACAGACTTGTATTCCGAGGATAAACTCCCACTTGGTCAGGGTGTATTTTTTTTCCATACTGTTGGATTCAACTTGCTAATATTTTGCTGATATTTTGTTTTACATCTGTGTTCTTGAGGGATATGTGTCCACGGTTTACTTTTCTCATACTGTCTTCTTTTGGTTTGGTATCAGTAATACAGACCTCATGACAAGAACTAGGAATTGTTCCTATCTCTTCTATTTCCTAGAATAGACTGTATAAAATTGGTATCATTTCCTCTTAAATATTTAGTAGAATTCACAGTGAATAGGGCTGGATATTTCTTTTTCAAAAGTTTTTTAATTATGAATTCAATTTGTATAATTATAGAAGTAAACTACTCAGGTTATCTACTTCATCTTGGATGAGTTTTGATAGTTTGTTGTTTAGGATGAATTGATTCATCTCATCTAAACTGTCAAATTTATGAACACAGAGTTATTCATAGTATTCTCTTACTGTCCCTTTGACCTTGTGGCCTGTAGTGACAACCCTTCTTTCATTCGAGTAGTAGTAATGTGTCTTTTCTTTTTCCTTTTTCTGTCTTGCTAGAGGTTTATCAATTTTATTGATCTTTTCAAAGAATCAGTTTTTGGTTTCATTGGTTTTCTCTATTTTTTTCCTCTACTGTTTTTGTTTTAAATTTCACTGTTTTCTCCTCTTATCTTTATTATTGACTTTCTTCTGCTTGCTTTAGGTTTATTTTGCGCTTCTTTTTTCTAGTTTCTAAAGGAAGATTAGATTACTGATTTGAGACCTTTTTTCTTTTCTAACATAAGCACTTAACGCGATAAATTTCCATGTAAGCACACTTTAGCTGCATCCTACAAATCCTGATATGTTGTATATTCAGTTCAAAATATCTTTTATTTTTTTCTTGAGGCTTCCTCTTTGACTTACAGATTATTTAGAAATGTATTGTTTAATTTCCAAGTACTTCTAACTTTTTATGTCATCTTGGTTGTTGATTTCTAGTTTAACTCCATTGTGATCACAGAATATACCCTGTATAATTTCAATTCTTTTAAAATTATTAAAGTTTGTGTTATGACGCAGGATGCGATCTATCTTGGTGGGCATTCCATGTGCACTTGAGGAGAGCGTGCGTTCTGCTCTGCTGGGTGGACTGCTCTACAAACGTCACTTACATCCAGGTGGTTGATGCGGATGTTCAGTTCTTCCATAACCTTGGTGATTTTCCATCTACGTGTTCCATAGTTTACTCTGGGAGGAATGTTGAAGTCTCCAACTAGAACTATGAATTTGTCTGTTTCTCCTTCCAGCTCTATTAGTGCTGCTTTATGCACTTTAAAACTCTGTTATATGCATATACTTTTAGGATTGTATGTCTTCTTGGTGAATTGACTCTTTCACCATATGTAATATCCCTCTTAATTCAGGGAAATTTCCTCTGCTCCCCAATCTACGTGTCTGGTATGAATACAGCTACTCCAGTTTTCTTTTGATTGGTGTTCGCAGGGAATGTTTCCCCTCCTGTTACTTTTAACCTGCCTACATCATTACATCATGAAGGGAGTTCCTGGTAGACAGCATACAGTTGGACCTTGATTTTTTTGTGCAACCTGACAATTTCCATCCTTCAACTGGCGTGCTGAGACTATCTTCATTATTTAATTACTGGTATGTTTGGGCTCAGGACTATCATTTTACTATTTGTTCCTTCTGTTTTTCATTCCTGTTTTTCTTTCTGCCTTCTTTTGAATAAATTCCATTTTATCTATCTACTAGGTTTTTTACTATCTGTTTGTATCTCATTTTGGGTGATTCTGCTTGCATTTACAACGTAAATATTTAGCTTGTCACAGTCTACTCAGAATTGAAGTTTCATTCTTTCAAGTGGACTGGAGAAACCAGGACACCGTATAGGCCTCTCTACCTTCCCTCTCTGTCTTATTGCTGTCTTACCTATTATGTCCACATAGCTTAAAAATCCTATCACGGTCCTAATTTCTGCTTCAACCACCAAACATATTTTAAAGAACTCAAGAGGAGGAGAATATTTTATCATATTTTTCATTTCTGTTGC
This sequence comes from Equus asinus, assembly GCF_041296235.1. Lineage (NCBI taxonomy): Eukaryota > Metazoa > Chordata > Mammalia > Perissodactyla > Equidae > Equus > Equus asinus. Next base: position 109,833,113 of record NC_091794.1, on the reverse strand, counting down.
TCTTTTTTCATTCCTGATACACCAAGTCTCCATCTGGTATCATTTCTCTTCTGTCTGAAGAATTCTTTTAGCAATTCTTTTAGAGCATATCTACTGCCAATGAATTCTTAGTTTTAGTTCGTCTGAGAATGTCTTTATTTCACCTTCATTCCTGCATGACTTTTGCTGGGGAGAGAAGTCTGAGTTCTGGGGTCTTCCTGTTAGTGCTTATCAAATGTTGTTCCACTTCCTTCCAGCCTCCATGGTTTCTGCTGAGGAAAATACTCGAATCACTGCTCCCCTAGAAGTAAGGCAGCACTTTTCTATCGCCGTTTTCAAGCCTCTGTCTTTGTCTCTATTTGTCAGCAGTTTGTGATTTGTCTGAGTATGGATTTCTTTGCATTTGTCTCTGGGGTTCACTGAACTTCTTCAATCTGTAGGTTTATGTCTTTTGACAAATTTGGGAAGTTTTCAGCCATTATTTCTTCAAATATTTTTTCTGCACTGTACTCTCTCTCCTCTGCTGGGACTCTGATGACACAAGTGTTAGCCTTTGTGGTACTATCCCAAGGTCCCTGAGGCTTCACCCACTGTCTCCCGATCATTTTTCTCTCTGTGGTTCAGGTTGGATAAATTCTATTGATCTATCTTCAAGTCCACTGATTCTTCTGTCATCTCCCTTCTGCTATTAAGCCCATCTAGTTTATTTTTATTTTGGTTATTTTTCCGTCCTAAAATTTCCATTTGCTTCTTTTTAATCTTCTATCTCTTTGCTAAGACTTTCCAGCTTTCCATTCGTTTCAAAAGTGTTCACTCTTATTTACTGGAGCATTTTTATAATGCCTGCTTTAAAGTCTTTGACAATTCCAAAATTTGTGTCATCTCAGTGTGGCTGTGTGTTGAACGTCTTTTCCCTGTAAGGTGAAATTTCCCTGGTTCTTTGAATGTCAATTAAGTTTGGATTGTATCAAGAACATTTTGATGAACATTCAAAGACTGTGAGTCTCATTTAAATTCAATGGAGAATGTTGATATTTCCGTTTAGTCTGGAATCAACCCAGTTGGGTTCAGGCCACAGTTTCCAACCAGCCTTCCGTGGGTTGTGGCTTCAATGCCAGTTCCGTTCTCAAAGCCTGTGCAGTGCTGTCTGGATCTCTCCACAAGTGATCCACACGGCGGGCAACTCCGTGCCTGGGTGGTGATCTACCCACAGTTCAGTTCTCCAAGTATGCTGTTTAGGCTCAGACTCAGGCATGTGCAGCTTGGGGGTCAACCCAGCATTTCTTAAACAACTTTATGGGGTTGCTTTCTCAGCTCCTCCCTCTCCACAACCTCTCTGGTACTTTCCAGTTCCCTGTGGCTCCCTTCACAATCCTGCGGCCAGGCCCTGCTGTGCTGCACGTCTCCGGCAACAGCACCTAAATCCAAAGCCAAGCAGTGGGAGGACAGAGCGTTTTTTGTTTTGTTTTGTTTCTATTTTTCTTTTTTCTCCCCAAAGACCCCTGGTACACAGTTGTGTATTTTTAGTTGTGGGTCCTTCTAGTTGTGGCATGTGGGACGCCGTCTCAGCATGGCTTGATGAGCGGTGCCATGTCCGCGCCCAGGATCCGAACTGGCGAAACCCTGGGCCGCCAAAGCAGAGCGCACAAACTTAACCACTCGGCCACGGGGCTGGCCCCCTGTTTTTTCTTTTAAGAAGTGCAAGAGTATATTAAAGAGCTAAAGTTCTCATCTATCATTACTGGAAGTCAATATATGATGTCTAAAATTTATAAACCAAGAAATAGTAGTAGAAGCATAATATCTGGAAAACAAAGTAAATACCATAAGTCACAGCTAAGAGTTGAAAGTGTGCCTCTGGAGATATAAATTTTTTTAAAAAAATACAATTATTTGCTCAAGGGAAAAATACAGGAGTTGTTTAGGAAAGAAAACATAATCATAATATACTACTTACCTTCACAGTAAACAACATGGAAATAATCATAAAATAAACCCCAAAATTTACTTAGCCAAAAATTATGGGATGTTTATAACATTTATATTTTTCTTTGATTAATAACTGCCATTCCCACTCAACTGTAAGTTCCATGGGATCGAGGATATTTTTCCTATAGTATATATACATGCTCAATAACAATTCACTGAATGAATGAATAGGATCCAGAATTAACTGGCCTAGGGGCAGAGAAGAGGCAGGCCTAGGGCTCCGCGCTCTCTCACTCACCAGGTGCTACACTACTTATAAGATAAGAAAGAGAGGAAGAAGCAGAGGAGCGCTCCTAGAAGGCAGGGGAGCGAAGCGAGTTTGTGAGTCTCTGTTCATGATTTCAGTTAATTACATCTGTTCAGAGCAGTGGGCCTCAACTAAGGGCAATGTTGTCCCCAGCAGACATTTGCGGCTGTCACAATTGGGAGGATGATACTGGCATCTCGTGGGGAGAGGCCAGGGCAGGTGCTGACGATCCGCCAACGCCCAGGACAACCTCACATTAAAGAATCATCTGGCCCAAAACCTCAACAGTGCTGAGGCTGAGAAACTCTGATTAGAAGTGATATTCCTTGTGAAAAAATGGTGGTATTTGATATATTTGTGTTCTTAATATACCCCAATATAGTTTACACACTTTAAGAGTAAAGGAAATGCCGTGGCATAAGAAGGGTAACATTAAATAAAATAAATATTTATTTATATTCATACAGACAGACAGAGAGAGATCATGAATGAGGAGAGAATGGCAAAGGCTTCAGCATTTCTAATGGCAATTTGATAATAAGGGCTCAAACTAGACCGTGTGGGAATGCAGCAAAATGTGGTCCCATAATGAGAGACATTCCTTATGATAAGGAAAGCTGCACAATCAGCTGTTCCCTTATTCAGGTCCCCAAAGCAGTCTCTGAATCATAAATAACAACACTGAAAATAAGGTTTGTCGCTGGAGTCAGCACACAGGTGACATTCTGAAGTGACAGGTATGGTCCCCTTACCTAAGAAAAATGGGACAATTGAGTCCTAAAAGGTTCCTATTTGCACTGCTGACACAGGCTGGGCATTTTTCAGGGATGGAAGCAGAAGAACCAAATGATGTACCAGACAGAAACCCCGCCCCGACACATTAGTGTCAGGAAGGACTGTCACACGGTGTCAGGGGCACCCTGGGTCATGATTACCCATTCTGCAAGCCCACCAAGGGGCCAGGGGAGGCCAGGGAATGAGACCCTCACACACACTTCAACTCGCCCTGCCCCACTTTTATACACTGGGGTGCAGAGAAAGCTTCATTTCAAAAGTGGAAATCCTGTTGTAATCCCACCCTCTGTACACAGCTGGAGAGAGCCGAGGTCCAGTGGGCGTGAGTGACAAGTCGCAAAGACGAGCCAGGGCTTGACACCGACCACCTGGCTCCCACTACAGCACTCGTCCCACACAGGCCCATCCTCCAATGCACCAAACATTTCAAAGGTCCTCTTTAAAAAGACTCGTACAGCACAGAAGTCGATCTTGTTGCAAAGTGTGTACAAATAAGAGTCACAGGCCCAGCAGGTCACCCCAAGAGACTGACAAGTGAACGGGGATGCTGTGAGACCCAAGATGAAAACTGGCCTCAGGGAGGCCACAGCCAACTGTGACTCAGCAATGACACAATTTTTAAGGGCATATTCATGACAGGAAAAAACTCTGCTCATGAAACATCTGCAAACATTTGTCAACTTCTGGTTTTGAAAATATATGAACTTGCTAGAAGCTCACAGGAAAAGAATCATACTTACGAAGTGTCTAAGAATTTACCTCTTCGGAGCTCATGCTGGCTGGGGGTACCTTATAGACCAGGCAGTGCGAGGGGTTGGGCTGGATCCCACCCTGTAGGGGTAACGTCACCCTCCCAGAGCTGGCTTCCAGGACGGGGTTCCAAATAGCCCAGCGAACCAGGTGCATACATGCCAAGCTGGACAAAGAGGTGAGGGAAGCTGCCTGGAAGGGAAACAAAGCACATAGGTGCATGAGTTATCGGAACACCCGCCTGGGTCAGGAACATCACGGTGCTTTCAGGTAAACTTGAACTAGAGAGCAGTGTATAAGGCAGGGGATAACCCGTTCCATTTTACCAAAGCAGGAATGGAGGCAGGAGCAGGACACAACACCACATGGGTGGCACAGAGTGCCAGGAGGCCAGCCTCCCATCCTGAGACCCCACCCTCCTAACTAAGACCCCTCCCACCCCGAGTCTCCTTTGCGGCTTCCCTCCTAAAGACCAACGCCGTCTTCATGGCTCCTGATCCCATAAGGATCTCTCTGCAGGTTTGTAAACACTCAGCACCCTGACAACATCTACCTGAATCCATCAGGAAAACACCAGGACCCACCCTTCGTGTTAGTGATAAGAAACTGTGTGAAACAGCAGAGAATACGGGCAGATATTCAATTTAGGGTTATTAGCACACAGTTTCTGCAGCAGTTTCAGCTCGTAATGGGGTAATTTATCCATGTGACTTTATGTGCAACTGTGAAACCACTGGGGTCGAGTTTACGTGCTGCTCCTTTTTCACCTTCGCTGTCACTGGCCAAACGAAAGGAATGAGGACACTAAGGACACCCTAGGATCAGCATCCACACTGCAAGGTCATTTCACAAATATGGTTTCAGGGCTGGATGCAGCAGCGTTTTAAAGGAACCCTTCCATCCTTCATTCAAAAAGCAGTAAGAATGAAGCCCAACTCCAGGCCTCGGTTGGGTACCAAGACCCCACTCAGCTGGGCTCTGGGACTGGGACTGGACCCTTGAGAAGGCAACTCAGAGACACTGGCTCTGACGGAGGCCCCGACTGGCAGGCTCTACTGCCGTGACAGCAGCACCCCAGGAAGGCCAGTTCTCAGGCCACAGAATCCAGGGGGCACTTGGTGACACCAGGTCAGACTGGGTACCTGGGAAGAGCATTTCCTACCCCCAGAGTTCAGCTGCACTACCCAGAGTCAGACTGGAATGGGCCAGACTCAGGGGCAGCAGCCGTGCCCCTCGCCCCAAGATCCCCAGCCTTGCGGCAATGTGGGAAGAGGTGTAGGCAGTCACATGGAATGTGAGCAGGGTCTTCTTGTCCTAAGATCTCTTCATGGGTAAGAGAGAGCCATCTGCACATCTCTGTGATAAGGAAAACAAATGAACCAGGTGGGTCCTCACTGTCTCCGGGCAGCTGAGGGAGCCAAGGGCCCTCCACCTCTCTTGACCACCAGCCAAGGACACTAACCCAGGCAGCCCTGGCCATAGGGAGGGTGGACAGCCTGCAAGGAGGGGCCTCACACTCCTGAGAGGAACAGAAGCCCTGGCCCTGCCCATGGTGGTGAAGAGCACCTTCCCCAAAGAGAGGGGAGGCCAGGGGAACTGTGGACTCGCGATGCATCAGGAGCCGCTGAGGAGGTATGGTTCCCGCGGTGTGGCTGGGGCTCCCGCGGACCCTGCTTATTTGGCTGGACCCAGTGAGCTGCTGTGCCATTGTCACAGCCATGACTCGACTGCACTTGGGTCCAAGGCAAGTCTCCACACATGCACATAAAAGGACTCTGGCTGGACTCCGGCGCAGACAGCAGGATGGTGGACGGGGTTAAACCACAGCCGAGTATACGCGTGAGCGGTGTCCAACAAGAAAAGAAAGTGTGTGCGTTTCATCCAAGTCAGTCTTCCCAGCCTGTTTCCTGCCGGATGATATCCCCTCCTGTTACAACCTCTATATCCACACGGGCATATAAAACACCCAGAATCAGTGTCTGGTTTTGAATTAATCTCTCTTCCCCGAGGCCCCATCGTAACTGGACCTCAAACAACCAGCTTCAGCTGGGCCTGGTCCGATCCTTTCCTGGAACCAAATTTTAGATCACAGGTTTGGCTCCTGCCACATTCTGCCGGGTCACAGGGATGAGCAGGGATTCAGGGCCCTGACAACTCAGTGAGGAAAAGCCCACATCTTGGAAGGACTAAGGACTAGCAAAGAAGCCTCAGCGTGCGACTCTGTGCCACTTTCCACATCCGTCAAAGCGAAGACGACGTCTGCCTTTTCCCACCCGGCTCGCTGGGTGACGGTGTAAAATGCTGCTGAGCAACTACAGTATATCAACAAAAAGACGATTAAAATCCATCACTTTTTAGAAATAAAATTATTATAAATGTATTAGGAAAACTGGCCACTAAAAACACTATAAGGATTCAACAATATCTAGAATACTTTTGTAAATAGTCATCGTCTAGAAAACCCAGAAGTTTATTACAGGACCAAAATATGTATCCAAGTTTTCATACTGTTTGTGCAAGTCCTTCTGGTTTAATTTTTTAAATTAGGTGATTCCGATACCTAATTTTCCACTTTCACAGTTCCTTTTGGTTTTTTCATTCTCAATCAATACAGCTATCTCCCCTGTGAAGTACCTGTCAGTCACACAAATACCTGTTTTCCCTCACTTTTGTTTCTAACAGCTCTAACAAGAGACGGTTAGTGGCTTATTGATCACTCCTGCGCAAAGACTTCAGTGGGACTATTAGCGCCTGGTGGCAATCCAATTGCCATTTATTAGCGTGCACTCTCTCCCAACCAGCCAGGGTGACACCTGCAGGTGATAACCTCCCTAACCCCCCCACCCGACTCTAAGGGGAAGGTCAGGTGCAGGGAGCATGCGCACAGAGCAACGGCAACTATGTAACAGTCACCCAGCCGGAGCTCCTCCTACCAGTGAACTAGCGCTGAGAGCAGATCTGTTACTTTATAACGTCCTTTCCTGCCAAACCCGCTTTGAGTTGACGCAAACTGAAAAGAAAAAAAAACAAAATACACTGAATTGATCCCATTTAGACTTTCAATTATAATAGTAAGTAATATACAAAAAGCCAAAGGAATACACCTGGACTACGAGTGAGGTTTGTCGTGGAACAGAAGCGCCACACTGTCATTCATCAGGCAAAGCGCAAACAGATGACATGTGACCCAGGGGGATGCACAATCCACGTCCCTGTGGTGGGCGGGATGGTGGCCCCAAAAGGACATGCCCACACCCGAACCCCTGGGCTCTGTGACTGTGGTCTCATTTAGAAAAGGTGCCATGCAGACGTTATTAAGTATCACGAAATGAGGAGATCTAGATTATCCAGCTGGGCCTGAGATCCAAGGACAAGTATCCTTACAAGAGCAGGACAGCGGCCAGCCCGGTGGCCTAGCGGTTCAGTTCAGCACACTCTCTTTCAGCAGCCCAGGTGCGGGAACCACTTTGGTTCCTAGGCGCAGACCGACACCACTCGTCGGTGGCCAAGCTGTGGCACAGCTCACATACAAAATAGAGGAAGACTGGCAACAGATGTCAGCTCGGGGCAAATCTTCCTCAGCAAAAAGAAAAAAACAGCAGGACAGAGAGAGATTTGAGACACAGGGAGACACGCAGAGGAAGGGCCATGTGATGATGGAGGCAGAGGTTAGAGCAACGCAGGCAACAGCCAAGGAACGCCGGCAGCCAGGAAATGCCAGAAGAGACAGGAAGGACCCTCCCCTAGAGCCCCCCGGAGGGAGCGCAGCCCTGCCCACACCTCAGTTTTGGCCCCGCAGAACTGATTTTGGATCTGTGGCCTCCAGAACTACGAGAGAATAAATGTCTGTCATTTTAAGACACGTAGTTTGTGGCAATTTGTTCTGGAGTCACCTCGACTTCTGTCCTCAGACCAACTCAAAAGTCACTTAGAATTAGAAGCAGGTAAAAACTTCATGTTATTTCATGAGGCTGATTTTCTTTGAATTTTCAGTGAGATCTTCTCCTCCCGCCCGGAGCCCCATGCCAGCCGCCAGAGCCCCCTCCACACCGACTCTGGGTAGTGAGCCCCAAGGCCCAGGGGTAGAGTGGCCCCTACAGGGAGGTCCTCTGCCCCTGAAGCCGCCAGCAGAGACAGAGCTGGGCCCCAGGCACAGACCCTCGATGGGGCGAGCACACTGGGGCACTCAGCTGAACGCAAAGGGAAAAAAAGACAACCTGTTGTCTTGAAACGACTCCAAATGTCCCCAGTATGACTCAAATCACAGAGGAAGGAAGAGGCTCAAGAAAGAGAGAGGGAGAGAGACTGAGGAACTATATTACAGATGAAGGAGGGAGCAGGGGGCACAAGGAGGAGGCAGCCCGGGGCCCTGGCTGGACACAGGCATGTCCCACATTCAGATGGTGCAGGCATGTGTGACCCTAACCTCGGCTTGACTGCTGACCATGAGAGGCTGCAAGCACATGCGGCGGGTGGGCCAAGGCCCAACCAGGTGGCACAGACCAGGAACTTCCTCTGAACTCCTACAGAGGTGCACACACCCAAGATCATTCATCTCAGCATCATTTACAGCTGGGAGATAGTGAGAACCACCTAAATATCCAACCACAGGAAATCGGGTGAGTAAACTGTGGGACATGACAGAGTGCCCCCGGCTGGAGAAAGGGGTGAGGAAGTGCTCCGGAGACTTCCAGATACGACCACCAGCGTGTACTGGTAACATGAGAAAAAGCAAAATGCAAAAATGCACACACATAGTCGATACCCACTGTGTATTAAAGGGAATTAAGAAAACACACACACCTGTTAAAATTCACAAAAAGCAACGCAGGGAGGATGGACCAGGAGCAAGAGTGCTGGCTCCCCCCAAGGGCTGGGTCTGTGGAAGGAACACAGTGTGGGACGCTTTTCTCAGATCACCTTTTGGTAGAATTTTGACTTTTAAAAGCATATTAGTGTTCTATATATTAAACAAATAAATTTAAATCAATAAGGATGGGGAAGAGAAATAAGCACAAAACCGAAAGCCGACAGCAACAAGAGGCGCCAGCGTAGCTCAAACGAGTGAGGCGACCACGCTGAGGGGCAGAGCCTGGAGACAGGAAACGCTGCCTGACGGCTGCCCTCGGTCCTGGCTGCTAACGGACCCTGGACCCTTTCCAGTAGGTTTGGTTTTTGTAGCCGCGTGAACGAAGCAATTCTAACATTATTTTAGATGCTTCCTAGGACTGAGCACATGAGCAGCTGTGCTGATGGTGCTGGCATGCAGCCAAGGGTCTCTGTGGAGGGCGGGCGTGGAGAGCCCCGTGGGCTGACTGGGCCTGAAGGATCAGCAAGGACTCAATTCCTGAGCCGTGGATGTGTACATGGATGTGTGCTCACGTGCGTGTGTGTTTGTATTTAAGCACGTGCATGCATGTGTACCTATGTGTGTGCATGCACGTGCATGTGTGTTTCCATATGGAAATTTGCCAGCTCTGTCCACTGAGAGGCCTCAGAAACAAGACACACCTAGTGCCCAGATCCAGACTCTAACACATTCCCCTTTAAAAAGCACCAGGGCTCATCAAAAACAAGGAAAGTCTGAGAAACTGTCACAGTCCAGAGAAGCCTTAGGAGACATGGGGACTAAATATAATGTGACATCCTGGATGGGGTCCTGGAACAGAGACGGACATTAGGTAAGGAAATTCAAATAAAGTCTGGACTTCAGTTAGTGATAATCTATCAATACTGGTTCATCAGTCATGACAAATGCACCATACTACCGATGTTAATAATAGGGAAAACTGGGTTGGGTATATAGGATCTCTCTGTACTATCTTCAGTTTTTCTGTAAATCTAAAATAAAAAGTTTATTTTGAAAAAGGCAGGGGTGGAAAACCATGGCTCCTCACAGGAACAGCTGATTCCAGAGCTGGAGCAGGGAAGATGCAAGATGAGCCTGGAGCATCTTGTTACGCCAGAGAGTAAGAAAAATGCTCAAAAAGCAAAACATGATGGAGGCTGTCACAGGACACAGCCTGAAGGAACTCTGGCCAAATCTGGGACAATCTGAGCACCAAAATAATTAGGGTGGTGATTTTTAAACTTATAGGACACAGCAAAAGTGGTCCTAAGGGGGAAATTTATAGTTATAAATGCTTACATTAAAAAACAAGAAAGATCTCAAATCAACAACCTAATGTTACCACTTCAGAAACTAGAAAAAGGACAAACTAAACCCAAAGCTAGCAAATAATAAAGATTAAAAGCAGAGATAAACAAGACAGAGAACAGAAAAAGAATAAAGAAAAATCAATGAAACTAAAAGTTGGTTCTTCAAAAAGATCAACAAAATTGATAAACCTTTAGCTAGAGAGACTAAGAAAATAAGTGAGAAAACTCAAATTACTAAAAAAAATGAAAGTGAGGACATTACTACCAATTCCACAGAAATAAAAAGGATTCTAAGAGCATACCATGAACAGCTGTGTATCAACAAAGCGGACAACCTAGATGAAAAGGACAAACTCCCAGAAACACAAAACCTACCAACACTAAATCACAAAGAAATAGAAAATCTGATCAGATCTATGACTGGTAAGGAGACTGCATCAGTAACCAAAAATCTCCCAACAAAAAGAAAAACACTTGGAACTGATGGCTTCACTGGTAAATTCTACCAAACATTTAAAGAAGAACTAACACCAATCCTTCTCAAACTTTTCCCAAAAAATGAAGAGGAGGCAACACCTGCTAATTCGTTCTATGAGGCTAGCATAACCCTGATACCAAAGCCAGAAGAAGACACTATGAGAAAGGAAAACTACAGATCAGTATCCCTTATGAACATTGATGGAAAAATCCTCAACAAAATACAGTTACGTGCTGCATAACAACACTGTAGTCAACGATGGACCACATATACAACAGCGGCCCCATAAGATCAGCACCATACAGCCTAGGTGTACAGTAGGCTATACCATCTGGGTTTGTGTAAGGACACTCTAGGATGTTCGCACAACAACGAAATCACCTAACAGCGCATTTCTCAGACTGTATGCCTATCATAAAGTGACATACGACTGCACTAGGAAACAGAATTCAGCAATGTATTAAAAGGATTATACACCACGATCAAGAGGAAGTTACTCATGGGATGTGAGGATGGTTCAACATACAAATCAATGTGATACACCACATCAACAGCATGAAGGAAAACCACAATCACCTCAACTGATGCAGAAAAAGCACTGACAAAATCCAACACCCTTTCATAACAAAAAACACTCAACGAACTAGGAAGAGAAGGAAACTACTTCAACATAATAAAAGCCATATTTGAAAAACCCACAGCAAATATTAAACTCAATGAAAGACTGAAAGCTTTTCCTCTCAGATAAGGAAGAAGGACGGACGCATGCTTTCACCACTTCTGTTCAACATAATATTGGAAGAATTAACTTAACCAAGGAAGTGAAAGACCTATACAATAAAAACTACAGACATTGCTGAAAGAAACTAACGAAGACACAAATAAATGGAAATACATCCCATGTTCATGGATTGGAAGACTTAAGATTATTAAAATGTCAATATTACCCAAAGCGATCTACAGATCCAATGCAATTCCTATCAAAATCCCAACAACTTTTTTTCCAGAAATAGAAAAACCCATCCTAAAATTCATATGGAATCTCAACAGACCCCGAATAGTCAAAACAATCTTGAAAAAGAAAAAAACTGGAGGACTCATGCTTCCTGATTTCAAAACTTAATACAGTAATCAAAACAGCATGGTATCGGGGCCAGCCCAGTGGCGTAGTGGTTAAGTTCACGCACTCTGCTTCAGCAGCTCTGGAGTCACAGGTTCAGGGCCCAGGAGTGGACCTACATACTGCTCATCAACCATGCTATGGCGGCATCCCACATACAACATAGAGGAAGATTGGCATGGATGTTAGCTCAGTGACAATCTTCCTCAAGCAAAAAGAGAAAAATTGGCAACAGATGTTAGCTCAGGGCCAATCTTCCTCCCCCAAAAAATAAAAACCAACATGGTATTGTCATAAAGACAGAAAAATAGACCAAAGGAATAAAATAGAAAGCCCAGAAATAAATCCTTGCATATATAGTCAAATGATGTTTATCAAGAGTGCCAAGACAATTCAATGGGGAAATGACAGCCTTTTCAACAAACGGTGCTGGGAAAACTGGATATCCACATGCAAAAGAATGAAGTTGGACCCTTACCTATCACCATATACAAAAATTAACTCAAAATGGATCAAGGACCTAAATGTAAGGCTAAAACAATAAAACTCTTAGAAGAAAACATAGGACAAAAGCTTCATGACACTGGATTTGGTGATGAGTTCTTGGATATGACACCAAAGGGACAGGTAACAAAAGAAGAAACTGTACTTCATGAAAATTTTTAAGTTCTATGCATCAAAAGATACTACCAACAGAATAAAATGGCAACTCACAAAATGGGAGAAAATATTTGCAAATCATATATCTGATAAAAGATTAATATTTAAAATATATAGAGAACTCCTAAAACTTGACAACAAAAAACAAAAAACTTGATTCAAAAACACACAAAGGACTTGAATAGGCATTTCTCCAAAGAAGACTGGAATGGCCAACAAGCACATGAAAAGATACTCAACATCACCAATCATTAGGGAAAGGCAAAACTACAATGAGACACCACCGCACACCCACTAGGATGGCTACAATCAAAAAAAAACAGAAAACAATGTTGGCGAGGATGTGGAGAAATTAGAAGCCTGGGCACTGTTGGGGGGAAAGTGAAATGGTACGGCCACTGTGGAAAACAGTACGGTGGTTCCTTAAAAAATTAAAAATAGAACTACCATATGATCCAGTAATTCTCCTTCTGGGTATACACCCAGAAGAATTGAAAGTACGGTCTCAAAGAGGTATTTGTGTACCCATGTTCACATCAGCATTATTCACAATGGCTAAGATACGGAAGCAACCCAAGTCCATCAATGGATGAATGGATAAGCAAAATGTGGTATATCCATACAATAGAATATTACTCAACCTTAAGAAGGAAGGAAATTCTCCAACACACTACAACATAGATAAACCTTGAGGACACTATTCTACGTGAAATAAGCCAGTCACCAAAGGACAAATACCACCTGATTCCACTTACATGAGGTACTTAGAGTAGTCCAAATCATAAAGACAAAGTATACGGAGGTTGCCAGGGGCTGGGGGGAGGGGAGAATGGGGAGTTAGTGTTTAATAGGCACAGAGTTTCAGCTTTACAAGATGAAAAGAGTTATGGGGACGGATGGTGGTGATGATTGCACAAATATGTGAACATAACACCAGAGAACTGTACACTTAAAAATAAATGGTTAAGATGGTAAATTTTATGTTATATGTATTTTACCACAGGGAAAAAAACTCATATTTTCTAAAAAGTCAGAATGCCACTGAATTGTACACTTTAAAATCATTTTAGGTTATGCGAATTTCTCAAGAAAAATTTTGTTTAAAAAAAGACAAACGAAAAAAACAACGTTAAAAAGTTGAGTGAGTCGATATCTTTCTTAAAACCACACAGGAAACCCAACATTCAGGACAAAATAGCAGATTCAGCACCAGGTTCTTCTTCAGGAACCTCCGAGTGTCAGTGGTTCCCTCCACCTCCGCAGACAGGCTGAGGCTCGGCGGCCGGCCTGCCCTGGGGAGACTCTGATGGCAAAGCCTCAAGGGGCCCAGGGGGAGACTGGCTGCATCATACACACGGCCGCATGGGGACTCGACGGGGCACACCTCTCCACCAGGGGACAAGTCAGGGTTTTGTGAAAGATCTCCCGAAAGCCCTCAAGACATCTGTACTTCCAAGTTCTAGGAAATTTAAATTTATATAATCTTCAGAATATATTAAGGCATGATACTTATGTTCCAAATATAAAATATTCAAAATACACAGCTCTGATGTGTCCTGGGCACCCAGACCAGCACCTCGTACATGGTAAACACTCAAATCTTTGTTATATGAACTTGTTTTGTTCAAAGAATACTAGCAAATACATAAATAATACATTAGTTAGTCTCTACCTCCTAGAGATTCGGAAGAGGGTCATTTTGCTACATGACTCCCCCCAAAAAAGGACTGTTTGGACCCCTGGCAGCCCCGTGGGGATCTGCACTTACTCTGACACTGGGTCCGCTTATTTTTACAGCTCTCTTCATCCCATGTCACTCTCTTACGTTCTAGAGAGTCCACTCTATCAACTTCATTCAATCAGCAAACATATATGGAGCCCACACTTGCACAGCTCACAGCATGTCAAATTGGCCAGCCAGTGTGGGTACACTGTCCGCAGGTACTCAAACTTCTAGAACGGAAGCTGTCTGGATGGGAAGACCTACTTCCTTTGGCTCTCCACAGCTACCCAAAGACAAACCACAAAGGCTCTGGCGGTTCCCGCTAACTAAAGATGCACGCATTTCACAACACGCTACAGACAAGGGTGTGTCTTCTCAAAACATTTTTTCTGGTTTGTTTTTAATGACTATGAAATACTCAGGGCCAAAACAATTCACTCCGACTCAGGAGACTGGGCATAAACTGGATACCCTGAGCCCAGATGCCTCTGCCATCCAGACAAACCACCTACAGAAGAGCTTCACAAAGGGCCTCAGGAGATGCAGGCTTTCAGCTCCCGCCAGACACAAGCAAAGCGACGCAATCGCTGGAGGCCTGGCCCATCTTGGTTCATCAAGCGTTAGGAATAAAGAAATGCAGATGTCAAGAATGCAGCAAGGCCATCTTGAGAACAGGTCACACGTCAAAGACGGCACTGCCGACAAAACACAGCGGCCGCCAAGCTCATGTAGGAAGACTTCACTCAGGAGTCATTTTCCAAAGAAAAGTACATTTTTTTGGCTTGTCTATTTCTGATTAAGTAAAGTACTTAAATGTACAACCCAGCTGACTAGACATTTGATTATACTGAGAAACTTATCGTAGTCTTCTGGGTGTGAAGATGCTATTGCAGGGGCGTCTCTAAGCCCCCATCTTTTGGAGATACACACTGAGCAACTCAAAGATGAAGTGACCTGACGTCTAGGATTTGCTCTAAAGTACTCGGGGAGGAATGGGGACAGGGGAGGAAGAGCGGAGACAAGACGCCATGAGTTGATAACTTCCAAGGCTGGTGATGGGTACTCCGGTTTCATCATACACTTCTCCCTACCTTTATATTTGAAATTTTCCATCATAAAAAGATTTTTAAAAAAAGAATGCACATGCCAAAGTGTTTGCAGTAATCAAAACAGATGCAATTATGACTGGAATTTGCTTCAAAATAAACCAAAATGGGTTTCGGGAGAGGGTATAGACAAAGATTGCCCACGAAGTTGATAACTGCTGAAGCTACATGGGGTGCATTTTACTATCTGGTCTGCTTTTGTTTATGCTTGAAATTTCCATCATATAAAGTTTTTTAAAGAGGAAAGAAAAAGGAGAAATAAATGTGCAGGCTGAATGCAACTGCTCCACAATGGACTGCAGAGGGAAGCAGGAGCATGCTGGGCGTGAGCTGCTCCCCCCAAGGCCATGCCCCGACCTTGCAGGAGGCCCTGTGGGTGGTGTCCCCACTGTCACACAGACACTCCTGGGGGAAGGAACAAGAGCCCACACTGGCACCGTCACCGTTGTTTTCTCCTCCATCATCTAAATCCACTCGTGATGCGAATGCTTGATTCAGGTTTCACCCAATGAATGCTTAACCCATTTCCATTGTTCCACACAGCAAGTAATTTGTGTGGAAAATCATTTCATCCACAGGAACATTTCCTTTCCAGATTACACTGAAGAAAGTACACTTGATGACAGGAAAATGGAATCCAATATTCCATGTTAAGATAAACTCCACATCAACAAGAAGTGATGTGCTCTTACACAGCCACATTCCAAAAGCTCCATGAAGCAGCAACGCATGTCGAAACACCTGCCACTGGGTGAGCATTTCGATGAAGAGTTAAAAAAGAAGAAGAAAGCACCACGTAAGACATATCAGTTTCAGTACACAGACTATAATCGCAAGCAAATTATAATTAACTTTCTGGAGGGACATTATCTAAATGTAAATGAGGAATGGAGAGCGACTGGAGGCCCCACCAAGGCGCTAGGCCATGGTGCTGCTTCGCCGGCTCCCTCCACAACTCCCTCCTAACCAGTGGACAAGAGCGCCACACACGCCACACCTGAGCCCACCAACTTCTCCCTCAGCATCACTTCCCAGCCCCAGACGTCCCTTTCCTCTTGGTGAAGGCCCATGCCCAAGCCCAGAGCACCTGCCCACACAGCCAGGCGTATCACACACAGTTGCATTTTAGCTGAAATTTCTAGTAACAAATAAAGAAAAGCAGAGCTGGGGACCAGAGCTTCATTTAAATGACTGACTGTAGGGGCCGGCCCGGTGGCGCACTGGTTAAGTGCGCACGTTCCGCTTCTCAGCGGCCCCGGGTTCGCCAGTTCGGATCCTGGGTGCGAACATGGCACCACTTGGCAAAAGCCATACTGTGGTAGGCGTCCCACATATAAAGTAGAGGAAGATGGGCGTGGATGTTAGCTCAGGGCCAGTCTTCCTCAGCAAAAAGAGGAGGATTGGCAGTAGTTAGCTCAGGGCTAATCTTCCTCAAAAAAAATAAATAAAAAAAACAAAAAAATAAATGACTCTGTGTTCAGCTATAGTCAGAATGACTGCCTCTAGATTTATTCTCCTAACTAGGACCCTGAATTACACAGACTCGAGGTCTGGACATCAGAGACGTCAGTTTACTGCTGAGTAGATCAGAAAATAAAATGCATCTATGCCCTGATACCCCATTCTCCTTCCCGCAGCTCACCCCAAGACTGTCCTCAGTCCTTCTGCTCTCGGTCAGCTGCACAGTAATGCTGGCAGACTGGGACACCACCGAGGGCATCTTGTTGGCGTTTTTAAAATTTTTAATTGACTTGCTAAATTGACATCTGCTTTTTCAAACAGAACACTGAACCTTAGGAATAGCAGACTTACAATGATGCAAACGATGTCTACATATTCTACTTCTTCCAACTGAACCCTGCAAATTCTTACTCTTAGTTACAACACAGGCACATACAAAATTCACTGTAAGAAAATATTTATCACTCGTGTAGATTCAAGCTTTACTACACAAAATACATTAAAATGGCCTTATTTTTCAAAATAACTATCGATTTGATAATTATGAATTAATGCTATTATGATACATGCCTATTGAACTATTTATTACCACCAGCCAGCAGAATGTACTATTACCATAAAGATAGGAAATGATTATAACAAAGCTATCACTAAAATGAAGCGTTTTCTAGAGTCATATTCCATGCTTGTTTTCCATATTGCTAATAATGATTACACTGCTTTTAATGGAAAAATATTAATGGCAACAATATTTATTTTTAGCGCATGGAGCCCGCGGCCAGGTGGAACCTGAAGTGATGCGATGGTTCTTACATTGCCGTCCACTCCCGAAGGACTGTTAAACACATACTCCAGCTGAAAGACGATGGCGAATGCGGGGTGACAGACCATCTCGGGGAGGCGGAGGCGGCTTCTCAAAACAAGAGCCTGGTTTCCAGAGCTAGGTCAAGAACACAAGACAGAGGCACATCAGGCGGTGGCCTCCCCTGCCCTGCACCCACCTCCATCACCGGCTCAGGCGCTGGGACACTGGGCGCTGCCGGTGTGGCGAGTCCCCCCAGCGATGCCACTGAGCTCTTCTGTGCGTTTGGCCTCCAAGGTAATCCCCAAATAGAGGGGTTTTTTAGGTACCACAATCAACACTTTTTCCAAACCGCCAGAGCCGGGTGCAGGAGCACAGAATGACAGCCAGGTCTCCAGGGACGCTCCTCCTCGAGGACCAGCCTCTGCCCAGCTTTGCACATGGCACCCCTTGGAGATGTGTCTGATTCTGATTTGGGAAGCACAGGACTGAGCAGAGTGGCAGGGCTTCCTGCCCTCCGGTTCTCCACCAAATGAGAAACTGATCACAGGGCACATCTGCAGGAAAGTGTGACAGGGTCTGCACAGACTCTCAGTGACCACAGCTGGAAGCGTCCATGATGCTAACTCCAAAATCGTCAGAGCACAAAAACAGGGTTTTCCAACCTAGGTCTGCTGCTAATGGGCACAACTTGGCAAGAGGAAACAGAGGCACCAGTGAAGAGCCCCAGGTGGATGAGTGCACACTCACGCCCAAGTACAGCTTCATTTCCCTTTGATCCCTGGTTACATGCCCACCTCCTCGTTCCACGGGGGCCAGGACTCAGGACCCTGGGAAAAATTACCTGGCCTTCGAAGAGGACCCAACTTTTCTGCTGAAACTGGCAGAGCGCGTCAACGCCACCTCCATCTCGGGCAGCAGCACCACAACCTGGGGCCTCTGCACGAAGCCCAGCCCGTTGTGCACGCCCACACACAGGCGCCGCTCCAAGATCTCCAGGGTGCCGCCGTCCTGTGGGCTGGCCCCCTAGGAAGAGCACACGCAGGCAGAGTAAGTGCTGGGCAGAAGGGAAGAGGGAGTGCACCAGAAAAGACCCAGCAGAGAGGCGAGCCGAGAAGGAACTGTAACAGGGGTTTCGGACATTTCCAGATCAGAAGGTGCTTGGGGAAATGAGTCCAGGCAAACGACAGACAAATAATCCGGTCAGAACTGGCCGACCTAGGGCATTTTCTAGTAGGTGAGGGTTTTCTCACGCGCTGGGATCTTCTCAGAGCAACACACTCCAATGCACCCCCTCAGATGCCTGAATCACCAAGCTCTCGCTCTGGGTTTCCAAGGCTAAGCTACGACTCTCAAGAGGCAGCGAACTAGCAACCAGGGACTGCGACTCCTCCAACGGGACCCAGGGCCCCACAGTGCAGGAGCCCACTGTCACCAAGGCGGGGCGGGCGATGACGGAGGCAGAGCATGTCAGGTTCCTGCACCTCTGCCTCTCTCCACACTCAGGACACTCGAGTCTCGACGGGAAGGGGCAGTGCAAAGAGGGAGCATATTTAGGCAGTAAGTCATAAACCAATAAAAATGGAATCTGCCCCAAAGTGATCACTGGATATTAAAGCATTTCATCTTCACAAAAAATGTACAAGCATTGTAACAAATGGGCAAGGATAGTCCTCCAGGCTATTACTGTTTATTAAATTATGTGATCATTGAAAAGTGACCCCTGAAATTTCAAGTTTTCTTCATTGCCCATTAATCAAGCTGAACGGACCTAAATTCAGCCTATTAGTCTTTGGGAAATGAAAATAAAACAATGCAGATAACTGAGCATCTTCCAGTTGGACAGGAACAAAACTACAAAGGTAGTAAAACTACCTAATAAAGTGACTTTTATGGGAATATATAAAATTCAACAATGATACTCTTAGAGCATCTCTACCCTCATACAATCCACTCCAAGCAATAAGAAAACAGCAGGAACTACATCACGAAAATGTACGTTGCTACTTCAATCCTCTTTTCTGCTTTGTGTTTCTATCTCACATGAGACCACATTATGTGGAACTACATTTTCAAGAAAGACTAGAGAGCAAAAAAAAGGTCCATCTCGTTCATATATGCGTGTGTGTGATTAATAATTTGCTACCTTCCCAGACTACTAGGATGGGCACCAACTGACTGAATCATTTGTTCTCACGACAAACAAATATTAAGACCTACTATGTGCCAGCACCGTTTCATGCACATTAGGTGCAGTGGTGAACCTAACCAAGTCCCTGTCCTCCTGGTGCAAACACTCCACAGAGGCACCAGCAGCAAACCAGCAAGCAGGCAAGGAAACCAGGCGGTCTCAGAGAGGGCCAAGCACCCCAAGAAACAAAACGGGTGATACACAGGAAGAGCCAGGGGTGGGGGGAGGGGGGTGGACACGACAACGTGCCCAGGGCGGCCTGTCAGACAGTCAGGTGTGCACTGAGACCTGAGGCCTGAGAGGACCCACACAAGCACCGGACCAAGAACATACAGGAAAGCGAGCTATGTGTTCGAAGGCCCATGGTGGGGACAAGGTGCTGCCACAACTGCCAAGGTGCAGAACCCCACACACAGGCTTCCAGCTGAAGACTTTACAGGACGTGTTCACACAGGCAGGCAGCACTTGACAGAGTCAGAGCGACCGCCCGTCACAGAAAACTGCTCTGATGGGATAAAATGATTGCAATTTCTAGTCATCTCCTTGGAATGAGCCAAATATCCTCAAAACGTCCTTGGTAAATGTAGACTCTTTTATGGGCTTCCCTTTGCTCATTTGGTGATTTAATTTACTTTTAAATGAGGACTGTTTTAACATATATCAAAATTAACGTTAATTAACATCTCAGGGTAACAGCACCTTCATCATCCTCAAAGCTAAGACACGGGCTGGAGCTCTGCAGGGGCTCGGCTTCCAGCAGAAACGGCCCAGCGCCGAGTCCTCTCAGATCTACTTTAAATACCAGACCAGGGACAGAAAGAGGTTAGCCACAGAAAGGGGAAAAGACAGGACCACATCACCAGGGGCTGACTGCCCACCCAGGCGGCATTAGGGGCCACAGCTTTCCCAACTCTGCTCTGAAGTTCGCATTCCACGGTTCAGACTAAGTTCTGTGACATGAGACAGTACCTCCTGGAAGTGATCGCTGATAAGGAGTTCCAGAAGCTCTTCCTCAAATTTCTCAAGGGAAGGATACAGAGTGAAGAATAAATCATCCAGGTACCACGTGACAGACTTCTGAAGGCGAGGCTTTCGGAGGGCGTCACCTGAAACAAGGAGAGGGCTCACACAGATCATGCTTGGAAATAAACCCCCCGGGGCGTCCAGAGGGCTCTCACCCACCTGAGGTCCCAGGCTGTGGGTGATGGGACCTCCAGGCAGGGAAGAAAGCATGAGCACACCACTCAGAACACTAAATTAGAACCCACCTCAGTTCAAGCAAACCACTAAACTGATTAAACAAATACAAATTTCATTTGCAGTCCAAATTCCACCCAATCCTCCTCCGGGAACAAATTTTATAATTCGGCAATCCAAAGAACACAGATTACAGAACGCAGAGCAACATCTGTTCCTTCAGCTCGGCTTCCCTTTATCACTTACATCCTCTCTCGCAAGAACACGGCCAAGTCTGCCTGTTCTCATCCCATTACCTTCACCCTGAACCATCTGGAAACACGCAGGAATACTCATGAGCACATTAAGGCAACAAGCAACAATACAGTCTGGGCTGGCACCACAAGAGAAAAGTCCCTGTCCTGACCAGCAAGTGCCCCCAACTGTGAGCTCCATGAGGACAGAAGGGACAGTGGCTCCTGCCATCAGGCCCAGGGCGGGCACAGAGCAGGTATCTGAAAACTCTCAGCTGTGAGAAGGGAGAACCAGGTCGTCTGGACAGCCCTTCTCCACGGGCTCAGGAGCAAAGACCGACATGGAAGGAAGAAGGCAAAGTCAGCTGCTCCAGCAAACAGACCCCACAGAGTCTGCTCCTTACGTCCCCATCACTCTGGTTCTGGTCCTCTCCGTCTCTTCCTAAATTTTATCATTACGTAAATATTTAGGTACAAGGTCTTAGATTTTAAAAGCCAACTACAAAGTTAAAAAAAGAAAACAGTGACATAAGACTCAACGCTAATAAAACTGCTGTGAAAAGAACACTGTGCTGTCCTGCCGGGAGGTGAGAAGTCAGAGGAACTGAACGGCAACTGTGTCTTTGCCGCCAATGTATCAGAGCCTTAAAAATATCCATATCTGCCTTCTGCCCCAGGAATTCCACTTTTTGAACCTATTCAGCAAAAATACTCAAAGATGGAAACAAAGCAAGAATACTCATTGGAACATTATTTATAAGAGAGAAAAATAAGGAACAACCAAGCATTCAATAATGGGAGAACATTAAGTAAACTATTGTTCATCCACATAAAATGAGAACAAAAATCATGCTGTCAAAGATTATCTAATAAGGGGAAAATATTCATGATATTGCAGGTGAAATAACATATAAACTATCTATAAGTCCATTTGATGCCAGTTTTATTTAAAAATATATGCATTCGTAGTTACACGTGTGTACCTGCAGGCAGTGCTCATAGATTATTTTATTTCCTTCTTTATGGTTTTCTACGTCTTCCCCATCACAAATATGCATTAGGTGTGATGACTCTGAGAAAGTTTATGTATTCCTTTCATAATTTAAAAAAAGTGTTTAAAGCAGGCCAGTTGATAAATGAGAACCAATTAAGTGCAGGCAGCATTACTCACAACAGCCAAAATGTGGAAGCGACCCAAGTGTCCATCAACAGATGACTGGGTAAGCAACATGTGGTGTATCCATACAGTGGAATACTATGCAGCCTTAAATAGGGAGGAAATTCTCACAGACGGATGAAGCTTGAAGACAGTATGTTAAGTGAAATAAGCCAATCACAAAAGGACAAATACTCTATGATTCCACTTAGATGAGGTACTTAAAGGAGTCAAATTCAGAGACAGAAAGTAGAATGGCAGTTGCCAGGGGCTGGGGGAGTCAGTGTTTAACAGGGACAGAGTTTCAGTTTTGCAAGATGAAGAGTTCTGGAGGCAGATGGTGGTGATGGTTGCACAACAGTGTGAATGTGCTTAATGCCACTGAACTACACACTTAATGGTTAAAATGGTAAATTTTATCTTACGTCTATTTTATTTTTTTAAATGCAGAAATTATATATAAAGCCCAACCTTTCACGAAATGGTCCAGTGAACATCTGATGCACATCCTGAACTAAGATGCTCCATCAGAGAAAGAGAAGCCAGGGAGGGGAGGGGGACAAAGCCAGCGCCCTTCTGCCACATGGCCTGAGCCGTGGCAGGTGCAGAACCTCAGACTGCGTTAGCCGAAGAGACCCCTCCCCTGGCAGCAGAGGCTGTGAGGCCACGAGGCCCCTCTGGAGCTAACCGGAGAGATTGGAAGGAAGGAGGGAGGTCCTGTGACCGTTCCCACGCCGGGCGGCATCCAGGTGAGGGATGAGCTCAGCAGCAGCGAAGCGAGCAGGAGGCGAGAGTGGAGGAGATGGCAGATGAAGCAGAGGGAGGCGGAGGAAGGGAATCAGCAAGGCAGCTTGCGCTCTTTATTCTGCAGACCCCGTGTTTCCCATTAAGGAGCTGTAACTGCACTCTCCAGGGCAGGTCAGGCGTCCACGACAAGGGTAAACGTGGACGCGATCCTCTCCCAGTGTCTCGGCCTTGTTGGCGTGTGGCCAGTGTCTTTCTCCACGCCTCCGAGCGGCACGACCACACACGCACGCTGCTTTACAGCACAGAGAGGCTCCTCTGCTGGTTACCAACAATCCCTCTGCTCTGAATCACAGTTAAACTGTTGGTCAACGTCAGGTAGTCCAAGTCTCTATGGGGCTCCAGGTAAGGGGCCCCATCTCCCCACCCCAGGGGGAGGTGGCAGCGGACCAAGCTCCCTGTGCTCCTGGTGAGACCCCCATCCCACACGCGGAGCCCCCCCACTCTCCTAGACTCCATCGGGCCCATCTCACCCTGCCCCCTGACCTGAGCTTCCATCACTCACCCCAGGAAGCCAGGACTCCCAGGGCTCCCACCCTCTCCTCTCCTGGCCACAAGGTGCCCCTGGGGCCACCACCTGCTGGGCGCAGGGAGGAACAGACTGGCTGCGTCCAGTGCCCTCTCCCCTGACAATCCTGCGCTGGACAGCTAAGGCACTGCGACCTCCAGACTCCAGCCCAGTCCACCTTCCCGAAGTGCAGTGAGAACACACTGGATCTTCAAACAGTGTGCACCTTCCCCTAATGTGAGTCTTGTTTTCTACAGAAACTCACAGGGAAAACTCCTCGGCCTGCCCACCACAACCTGCCCTCTCCCAAAAGCTGCTCCCATGCAGCTGGTCGGCAGACCCCTCGGAGGGTCTGTATAGGCCCCAAGTCAGAAATTGTTCAAATGTTCAAAAAGCACCAGTGACAATGAGAAGACAAACCAACCAGCCTCCTTTCTGCAGGCTGCAATGAAAAGAGAAGGAAAACCCAGAATTGATACCTTCGCCCAACACCCCGAAGGTCACAGCTAGAAGAACCACCATGTGCTCAGTGGCTGCGCATGGCACAAAGGCCAGGCTGCTCGGTATGAAAGCAGAAGCCCAAGGAAACGATGCCGTGGGAAAAGGACCCGAAAGAAAACCGAGGAGACAGCAGCCCTGAGACAGACAGCGCCAAAAGTTAAAACTGACAGTGGTGGCAGTAAACAGGGGACAGGCCAGCTACCGGCCACCAGAACCCACAAGAGCCTCAAAGCCATGTCCAAGATCCAGTGGAGAATGACAGGCTGGGCTACGGGGCGAGGGGACAGGCTCGTCAGCCCTGCTGTGCCCATGACTTGCCCAGTGGACAGTTACCAGAGCAGGGCCCGTGGGCAGGGAGAGGGCAGCACCTGACAGCTGGGCCTGAGTTTTGCTGGGCTGACAGTACCACCTGCAGGGGGACAACGGAGAACACTTTCACAGGCCTCAGCCTGAAACAAGGGAGGGCATGGGGAGTGGTCACACAGGCTCTGGAGCCAGGGGCCCGGGTAGGAACCCAACGCTGCCTACGGCCCTGGGCCTGAAACAAGGGAGGGGATGGGGAGTGGTCACACAAGCTCTGGAGCCAGGGGCCCGGGTGGGAACCCAACGCGGCCTATGGCCCTGGGCCGGGGCCTCTTGCCCAATTTCCAGACCTCAGTTTCCTCAGCCGTGAAAGAGAGGCGATTGCGCCCAGCCCAGGACACTGCTGTGGGGACCAAGACAACACTGTCCACGTTATGCCCTATAAAGTGGCCACCAACACTGAATCGGTGAATACCGAACCACGGCTCCCAGGGAAAAGCTGTACAAACAGACACATACCTCACGTGGATTATAATCTCAAATCCCAACAGGGCTCATCCTGGTAGACTCCATTCTCTTTATTTGACAAGAGGAACGGGTGCAGAGTGTTAAAGGACTTGCTGCCCCACTAACAGGCGCCAGAGTCGGGACTCAATCCCATCCACGTGACCACTCCCACTCCACCCTGCCAGCATTCAGTGTCTCCATACGAGGGCAGGGCTGACACAAGAAGCAGCATCGCCTTGCTCAGCCTCAGCTGGGAACGCGTGTGAGAGAAACTCAAGTATTTAAGCTGCTCAGCGCACACCCACGAATGGCCGGGAAAGCACTGTGAGCGCTCATTAGGGAGTGGGCAGATTCGCAAACACAGATCCACTGGTAGCGAGGAGAGAGGATGCACTGAGGGCCGTGAGCTGGAGCAGAACTGCGTCGTGCTGGGTGATGCTGGCCTTTACAGAAAAGGGGACGGCCTAGAGGTTAAGTGCAGCACACTCCACACTGGCGGCCCAGATTTGGTTCCCAGGTGCAGACCTACACTGCTCTGTTAGCAGCCATGCTGTGCTGGCAGCCCACATACTAAACAACAGAGGAAGATTGGCATAGACGTTAGCTCAGGGCGAATCTACCTCAGCTAAAAAAAGAAAAGAAAGAAATGGAGGGGAGGTGGAGACAGACAGACAGACAGACTGGCCCCTGTGCTATGGCTGCAGCCTATCCCAGCAGTGACCTGAACATCCTCGACGTATCCCCATTACATGCTGTGTAAAGAACATAAACCAACACAGCAGTGGACAAAGGCCATCTCCCTTAGGGACTGATTTCCCTTAGGGAAGGATCCTTTTGGTGCCACAGCTCAAGGACAACAACTCAGCAGAGGAAGCAGTCACAGGTGTCTGGAAGGTGGCTTCCCAGTGCTTCCAGAAGTGGTCCAGGCTGGGCAGGAAGCAGACTCTGCATGACCACCATGTGACAAGGTGGCCCCGGGGCCCAGAGCCACTATCAGCTACAAAAAGTCGTGACCCTGGTCTTACAAAGAGGTGAGCAAGCGAGTCCCAGGCACAGAAGTTGGATGAGGAGGAAAAACGCGCTTCGACCAGCATGACCAGACTGAGGAGCCACATCTGCAGTGGGTAGAACCTTCCAGATCCTGAAGGGCCCGGAAGGCAGGGCAGGGCTGGGTGTCATCCAGCTGGCCTCCTCCTGGCCACATCTTGTGAGAGGCGCAGGCTCTGGAGTAGAGCACCTGAGTTCCAAGCCTGGCTCAGCCAGAACCCGCTCTGCAACCTTCTGGAAGCCGAGACTGGAGACAGAGTAGCTCTCAAACAGAAGGCAGATCAGAGCTCCAGGACATGCTACTGTAGGAGGCAGCAAGCCCAGCAGATCCCAGCTCAGGTCAAGGAACAACTTCATGCTCACGCCTGCTGTGCACCTCCTAAGGTCTCGGCTCTGGGGCCTTACACACCACCTCATGGCTCCCCAAATACACCTTTATGGGCAGGTCCTGATAATGTGCCCATTTTACAGAGGAGACAGCAACAACAGAGGCTTGGAGAGGTCCAGAAACTCGCCCTGGCTCACACCACAGCCAGGACTGGAGCCAGCACACACCGAGGTCTGTCAGCCTCCACCAGCCTTTCCCCAAACACCCTAGCATCACCCACAGAGCGGAGTTTTACCGCCTGAAATTGTCTGTCATTCAATCAACTAACCAACGGCAGTGGCCAAGACAGACACGCACTGCCTCTGCAGTGGTGGCGGGTCACTCTTGGTCCTCATGCTCTGTAACCAGGTCAAGCTTTCACTCGTCTGTTGGTAAGTCTTTGGGTGGGAATGCAATTCCCAAAAACAGCACTGCTCCTACGGAAAACAAACCCCACTTCACAATGATCCACTTTCTTCTGGAACTCCCACGAATGTACTGCAGAGAAAATGGCGATTACCAGCACTTTCAACAAGCAAGGACCCCTCCCTAGTGACATCCTTTAAGGAAGCGCTTGGAAACACCTTCCAGATGCCCAAGGAGTTCTCCACTAGGTCCTAACAGAGTCCCCCGACCACAGCCTCCCGGGGACACAGCTCTCCTGCCAAGGTTATTTATTTCACCAGATGCACCTCACAAAACAAAGAGAATGCTGGAATAGTGGCAGCAGAATGAACACTAAATATAGGAATGGTTTAGGCAGGGATGGAAATGAGTTTGAGCCGATCCACGTTTACTCCATGACACCTTCTTCTGCCTTTGACAACTGTGGTCAGACTCGAGGTCTGTCCTTCCTTAAACTCAACCAAGAAAGATCTATTAACCATCCACTCAGAGCTCAGCACTATCCCCTCAGCGCCCAGCAGGGAGCCTGCTGCACACAGCATCTACTCAATAAATATCTGTCCAACGAATCAATGAGGAAACAAATGGATCGACGAACAAATTAATATATAAAAGGTATACCCCAAGCTACCAGCAGTGGTCTTCTCTGGGGAGTGAGACTAGAAAGGAGAACTTCTAGTTTCTACTGAATTTATTGAATAAAGATTACTTTGTCATTTTAAGCTGTCTACAGCGTCGTATAAAAAGGGCACACAAAAGACAGAGCAGGAGCCACAGCAGCCTGTCCAGTAGCTCACACGGATCGGGGGAGCCCAGCTCTTTTCCCTGTCACTCCCTCGCTGCAGCGGACAGCAATCTAGAAGATGAGCTCCCAGACTCGGGGAGGGCAGGCGTTCCTCTACACAGCCTGGGAAGAACCCCACAGCGACGTAAGGTGCTCAGGCTTCGGGTGCGGAGGCCTCACTGAGACCTTGTGTGCTCTTTGTTAAAATGCAACATCAGCAGGTTGGGGCTGGGGGAAGCAGCGTTTTTAACAAGCACCTCATACAATTCCTATGCAGGTAGCACAGGACCCCAGCCCAGGAAACACCAACCTAGAGGAGGCCCCTGGGTGGCAGACCAATAAGTACACACTTCAGGCAAGTGAGTTCTCCACACAGCTCTGCCGAGCTCGGGTACAAGAGATGAGGGAGCAGGGGCTGGAGCTGACTGAGCTGGCCCCGAGACAGCCCAGCACCCAGCACAGAGCCTGGCACATCGACTCTCGAGATCCGCAAGGAGGGAGACTCAGTTCTCAAGGAGCAGACAGCAATGAGTCTAGATGAACAGGATCTGAGAGGTGATTTACAGGTGTGAGTGCCGCACAGGGCATCTGGCACTCAGCAGCTGGTGGCTGGCAAGCACAATGGTGCTGCCAAGCCACCGCACACACTAGTTCAGCTCCACATGCCAAGCCACTGCACACGCTAGTTCAGCTCCACACGCCAAGCCACTGCACACGCTAGTTCAGCTCCACACGCCAAGCCACTGCACACGCTAGTTCAGCTCCACACGCCAAGCCACTGCACATGCTAGTTCAGCTCCACATGCCAAGCCAGTGCACACGCTAGTTCAGCTCCACATGCCAAGCCACTGCACACGCTAGTTCAGCTCCACAACCCCAGCCTGCACTGACCGCCCACTGTCCAGCCCCGGGGCTGCCCAGCACAGTGCTCTGGACACCACCTTGCCACCCCTGCTAGCCAGACTTCCTGTAGTGGCTGCAACCCAGCTGGCCAGCCTTCCTCTGCCTCTCTGCCAGGTGCACGCCACTGTCACCCGCAGCACAGTTTCCAGACTCACCCTGAAGCACTGCAGCCATCCAGACCACCTCAGTGACAGCAACCTATAGACTCCAACACGAAAGACTGAGCTTTCCTCCAGGTCCCCCCAAAGGCCTCGCCCACTCCCAGAACTCCGCCAACTCTCAGCTCGCTCCTACGAGTCCCTAGCAGAGGCGTGTGGTCAGTGCTCCGTCTGCTTCAGAAGCTCCTGTGGGTGTCGGCTTGGTCCAGGGGAGGGTTCTCAAGTGTACTGAGACTCTCTGCTCTCCTCCAGAGCCTAAGGGCAAAGGCATGGTGGAGACAGGGACCCGAGACTCCCTGCCCCTCCCTGAGCACCCACCAGGAGGCCTGGCTCCAGACTCCATTCAGTCCCAGCGCTGGCCGGTGGCCTTAGAGTCCAGGTCTAGAAAATGGGCTTCTGCCTTACATTTATGACAAGGCTTCCAGTGCATTTGGCTACCTTACACAAAGTTCTGTGCCCCCTCCACAGCAGCCTGGGCGACCCAAGCATTCTCCCAGGACTGGCACAGTTGGTCACAGAGGCAGCAGCAGGAGGACAGGGCGTCTGACTGGCACTCAGATCTGTGGCCACAAGCGCAGGCCAAGGAGTCCCAGCACTGGAGGCTCACTCTAAGCAAGGGCGTGGGGACCCCTCTCCCTGCGAGAATTGGCTTTTAGGAGCCAGAGCACATGAAGCACCCGGATGTTGACGCAGCTGCTCACTGTCCAGGTCGGTCAAACAGAAGCAACTGGAAAGGTGGGAAATGAATAAAGAACAGAAGACATGCAAGAGGGAGGCTGGGTGGATATCTGAGTTGCAAATAAAAGATATTATGGAATCGGCAGCATTTGCAACACTGGAACAATTCTAAGAGCTTCCTTGTAAAAAGCCGCTCAAGGAAAAAGGCCTGCCTTTCTTCTGGGGAATGACAAAGAGCTGCCAGAATGACCAGAATTAAGAACGATCATTTCTAGTCATTCCCACGTTGAAAATTACTCTTAAAATTCAATCCTCACACAACACGACGGGAGTATGCATCCACCCGGAGGGACATGAGTAAGTCTGGTGGGCTGTGTCGACACCAGGCACTGGTTATGATGTTGAACTACCATCTGGGGGAAACTGAGCAAAGGGGCACGGGGTGCCTCTGCTTGATTTATTAAAACCGCATGGGAATCTTACAATGACCTCAATAAAAATCTCAATTAAAAACAACTCGATCCTCCTATACTATGGAATTTTACAAGCGAACAAATATCCACGTCGCAATATAGCATCAAAATAAAACCGAATCTTCTGCAAATTAGACAAATGAATTCCACCACTGAGGCCAGCACCGTCCCTGCCTTGGCCCTTTCAGGAATATAAACATTATCCGGCAAAAAAAGCCTTTTTCAAGAGTGAGTCACAAAAGCCCAAAAGATCCTGGGCAGAATTTATAACAGAGATAACCACTGCCAGAAAGCAGGCTTGGGGCCTGCAAGGCTGCGGTTATATTTTCACTGTGGCATCCTGCACATAAGTGGAAGGCTGAGCAAAATGGGTTTCTTTTCTCAGATGATCACCAGGGGACTTGATGAGAAGCTGTATTCCAGAACTTTCTCCCCCAGAAGAGCAAGTGCATCTCCTGCTCGAGTGAAGTCAGTGTTCCTTCCTGCCCGCCAGACTGCACTCAGGCTCTGCTTCCAGAGTCCCCGGTCATTGGTTTTTAAACAACAACAAGGGAAACTGTTGTTTATTTTTGCAATTTTACAGGCACCGCCTGTATCCATTAAGTGCCTCGGGGAGGCTGCTCAACACCACGGGGCAAACAGGAGGCCAGAGGGGCTCAGGTCTGTTCTGAAAGCGTGAGCTCTATGGATAAGGAGCTGGAATCATGCTGCTTTAATTCAGAACTCCACTCCGTAACGTGGCCCCTCTGATCCCCTAGTCTGACCTGAGATACTAAGAACCAAACTCGGGGGTCATCTGGGCACCTGAGCGCCTGTCCCCATCCCAGCAACGACACTGAAGCAGGTCCACCCACACCTGCAGGGTGTGAGTGTCTTATCTGCACTTCTACTGACACCCATTGGCAAGTCACCAAGTGATGGATGGAAACACCTCAGGCCTCAAGAACATTCTGCTTAAACACCCAGAGTCCCAGGTCAGAAAGACTTACATAAGCTGACAACACAGGAGTGCACCTCGGTTCTTAGTATCAGCACACACCATGCAGTGCTTACAGGGCCTCCCTGACCAACGGGGTGAGGGCAGGGGGACAGGCCGCAGCCGAGGTCTCCGGGCCATGTGCAGGTTTTCATGTTCTCCTTGCTCAACCCCAACAGCATGACCGTGAGGCCTTTTCTCTGCCTCCCTATGACTCTAACCCCGCCCCGTCTCGGGAGAACGCAGGCGAACTGTATAGGGTAATGAGACTTCCTACAGGGGTTGGGGGGACGCTTACAGCTCAGTGACCCCTGGCTGGGACCCCTCCTGATACTTGCTCCTGTTCACAGTGGATTTACCATTTCTCATCTATCAACGTCTCTTCTCTGGGATGCTGGAGAAACAGTGACCTCATGGTCATGATGGTCACCATGCACTCATCCCAGAAACACAAGCACTCAAACAACGATGTCTGCACCCAGCGGGGACATCATTACTGCAGACAAACACTCCCCACACTGGAGCTGAGCGTTCTGTTCTGGGCCAAACACTCAGCACGTCTCCACTGCTCACACCCAAAGCCGATCCCGCTCTCCCTGGAACGCTCAGCACGTCTCCACTGCTCACACTCAATACTGATCCTGCTCTTCCTGGAGGGGAGCGAGGAGTCAGCCCATGAGAGGTTCCAGCAGCACTGGGGGAGAAGGGCTGGTGAGGGGGTCCCTTCTCCTGGATTCCTCCAGACAACTAGACAAAAAGCCTCCAGAAGTGCCCAGAAAGAACACAAGGCCCAGGTCTTGAGGCCGTCAGCAGGATCCCAGAGCAGAGCAGACCCCATGGTGATCTCAGCTGTGAAGGGGTTGACCCAAAGCCACCACTGGAGCATTAACTTCTAAACACACCAAGATAGAGCCCTGGGCCTTTCACATGAATTTCAGTTTTCAAAACTAAGCCACTGCACACCCACGTTCACAGCAGCTTTATTCACAACTGTCAAAAGGTGGAACCACCCAAGAGTCCATCAACAGGTGAATGAATAAATAAACTCTGGTCTATCTATGCAACGCAATATTATTCGGCCTTTAATAAGGAAGGAAATTCACACATGCTACGACGTGGAGGAACCTTAAGGACATTATGTTGTCTGAAATAAGCCAGTCACAAAAGGAAAACTGCTGTATGATTCCACTTCTCTGAGGAACCTAGAAGAGTCATAGTCACAGAGACAGAGAGAGAACGGAGG
Source organism: Equus asinus (assembly GCF_041296235.1). Classification (NCBI taxonomy): domain Eukaryota; kingdom Metazoa; phylum Chordata; class Mammalia; order Perissodactyla; family Equidae; genus Equus; species Equus asinus. Next base: position 109,801,410 of record NC_091794.1, on the reverse strand, counting down.
GTGCCAGGGGCTGGTGGGATGGGAGCATGGGGGTTAATGTTTGATGGGGACAGCGTCTCGGCTGGGGATGGGTGGTGTGCTGGGTGCACAACAATGCGAATGCATTCAACGCCGCTGAACTGCACACTCAAAAACGGTTAAGATGTAAGTTTTACGTTATGTCTACTTTACCACAATAAAAAAATAATAATCAAGCCACTGATGTGGTGGTACAGTGAGGGGGACAGCTAGCGACAGTGGTTTTCCTAGCCATGGTCATAAAGACAGGAACTTTGTCTTATGAAAGCATTTCCCAAGGAAAGAAGACACAAAGCGACTTGAGGGATGTGAGACACTGTTCAGGAAGGGACCACAAACAGAAATGGCATTGCCCTCCTCCTCCCCACCTCTGCCTCCTCCTCCCCTCTGTCCTCACGCCCCTCAACCAGGCTGCTTGCTGAGAGTGCCTGGCCACACCCAGCTGGCGGCGTGCACGCCGCGGAGCCCAGTTCCGGCAAGGCCTGATTATAAACTAACACGGACTCACCGGGCGGAGAGACCAGAGCAGCCCTTACCTGTCTCTCCATGAGCTGGGAGGAGGCCAGGGATCTGCTGCAGACCAGACACCAGAAGGTTCTCGGGAAGAAGGTGGAACGCAGGCTCCAGGAGCGGGTGTGGTCTCAGGGTGTACTGCAGGCTACAGCTCTCAATGAGGGTCAGGTGTTTGTTTTCTAGGGGAGAAAACACCTTATGTGAGAGCTGAAACCAAAGGCACTTTCAGTCAAACCAGCCAATAAACTGATCATCTTAGAAAGAAACGCCACAAACAGGAAACATATTTTTCTAGGGAGATGGAGGAATTGCTCTGTTAGTTCAGCCAATAAGTGAAAAAGAATCAATCCTTAAAAACCATCTCTAATAAATCACAATGAGAGATACTTGGTTTGGGGTTTTTTTTAATTTTTATTTTTCTTTTTTTTTGGTGAGGAAGATTGGGCCTGGGCTAACATCTGTGCCCATCTTCCTCTATTTTGTATGTGGGATGCCACCACCCGGTGGCTTGATGAGTGGTGTGTAGGTCTGCACCCAGGAACCCCGGGCCACCAGAGCAGAGCACAGGAACTTAACCACTATGCCACTAGGCTGGCCCCAAGAGATACTTGTTTTTAACCCAACAAAACAAAACCTCTCCCGCTCACCTCCTCCCCCAGGGTGGTGCCGTCCAGGCTTTGTTTGGTGCCATACTCAGCGGGAGTCTGGAAGGCGCTCTGGACCAGAGGCCTGCCTCCCTGTCAGTCTCAGCAGTTGCATCCATCAAGCCCCACAAAGCAGCAGGACCAGGTCCTGGGGGCCAGTGGCCTCCAAGACAGAGCCTGTCCTCAAAGAGGGGCATTCTTCTTGGGTGACAAGTAAGACACAAACACACCAATATCCATAACACACGAGAGAATGGGATCCAAACCCCAAGAAAGGCTCAGACAAGCCACTGGAGGAAGCGGAAAAAGGGGAGGTCCTGGAGAATGTGATGACCAGGAAAAGCTCAGATAGAGAACACCAGAGAAGGTAGAGGGGACAGCATGGAGAGAAACTGGGGCACAGGAAGGGCCCTACCCCAGAGCCACAGGGCCTCAGGGTTGAGAGGGATCACAGACATGCCCTGTACACATTCCCACCAAATCGTCCATCTTGCTTGGGTTTGATTTCCTGCACTGATAGGGGCCTTACCACCTCCTAAGGCATGCTAAGTGACTTGATAAGAAAAGAGCCAATATGATCTACTGCATTCATTAGAAAAAGGAATTAATGAAAACCATATTTTTAATTCTTAACCACTCCAAACATGGGATCTCCTTACTTTAAAATTTAAAATGGCCTAAAAGGCACTTTCCCATGTGGCTGGTTGGAGAGCAAACTGGTACCACCTCTGGGGAGGGCAAACAGGAGAAATATTACAAACCTGTGAGTGCACAGGCCCTGGGACCCAGCAACTCCATTTCTGAGAATTTATCCTACAGATTCGCCTGCACACTTGCAAAAGGACGGACGTCCAGCACAGCAATGCTTCCAACCTCTATTCTTACAGAACCACTGAGTGTCCACTGTGGGGGTCCATTCAATCACAGAACAGCAAAGCAACGAAATACCACGTGACCGTAAAAAGAGTGAGGGAGCTTCTGTGGACTGACACGCAGCATTCTCCAAGATAAATCGTTAAGGGAAAAAAGCAAAGTCTGGGACGAAGAAAAGGAGGGGAGAAATCAGAACAGGGCCACACGCATTTGCTGGTACCCCTCAAGAGGCCTGGGCAGGTCCCCAAGACTGAGAGGGAGGTCACCCGTGGTGCAGGGGAGGGAGCTGAGCAGCCGGGCGGGGAGGCCCCGCTCTGAGCCTTTCTATACTTCTTCGTGCTGTTTGAATTGAGTCACGTGAATGGATTACCCATTCCAGAAAAACACCCGGAAATCTTCGGAAATGCCAACTGAGAAGATGAGCATTCGGCCCGTGGCTCGTTCCTCCTCGGGCCTCCTTTCACAGTTCACACTCCCACACACACATTCCAACAGCACCCAAGAATCGTGGACATGGAGGAAATGGGGTGGCTGTGCACATGGTTTAAAAGGTCCCGATTCTCAGGACACTTAGGGAGTGAAAATGCTGGCAAATTAATGATTGAATTCAATTGAGAAATAACCTAAAAGCCAATCTCCATCAACAAAATTAAGTTTCTGACTGATTGTTCCCTTACCAAAATCCATCGGGGAGAGGAGGGATGGGGTTGGTTTGACTTTTTGGCACAGGCTTTGTGGCATAGACAACATTCCCGTCATGGAATCCAGGCAACACCTCAAGAAGACAGAGTCACCCCCTCAAAGAGCTCCACCTCCAATTTGACCCCCATGCACACCCCACCGCAGTCAGCAGAGATCTCCACCTTGGGCCTGCACATCCCTGCTGGCTGCTCGGGAGGAGGGGTCCCAGAGGCACAGCATGAAGCCCTCCTCCCCGTTCTGCTCTAAGGCAGGCCCTCACGGAAGGCGGGAGCCCAGTAATACCACAACATGGCAGGTGTTCCTGCACACCCTTCCTCTTGAGTTAGGGGCAGCCGGAAGGCCTTGCACACTGGAGAAAATCAACGGACTTCACAAAGGTTTCCTGTGACAGCTGGGGGCCAGAGATGGACAGCAGCTACTCCATCTGGCAAGCAAAGCTGCTATCCTAGGGGCAAGCAGGGCAACAGCCCTCCTGGCAGGTGGCTTCCAAGGGGCCAAACCTCTCCCATGGTCATCCTCACAAAGCAACGCCCCCTTCCAGTCTAGTGTGCTTCAGTTCCTTAAATTATGTCAAAAATACTAGCCTGTGATACATTTTGCCCAAACCTACTGAATAAACTAGCTAAGCTGACAGTGGTGTAATACTCAGGGAAGTTCTAAGATGAACACGCTGCTGAGGACAGCAGCACTTTGGCAGCTGCAGCGCCTCAGGCCAGGCCAGGCCTCATCTCTTACGCTCTATGGGGTCCTGGAGACGCGGGTGCAGGAGGGCTCTCGGGGTGCCATGATACAGTCTCAACCTGCAAAACAAGCCCACAAAACGCACGTCAACTTTGCATCTTCCATGTGGTCACGAAACGCCAGCTACACTTCTCAGAAGGAAAGCATGTGAGGCCCCCAACCACTCCCACACCTTCTAGAGCTTTTAAATGCCACCAATTGCATCCTCTACAGAAAAAAAGAGATAGCAGAGGATCGCATCAGCCCCATGTCCGCAGGGGTCTTGGCCAAGCACTCCCGGCATCTGCAGAGCTGTCCCAGTGCAGCCCAAGAACCAGGGCGCTCGAAGACAAAGCCAGGGAAATTCATAAGGCTCTGAAACAGCCCAAGAAAGACAACGTTTGAGCAATTTCCATGGCTATATATCTAGGGGAGTGGTTCTCAACCCGGGATGATTTTGCCCCCAGGGGACATTCAGCGATGTCTGGAAATGTTTTTGGTTGTCACAGCTGGGGATGGGAGGGTGCTTCTGGCATCTAGTTGGGGGAGGCCAGGGATGCTGCTAGACATCCTGCAGTGCACAGGATGGCCCCCACAGCAAAGCCTTATCCAGCCCAAATGTCAGTGGTGCCAAGGTTGAGAAACCCTGAGTTAGAGTGGCAAGATGAACTTCGACCTTGGCTGAAATGGTTACACACTATCTGGATGAGCCATCTTGGTTTGTCTAGCTCCTACACAGAGCCTGGCACATAGCAGATGCCCAATCGACATTTGTTGAAATGAATACCTACTGTTTACTGGGTGCCTGTTTGTGAAAAACATACAATTTAACATTTCCATGACCCTTAGAAGATGCACGTTATCCCTCCTGCACAGACGAGCTGATTCGGAGTCCAGAGTTTAAATCACTGGCCGAAACCTCACAGGATTAAATAACAGAGCAGGACTTTAGCCCCCGTCCATCTTACATCAAATCCCACACCTATAGCCAAAGCCAGTGCCACTCCAGCCTAAAAAACAATTCTTTGACTTACTTAGAAATGGCAAACCAGTTACCCCATAGCAAAATACCTCCCACAGTCTACTGTTATGAACACACAACAACATAAGCTGACAGGTTTCAAGCTTTCTACTACAGCCGAATGATGAGCAGTTCAATCACCACAGAAGACAGTGGAAAATCCCAGGGACGGAGAAAACAGGGCAGATACCGTTTGTCCTGGGAGGCAGAGGTAGGAGATTCCGGTTTGCTGCTGAAGATCCGAAGAATTCCAAACCCACATGACAAAGCTTGGAGGGTCCCATCTCGTTTCCTGCCTTCAGTGACCACTTCTACCACAGCCACAATGTTAGGGTGGTTTAAGGACGTATGAAAATACAAGGGCTGCAAAACAAAAACAAGAAGCTAGATGGCGGCCTGAATGTTTACCACCCGCGGAGAAGGAAGCAGAAAAGGACCAGACGCACTCCCTGTTCACCCCCTCCACCATCATCACATGAACGTCACAAACACGCCATGTGGGGAACACCGCGTCCCTCCCAGGGCACCAAAGAAGGGAACAGGTGCCATAAAATAACTCCCCCAGAGCTGAGAGCGGGTGTCACGGCTTCTCATCCCAGAGCGCCCGACACCCAGGACATCAGACTACTTGCTTCTGCTCCAGAACTTCCCATCTACACAAAATGCCAACAGTCACCAGACCCTCTAGGAAAGAAAGAGGCTGCAGTGGCTGTGCCCTCACCCCCAGCACAGGCTGGACCACAGTTAAATAAGCCCAAAGACATGACGAGCTCACTGCCAGCACACACATCTGCTGGGCCTTTCATGTAATACTCACTGTACAAAACTTCAATCATAACTCGCTGATATTGACTCTAATCCCTGTTTTATGTGGAACGACAGTGAAGTTGCATCTGCGCTAATTTTGTTCAAACTAAGCAGGATCCTTAGATTTCTTGGGGTGCTGTATAATAATCGCCAGTTCAGAGCCAAACTAACGTCCTTTAATGACAAAAATCGCCTTGAGGTCATTTTATTACAAGGTGTCTGGGACCTAAACCAAGTAGATGATGTACTAAGTGCTCCGAGAGTCTTCCACCTGTAACTGCCGTTCCCCAACAGGCGGTGGGAGCCTCCAGCTCTCCCGGGGGAGGGGCATGAGAGAGACAAGGCAGGTGGGACACCTGTCCCGGCTGAGACGACGGCACCCACTCCCCACTGCCGTTCTTCTTTCACGAGAGCCAACACAGCCGTTGTTATTTAAAACTCGTCAACGTCACAGACACAGAACAGAAACACACGTGCTGACGGGGTTTAGGCATCAAGAGCGGACAAGGGAGAGGCAACAGCCATAAATTGGGAGCTCAGGTGCGGTCCTGAGCTATGGCTCTGGACTCAGAGTGGTCCCTATCCCCAGTGTCCGTGAAGCAGAGATGCAGGGTCACTAGCTGAGCACAAAGACCACGCCCCACCAGGCAGAGCGAGGGAAGGCAGGGCCCGGCTGGGCTCCTGCATCATGATTTAAACTCGGAATAAGCCCCCATTAACGAGTCATTACCATGGTGTCACGGAGAAAACGTTTACTGTGATCACAGACTGTCAGCCCAGGATAACAGAGAGACACATTAAAACATCAGCCATGAGATATAAATCGTTATTCTATTATCTTTTATTGCAAAATGATGAAATAATGACCACTTACAGCTGACAGGTGGTTGGACCAAGAAAGAATTATGTTTCTGGTTCTGAGACTCAAGAACTGTTTTAAAAAGCCACGCTGTAAAGTCGAGTTTGTCATTATCTCACCTTTTCTATCTATACGTGTGCATACCGGTGTTCTGAACACTCCCGTTCTTCTTTTCGGCAGTGAAAGAAACACTTTAAACTCTGACGTGAAGCAACAATAATCTGGGAGCTTAGAGGTCACCTTGAGATTGCTCTGCCTGAAGGCGGTGGCACCAGCTTTGTCCCAAGTACAAATTTATGGCTGTTGCCTCTCCCTTTCGTTTACCACTGAAAACAATTATTCCAAGACCAAAACGACAGCAGCAGAGCCCCACCAGCATCTGTCTCCAAAGACTCCAGCTCCAAGCGAGGGGTCGGCCACTGGAAGCGCAGCAGTTGAAAGGCGACTGAAGGGCCGATGGGTGTCATGATATTATGAGCGCTAAGGACGGCCCTTTTCCAAACATCACTACTGACCCTCCAGTGTGGGACAGCACCATGCTAAAGAATTTCTAAGGAACCTGGAAAACATGATCCAGCCCTCAAGAAGGCCAAAGTTCACAGGCAAAGGCTGGATTAGGCAGGCACAAAATGCGACCCCGCTCAGGACCCCCCAGCTCGGAGGTTCTGGAAGCAAAGCCCCCAGGGACGGAGCCCCATCCTCCCTCCTCACCTGGCAGAGCGGCCCCAGGAGGGCAAAGCCGTGCAGCCCAGCACACAGCACTCAGAGGGGCTCAGCAGAAATCCCGATGGCACTCAGCTGAGCAAAACCTGCAAAGAAGCCCTTCCGTCTAAGGACATTAATTAACACCACGCAGGACACTGTGAGAGGAAAATCCTCTGCCTCCACGGAAGTGGCACGAGGAAACGTTGGAGTTGAGCCCATCAAATGACCTGCAAGAGACAGAAGAGGGGCTCTCACTCGCCCCCCACCACACTCCCCCATCTCCACCTGACAAGTCTCCTCCCTGACAGGACAAACAGATTAATAAATCACTGAAATGCTCCTGTCTGAATGCCTTCATCTTCAAAAACACAGACACCATCTGGCCTCGGGCCGAGATTCCATTTCTCACCCATGACAGAACCGAGATTGGGCCTCTGATGATGCGCCTTTATGGAGAGGTTGCAGCCATGTGTTCCCAACCACACTGCCACTCCACCCAACCCAGTGACATGCAGCTCTTAGTCCCAAGCAGAAGATGAGGTTGGGTGACAAGGCCAGAGAAGAGGAGAGCAGAAATTAAACCAGTACCTTCCAAAGAACTCTTTTAAAATAAACCTTTAATAGAATATCTTCAGGAAGGGAAATAATTCACAAATACTTCCTGCAGGTTCTACCTGCCCGCTCCCCCTCCCACCGGAGGCTAGAGCGGTTTCCAGTACACCACCCCCGTGAGACCACTGCTCCAAGCACAGTGGACTCTGCTGAGCAACCCTCGCCTCTGGGAAATGCAAAATCTCTAATTCCAAACTCAGAGGCATCCACTCATCCAGGCTTTGGCCCACCATTATGTGATGCAAAATAACACAACAATGGAGACAGCCCCCCACCAAGAGAATTACGCAACCCAAAATGTCAGTGGTGCCAAGTCTAAGAAACCACAATCTAAAGTGGCAATGTGACCTTCAACCTCGGCTGAAATGGTTACACACTATCTGATCCATCTGGGTGTGCCCAGCTCCTACAGAGAGCCTGGCACACAGCAGACGCCCAACCAGTGTTTGTGGAATGAATACCTACTGCTTACTGGGTGCCTGTTCGTGAAAAACATATGATTTAATACTCCCATGACCCTTATGAGTCGCATCCTGTTATCCCTCCTGCACAGATGAGTGAATTGGTTTACATAACTGGCCAAAAACCCCACAGGAATAAGTGACAGAGCAGGACTTTAGCCCCCATTCATCTTACATCAAGTCCCACACCCACAGCCAAAGCCAGTCCCGCTCCAGCCTAAAGAACAACTCCTTGACGTACTTAGGAAAGTCAGTCGGTCCAGCTACACCCTCCCGCAGTCTACTGCTGTGAACACACAGTGACATAAGGTGACAAACGTGAAGCTCCCCACTATCCCCACATGGCAGGCAGTTAAGTCACCACAGACTAAACCCCAACTCCGGAGACGTCACAGAGGGATGCTATTTCTCCCTCTAGAAACACTTCTGTCAGCCCCCACTTCTGGCTCAGAGTCGCTGGGAGTGGCTTCTGTTGAGCCAGAGAGGAAAGAGGCCGTCCTCGGAGGGCACGGCTCAGGCCAGACAGACTCTCTGCGGAAGCAGCCCTCTGGAAATGAAGCTGGTTCACACTGTGGCTGTGATTACTGACACGGAGGGCAGCGCGGAGACGGAGGGAGAGGCGGCAGGGCTGTGCCACAGCCAGGGCAAGTGACCAGTCGAGTCGTTTGGAAGGGCTTCTGGGAGCTTCACTGGGATTACACTGATATTCCTTGACAGCATCCACTTTTAAAGGGGAAATTACATCGGTGTCATCACTCTGATGAATAAGAAAATTCAAGAGTCGGTTTCTCATGGCAGTGTTACAGAAGTGGAAAAAACCCAACCATCTATTCTCTTGAGGGCAGTTGGTTTACCTACTCCAGCCATGTCCCACACAAGGACACTTCGGCCAACGATAGACTGCATATACAACAGGGGTCCCACAAAATTAGCACCACACAGCCTAGGTGTCCAGTGGGCTGTACCATCTGGGTTTGCGTAAGAGTGTTCCATGATGTTCACGCAAGGACGAAACCACCTAAGGATGCATTTCTCAGAACGTATCCCCGTCATTCCTTAAGCCACACGTGACTGTACTTTAGCGATACCGGGGGCTGAGGGCCCCCTGGTCTGGATGTCTATGGAGAGCCACCAGGATCCCTCCCAGTCACTCTCATAAAATAAATAAAGGAGGAAAAATGAGCCTGTCATTGAAAGGCTGAGTGTGGTTAGTTAAGGAAAGAATTTAAGAGAGAAATATGTTCATCACAAAAAGAAAATGTAGAAACTGCATGGTACTTTGGCCTCCCACATTATTTTTTAAAAGATACTTTTTGAGGTACTGAATGAATTATTAGCCATCTCAGTGGAAGGGAAGGGCAATTCCTCGACATAGGGGAAGGTCTCGAAGGAAAGCACAGCATCCTGAGCTCTGAGCTGAGAGGTCTGGGAGCTGGCCACCTGGGCTCCCCAAGCAGAGCGCCCGGAGGCTGGGACCGAGAGGGGAATCTGAGCCCAGGCAAGGAATTCATCGTTTACAGGAAAAAAAAAACCAGCTTGGGCTCAAGGTGAGACTTTTTTCCAAGGCTTTTTTTCAGGACATTGTTTGCAAAGAAATGATACAGCATCTTCCTTCTGGGCTACGTATTCCACCAACAGCTCAATAAAAACCAAGAGCACACCAGGCTGATCCATCGATCCATGTTCAGTCTGGACAGCCACGCTGGCTCCAAGTATGGTTCCCTGCTCCTGGCAGCTTGCGATCTCTAACCAGATCACCCCCAAGCCACTGCTGATTGGAAAACCAGAAAAAATTGGTAATTGCCAGAAAACACAGGCAATTAGTAAAATCAGAAAAAAAAACCTTCACCAAATTTCAGAATCACCTCTTAAAAGGGCAAATTGTATTTAGCTCTATTTCCACAGGTGTGGAAGCAGAGCAATTAGTCAGCACGATGCAACCACATAAGCAGACCCTCCTGCTTATTAACGCCAGCATGGGAACGCTCACATTTCAACTGCACGGGTGCATGTAAACATGTAAGGTATGTAGGCACATGCACGCACAAGCACACATGGTGAAGGAGGAGTCTCCTTAGTAACTAAACTGGAACAAAACCTCTTTTTCCGTAGTCTGAACGTCAAGGAAACGAGAGAAAAGTGCTGGGCGTGGAGGATGCTGCTGAATGGCTCATGAGGACAGAACTCATTCCTGGGGCATCACTGGCCTCTGCTGCTCGCCGTGGGCATAGCAGCTGGAGAACAGCAGCTTCCCTGAGCATTTCGTGGTGTCGCCTCCCAACCAAGAACACAGTTCACCCCACACCAACCCTGCTGCATTCTCCACTTCAGTAACCCCAACACTAAAGGGTACAGATTTTCCCTGAAACTGTAACGCCTGTGGTCCTCACTCACCCACTGTCCCCTGTCCCCATGCCCAGCTCAGCAGAAGACAAATGGTGAGAGAGGCCGAGGCTGAGCTGGAGCAGTGCTCAGCTCCCACAGGCTCAGAATACGAGACGAAATCTGTTTTCCTAACTCGGACCTGAACTGTGAGCTGAGAGGGCCCTTGATACACAGCTTCCAAGATGCAGCGACATCTGAAGAGTCACTCAACATGCACAGCAGCACAAGCCCTCCGGGGGTGCAAACACTGAACCCGGAACAAGCCCAGGAGGAGCAGCAGCTCTGGAAGCTGTTTCTTATGGCTTCACCTCCACTCGCGGGGATCACTGTAATGGAGTGAATCAGGGGGGTGACAGCCCCCGCTCCGGCCCGGGGCCTGCTGGGATCCTGACTGCCGCTGCTACAGGGACGGGTGCCGGCCACTCTGAAAGCTAAACAAGAGGAAGGACGCGGAGGAGCGAGCTCATCTCAGAAGCTCAGTGCCTGCAAAGCACTCCTGTGTTGATTTCAGAGCATAACCCCACCCCTCGAGACTCTTCCAAGTGGAAACCGCAGGGCCCCGCTGACACCTGGGGTTAAAAGAAGGCCAGAGAACAGGGCTGTGGTCAACGTGCAGGCCATGAGCCAGCCTCACCAGGCCCAACTGCTCTCGCCCACTCTCACAGCCTCGTGAGCTCCTGGATTACTCTGTACAGAGGGGACATCATAATACCAACATCCAGAGGAGGATGGCAGAACGAAATAACGTAAATGTGCTTCAGAATGAACACCTGGCCCAGGGTGACTGCCCAACAGAGGACAGCTATGTCACCACCCCCTTCATTATTCACTGACTGTCACAATACCAGCTTCCTTGGGCCTGACTGTACAAGCAAGAAAGATGCGAACAGCCTGGGTGTCAACAACCACAGGGCCCCAGACGCTCCTGATGAACCACTTCCTGCCCTGTTAAGGGCATGGGGCGATTTGCTGCCTGTCCTGAAACAGTGCTGTAAGGGGCTGCCCACGGCTGCACATGTGATCTACAACACAAAACCTTTGTCTCTGACATGGCCGGCCGGACAGACCTTTAAGCGGCATTTGCACAAGCTGTTTGACAACCTTAACATCAGACACATTTTTAGTCCCCACGACACACATTTTACCAAGGCTTTATTTAATCGCCTGACCTCTGGGGGCATTATCTCCCTCTACTACTGTGTTAAGTAAGGGCACCAGTCAGAATCAACCCCCGCCAAGACACACAGCCCTGACGCTGGGTGATGGCCAAATGCAGCAAGCAGCACATACATGCTCAGCCAGACCCCGGTGGCTTCACGCCTGTGGCCAGGGCAGTCCCCCGCAGAAAAGGCGTGCCTCGGGCTGTGGTTACACACAGCGACGTCTCCAAGGACAGCTATGGTCACCGCCACCACCTTCGCTATTCACCGTACTGTCACAATACTGGGCTTCCTTGGGCCTGACTCTGTACACAGGTGAAAGATAAATCCACATGGTACGGATCCTCTGCATCCCTGTGACCGTCACCTGCAGGAGTCCAGTCACGCAGACCTGCTGCCTCTGGAAGCTGCCACTCCAGCTCAGGAGTGCAGCAGCGAAGCCACACAAATGACCTCTACAACACCTCCTGCTCTTGGAGTAAAACCCCAGCGTCCCCAAGAAGGCCCTGCCCAGCCACCTCAGCCAGCCACCCTCTGCTGTGCCAGCCCCTCCCTAACCCAGCCACCTTTGCCTGCCTTACGCCCGGGCACTGTCGTCCTGCCCTTCACGGCTCAGGCGGCAGCTCCACAGCGATGCCCTCCTTCACCCTAGCAGGTGTCCCCGTTCTTCTCCAGGACAGCAGCTATTGGTCTCCTTCCGAGAACTCACCACACCTGCAGTGACTCTGTTACCTGCTTTTGTGTGTCACCCCAAAGACCGTAAGTTCTATAAGGTGAGCACCATGCCCCTCTCGTTCACCATCATCTCCCTGGTGCCCAGCACAACGACTGGCAGACAGAGGGGCTGAATAAACATTTGTGGGATTGGTGCACTGAACAAAGACGGAAATCACCTAGCTGCAGGGCGGCCATATGCAGAGCTACATGGGCAAAATCATGTTATCAACCAAGGCCAACGCAACCACCCAGCCTGCAGACACAAGGCCTAGGGGGAGTCCAGGCTCTGGCCCCCTGACCTGGGCAAGTCACCTTCCTTCTAAGTCTCAACTTGCTCATCTTAAAAAACAAGAAGGAAAATAAAAAGAAAGAAGAGTGAGGAGGAAGGGGAGGGGAGGAAAAGTCGGGGTTCAGATGAGATCTATAACTTCCCAACTTTGTTCCAAGAACCCGAAGGCTCTTTGAAGGTGACGAGGCCCCACATGCCCAACCTGCTGCAACCAGAGCAGTGCAGGCTCAGCTGTCGGGACATCTGGCTTCCACATAAGATTCTGTTTGGAAAGAAGCTGCCACACGGCTAAGAGGAGCCTTGCAATGACGGGGTCTGCTGCTCAGGGGCGTTCCTAGGTCTGAGATGCACGGTTGCGTCCCAAGCTCAGAGTGAACCCCCACGCCCAGGGGCCCCGCCCGCCATCATGGCCCACCTCGTTGAAGACGATCCTGGACGGCTGCCTTGAGAGCTGCTCAGCGGGCCTCACTGTAGTCTTCAACGTCCTCCCGAAGAAGTGTCGGTAGGTGACATCAAAGAGAGACACGCGCAGATGGCATCCCACCTCCGACAGCACCTCCAGCACTCCCTAGGAGACAGAAGGGAATGGGCCCAAAGGGTCTCAACATCACGAGCCATCCCACAGGTGCTAACCAACCATCCTGGTAGAACTGGCCCATTCGGCATCCATCCTCTGGTTTAAGTATCAATTTCCTTTCTCTCTCCCATGGCCAGTGGTCCCTGGTGAGGTTATGAGTGAGTCAAAGTGCATGACCCTCCCCTGGCCAATCAGAGCACTGAAGTCCCCAGGCACAGACATGGGCTTAAGACTCACCCAGAGCCAATGAGACACAAGAGGTCGGGGCTGGGGAGAGAGACGCACCTGATACCATGGGGAGCCAAAAGAGAACAAGTCCAGGTGACAGCACATGAGACTCTGGATCAAGCCACACCTGAAGCTTATGCTATGTATTTGTCTGTCATGTGAGTTAATAAATTACATGTAGCTTAAGCTATTTTGCATGGGGTTTTTTAAAATCATTTACAACCAAATGAGTCCTTCCTGATATAACAACAAACTCTAAATCCTCAACTTGCTAGAATTACTTTGGGGTGGTATCGGCAAAGGAAAAGCAGATCTTTGAGGACTGAGAAGTCATGGCTACAAATATGGACAAAACGAGCAGACTATAAAGACACGCCCTTTCCCCAGAGCTGTAGCCCCACAGTGAGCTCTGCCCAGGCCATCAGCGCTTCGGTTACTGGTGCCATGGCAATGGCACAGCTCTGACTGTCTGCCCACACGACCAGGAGTTCTCTGCTCTCCTTTCACGCATTCATTTAATAAACATTAATTAAGCATCTATTCTGTAGACCTACTCTGTGCCAGACAATGTTCCAGGCACTAGAGACAACAGGGAACAAAACAGACAAAATCTCTGCCTTTGGACTCCCATGAAAGAAAATAAAACCAAGTGAGGAGACGGGGCATCTGCTATTTTAACAGGACGGCCGGGGAAGGTGCTCTGAGAGATGTTTGAACTGAGCACTAAGGGAGGGTAGGAACCAAGAGTGCATGTAAGGAGAGCGAACCAAGGGGGAAGGAGCAGGAAACTAAAGGCCTGGGCAGGACAGAGCGGGTGCTCGGGGACCAGTGAGACAGCGTCCCAACTGTACTGAACTGCATTCACTAAGGTTTGTTACTTTCTGTGTTCTTGATGCTCTGGCATCTGGGGCCTCACTGAGGGGTAGACTGTCCCCCAGGGCCAGCTAATTGCTAGAGACGGTAAATGACCTGCCTTCCAGGACATCTTAATATACAACCAATCCAGAGTCCAGACCCCCACCAGCCCCTCCATCTGGCTCTTACTCCAGGAGGCAATATTCCCCTGCCCGGATCATCCCAGTGCCAGAACTAGGCAACTAGGGGCAGTCCCTATACCCCAGAGGCAGCTGAAATCACTCGAACTGGCCAGTTCTAAACGCGGTCCCCTGCCGGCCCCACCTGGCCCATTCCCTCTCCTAGGAAGGCTCTGCCCGCACTCTCCCCTCACCCCCCTGCCTCCTGACCGCCGGGCTGCTTTCCCATGTGGCCCTGCGTGGCGTGACGTGCCCCTCCTCTCAGGAACCACAGGTGACAAACTGTCTTTTCATTGATAATCGTCTCCTGCTCTTTTGGCCTCACCAGATCTGGACAAAAACAAAATCCCGGGTACATTTTAATAGAGAACGTGCACATGACAGCAGCAAGGCGTGAGGGGCGGAGAGGGGGGAGCAAGAGCCGAGAAGCGCGGGAGCAGCTCCCGCAGGCCTCGCAGACAGGACGGAAGCCGGGGGACAGGCTGAGCAGATGCCACACGCTGATTCAGGACTCTAAGAAAACCGCCCCATGCGAGGTGACGGCTGAGTCAACTCGACTGGGGACCCTCTCAGAGCGGACACATACAGCAAATCAGCAGGCTGTACAGTAGCTTCCAATTTTGTCAATCATATCTCAATAAAGCTGAAAAAAAAGAAAGAAGAGAACCACTCCAGCTACCACGCGGATACCAGGAGGGGGCAGGAGGGAAGCCAGGGCATCAGGGGGCTGCTGCCACCACCTGAGGTTGTGCATGGTGATGGGAAGGGGGCACACTGGGGGGTGTCTGAGGGAAGAGCTGAGTGACCACTGTGATGGGTCAGACGTGGATGATGAGGAAAGAGCAGCAGGGAGGACAGGGAGCCTGGCTGCCCGGTTTGCCCAGGCCTCCCTGGGTCGGGCAGCGTGAGTCCCACATACTAGTGAGGACTATGACAGCACGTTTGCCATATGGGGCAACTGGAGAAAGGAGGTGTGGAGTGTGGTCGACGAGAAGACAGCAGACAGGCCTGGGGAGGCTTCGAGCCCAGCATCAATCATCCCCACTCACTCCCGCTCACTCGGCTCCAGAGCCCCGCCTCACACCACCACTGCCTCTCTGCCCACCGCCCCTTTCCCCGGTCCTCGGTCCTCCCGGCCACCCCAGCCACACTGCCTCCCTGGTGACCCTCACGCGTGCTGCTCCCTCCCTTGCTCGCATCAGGGGCCCGGACAGGGAGGCCTTCCCTGACCACTGCCATCTGGGCCACCATCCTCTGACCCTGCTAATCCCCTAGAGCTGTCAGCATACACGCTGACGTCTGTCGCCCCAACTAGAATGTAGTTCCAGGAGAACAAGAGCCTAGAATATTCTCTTCCCTGCCCTATCCTTAGGGCCTGGACAAGATTTTGCACATGTAGGTACTCGGTGTGGACACCTCCCCTCACTGCTGCACCCACCCAGGGCTCCACCATTGGCCCCCTCCTCCCCCTCCGCACCCCCCTCTCTTCTTGGGGGAGGTAACCACCAGCCAGGCCCTGCTAACTCCCAAATCTCTCTTGCTGGCTTGGACGTCTCCCCAGAACTCAGACCCTAAGCACCCTGCGCCTCTGTGCTACTGTGTCCCCAGTTCTACTCAGGTAAGTTTCTAGATCCATCTCCCCTCACTGGACTGAGAGCTCCGTGAAGACAGAATATGGGGCAGTCACCTTTGTGTCCCCTGCACAGTTTCAAACACATAACAGGTGCCCAATAAACATCAAATTCCAAAGAAAAGAAATGCAATCAACGTTCATGGTAAAATGAAACTACACAAAAAAGGGAAACGGAATACTATGAAAAACATAGTAAAATTACTAACAAAGTGCCTCAAGTTCAAAAGAAGCCTGTTATATTTTTAGCGGACACCTCTCACAGGGAAGCCTGCTGCCATCTAAAGCTGCCAATTCCCAAAATAAATAAAATTGCACAAACGTGAGAGACTATCCAAATTCAACTTTTTTTAATGTTTCCTACTTGATCTTTTAAATCCTATCTTTTCACTGATTTTTGTACTTAAAACCGACTTTGCATTCCCGCAATAAACCCCACCTGATCATGATACACTATCCTCTACACAAACTGCTGCATCTGATGTCCTAATCTTATAAGGATTTTTGTGTTAATACTCATGTGGGTTATCATCTGAACTTTTCTTGTAGTGTCCTTGCCTAGTTTGGGTATCAGAGTTATGGTGGTCTCAAAAAAGACCAGTTGGAAAGCGTTCCCTCCTCTTCTATTTTCTGAGTTTGTCTAGAATTGGTCTTATTTCTTCCTTTAATATTTTATAAAATTCAACAGTGAAGTCATGTAAGTCTGGAGTTTTCTTTCTAGCAAGGTTTTTAATTATTAATTCATTTTCTTTAATAAATACAGGGCTATTTAGATTTTCTATTTCTTCTAGTGTCACTTTTGATAAGTTGTGCATTTAAAGAAATTTGTCCATTTTATCTGTTATTACATTTATTGGCACCTAAGTTATTCATAAGGTCCCTTGATTATCTCTTTAATGTCTGCAGGATATGTAGAAATGCTCCTTCTTTCCTTCCTAATATTGGCGATCTGTGTTCTCTCTCCTCATCATCAGTCTTAGTAGGGGTTTATCAATATTATTAATCTTTTCAAAGAACTAACTCCTAGCTTTGTTGATTTTCCCTATTATTTGCCCTTTACTTTACTGATTTATGCCCATATATTTACTATTTCTTTCTTCTATTTTAAGTTTAATCTGTTCTTTTTACCTAGATTCTTAAAGAGGAAGCAGAGGTCATTGATTTTTATAATATAGTCATATAAAGTCATAAGTTTCCCTCAAAAGACTGCAGTAGCTGTATCCCAAATTTTGATATGTTCTCCCATCATTCAATTCAAATTATTTGCTAATTTCTCTATGAATTCCTCTGTGACCCATGGGTTAGCCAGCAGTGTATTGTTTAATTTCCTACTATTTGAGGATTTTCTAGGTATCTTATTGTTATTGATTTCTAATTTAATAACATTAGTCAATGAACATATTCTTTATAATTTCAATCCTTTTAAATGGACAGAGACATCTCTATGGCCCAGCAAACGGTCAGTCTCAGTGAATGCTCCATGCGCACTTGAGAAGGACGTGCATTCTATTTGTTGGGTGTAGTATTTTAGAGATGACAAGTCAAGGTGGTTGATGGCGTTGTTCAGATCTTCCAAAACCTTCTTTTTTTGGGCTGTCTATCAATCATCGAGAGGAGAGTTAAAAGTCCCCGTTATGATGGTAAATCTGAACGCAGTCCCCTTTAGCTCTACACAATTTTGCTTCATGCGTATGGAAGCCACATTACTGGGTGCTGTGCACAAAGGAGCTATCACAGCAGCCTGTGATGCTTTGAAAGGCTGGCTCACAGGCTGACCCTTGGCTGGACTCTGGGAACTTACATTTCCAGAAGGTCCCTACCAGCCTCATAAGAATGGCTCACTGTGCCTAAACTGTACGAAACTCTTTATGCTGAACACCTGCTTTCCTTCTGGGAATCTGGAATTCTGGTACATGTTACGCAAAGGATGCCTATGTGACCAGTCCAAAAAAATACGCTGAGCTTTTTCAGAGAGCCTGGGCACTGAGTCTCTAACTCAGATTCCTTGGTTGGCAGCATTTCACAAGTGTCATCACAGCTCCTTGCTGGGGGAATCAAGTGTCCTGTGGGATCCACCAGCAGAGGGCACTTGGAAGCTGCGCCCATTTCCCCCAGGCATCCTCCCACATGCCTTTTCCCTTGGCTGATCTTGCTCTGTATCTTTGTGCTGTAATAAATCCTTCCTGTGAAGATGACTATATGCTGAGTCATGCTGAGCCGCCCAGTGAGTCATCAAACCCGGGGGTGGTGCCACCTGTGGGCCTGATACAGGTGCACACACATTTAGGACTGCCTGTCATATTTTCTGGATTACCATCACCGTTATGAAATGTCCCTTCATCTCTGGTAATGCCCTCTCCTTGAACTCTACTTTGTCTGATATTAGGATAGCCACAAAGCTTTCTTATGCTTGGTGTTTACAAGGTGCATCTTTTTTCCATCCTTTTACTTTCATACATACAATTTGAAGACACTGAGTTTATGTCTTTATGTTTAAAGTGTGCTTTTTTACAAACAACCTATAATTGGGTGTTAAATGATAACTTTGCTGGGGCGGGGGGGGGGGGGGTGGTGAGGAAGACTGGCCCTGAGCTAACATCTGTGCCAATCTTCCTCTATTTTGTATGTGGGATGCCGCCACGGCATGGCTTGATGAGCGGTGTGTAGGTCCACACCTGGGATCCGAACCCTGGACCACTGAAGCAGAGTGCTCAAACTTAACCACTACACCACCAGGCCAGTCCATTAACTGATAGCTTTTAACATATGATTTTGGATCAGGAATTCCACTTGTAGGAATTATTCTACAGACATATGTGTACATGGGGAAAAATTATGGAAATGAAGTTATTCACTGTAGCAGTGGCTGTAAAAGCAAATTACAGGAAAACGTCTAAGTGTTCACCAATAAGGGCCTGGGTAAATAAACGATAGTTCATCCACACAAAGAAATACCATGCTGTCTTAAGAAAGAATTTCTTCATGTAATGACATGAACAATCTATAAAACTTATTGTTAAGAATATTTTTTAAAGCAAGATAATACAAGTATATTTATTTGTTGTATTTGCTTAGAGTTTCTGGAAAGCTGTACAAAAAACAGGTAACCTTGGCTGTATCTAGGGTGGGACACTGGGCGCCTTGGGGACACCATGGGATGACACAATTCCCTCGGGTACCTTTGTGAATTCTGAACTATAGAAATTACCTTTTTAAAAATAAGTAAATAAAATAGAAAATAAATAAAATTTCCTTTGTAAAAGTCCTAGGAAAGAAGAAACTGCTGTCTGCTATCTTGAGAGCTCCTGAAGGCAGGGGCTGCTGGAGCTGGTCAACCTCGGCTGGCATCCCGCTGGCCAGCTAGAGCTGGGTCACCCCAGGGAACTGACTTCACTTCTCTTGGGCTGTTTGCTCCTCTGTAAAATGGGGGTAATGGTGGCACCTGCCTCATAGGGCTGTCATGAGGATGAAGTGAATTAATACAAGGAAAGTGCCAAGAAGCAAAGTTGTACAAGCAGCAGCTACCACAGCACCCAGCTCAAGGGCAAACACCCAGCGGGTGCTCCATCAAGGTGTGGAACGGAGCTTTGCAGGATGTGAGCCATTTATAAGAGAAAGTTATTCACAGACCAGCGCTCCAACAACTTTGAATGCATGGAGAATCGCTCTACCAGCTGCGGAGGAGGACAGTCTTGGTAAGCCAAACCCTCTAAGAGGCATGTGTCCACAATGGCAGGCCTGGATCCTTCCTGTGCATCCTCACGGGCCACCGGGCCTCACTAAGACACTCCAATTACATGGCTGTTCTGTTAGCAGTACAGAAGCACCAGCTTCTCCAGCAGGTTCCCTGCCACCTGAACGGCACAGATGGACGCAGAGCCACAGAGCCAGGGCCTGAGCGTGCAAATGGCTGTGGTCCATCCAAGCACAGGGCTTCTGCCAGGATGCCCAGAGCTCTGCCTCTGCAGTTCCCACTGCCAGGGTGAAGCAGGCTGTGCTGAGGCGTGCACAAGGCCACCTCTTACAAACAACCTGGCTCAGAAATAACCCAGGAAATCAGATTACCTGGGTTTTTAAATTGCCCCACTGTGGGCAGAAAGAAACCTTTACCCAGGGTCAGAAGTGCTGACCGAGTCACTGAATCACATCCTCTCTTTGCTGATGGGCCACTTTGCCTCCTGCCAAGGCCCAAGGTAATGGGTACAGTGGTGAGACTCAAGTAAGTGGAAATCAATATCATCTCAGCTGAGCGCAGTAACAACGTGCATTTGACAATAAATAGCAAATTTCTTTACCTGCTTAATTAGCGGACCATCGAGCCACTTCAGGACACACTGAAATGCTGTTGACTCCCTTAAAGGCTGACGTGCTCTCTGTGGGTGGGGAGGTACCAGCACGTTTTGATCAAAAATCCCGTGCCAGTCATTCATCGTGCCAGTCTGAGGGTCACTTGGGCCTGTAGGATTACCTGTACCATTCGTGTTCAAATAAACAAAAAAGTTACAAGGGCCACTGTGCTCAGAGCAATTCTCAAAGCTTCCTACCTTCCACTGAACCCCAGAGGAACCACCATCCCCAAAACCCACACTCTGCAATCCTACCCTCCAAACCCCAGTGCAGTAGACTGGCACCCATGCTGCCTTCCCCTAGTAAACGTGCCCATCTCGCTCCAGAGAACCTCTACCCCTCCTCTCAGGAACCAACCAGAGCACAAGTACCCTGGCCTCAGTGACTGGTTCAGGGTTGGGGACATGCAGGGCCACTTTGTGCAGTTGTGGAGGTTGAGCAGTACACAAGGGCACCAGGCCATGGGAGCAGCTACCTATAAAAAAGCAGGCAGTGCAAAAGCAAGAGCAAGGAAAGGGTTGGGAGGTCATCAGTAGAGCCCTGGCTCACGGGGACACTAACACAGTCACCCCAGGACAGCTCAGTGCTGTGAACAGTTCCTTGTGACCTAAGCTCGTTTGGGAGCAATTTTGAGTGCTACAGGCTGCTTGGAGGCCTGGCTGTCTAAGGACGTTATCTGCCTTCCAGCCAGACAGGGATCTGAGCTGCACTAGACTCTTCTGCTGACACAGAACCTCGGCTTTGATACGAAGCTGAGCTCTGTACACTAAAACGACAGGCGAGGAGAAAAAGCAGCGGGTTTGGTCTTCTAAGATAGCAGCTCTCTGTGGTCCCGAATCCCGTAAGTTCCCCAGGGTTGTCAAGGGTTCCACAAGGTCAAAGCCGTTTTCCTCGTCAGCTGACATAGGCCTTGCTCCCTGTGTTGGCACCTGCTCCGATGGAGCAAAGGCAGTGGTGGGCGAAGCCGCTGGTGGCTCGGCCTGCCCCGGACCCAGGCACCACAGCCTCCCAGCCATCCCACGCCCTCACTTCTTGCAGTAAAAAATACATCAGCTGCACTTAAGAATGCCCTTGATAATGCCGTTTTAACTTGCTTACATCTCGACCCTTGAGTGTAGGCATATTCAGCATTCTCTGGTGAAATGGGAAACACACAAAATCACCTGCTGCAAAATGCAGGACAACGGTCACTCCCATGAGCCTGGGTGGCTGTCTGGGCTGCAAGCTGAACCAGCTGCTCTTCCAGTCAACAACGCCATTTTTACTAAAAAGAATGGCTGAGACAGGCCATGCTTATTCAGACTTGTACCTGGTAGATTTTCTCTCCAACAAACGAAATGAGCCCCTCACTGAAACACCGTAATAAAAATCAAGCTTTTGGGCAAAAATTAGAATCGGGAAAATCGGTGTCCTCCACCATGAGCCTGCCAGCTTCACATGCCTTAAAGACTTTTCTGATGAGATGGGTAGTGACGGCAGCAAAAGGGACCTTTTGAAATCGTATGATTAACCGTGTCAACATTTGGAAGATGTGTGTAACTCACAACCAGATTTTCTAAGTGAATAATGCATAATGATACAAAATCCTGCATGAGCAAGAGATCCACCAAAAACGCAAGACAGCCCAAAAGATTTTCACGTTGAACAGAGCATGAAAAGCTCACCGGAGGCCATCTAACTCCACATCACATCTGTGTCATCTGCAGCTGGGACTAGTGTCAAGGACCTTGAGGTGGGGAGACGATCCTGAATTATCCAGGTGGGCCTGATGTGGTCACAAGGGTCCTTCAAGGGAGGGGCAGGAGGGGTCAGAGAAAGGACCCGGTGACCAGAGGAGCAGAGATGTGACGATGGAGGAAGGGGCTATGAGAGGAATGCGGGTGCTCTCGAGACGCTGGAAAAGGTGAGGGAGTGGGTCCCCCCCGCCGGAGCCTCGGAAGGAACCAGCCCTGCCCACACCGTGACGATAGCCCACTGAGGCTGACTTCAGACTTCTGGCCTCCAGAAGCAGAAGAGAATAAAGCCGGGTTGTTTCAAACCACCCAGTCTGTGGTAATTTGTTACAGAAACCACAGAAACTCACACAGATGTCCACAGCCTGGAAGCAGACGAGGCCTGCCCGATACCCAGCTGGAGAGCCACCTGCCCAGGAGGGCTTCTGGGTGGCTCCCAGGGGTCCAGCCCTCGGGCCCACACAGCCCTGTGCTTCCAGCGTGCACTTGCCACCTGCCCCATACTGATCTGCCCACTGGCCAACTGCTCACAGGAGTTGGCCACAGGCTCACAGGAGTTTACTTTCCCGTGTCCTTGGTACCTGGCTCACCATCAAAACTCAAAAAATATTCACAAAATCAAATGGAAGTTTCAATAAAGTTGACTCCCAAGCATCTTTTTTTTCAGGGAAATGTTGTTTTCCTATTGACTTTCAGTATAAAATTGGAACGTTTATTCATACAAAGTGAGCGCCACAATGGACTGAGATGGCATCTCTACAGAGGATGTCCTTCCTGCCCTGGGAGCAGTGGCAAAGCCCACGCCCTGAGACACCTGGAAGGAGCGGCGCCCACTGTGCACTCCGCCCCACCCACTGTGCACTCCGCCCCGCGGCAGCATTTCCCCAGCCCCAGGGCTGTGCCTCCTTTGTGAGTGGCTCCAGACTTTGCTCACTTGCCCCAGATTCCTGGCCCAGTACCTGCCACCCCTTCCCTGGACGGCTGCAGGACCCAACGCGGCCCTTGGCCAGCAGAGGCGGCTGAAGGCCACTCATGGTCTGGTCCACCCTGCCAGGAAAACACATCAATGGGATGACTCCCTGCTGCACCCGTAAGACACACCCTGGGAAGGATCTCTTCTGAAAGGCACTGCCACCCAAAATCAAACCCCTGAGCTGGGCAGGTGGAGGCAGCCAGCAACAGTCCACATGGGCAATGGAGGAAGAGGTGACACCTGAGACAGGCTCCTGGGAGTGGGAGCCCAGGCAGCCATAGGGGCTGTGACACACAGAGCTCTTCCTGCCCCCAGCCCTCCCTCCTCTCCAGCTCCACTCTGCCCTCACCTCAGCGCCCCCAGACACCACGCCCTCTCTGTTCCCCTCTGGAGGGACACACACACCCATGGTAACTCCTACTCGTCCTTCAGGAGTCAGAGCAAATGCCACCCCCTTCGGGTGAGCGCCTCATCCCCCCTGGCTCCTCCCCCACGGGATCCTGTCACAGAAGTGCCACCACACTCCACCAGGCAGGTGGTCACTGCTGTCCTGCCAGACTGTGAGCTATGCCAGGTTAGGACCGTCCTCAGTGGAAATCTTTTTAGTGATTAGGTAAGTCATTAATCATGCTGTGCAGGAATTAAGAGTGTTGTGAAGGAAGGGCAGATGGGCCTGTGGGGCTAGATGAACAACAAAGAGAAAACTGAGAGGGTTCCACGCTTTGAGCCCAAGAAAAGAGTTCAATGGACTCTCCAGGGGTAAAAACATCAAGAAAATCTAAGAGCTTTTATTGAGCCCCTATTGTGAACCAGGCATCTGCATTTTTATATTTATTATTCCAACAGCTCTATAAGTTAAGTACATTATCCCCATCTAAAGATGAGGAAAGTGAGACTCAAAGAGGGTAAGTGGCCAGTACAAAGTCACACAGCCAGTTGTGACTACCCTCAAAGCCATTACAACCACACCTGCCCCTGTGTCGCACCGAGGCCAGGAGAAGCAGAGGGAGAAGAGGCCCCAGAAGGTACAGTGAGAGCCCTGGCCAAGGCCCCAGGCTAATCCTCGCTCTCCTCTCTGACTTGTGGAAAATCTCTTGCCCTCCCTGAGTCCGTTTCCCATCCACAAAACGAAGGGGCGGTGAAGCTTCCTTGAGGTGTGTGCTGCTGCAGACCTGTTCAACGAAGATGCACCAAGCACCTGCTCTGTGCCAGCACGTGCGGTGGGGAAGACTGCCAAATGCCCCATCTTCCAAGAATCTAAGAATCCAGCTTTATTAGTATAAATCTTGGATGGAACTGAAGCTCTAAATACCCAATTCAGAGTGCTGTAGTCTTATTTACTGCAAGAATAAATTCTTGTCAGTGGCATAAAAAAAGAGAAAGGCAAAAGGGCAAGGGTGAGCAGCACAGAGGCGAGAGGCGGAATCCAGGCTCTTCCTGGGGGCAGACAGGGTGGAGCAGGGAAGAGGAGGGAACCAGGGAGCTGAAGAGGTGAGCTGGGCTGACGTCTCACAAATGAGGCTGGCCCGAGGACTGCCAGGTACAGGGACGCTTCCCTCCCAGAAGTGAACAAGATGTGGAACGCCTGAGACCCGAAAGCTTTGGGCAGCTGTTTTGGGAGTAAGTGGAATTCCCTTATTCAAGGACTATTGTGAGTACCTACCAGGTGCCAGGCCCTGGAAAAACCATCTTGCACTCAGCGGACAAGCTCCCTGCCCTCATGGAATGTATCTGGAGGGAGGTAGAAGGAAGGGATACAAATTAGCACACAAAAACCCATGGTTGTGAGCCAGGAAAACAAAACGACGGAGAGGAGTGGAGGGGGCAGTGACCTGTGATGGAGATCTGGGTTAGAAGCAGGCCCACTATCTGCAGTCATCTGAAATACTCCTTTCCAACCACACAAGCATGAGGCTGGACTTCTCGGTGTACTTCATCCAAAACGACACACAGCCACAGGCAGCAAAGAGATGCGCAAAGGTGGGGCCTCTGAGTCTGAAGGAGCGGGCAGAAGAGCCAGCACTCAGGCCTCAGGAAGGACCCAGGTGAGGTGGGGCAGCAGAGGTGAAGACGGGAGCGGCTCCAGGGGCAGCCCGAGGCAGGTAGCGGGGCAGAACCTCCTGCAAGGGCCTGGGAGTCTCAAAATTTCCACTGGGCAGCAGTGCTGGGATGGGCCAGCAGGGGACAGACACACAGATGAGGACAGGCATCCAGCCCAGGGACACGCACTCAGGCAGGGACAGACACCCAGCAGGGGACAGATTCAGCCCGAGGACAGGCATCCACCTGGGGACAGGCATCCAGCAGGGGACAGACACCCAGCCCCGGGAACAGGCACTTGGGGACAGCAAAGGTCCCCGGCAAGTGTGGCGGGGACGCAGAGTCAGGGAAAGCCAACGTCAGGGTCCCAGCAAAGCCCAGGCCATCCGCACCGAGCTGTCCTTAAACTAAGGGGCTGCAGAGGGGCGCTGGGTCATGGGGCAGAGGGCGGAGGCTGGGCCCCCAGGAGTCCCAGACGCCCAACAGACCCCGGCGGACCAGGCCGCACCAAGTGTCAGGGCGGGGGTGCGGGTGAGACTGAGGCGGGCCCAGCCCCGCGCCCCGCCCGGCCGCCGCGCCCCGCGGGCACCGGGTCCCCAAGGAGAGAAGTAAGGAGCACGCCCACCGCGGACCGACGGCACGGCCGGCTCCGCGGCCCCCAGCTTCTCTAGGCCGCGTCCCAGCCTCCCCCGCGGCGCCGCCACCATGGTTTCGCCCACCGCGGGCGCCGTTACCTAGGAGACGGGCCCGCCGCGGCCGCGCCTGGGCGACGAAGCCCACGCTTCTGAGGAAGTGCCCCCACGACGGAACCAGAGCCCCGGAGAAGGGCCGCGGCCGCCCGGAGCCGCAGGCCTGCAACCCGAGGACCGGCCGCAGAACGCCCAGTCCTCTGCCACCCGCAGGAGGAGCCTCGGAAGGCTGCGCGCCGCGCGCTCGGGCCGAGGACCCGCCCCGCGTCGCCGTCGGCAGGGCCGCAGGACCAATCAGAGCCCAAGTCAAGAGCTCCGCTACGGCAGCTCCAGCCAATCGGCGAGGCGGCGGGCCCGTCCTGATTTGCATGGCCGGCGATCCGTCACCCAATGGGAATGTGACTGGCGTGAAGAGCAGCCAATGAGAAGCTGGAGGAGGCGTGGCCCCGGGCGTCCCACGAGGTGAAGATGCTGCGGGCGGAACCTGGCGGAGCGTGCGGGATTCGGGGGCGCTAAAGTCGCAGGGGCAGGGCGGGAAGGAAGATCCGGAGCAGGAACAGGATCCGGAGCTGGAGCCCCCAGGTGAGTGCAGGGGGAGACCCCCGCGGACTGCACTGTCCGCGGCCGTGCTCCGGGAGAGCGGCGGCGGGCACCCGAGAGGCCCGCGCTGATTCTCCATCTCCTCTTCGCCAGCGCGTCCCCGCGCCCGCCTCCGTCCTCACTTCTCCAGCAAGCTCACCTCCTTCTGCATCGTCTCCCTTCCCCCATCTCGCCCTCCCCAGCCCGTCCTATCTGCCGTCCCGCCCGACCTTTCAGCTCTCATCCCCGACCCCTGCCCCAAACTTCATCCCTCCCCTGGTCCCAGTGCATCGCTTCCCGATCTCTGCCCCCTCCCGGTTCATCCTCGCCTCCCCTGTCCCTATCTCGCTCCGCTTCCCCTCTCTCGACCTCTGAGCAGCCCCATTCGAGCGCTCCGGGTGGTAGTCCTCCCCATCTCATCTTTCCTCTTTGTTGCTCCTGCAGGCTCATCCTACCTCTCCTTCTTGGTCCCTGTCCCTATCCTCCCACTCCTTCTGCTCCTAGTCCCTCCGATCTCTCCCCGTGGGCACTCTCTCCACCTTGCCCTGCTCCCCAGGACCTTGGCACTCCCTTCCTGCACCAGTTCCTCTGGCTACCTACACCCCTACCTGCCCCTACCCCTTGTTCGGCCTCTCGCTCCCCACCTCCCTACCTGCTGCTGCTCCCGCAGGACTCAGCAGCTGCACCGCTCCCTGCTGCAGTAGCAGCTGCCAGTGTACCTGCCCACCTTCCCGCTCTCCCATCCAGGCGCACCCTGGCTCTGCTCCTCCTGGCATTTGTCTTGGGGGCTCTTCTGGGGGCTGTGCTTTGCCTAGAGTTTCCAGGTGGGAAGCCCCTTAGCACCCTTTCCTGCCTTCCTCCCTGGCCACCATCTCCCTCCCCACCCCACCCCCACTTTCCTGCTCAGCCTCACTTTGTGATTCAGCATTTTTGGGTTTGTAACTTTCTTTGCTTCCTGGCGTGATAGGGACCTGGCTGTGGGGCTGAAGGCAGGGGGTCTCGACCCTGCGAGATCACCTTAGGAAACAGACCTGAGCTGCCTGGTGGAGGCAGGAGTGGGGAGCAAGGGACCCACCAGTGGGGGCTGTCTTTTCCTCCCTCTCATTTGTCTGCCCTGTATTGAACTGCATCCAAAGGGAGATGACATAAGTAATAGCTCTTGGGGAAATGGGCTATTAGCATTTATGGAAATTAATACATCCACATCTGAGGAACAAGAACACCAAGTTCGGGCCACAGCTGTCCCACTGTCTGTCGTTTCAGGATTTCTTCTTTCTCTGCAATTTCTCCTCCCCCTCAAAAGTACCATCCCCCTTCCAATGCCAAGAGCAAGCTCCTGCTCTGCTAAGGAAGCTGCATTCAGGCCCCACATTGCAGGGTTTGGGGACCTGTGTGTGGAGAGTCGCATCTGCCCTCCCGGTTCTTGCTTGGTAAGCGTATCCACCTGCAGACCCCAGGCTTGTGTGCGGCTCCTGGGCTCCTGTCCCTGTGCCCGCGCAGTGTGGGGCCCAAGAGGGCATTGGCTCCGCAGGTCCCATCTCGGGAACTCTCTCCAAGTCCACACCCCACCTCAATGGCACAGACTGTGTTCGGGCTGCAGTGTATTCCAGTCTCTAAAGCAGCCTGCCGGAGGCTTCCTGTACAAAACCGAGCTCCAGTTCCTTGTGTCTCTCTGCTCTGCCCATCGACAGACTCTGTGGGCACGCCCAGGGACTGAGCCAGGCCATGGTGGGCAGGGAGGGTCATGAAAAGTGTGAAACCTGGGTCATGTGCTCCATAGCCTTTTGGGTGTGGATGTGGAGCCTGGATGGGAAGAAGTAGGCACAAAAGCGATTGCACACAGCAGGTGTGCCAAGACGGGATGCCACTGCTTGCCTGGGGAGGGTTCTGGGCCGTGGGCACTGGGAATAGGAGGTGGAGCGAGCCCTGAGGGCGGGGCAGCTGTGGAGGCTTCACACTGTGGGGCTGCTTTCTTTCCTTTCTTTTTTTCAATGATCTTCTAAACCCCAAATGATTCAGGAGGAAATGAGTGGCACAGAGTTTTGATTTGGCAGTTTCTGGCAGGGGCTGGAAGGAGGGCTACCTCTAGACTTTCCTGTTTGTTGGTGCTGGGCCCCTGGCAACTGGGCAGCACAGCGTGTGGCGAAGAAAGGCCTCCTCCACTGTTCAAACCCCCGAGAACATGTTTCGTTTCCAGGGACTCCGGCTGGAAGCAGCATGTATCTTGTCCTTGACTGAATTTTCAGTGACCTTCACGTCACCAAAGGTCCCAGAGCCAGAGCAGTTTCCTGGAGTCCCTGAATAATGGGGCAGCACAGTGGCAGCTGTGGGTAGCATTTGGGAGGGACCGTCTGTGAAGGTGTCCAGGGCCCAAGACCCCAGGCCTCTCTGCATCCCCTCTCTCAGCAGCTAGGAGTTCCCCCCTCATGGAGGCGAAGCTCACTAGAGCTGAGAGGGTCTTGGCCACCTTCTCCCTCAGAGGAGTGAATGGAAGCCAGAAGCAGAGACTTCTCCAAGGTCACTCAGAGGCAGGGACACAGCCGGCTTAGACCCCCTCACTTCCTGCCAACTTGCGCCCAGGACTCCCAGTTAGAGGAAGCCAACACTGCATGGATGTGCCTGACCACCAGCTTTGGCCGCCCTTCGGGCAGGCCGCTCAGGAGGTGTTGGTGACTTGCATGGAGGAAACCAGGCCCTGGGGTTTGTCTCAGTCACTGGGGGCTGTTGGGAGCAGGAGACACCACCAACCACAGAGAATTCTCAGTGATACCATCCTGCCCAGCCTGGCAGGACCTCAGAGCAAAGGCACTGTGGTTTCAAAGGTATCATCAAAGAGATGGCAAGTAGTTAGATGGGAGGCCAGGGGCTGGGCCAATGGGTGAGATGAAAAGGAAGAAGAGTTCTGCCCACGTTGGAACTGCTGTTTCAACCTGGCTGCGCCATGGGTCCTTGTAAATAACCCTTGGAGGTAGGCCGGTTAGTTTGGATGGGGAAACTGAGGCACAGAGCAGTGGCAAGACTGACCCGGCCTCCCATCTCATGAGGAGAACTTGATTCTTTTCCTGCTTCGCCAGGACTCTGAGGCGGGTGCCTGCTCCCTGTCGCACGGAGCTCCAGCAGCTGCCTCAGCCCCACAGATGCATCTCCTTAGGCTCGCAGAGGGGTCCAGGTTCAATCCCAGCCCCCCGGGGGACATGGAAACCCACCTTTTTCATGAATGGGCAGCCCAGCACGCTCATTCCTCCATCCGCTGCATGCCCCCCTTTCTTTGGGGGCACTCTGTGAGGGGATGTGGTTCTTGGCTCAGCCAGTGTGAAAGAGAAAAGGGAATAAGGCCTCCCCGGGAGAGAGCAGGCACTGGGTGGGGTGGGAATGTTACCCACCTGGTCATCCTGTCACTGTGGGTGTGGCTCCAGGCTCTCCATTAGGCCTGGCCTTGGCAGGACAAGCGTCTCCCTCTAGGCCTTATCCCTTGCCACATCCCATGGGGCTCAGCCAAGTGCTGGCCTTCCCTGCCCTCTATACCGTGGGATGAGCCCCCAGCCTAAGGCTGTCTTGTGCCCTCACACCCAGCTTTCTAACCCATAGCCCTGCAGGACGGGGTCTCAAGAGGCCTCTCCCTGCTGGTTAACCCCTGGGCTGTGGGCGCATGCCTGCCTGCAAGGTTGTGTGTCCCTCCTCCCAGAGCCATCCCCCTCGAACGCCCGTGTTGCCTGCATCCCTGGCACCCACCTTCCTTGAGCTTCCTCCTTGGGGGCAGCCGTCTTCTCTCTCACTCCAGCGCACAGGCGCTTGCAGAATTGACTCTCGATGCCATGCAGGGTGCGGATAAAATGGGACTGGGAAAGGGAAAAAGCGGAGAGGGAGTGAGGTCCAGCTCCCTCAGCTTCACACTGTACTGCGGACCCGGCTAAGAGGGTTTTCCCCACGATGATCTGGAGCCCTGGTGGGGGTTTTTCCCCCCAACTTGATCTGGATCTTGAGCCCCTTTAGGGGTTTTCCCCACTAACTTGATCTTGATCTTGAGCCCTGGCTGCTGAGCGGTTGAGATCCGTCATCCAACTCAACGACTCAACGGCTGAAAGCCCAGCGTGTGTTTCTCCTTCTCAGATCTCCACACCAGATCCCGTTCCTCATTGGGCTGGTTTCCCCAGTGAGTGAGCAACTTCTTGGGTCCCATAGACAGGCGAGTCTTGTCCACAGGACCCTCTGTCACCAGTCCTGGCCCGTTCGCACCTTCTCAGCCACTTGGCTCCACTCTTGGGTCTCCTTTTTTCTGGGTTAGTGAAATGAGGCGATGTGGGGAGAACCATGGGGACGGTCCCTGGCACACAGCAGGCACTCAGTGATGTCAGCTTCCTTCTTCTACTTCTAATCATAGACTGAGCCCAAACCATTGCCCTAACTGGAGCCCAGGTGGCCCCCAGGAAAGCTCAGGCAGAGTGACTCAGGTCCCCTTCTGAGTCATTTCATGAGCCCAGCCGGGGCTCCTCAGAAGGGGCTGCCTGCTCCTGGGGCACAGCCTGGGAGAGCCCAGCTTCATGGAGGATGGGGCTGGGGGAGGGCCTATTGCCATCAGTCTGCAGGGAAGAGCCTCCTGTGAATGGAAGGATGCACCTCGCCCTATCCCCCTTACCCCAGGCCTCCTGCAGGGCCAGGCAAGCCTGCCAGGTGCCCGTCTGTGCACCTGCCCACCCGCCTAGCAGCCCGTGGGCACTGAGGGGCTGCAGAGTCACACTCTGAGCACACTCAGCCCCCTTCGCCATGACGTGTTTTTACGTTCCATCCCTCAGCGGCTTTATGATCTTTCAGAGAGAACTGCGACCCTGATGTCCACAAGCTGTCAACTGCAGCCCAGGACAGAAGGATCTAGAATTCTGCCTGGGAGTCTTGCCATCCTGAACTCTCCGTGGTGGCAGGGCCTCTCTGGAAAAGGTGCACTTCCCACCCCTTCTAGATAGAGGAGAGTCAGAAATAACTGAACCTGTGGACAAGGAGATTCTGATGAATCCATGCATTAAAAAATAAATCAGAATTTAAATACTGTTTAAAGCCTATAAATACCAATGATGGGTGAAGGCCTTTGCAGGAGACTTTTGAAGGGCCAAAAATGAGCAAGACACCACCTCTACATCTAAGGGCCAGGATCCAGCCAAGGGATGCAGTAGCTACACACCAGGACCGTTCAGAGAAGCCTCTGCTGATGGAGGAGAGATTGGGGGAGGTGGGGAGGCATTTGACCCAGACCTTCAAAGAGGGCTGGGTTGTGATAGGAAAGCTGGGAAAGGACCGTCTGGGAGAGGGACCTCCACAGGCAAGACCCCAGAGGGAGGGCTGGGCCGGTTGCATAGTGGCTGAGACCCAGGGGGAGGACAGGCGGGATGTGAATATGGGAATCATTGAGGGTGGACAGGAACAGGTGTCTGGGAGACCAGACTTTGGACCCTTGGGGGCTTTGGAGCAGGGCAGTGATGTGTCTGGGCAGAGATGGAGGAAGCGGAACATGCCCATGGCAGGGGGCGAGGACTGGCAGGTGATAGCAGGGGACACAGTGTGCGCATCCTGAGAGCAGGAACCGTTGTCTGTGTTGTTTGCTGTAGCCCCAGCATCTCGCAGAGTGAGACCCCATAAATGTGTCTTGAGCGGTGAATAGAACAAATAGAATGGAGGGCATTGAGGCAAAGCTGCTGGGGAGCTGGATGGCGACAGGCTGTGGGAGGTAAGAAGAGAGTCCAGGAACCCCAGGCTTTGTGGCCGGGTCCATGCAGGCTGAGCCAGGAAGCACCACACCAGGCCTGCCTCATTGGGTCAGAAGTCCATGCCTGGGCCAGTCATGCCTACAGGCATTGAGAGGGTAGGCCTGGGGTTTAAATGAGAGGTGATTGCCAACCACCCCCAGTACCAGCCCTGACAGCAGACAAGGGTCACCGAGGAGCTAGTACCGAGAATGAAGGGGACAGAAAACAGAGCTGGGGAGCAGCCACGAGTGCAGGATTTCAGAGGGAAGATGACAGTCAAGACAGACAGGAGGAAACCCTGGATCATCCTGGAGCCCAGGAGGAGAGGGAAATAGAGGATGAGGGCTGGAGTGCCTGCATAAGGGGGGGCCCCTCTGTATGGGGAGGCAGTCTCTGCTGAGAGGGGAGGCAAAGCCGGGCTCCAGGAGTGGCGGGGCAGCAGAGCCACCCTCACAGTAACAGGTACACGGGCCCTGTTCTAGGTCAGCTCTTCCCTGTCCACGGGCAAGTAGCTGCCATTGTTCCCATTTACTGGTGCAGAAACAGGCGCTGGAAGGCGAGGAGACTGTCCTCAGGTCAGAGTTCGAGGAGGAGCCGGGACCTGAGCCCAGGCTGTTTGGTGCCAAAGCCCTCTCTCTTACCCTCTGCACTCTGCTGTCTAAATGGCTCTGGAGAAACCTGATGGTGAGAGAATGGAGGTGAGGGGAGCTGTGTGCTCGAGGGGTCAGCAGGTTGGAGGGAAGAAAAGTCACTTTTCTGGTTAACTGAGTCCATGGCAGCATCCGCTTGTGTCTGTCCTTTTGTGGACGATTTCCTTGGTTTGTGATTGTTTCCTGCCCTAATGGGCGCGCTTCTGGGGACACCTGTGAACTGCAGGGTCGGGGTTCACCCTTCCAGCTTCACTGTGGCTCTGCATGTAGTGTAGCTGCAGAGAGTGTGGGCCGGTCACGGTTCCAAGCGCAGCCTTCCGCAGGCACCAGTCCTGGTTCCGGGCGCCGCCTTCCGCAGCCACGGGTCGGGTCCGAGCTGCACATAGAGAAATGCTTCCCAGCTCTCAGTTTATCCGTGAACTTTCCGCTTCCGCTTCTTAAAGTGGCACACAAGGAAACACACTTTGATGGTCGGAAGCTCTCATGGGAAGGGCTTCACCAGGCTTTCTTCAGTTCTCTGGAATATACGAAGCCCGCGTTCTACCCAAATGACCTGCTATGCTTTCGTCAGCTTTGAATCTCGAGTCATGCTTTTTTCCTGATGTGTGGTGAGGTGCTTTTGTTGGGAGGGTCCCAGCTCCTTGGAATGAGGTTTGGGTGGGGGTGCCAGTGGTCCAGTGTGGTGTGGAGGACGCAGGAGCTCTGCAGAGGAGCGGCCCTGTCTCGCTGGGGACTCATCCTGTGGCATCTCCCTCCCCTGTCCCAGCAGCTTCCTCACCACTCCTCCCTCACCCCCAACCCCCCCACCACCCTCCTGGGGGTATTGCCTTTCCCTCTCAATGAGGAGAAGCTATTTTTAGTCACAAAGGCCAGGAGGTGTTCAGGTGTCAGGGATGGGAGGCCCAGAGCCATCGCTGTCCTTTTGCTCCTGCAAAGGACACACAATGCCCAGAACAGGAATTACAAATCCCAAAGAAAAATCGCCACCTTTTCACAGGAACACAGGTGCACTTTGACTTCCCAGGAGCAGTGGACACGTCCCTGTTGACACCTGCCCCTAGAAAAGGGAGCCAGGGTGTCTGGGGACACCGGCTGCCCCAGCCAGGACACTACAGAGGCACCAAGGATGCTGCCTCCCTCTGCTCTCTCTTGATCCTGAATGACGGGTTTGGGGAAGGCCCCTGAGGGCATGAGGGGCGGCTGCTCCTGTGAAACGTGGACCCAGCATCCTAAAAAAGGACCTGGTCACGTGAGACACGTCGGCCATCCTGGGCCCAATGTTGCAAGTCAAGGGACTGCGTATGCACGCAGGGGACACCATGCTCCTGACCTGGCTTTGTGGAGGTGAGGCCTATGCTCGGATGTCACTCATTCCTTCACTGACGCAAGAAGCAGTGGATGCAGACAAGGATGCTGACCTCAGGGCCTGGGGGAGGAGATGTAGGGTCCAGCGCACAGAGATGCCACTCAGACCACAATGGAAGTATCTGCAAGCCCAGTGGGCACAACTGGGCAATGTCCATCGTACATGGTCAGGAGAGGAGGAGGCGAGGCTGGAGCCAGGCCTGAAACCAGGTGGGGCTGCATTGGGTGTCAGAGGGAGAAAGGACAGGGTGACCTTCTGGGCTGGGAGAGCTGCGTATGAAAGGTCCAGAGGCAGCATGGGATGTTAGGGGGTCTGCGAGGAGGGGGACGCTAGGCTAGGCAAGGAAGGGTCTGGGGGGCTGCTCATCTTTCGAAGATGCCTCCTGCCTCCTCTGTGGGAGTGAGCTGGGTCATCCATCCAGCATGGAGGGAAGGAAGCTGACTAGGTCCCAAAAGGCCCCCAGCCCTGTCCCGATCCCATGGTTCCCTCAGGGAGCCCTGAGCTGCTGCAGCTGCCATGATCACCCCCATCCCCGAAATACACACATACATAGAGCCTACGTGCCCAGCTGGGCCCTAGTTCCCTGAGTCACCCAGAGCTGGAAGGTTCTGGCAAAGCCCACCAGGGTGCCATGGGGAGGAATGCGGAGGAGAGGGTTTCTCCCCACCCTCCTGCAGCCTGGTAACCATGGCAACCATGGGGAACTGCTGGAGGCGCCCAGCCACCTGCTGGGCTGTATGGGTGCCAAGGGCCTGGCTGGGCCCCATGGTGCACCCGTGTGGGTCCCTGCGTAGCAGCCTGTGTGAGCACCTGGTCCCTCTTAAACCTTATGCCTCGTGAGTACGGGATATGTCTGTCCCATAACTTCTGTACCCCAGTTCAGCCATCAGGCTGGCACATGTTCTCAGCAACCATCAGAAATGATGGACTCTGCCAGAAGGCAGAGCTGGGTAGGAAATGGCACATGTAGGGCCCTCCACCAAATCAGAGCTTCCCTCTGCAGAGCTGGGAAGGGGTATGGGACCCTGGCCCCCAGACTGGGTGGCTGCCACCTGACTCAGGATGATCAGAGGACAGAACCCTCTGGGCAGAAACCAGACCTGGTGCCAAATCCTCCGTAGGACTGTTCTGTGCATCAGACCCATCGTTGGAGGGATCCACCCTCTTGTGGGGGTGCTCCCGTGTCCCCCAACCAGGCCTCCCCCTTCCTAAGCCAGACAACATGTACTCTGTCCTTTGGGGAAGCCCTCATTTCCCCATAGCTGTTGGTGAATTTTGTTGGTGCTCAGGGCAGGACCCCCATGAAAAACAAAAGGCATTACCCCTCCTTGGGCCACAGGGCACTCACCTGACCAGGCTGACTTCAGACTCCAAAGTGCCCGTGGTCCTTTGAGGTCAGCCCACTAAAGGGTTCGACGGCTGACCTCACCCCCAACTTCCTCGGGGCATTGATGTCCAGAGCTCAGCGCTATGGAGAGAGGTAAATGCCACAGTCCTGATGAATCCAGAATTTCTTATGAAGCTTGACTCAGAGAATGATGTCATACCACTGGCCCTGGCGCTGCCCTCGGCCAGGGCTGCTCTCCCACCTCCCCTCCTGAGGTCCCACTCATCAGCCCTGGGAACCGCTAGAGTCCCCATTTGGAGGAGCTGACCTGCACCCCCCTCCTCATGAGCTTTGGGTCCTTAAGCTGAAACTGTGGGACTAAGCCTGGGCTCACCGGGGGCAGGCAAAGGCTTTCCCCGTCACGGGCTCCCTGAGTTCACCTCCCCCAGGCTGGCCACCCCACTGACACAACCTCCCCAAAGTGCCTTACCCCCCAGGCCACAATCCTGCCACACCCTGAATAACAGGGAAAGCAGAGCAGCCCTGGCCTCCGTGACCTGGCACCTGGCCAGAAAGGGCAGCAGGTGGGGACATAGCCTGCCACTGAGTCAAAGCCAGGTGCATCGAGCCTGCATGCCGGGGCAGCTGTGGTCCTGGGGCTGGCATCGTAGGCTGATAGCCATAGGCTCCCAGCCGCCTGCCATCTGGAAGGATGGGCTCCGTCCTACAGCACCTCAGCCTCCCCAAATAGACTGCACGTCTAGTGCCCAGCAGCCGGGATGCTGCTCGTGTTTTTACAACAGAGCCACTTAATTATGCAGAGATAATTCCTTCTAACTGCAGCAGCCGTCCCAGGGCATCCAGATTGAGTGGTCCCAGGTGGCAGGCAAAGAAGGTCATGGTCCCATGAGCAGATTTCCAGGAGAGCTGGGGGCCTCCAGGGGAAGGCTGGACAGCTGAAGCCTTTGTCCTGCTGCGGGAAGGAGCAGGTGCTTCATTTGATGCTGGGAGATGATGATCATGGTGATGGTGAGGATGAGGATGATGACAGTAGTGACGATGGTGGTAAAGGTGATGATGGTGATGATGGCCATGGTGATGATGGTGGTGATGATAGAGGTGGTGGTGGTGATGGTGATTGTGATGGTGATTGCTGTCACTGTCATTATTTGTATCAGCAGCTGCCATTTGTTGCAGATCTGCTCTTTGTCAGGCCCTGCTGAAACCTTGCTTGCATTTACTCTTAATCCTCCAGCCACCCCACGTCTAGGTACCATGATAATCTGTGCTTCATGGGTGAGAACTGGTGCTGTGCCTTACTTCGGGTCATGCCGCTACCAGTGGACAGAGCTAGGATATGACCCTACGCCCCGGACCACCTCATTAACAGGGGATGCTCACCCTTGGCCTTGCTCCTGGGCCAGGGCCACCACGATGCCTAGTAAGGGGAACCCCTTGAAGGCGCATCCCGGCTCCCAGCTGGCTTCCCTGCTCCAGCTCCCTTTGCTGCAAGTGAAGCTGACAGAGCCTCCTGTGGGATTCCTCATGCTGCCCCTGGAGCCTCTCTTTCCCTGCCTCACGACACAGGCCCTCCTCGCCAGGAGGTCACTGAGACTGCGGCAGGGGCAGTGTGGTCAGGAGGAGGGACCCCTCCCCACTCGCCTATACACTTCCCCCTCTGCCAGCAGAGTCATGAGTGCTCTCTGCTGTCCCTACTCGACATTACAGCACAAGCACTTTCCTAGAGGGACAGTCACCATGAGTGACCACAGCCTATCCTATTGCTTTCC
Source organism: Equus asinus (assembly GCF_041296235.1). NCBI lineage: Eukaryota > Metazoa > Chordata > Mammalia > Perissodactyla > Equidae > Equus > Equus asinus. The sequence goes on along the minus strand of NC_091794.1, from coordinate 109,764,223 downwards.
CATCAAATATTATTTCCTTAGGGATTTAGCGTCTTTTCACTCTTCCCAATAAGACTGTAGTCTTATTGTCCATCTGCGTTTGTTTCCTCTCTTGAATGGTTAGGATACATTTATATAAGCAGGATTTCTGGATCCGAGGCTATGGACCTGTCTTGCCCAGGTACCTTCCCAGAAGATCGTACCTCGTGCCCCAGAAGCAGCAACATCTCAACAAAGTAGCTTCATCTCAACCTTACCAGCAATGAGTATTTTTTCTGTTATTTATACGGTTGCAAGGGCACGGGGCCTGATGGCTTTCTTGTGCATATCTTTTAATTCGGCAGAGCCTTTCATGAGTTAGGTGGAGTAAAGCCGGCTTTCAAATTGCTGGTGTAGTGCTGCACAGGCAAGATATTAATCTTTCATGCCTCCCTCACGTGGTGCGAGGACCGTAATCCTCTTTGAAACCATTTGTTATTTATTCTTACAGTCCCCTGGAGAGCAGGGAGAGCCCAGGAGCCTGTGCACAGATGCTCTGCGGGGAGAGCTGCAGAAATTTCCTGCAAACTCCCCCTCCCTCCCGAGGTGAGGAACTGAGCCAGGCCTGGGGCGGCAGGGGTCCAGGCCCCCAGCAAAGAGAAGGCCATTTCTGTGCTTCCCACACAACCTGCTAAGGTTAGAGGGTTTGAAATGTTAGGTGGGTATGTTAGTTTCCTAAGGCTGCAGAAACAAATTAGCACAAATAGCCTCAGAATAGCTGTATTTGTCCTCACGGGTCTGGAGGCTAGAAATCCGAAATCAGGGTGTCCACAGGGTAGGTTCCCTTTGGAGGCTCCGAGGGGGCATCTGTTCCAGGCCTCTCTCCAGCTCCTGGTGGCTGCTGGCAGTCCTTGGTGCTCCTTGGCTTGTAGTCGCATACCTCCTCTCTCTGCCTCCGTCGTCAGCTCACCTTTTCTGTGTCTGTGTGTGTCCTCCTCTTCTTCTAAGGGCCCCTGTCATTGGATTGAGGGCCCACCCTAATCTGGGATGTCCTCACCGCAGGATCCTTACTTTAATTACACCTGCAGAGACCCATTTGCCACATAAGGGCGTGTTCACAGGTCCCCGGGATTAGGACTTTGAAGCATCTTTTAGGGGCGAGACAATTCAACCCACTATGGTGGGTTTCTGCCACTGATTCCCACCCCCAACCCCAGGGCCTCCTCCCAAAGCTTCCATGCCTTGCTTTCTAGTCTGCTGATTCTCTTCCCATCGGCGGGATTGCACATCAGGTGTTCCTGGCCGCAGGGTGAGCATGCGGGAGGGTGGAGCGCCAGACGTGACATGGAGCTGCACTGGGTTGGATCACCTCGCCAGAAAGCCAGAGGTCACACCTGGAGCTGGGTTTTGTGCCCATCCCATGATAAGGAGTGGGATGGAGTGTGGGGTCTCCCCTGGCTATACCTGCCACGTACTTGGAAGGCAGAGCCCCCCTTCTGGCTCGGTGGTGGGCTCAGCAGCCTGGGGAGGCTGCTGGACGCCTGAGTCCGCCTTTTACTGGAGCTCACCTGAGGGCGACAAGGCAAGCAGGTGAGACAGGGCAGCACATCCCCCTGAGGGCAGATGGGAGGCATTCAGGTGAACCCCCTCTTCAGGATGCCAGCCTGTGCTTCCCCTGGGGGATGGATTTGTGCTACAGACTTTAGGGGGCCCCACGGATGGGTATCTCAAGGGCTTTGCTCTGGAAAATAGGGGAGTCTTCGGGTCCAAGGGGCAAATCCATCAGACCTGCTGCCTAGCAAGCATCCTTCTTCTCAGACTCCCAGTTCCCCTCTGCAGATGGAACCAGGGTCTGTCCCCGCAACTTCTTCCAAGGGTCGCTATTGAGATCCGCCTAAAGTCCAAGGATAAGAGCATCTCTCCAGGGATCCAGCACCTACCAGGTGTAAAATCAGTGTGGAGTTCTGGGGATCAGCCATGGACGGCCAGCCTTATGCTGTGCCAGGCACTGTACTGAGCACAGGGGAGGGGGCCTGGCTTTACATGATGGCCAGAAATAGGTGGCTCCCGTCCCCACAGCCCATGACCAGTCCCTCCATTGTTGCCACAGAAACTCATATGAGTGGGCGAGATGGGAGCACCCACTGATCCCCAAGTCACTGTGTGGGGAGTCCCCCGCAGGGTGTGGGTTCATTCAGGGCTCCAGAGAGGTAGAGACCCCAACCACACCTGGAGGAGGGCCAAGTGTCCAGGGACTGCTTGGTGGCACAAGAGGACAACAATGTGGCCACCTCATGTAGAGAGACTGTCTCTGAGATTGCCCATCTGGGGAACACCAGGATGCTGGCCTCCCATTTCCCATCCTGGGATAAAGGGGTTAAAACCCACCCCTCTGCCCAGGGAAGGGAAGTGAGGGAAGCAACTTGGAGCAGCTCCATCCATCCTCTGAGAGCTGGGGCTCCATGCATCCTCTAAGAGCTGGGGCCACCTCTGCTCCCTCCTGTGTCAGCCGTGCCGACTGCTGAGTCAGGCTTTGAACACAGTAACCATCATGGTAATCACCATCCAGGGTTCCTTGTCTTCTCCCCATCCCCCTAAGTGTGTGGTTTTTTCCTACCTTGGCTCAGTTTAGAAGATTTGAGTCTGGCTATGAGAGGAGACGCAGCATTTCTTTCCCCTCTTATTGTGGGTGTCCCTGTAGGACTTGGGGAAACCAGGCCCTCCCCACAGACACTCTTACGTGGCAGGGGGGTAGGGGGAGCGTGTCCTCGGCCCTCCCCACTCCTGCAGATGCTCAGGTCATTGATTATCCCACTCAGAGGTGGATGCAGAGGTCCCGTCTCTGACGCTCCAGCCAGGTACTCACGTCACTGCAGCTGCAGCCGTGGCCAGGCCATGGAGATGCTGCAGCCGTGGTGGCCGCAGGGTGCCCTCGGCTCAGTGTGGTCTGCAGGTGCTGCCTGGAGTCCTCTGGGATTGCATGGGCGTCCCCAAGGGAGCTGGTGAGTGTGGGGGTCCAGGAGCTGCTGCCTCACCCAGAATCCCGTTGCTGGCACCAGTGAGGAGGGAATCCTGGAGGTGGGCCATTAAGACCCTCAGGTTGTTTTCTGCTTAGTATGAAGGGCAGGGCTTAGGTTTCACAAGGGAGATGCCCTCCAGGCAGACAGTGAGCCTAGTCCTGTCCACTGTGCCGGGTCCCCTACATCAGGAAGCCCCTGTCCCCCTGACGGTGGCCTCTCTGCTCCCACGGACGGCCAGCACCAGGGACAGATCACCCTTGTTCCACTGTTGATTATGTTTAAGAACCTTTCCTCTCTGAAGGACAAGATCATCTGGTCCTGATGCTAGAATGGGAGAGAGATGCTCTTGGTGTCAAAAGACCAGCAACGGATTGTGAAAAGAAAGCTGGGGCAGGGAGTGTGCGAGGCTGCATGCACAGCTGCCCTCAGAGCGCCGTCCCACCCCTCCATCCCCTGATCTCACGCTGTGTGTAACCCTCATCTCCCCCAGAGCCACCACAGAGGGGTTGGTTCATGTGGGCTTGGGCTGCCTGGTGGGGAGATGCCTGTGGCCTTGATCATGGGTCCCCATAGGGAGGCACTGAGGCAGCCCTGCCGGTTGCTCTGGGAGTGGATGCAGTGAGAGCTGTTGAGGTAGGAAATCGGCATGACCAGGCCCCAGACAGAGGTGCATTTCATCCCAGGGGAGGTGGAAACAGGTCCAGCCCCCTCTGCCTGCCCCCAGAGGTGTGGGACACACTCTGAGTCTGTGTTTGAAATGTGCTCTGGCGGAACAATCACTTTTCCTGCAGACAAGTCCCACAGTCACCCAGATGGCATTGCGCAGTTCTCAAGTCCTTCTGGTCCCCCTACTCTCCCTGTGGGGGCCGTGGGCCCTTGGTCTTCACCTGCTCTGTGGAGCGTGTGCTTCTCAGAGCATCAGGAGGCTGCCCAGGGGGCGGCCTGGAGCCGCCAGCTGACTGGCTGGCCGTGAGTTTTGCAGTTCTTTCCACTCACGGGGAAGCTCAGCTCCGCCCTCCTGCCTGGCCAGGGGTGGGGCGTCCAGCCTGTGCAAGGAGAGACCTTTCACTGGCATCCATCTGGGCACCTGAGTGAGCAGCACGTTGTGGGCCCGTGTGTGTGCATGCATGTGTGTGCGTGCGTGTGTATGTATGGGTGTATGTGTACACACACACCTTCAGATGTGTGTACCGTGCCGAGACCCCCCATCAGAGCGTCTCACCAGGGCTGGCCTGGAACGTGCTGTCCTGCCGGGGTTCCCATCTCTCCCTAGATTCTCTTGATAAACTTCCTGTAAGAGGAGGAACTCTGACACACTTTCATAAAAGGTGATGCAAAATAAGTTTTAAAAGAAGAACTCGTGATGACCTGGAATTCACTTTTGCCCTGGGGTTCTGCTGTGGACTCTACATGCCCTCTCCTGGGATTTCTGGAGATGAGATTACAAGGCCCACTGGCTATTAGGGAGCGCCCTCTTACACTCACTTCTCTCTCTCTCTGTCTCTGTATCTGTCTCTCTGTCTGTCTTTGTCTGTCTCTCTCTCTCCATCTTTGACAGGTGTTCCCACACTTCAGCCATTGGCCTTTCATCCTAGGGTTTGAGTCATATGTACACACTGCCAGTCCTATTTCTGAGTTTGCATTTTTCTTTTAGTTGGTTGACTTTTTTCTTAATTACTTGTCATAATTCAAGGGTAACTAGAAAAATAAGTAGATAGATAGTAGATTCACAGACCATCTCCAGTGTGACAGGGGCACATGGATTTTGAAAATCCCTGCCTTAGTGGGTCCTGGGACATGCACTGGCTGGTTTTCTGGGCTTTCGGGAGTGTGCCACCAGCCCCATCCCCTAGGTCACAGGTGATATGCCTGGTGGAGGGTGATTCATGTTATCAAGAGCAAGTTGAGGAGTCCCTCCTGTGCCTGCTCAGGTGAATATAAGAGATGGGGAAGCCTGGGAGGGGGGAGGATGTCACTCCATTTAGCCCCTAGTTGGATTTAAGCTGGGGGCTTATTGAGGATGAGGGTGCCCAGGGGCTGGGCTGGCGTTTGAATGTCGAAGATGTAACTCAGTACGCTGTAGGAAGCATTCTTCTCCAGAAATCTTCATGGGAGTCTGGGACAAGTGGCATGAGGTTGTATTAAGAGTGTTGCCTATGTAGCCAGGCAGACCTGCCCAGCTCTTTGCTTCTTAGAGTTGTGTGACTTGGCAGGTGATATGAAGATGCACATGGTAGAAGTGTTAGAAATGGAAAGTGCCACCCTTCACCACTGTCACCCACCCCGAAGGTAACTACTGCAAATAGTGTGGGGTGACCCATCCAGGCCTGGGAAGCAGCCTCTGCACTGAACCTTGAGGCTGGTGAAATCCCTAGCATATGGGGAGACACAGTGGCTCCCCAAGGGAACAGCAGGAGCAAGGGCAGGGGCTGCTATGGGCACAGGAGCATGAGGGAAAAGAGGCAGGCAGCTGTGCCCGAGCCCATGTGTGCAGGAGGGCCAGAGATGAGAGAGAAAGCTGGAAAGGTAGACAGGGCCGGCTGTGAATGGTCCAGCACGCCAAGCCAAGGTGCTCGGACCTGATGCTGAAGGCCCTGGTCGGCTACTGAGGGCTTTAGAGCAAGGTGTGACCTGATAGATATGCAGTTGAGAAGTAGGAATGACAGGTGGACGACCCAAGGTCAGTAGTGGAGATGGGCAACAGAGGGAATGTTCCAGGTATACCCATGTGGACGGAGCCAGCAGGCACCCAGGAGTCTAAACCTGGAGCTCAGGCCAAAGGGGTGGGCAGAAGATACAGCCGTAGGGCTCATGGGTTTGGAGGTGAGAACCAAAGCTCAGACAGGAGCAGAAGGATTGCCCTGGGGGGTCGCTCAGAGGGGAAGATTACAAAGCTGGAGTGCTTAGAGGAAGAGGAGCCAGCCTGGGGTGGAAGTGGTGGCAGTGATAGAGAAGGTGGAAGTGGAGGTGATGGAGGTAGAGGTGATAGAGGTGGAGGTGGTGAAAATGAGGTGATGGAAGTGGAGGTGGTAGAGGTAGAGGTGGTGTTATAGGTGGAGGTGATGGAGATGGAGGTGGTAGAAGTGATAGAGGTAGGGTGGTGGAGGTGGTAGAGGTAATAGAGGTGGAAGTGATGGGAGTAGAGGTGGAGGTGGTAGGGGTGGAGGTGGTGTTAGAGGTGGAGGTGATAGAAGTAGTGGAGGTGATAGAGGTGGAGGTGGTGAAGGTGATAGAGGTGGAGATGGTGGAGGTGATGGAGGTGGTGGGTGTGAGGAGGTATGTGTGTGCATTTACATACAGCTATACACCCGTGCACGCATGCTCATGAGATGCCTGGCTCTGTGCGTGCTTCGTGAGGTGGGCATCTTCCTGGTGGGGGACTCCGGACATGGCAGAGACTGTCAAGTCAAGCCATAGCCTGAGATCTTGACCTGGGCCTGTGCGAGCTGCATTCTCCCACCATGACACCCCTCGGAGGAGGCTGCTGGGGCTGCAGAACAACCTCTCTGTCCCTCGGAGGAGCAATTGGAACAACCTCTCTCCGCCTTCCACCACCCTGCTTGGCTCAGCCTCACACTGGAGTGTGTTAACTAGAAGGAAAGGGCGACCTGTCCAGAGTGTGTGTGACACATTTTCATGCACTCAGCAAAGGCCCTGTCCCGGGCGTGAGCGGTTCCACAGGGAACGAGACAGACCCAGCTGTGCCCTCTGGGGCTCACCGTCTGGTTGGGGGACAGCCAGGTGAACAGTAGCTGCAGGTAGAGGTGGGCGCTCCGCAGGAAACGCATATGCTGATGTGATGGACGGGGCACTTTGGAGTGAGCTCTCCAGGATGGCTTCTCTGGAGAGGTGACATTTGAGCAGGGACACAAAGGAAGAGCAGAGGGACCATACCTGCAAAGACCCTGCGGCAGGAGAGAGGAAATGGCTCCAGCTGGGGACTGAGGAGGAGCCTGGAAGAGGACGCCACCAGCCTCCCACCTGGATGTCCAACAGGCACCTGGGATCAGACACAGCTGCCGCCCGGCTCCAGGACTCCCCCAACCTGCCGCAGCCACGGATTCCCCATCTCAGGAACTGGCAACTCTTCTCCAGAAAACTGGGGGTCACCATGCACCCCATCTTCCTCTGACACCCAACATCCACCGCCAGCTGACCCTTTGGTCTCAACCTCCCAACTCCACCAGCCACTGGTCACCCCTCATCCACCCCGGCCCGCGCCTTCCCAGCTCGCACTTGGATTGTTGCATGGTCTCCTAAGGAGACCCCTGCTCCTGCCTTCCCCCTCCGGCTCAGTCGTTCTCACCTGGGCACCCACGGAGAGATCCTGGAAAGCAGAGATGAGCTCTCTCCTCCTAGGAGAAGGCCTTTGTTGCTTATTCTCTGCTGGTGGCAGCACAGGGCTATCAGGGTTTGGAGGATGGACTCCAGGATCACCGTGGGCAGGCCAACTTGCCCACTCTGAGCCTCAGTTTCCTCCGCCGCCATCTGTGGTTATTAATAAATAGTACCAACCTGCCAGGGTTTGGGGGAGGATTATGTGATTGAGGGCATGTGAAAGCCCTTATCCCAGTGCCTCACACACACTGCCCTCGGTCCCCACCAGCTTTGACCAGTCCCCTCCCAGTGATGCGGACCAGGGCTGCCGCTCGGGTGGGCGTCCGGCGCCTCCTCCACCCACTGCACTCAGAGGGCACTCACTGTCTCTGGACCCCCTGCCATTCAAAGGCCAGCCTCAGTGCAGGACCCTGAAGGCCCAGCCTTTTCCCCAGGACTGGACTGGTCACCACTTCCAGGAGAACAAGGCGCAGCATCCCTGTCCTGCTGTTTTCATGAAGCGCGAGGGCCGGAGCAAGAGGGCAGGCGCCCCACCCCCCCGGACGGCGCTCTCCAGGTGTATTGGCTCCTCTGCCCTAATCACCAAGCAAGACAAGCAGGGTTTAAAAATACGATGCTTATCTCATTTCAGTGCAGGAGCGAGAAAGAGAACATACAGTCTGTATGAGCAACTCAAATCAAAAATAAATGAGGCAAAAAGAGAAACCCAAAATAGTACGGCATCAGAGGCAGCAGCCTGCATCCCGCGGCCAGCTGTCCCCGGAGAGCAGCTTCGCAGGGAGCGGCTGGGAGGGTGGCTTTGCATGTTTACTCCGGAACAGATTAATCAGGCCTGCGATCCGATGATAGATCCGAATTACTGGCAAAGTAAAAGCAGGATGATGAGGACTCAGGGCACAGGGCTTCTGTGCCTTCTCCCCCTCCCCGGCACCCCAGCCAAGCAGTGGGGTCAGGGGCTCAGCCAGCAGGCAGCATGGGGGTCATCTTTGACCTTGAGGGCCCTTCCTGACACAGAATGTCCCCACAAAAGGACAGGGCCCCAGCTCCCTACAGAGCGGAGCTTCGAGTGCTGAGAACATCTTGAGGATTTCCGCTTCTGTCTTAATTTCGTTACAGTGGATGTCACCCTTTTTTTAATGTCATAAATCAGAGGTTTGCAAGCTATGGCCCAAGGGTCAAATCCACTGCCTCTTCTGAGAAATAAAGTTTTATGGCCACACAGCTGCACCTTTCATTCACATACTGTCTCTGGCTGCTTTTGCATGGCAGAGTTGCACAGTTGCAACAGAGACCGCCTGGCCCACAAAACCTAAAATATTGACTCTCTGGCCCTTCCCTGCATAAGTTTGCCATCCCCTGAGGTCAGGGTTTTTCATCATAAGCTCAAGCATCCTAGGGAAGTATCACATCCACCTAAAGACAACACTAATGGGGTTTTGTCTGGTGGTGTTCTGTGTGCTGCTGCTGCTGCTGATTTGGGGCTTTAGAGATGTTTAAAAAAAAGATTCTGCAGTCGTTAGTTTTCTCTTATGCAGGGAACATCTTTTGAGAAGGGACATTTCAGTGGCGTGAGGAGCCTCAGGCCCTCTGCGAGAGGGAAACATGTGCCACTGGCACCCATCTGCCACCCATGGAGAACTGCAGCCGTTGGAGCCAGGGGACCTCCCACAGGCTCCCGGGGACCAGCCGCGGTCCCCCGGGGCCCACCTTCTGGCCACCCTCTCTGCTCCCCAGACGTCTGAGGGAGAGGAGCAGGTAGGACCCCACAGGGCAGGGCTGGCTGGGGGGGACCTCCCTCTTGGGAGTTTCTTTCCCTGTGACGTTATCCCCGTCGTGTCTCTCCCCACCGCCGTCATTGTCGTCATCGCGTGTGTGTCCCCAGCTTCCGTGAGTCAGGGTGGAGTCATGTCAAACCTCAGGCAGTGGCCACGGGGCCTCAGGGGGAGGAATCCTTTCAATAGACCAGAGAGCCTAGTTCTGAATTCAATGAGGTGTTTATACGTGGCCTATCTTGAGCGCCTGGAAAATTTGCATAACATGACACTGGGGAGGTGTCTCCCAGAAAAAAAATGCAGCGAGCTTTTCAACCGTGAAGGTTTGCATTTCTGTGAAGGCTCTGGGAGACCTCTCACACGTGTCGTGGCTGCGGGGATGGTAGGCACAATGGCATTGCTGAGCGCACACCAACAATAAATCCCGCTGGACTGTGACACGTGGCCCCTGCAGGCATCCGCGTCAACAAGTGTGCCTCCCACGTGTCCTTCCTCCCACAGTGAGGCTTCCAACTGGGATGGGCAAAATGCTACAAATCACACCGCCGCGGAGTGGGTCTGCCTTCTGAGTACCAGTTATTAAAGTGGATTAGCGTGTCCAGTCCCCAGAGAGGAGGCTGTGATCTCAGAAGATGAAAACTCTCAACAGAATCCCAGGGTCGGCTTAAAAGTCAGCAAACCACCTGAGATGCACCCAAACTCAAGAGACAGCAAAGTAACAGAAACCAAGAGTGTGCTCGGAGCCCGGCGCTGAGCCACACTTAGTGGAGCGCCACACAGAGAGAGGTAAAGACCCAGAAAACAAGTGCGGGCATGTGGGGGTGGGAGGGGGCAGGGACGGGGTCCGGGGGGGGATGTGGCTCTGAGGGTGTGTGCGCAGCAGAAGCAGATGGGGGTGGCTCCGTGTCTGAGGCCCTTGTTGCCCGAGGAATGAGGGTGGCCTTCTGTGGGGTGTGGGAGTGGAGGGAGCGCTGTCCCAGAGCAGAGCTGGGCGAACCTATTCCCCAAAGGCCCAGAGAGTCAATGCATGAGGCTCACAGCACAGCCTCTGTCACAGCTCCTCAGCGCTGCCGTGTCACGTGAAAGCATGGACAATTCGTCAATAAGTGTTATGGATTGAATGTTTGTGTCGCACAAAATTCACATGCCGATGTATGTGGAATGTATTTGGAGGGGGCTCTTTGGGATGGGATTAGGGTTAGATGAGGTCATAAGGGTGGGGATCAGACTGGTGCCCTTGTAAGAGGAGGAAGACACCTGTCCACATGTGAGGACACAGTGAGAAAGAAGGTCTGCAAGTCGGGAGGAGAGCCTCACCAGACACCAAATCTGCTGGACCTTGATCTTGGACTTCCAGCCTCCAGAACCGTGAGAAAGAAATGTCTGTTGTTGAAGCCCCCATCTGTGGCCTGAGCAGACCAAGACAACAAGTGAGTGAGGCTCTGTGCCAATAAAACTTTATTTATGGACACTGAAATTTGAATTTTATGTAATTTTCATCTGCCATGAAATAGTCTTCTTTTGTTTTTCTTTCAAATGCTTAAAAACATGAAAACCATTCTTAGCTCCCAAGCCATGCAAACACAGGCACAGGACACATTGGGCCTGCGGGCCGCAGCCGTTCTGACCCCTGTCCCAGCGCAAGGAGGGAGGCCACCCCGCTTCACTCGCTGCTGACCACGACCTGAGATGCAGCTCTTGGTTCTTGGCGCCTCTGTTGTTTTCCAAAGGATTTCATCGAACTGCCGCACCTGTGAAGGAGGTGACGTGGGAGTTCAGGGAGAGGCCATACCAAGGGGGGCTCACTAAGTGCCCCGAGTCTGGAGTTGGACCCTCGAGCACCAGATCCCTGCTCTGCCACTCACCAGCTGGCTGACCTCGGCCTCAGCGTCCTCGTCGGCACAATGGACAGTCACCCAGCCGGTCTCTGAGCTTCCGTGGGGTTCTGTGTGATAGCCATGTGAAGCATGTTGCATGACATTGGCCCAAATTATATTTATTAACTAAGTCGGAAGCCTTGTGTGGAATCGTTGAAAGAAGCCGCATTGTTCACTCCCGATGGGGCGGGTGAGCAATGCCAGGTATCCCGAAATGCTCGAAGGAATGCCGGACGACAAAGAGACCGGATTTGTCTCCAGAGGATGCAGGTGGGCCCAGCAGGTGGAAGTTACGAAGAAGCCAATTTCAAATCAACATAAAAAGGACCTTTTTCATCTTTTCAGTTGTCCCCAGGGGAATGGTCTGCTCAGGGTCTCCCATGGGTGGAGATGCGCGAGACCCACTCACGGGGGGTCTTACAGGGGGAATCATGTGTCTGTAGAGCCCTGGACCCGTGCTCTGTGCTCCTCACGCCGGGAGAGTCTGGGAGGCATGAACCCAGTTCTCTTGCTACACTCAGGGGACGTGCCACCCCCAGAGTCCTGGGCCAAAGGAATGTGAGTTGCATCGAGGCAGATTTATTCAGTACTTGCTCCTTAAGTTGTGAAAATATCTAGAACTTCTGTGAGGTCCACACTTAGCAGGAAGATATTTTTGGTGGTCCCAAGACCAGCCTGGCCACCACCTTGTTCTGTGGTTGCACTGGGGAGACAGTACAAGACTACTTGCTGCACGGGTCACCCCACACCGTCCTTGGTGTTGCCACCTCCTGCCCCCTGACCCGGCCCGAGACGCCCCCGCCTCCCCCCCACATCACTTCTGCTGAGAATGGGGGCAGAACTTGGTAGGCAGCCTCCCCCGTGAAGAAGAGCATACGGGAAGAGCCTGTCCCTTTCCATCAGGAAGAAAAGCTTTCCTGAAAGTCCCACCCCCCAGGACTGATAGACTGCATCCTAGGCCATGCTCACTGGAGGATAATTCAAGAAAGGGGCTCTTGGGTGGCATGATCAGTCAGCAACTCTCTCTGCCATGTTTATTGATCCGGCTTCAACCTATGGTCCAGGCACATCGATGCAGAGGGGAGCTGCTTATTGACTAAATGAGGCATTTCTAACCTTGCCACCCAGCATTTAACAACCCTCTGCCTTCCTGGTCCAAAGTCACTTTTTAAAAGAAGTTGGCAAATACCTGAAAAAATATGATTTACTTTTAGGGGCCAAGAATGGAGCTGCGGTTTGAGGTCTGGTTCGTTGTGGCTAACACACTTCAAAGCAACTGGTGAGCTCGCACGAGTTCATTTGAAATGTTTGACTTTTACCCGCTGCTCAGAGATCCGGGATAGCAGTGAATTAAGTCTGCATTCGCAGACCCGCAGAGTTGGTCCTGGCAGGCAGTGGAGGGTGCTGTCCTGAGTCAGGCCCAAGGGGCTCCAGGGCCAAGGGAGGTCACTGTTATACTGGTAGAGGAAAGAGCCCTAATCTGGAGCCAGACGCACCTGAGTCTCGTCCCAGCTCTGCCATGGATGGGCCAGGTGGCCCTGGGTGGTATTTAGGATCCATGGGCCTTGGTGTCCTCGTCTGCAAAAGTGCCCTTCCCTGTGGGAGTTAAGGACAGGAGGGCTGAGTCGATGCCCAGAGGGGCTCGGCCGTGGGACACCACCCCCGCCATCTCCCTCCTGGATTCTCCTTTTTTTCTCATTTTCCCATGTGCTCTCCTTGCTCCTTCTGTCTTCTCCATCCTGTTCCTCTCTCGATGCCTCTGCTTTCATCAGCCAGTTATGAGATGTTTACTGAGCACCCAAACTGTTGCTTCTCCCTTCTCTTTCCTCCTTCTTCACCCCATCGCCCCATCTGTGTCTTAATCCCACTGGGACCCACTGGCACTTCCCATCTGAGGCACAGGCACCAGGCTGGCTGACTCCTTGCCTGAGGCTTCAGAGCCCCCGCCCACCCCTCGGGAGGAGGTGGGGTCCACCCCATTCCCCCAGAACGGGCTGGAGACAGCCTAGCATAGTTGGCCAGCACGAAAGGAGATGGAAGGTTCCCTCCAAGACCTCCCTTTGCCTAGCTCTCTCCCAGGTGAGGGCCTCCTCAGGCAGGAAGGGCAGAGCAGGGAAAGGCTATGGTGGGGAGGAAGAAAACCTCCCCAAGAACGAGGACCGCCCCCATCCTCCCAGGCCACCCCACCCCGCACATCATCTGCTTGCACCTGTTGTGTCCTGGCACAGTGCATGTTCCCTGGGACCGCGAGTGGGACATGGGTGAAACAGAGCCCTACCCTGGGCTCACCCTCCGGGTGAGGGCATCTTAACAGTACTCAGCTCAGAGCACAGATTTGCAGTCAGCCGGCACTAGGTTCGAATCCGGGACATGGGCCTGACCTCTCTGACCCTCACTGTCGTCACCTGTAGAGTGGAGAGAGTAGCAGTCCCCCTCCCAGGGCTGTGGGGACGACAGGATGAGGGGGCACAGGTGAAAGGCATGTAGCCCGGCCCTGTCACAGAGCTGGCGCGAATAGGTGGGAACTCTTGTGTGTCACCAGGACTAGCTGTGGCTGCACATCTGTGCCCCTCCGTCCCTGCAAAGGGCTCGCAGCCTGCCTGGGAGGGTCTGCCTCCTGCCCCGCGCAGCTGCTACACTGCCAGGAAGGCTGGGGGCGTGTGGGGCCCTCCTCGGGGCACTTCTGGGACTGGAGGCCACACCCAGCACCCCAGGGGCCCAGGCTTGCCAGGCGTCCTCCGCTCTGCGTCGCACTTGCTGCCACCAACTTCCTGGTCGGCCTGGTCCCTGCGTGCTCTGCTTTGCTGCAGTCGGTAACCGCGTCTTCCACCTCAGACACAGGAAAATGCTCTCATCTCTGGCCGTTCTGATCCAGGAGCAGGTACTGGGGTGTTTCAGAGACCCTGTTTCCCAGGGTGGGTTTTGTGCTTGAGGGGCGGACACCAGGCTCCATGAGCAGGGCTTGGGTGTCCCCTGATGTCCAGGATGAGTCAGGCCTGCACCCCTGTGCCCCATGCCCCCATGGGGCTGGCTGCAGCGGGGAGGGAGCTGCCCCTGCAGACACCCTACCAGGCCCCATGTGGCGTCCTCCCTGCCTGCGCAGTGACTGCCCAGGCAGGCGGGGGGGTGGGTGCAGCAGCCCGGCACCCAGAGGAGGGGTCTGACGGCGACATGGCTCTGCCAGCCAGGCTGCTGACTTCTGCTTTCATCCCCGGGGCAATGAGACTGGAGGCGCCTGGAGATCCAGAGCACCGCGGGGCCGCCTCTGTGGGGTGGGGGCGGTGCCAGCTGCCGAGCAGTCCTTGCCAGCTCCTGAAGAGATTCCTGCCCCTCTGCTGACTCCAGGGGACCCTGGCCTGGGAGGTCCCATCTCTGAGTGGAAAGTGGTTTCGCAGGAGGAAGAAGCGAGGGTCCCTGCCTTAAAAACAAAGCAGATGGGTCCCCACCCCTCCTCTCTCCTGCAGGGCTGAGTGCAGGGCAAGGGGGCAGGTGGCTGGAGGACCCCTTGAAGCCCTTCCCCACCCTGCAGTTCTGTCCTGGAAGGGAGGTCTGTGGTCACCACGCAGGGGAGGTGGTGGGTTAGCCAGCTCCCGGCTCCCAAGGGGCTTCCCCCCACCTAGAAAAGCCGTCAGCAACTCTCGGTGCGCGTCTCTTCCCTCCCCCACCACGCTCTCTTCTTCACTTCTGGGCCCAAGCAGGATATCGGGCAGGGTGTGGTCACATGGAGGCCGGGGCACGAGATGGGGAGGAGGCTCTGAGCTTCCCCCGGTGGGAGAGGAGAGCTATGCCATGTTTGCTGAATGAATGACTGAGAGAGGCCTGTGGCCTGAGCACTCAGGAATGGTTATGGAGATTCTGAAGCGCCGTGGGCTTCTGCTTCCTGTGTCTGGCCCCAACTCGCTGCAGGTCACTCGGTCTGTAAAGCGCTGAGGCCCACTCCCCCCGGCACCAAGTGAGGGCCCTGCACCCTTCCACCTGTGGTCACCAGGATCAGGGTGGAGCTGGGGGAGCCCCCAGGAGATGAGGTCCCTGACCCCCATGGTCTGAGCCTCTGTTCCCTCGCAGGGAAGGAGGACGGCTGTTTCTAAGCCTGGGGGTCTTTGGCCACTGACCCCGGCAGACCCCCAGCCATCACTGTGCACAGCCCAGACGTAGCCAGGAGCCGCAGCAAGCTTTCTGCTTCAGTAGGAAGGCACCCAGCCTGAGAAATGGGTGTGGATGTGAGTGGGCTATATAAGTGGGAAGGCATTTCAACGCTGCTTCGGGAAAGTTGGAATTTTTTGGCTATGGTCTTTTTTCCTTTAAAGATTTTATTTTTTTCCTTTCTCTCCCCAAAGCCCCCGGGTACATAGTTGTATATTCTTCGTTGTGGGTCCTTCTAGTTGTGGCATGTGGGACGCTGCCTCAGCTTGGTTTGATGAGCAGTGCCATGTCCGCGCCCAGGATTCAAACCAACGAAAACACTGGGCCGCCTGCAGTGGAGCGCGCGAACTTAACCACTCGGCCACGGCGCCAGCCCCCGGCTATGGTCTTTTTTTTAATGGTGGCGTTAATTAGATATGAATGGGGACGGTCCTTGCAACAGTCTAGACCTGGGCTCTGTGCTGGGTTGACTTGTTTATAATCAGGAGACAGACATTTGAATGTGGCTTTGAAAAGATTGAAATTTTCAGCCTGTGATCTTTTCAAGAAATTCTTACTGGAACATCAGTTAGATATATGAACAGACATTCTGTCCGGTAGTCTGGCCCTTGGGCTCCGTGGCTTGGTCCAGATGCTGCACTGTTGTCTGACCACGTGAGGTCCACACTGCTTAGTGTCTGGTTGGCGGGTCACCATGCCACTCGGCTCCCCCTGCTTAGGCCTCGAGAGCTTGGACAAGAGAGAGCTTTCTTTGTGGCGAAGAGCAGGTGGTCCTGGGCCTGACTCCCAGGCCCCAGAAATGTTTGTACCATTCTCCCTCACCCCATCTGAATCTGAGCAGGACCTGGATGGTGCTGTTTGGGAACTGGGTTGTTGACCTCCCGACCCCTTCCAGCACTGGGCCTCTGCTTGCTCCGGAAGATGCCCCCGCAGGCAGAGCGGATACCCCAGGGGCACTCAGATTCTGCAGCCGCCTTGGTCAGCAGCACTCGCTCTTTGTCACTAATCTTGCTTGTAGGAGAGGAGTGGGCTCCAGTCTCGGGCGCCTGGCATCCGGGAGAGGGGAAGGGTGTGTTACGCAAGAACCTCTCCAGATCTCTGTGGTTTCGAGCAGTTACACCTCTTCCTGTCGCTTCATGAGACGCGTGGTCATGGCCGTGGCCTCTGCAGGCTGTGGCCCCATAAAAGGCGTGGTTTCGTGCTGTGTAGTAGTCATAGCAGCACTGAGGGCTTTGGTGGGCAGGATTGCCAGAGTTTGAGAAGCAACATGCAAAGTGGCATCAGTTCAGGAGGCAGGAGCTTGAGTCCTAGCCCTGAGCCCTGAGGCTGCCAGGAAGATCACCCTGCCGTCTGTCAGGTGGAGCCGTTCCTCTGCTCCCCGTCAGTCCGCATGCACTGAGCATCTGCCTGTGCCTGGCGCTGCTCTGGGACACACCCATGAACAGAAGAGATGAACCTTGCTGTCCTGGTAAAGCCAGCGTTCCATGGTCTCAGGGGATATGGAAATGGAGTAAATGTGGGGTGCTGTAGTAGTGACCCCCAAGATGGCCTGCAATGGGCCTGCCCCTGGTCCTTACATCCTCCCTCATGGTATTGGGGTTGGTCTTTGTGACCAATAGAACAAAACTTCGGAGCCTCTGTCATAAAAGACATCGCAGCTTCTCTCTCTTGATCCCTCACTCTTGAGAAGCCAGCTGCCATGGCGTAAGAGATCCAGATGGTGAGGAGCTGAGGGCCCCTGCCCACAGCCACGTGCATGAGACATCTAAGAGGCACCTCTGGCTCCAGTCGAGCCTTCAGATGAGACTGCAGCCCCAACCAATATCCGGACTCAGCCTCGGGAAAGACCCTGAGCGGCACCACCCAGCCAAGTCAATCCCAGTTTCCTGGCTCTCGAAAACCAAGTGAGACATGTTTGTTGTCTTAAGTTGCTAATACTTGTCACGTGGCAAAAAATAACTCATATAATGTTATCATTCTTAAGACCTCAGCTAACTAGGAACAAGCCTTCTGGAAACCTGGAGCTTCCAGGATGGTCCAGAATTGGGATGCAGCCACAGAAGGCCAAAGAAGCCCAGGTCCCCCCATGACGCTGAATCTTACCTGTGCGTGGCTGGTTGCATCCATAAGAGATGAGCCTTCTTCTGGAAAAGAAGAGGAGCCTTCTGAGAGCAAAGGCAAGAGGCAGTGAGGGGAAAGCAGATGTTGTAGCAAGCCTGAGGACGCATCTGTGCAAGAGGGACTGCATTTGCCTTTTGCACATGGTGCAAATGTCTGGGAAGGAGCTGTGGTCAGCAACTTTCCAAGAAGCACCCCCACAGGCCGTGGGCCAGCGCCTGCCCTCTGCCAGGGCCAGGCACAGGCAGATCCCAGCCTCCATGCCCATCGCTGTGCACCCCCACCTGTTAGCACGTGAGACCCTCTCCCAACTCCTGTTATTGTCCTATTTCACAGATGAAGAAACTGACACTTGGGAGGGTGGAGAGATTTGCCCAAGGTCATCCACCAATAAATGATGGAGTTAGGATTCAAACCGAGGGCCAGATCTGAACCCCGACAGGGCCTTGCCTCCTCCCCAACACCTGGAATGGTCTCCTTGGGTCACCCAAAGAGGGTGGAATTATGGCTTCGACCCAGCCCTAGGAGAAGAGAGAAATGTGTGTGGTAGGCTCCGCTGAGATTTCGATTTAGAAACAGTTACCCTCTTCAGTGTTCAAAATGCTCACTTTGGATCAAGAGATCTCACTAAATGAAGGTTCCCACCACCCGAGTTTTCTTGTGCTCTAGAATCTACAGTAGGGAGACAAACATGGCCTCCTTTTCCAGTAGCTTGAAGTAGCTCCCAGCCACCCACCAGAGTTATAATTTAATAAGGATGACCCCGGAGAGTAAAGCACAGCAGAGTGTGCTCCCAGGAGTGCTAAAGTTACAAGTCCACTCACCTGCTGTGTAACAGTCCTGGTGGAGGTCACAGTGAGCGTTCATTTATCACACATTCGTGGTCGGCTGGCTCCAGGCTGCAGGGCTGCTGGCAATGCCCAGTCTAGGCTGGTGGCTATTGCATGTGCAGCCTGGCCTCTTTGGACCAGCCAGGTGGTCTGGGGCAGGTTCATCCAAGATAACGGCAGAGGCTCCAGGGCAAGTCTCGGATGGCCACGGCTGGAGCTGGTGCATCGTCATTCTGCTCACTCTCCATTGGCCAAAGTGTGTGTGTGTGTGTGTGTGTGAGCATGTGTATGTGTGTGCATGTGTCTGTGTGTTGAGGGGAGGCATCAACCACCCAGCAGAGGACGTGGATACTGGGAGAAGTGAGGAATGAGGGCTACTGGTTCAATCTCCTGTACCCTCATACCCTTCGTCCATGCAAATTAGATTCCAGCTCAGTCAACCAGAACATCTGGGTAACCAGAACAGGTGGTTCCCAACCAGGCCCGATCAGAAAGTATCTTCTGCTATTTTGTGTCTCCGTCCTGCACCCATGAGCTCGGGTCTGACCTTTCTTCGTAGTTTCTCGTTTTAAGCTGCATCTTCATTTTCTTCTCTCTCCTGCATGCGCTGAATTCTCCCCATCTCATGCAAGGAGCTCTGGTCAATGCTGAGAGGCTGTGGATTCCATTTTTAATGCTGAGTCTGAAGGGATCAGTGAGAGAGGGAGGGAGGAAGAGAGGGGGAGCCCTTCGCAACTCCAACTCAGACCCCCGCCTCCAGGCACATTTGCCCCCAGAATAATACAGTCATTTATCCTTAGCTCCAACAGAGGAATTGAGGGTTATGTAGTCCAGGCCCCCATTTCGCAGATGAGGAAACTGAGGCTCAAAGAGAGAGAGTGCTCGTGTGTCTGGTCATGGGCGCCTCACCTTGGTCCACTGGACCCCAGGACTTCTTGCAGTTTATCTGGTTTATTCTGGTGCTTTCCCTCTTTGCACAAAAACGTGCTCGTCCGTATTTAAAGTCACCTCATGGGTCCGCTTTTCCAGAAGACTGCCAACCCCAAGTCTCAGGGCCAATCTCAGGCCCCAGGGTTGCCTGGAGGGGCCCGTGGGGCCCTCAGTCAGTCCCTGAAAGAGTCTACACAGCGAGGCCTTGCCAAAGCTGCAGCTTTGAGGACAGCTTAGGACCTCCAGGAATCCGTTTTTGTGTTTTCTTCTGGACTAAACTCGGCTGCCTGCCCTCTCACCTCCTCTGCACCCAGAGCCCTGGGCCGCACGTTGGCCCTTCTAGAAAAACTGAAGTTGAGAAAACACCCACAGCAAGAGGTTGCAGGGGAACCGGAGTCTCGCACAGCCTCAAAAAACCGCCCCCGCAATTGCTGGTTAGTTACGGAGGGGATGCACTGGGCCAGGCGGACACTGCCTTAGCCAAGTGACCGCACCTGGCTTAGCCCGGGATGGACAAACACGTGTACCTCCTGGTGGGATATGCGAGAAAGACACAGCTTGCAAAAAGGTTTAGTCCCATCTAATGGTGAGGCAGCAATCAGACAAATACAAAACGTGGGACAGTCTGCTAGACAAATGGCCTGAGCTTTTAAAAAAAGATTCAGTGTCATGAAAAACAAAAATGAAAAAATGGGGGGCTTTGGGGGTGCTAGATTAGGAGAGGTGGAGGGAAATAACCAAGGCCATTTGTGGACCTTGAGTGGATCCTGGGTTTTTTAAAAAGCCATAAGATATATTTTTGGGATAATTGGGAACGTTTTAATATAGGCTGTATATGAGGTGGTATTGAATTAGTTACCTTAGATATGACCGAGTATTGTGGTCGCGTAAGACAAAGTTCTTATTCTCAGAAGATGTTTGCTGCCGTCTTTAGGGGTAAAGCACAAGAGATCACAACTATCAAATGTTTCAGAAAAATGTGTGTGGGGAGGTGTAGGGAGAGGAGCAGGAGAGAGAGGGGAAGGGAATGCAGGCAGATGAGGTGAAATGTTGTCTAACTGGCGAATAGGATGAAGGGTATATAGGTGTTTGTTGCTATTCTAATTTTTTACATCATTTCTGATGTGTGAAAGTTTTCAAAATAAGTTGGGGAGAAGGAAGACAGTGCCCATATGTGAGCCTCCTGACCTTTTAGGTCCCCTGCCATCCCTGTCAGCGAGAGAGCTATGATTTACTCAGCATCTTTCCTCCCGGGTTCAAAGTGTTTTCATATCTTACTTCTCTTTGCTCCTGTGAGAAAGTGTGGGCAGACCTCTGTGAGCGCTTCGTGCCTCAGTTTCTCCAAGTATAGATTGGGGTGGTTTGCTCAAGGTCACACACAGACCAGGTGGACATGCAGGAAATGGAGGCGCCCAGACTGCAGACTCCCAGCCTGCACCCCAAACCAGCACCCTCCCAGCTGCCAGGCGCCCCCACCCCTCCTGTGCCTGGTCTGTTGTCAGATGGTTTCTGAAGCCTTTCTCCCCAGCTCCGCCTGCCTCCCACGCTCTGTGGTGCAAGCCCAGCACTGCCTAGGATCCACAGCATCCTCACTAGGATGTTGGCTCCTCAGGGATTGGCCGCTGGGCGGAAGCAGTGGCTCCTGATTGGACAGTGGCAGCTGCAGAGTAAGGAGGTGGGCTCTGGGCAGGTCGACTCTACCCCTGTGACTGCATCCTGAATACAAAGCAGGGATCGTGGGAAAGCTTCACCGATCCTCCCCCTCCACTGTGAGGTGGCAAATGTGCCAGCCCCCCAGGAGGAACGAGGCCTGCGGTTCCTCGTACAGGGGGCATCGGAGCGTGGCCAGTACCCTGCTGTGGCTATAGACTGGAGAGCTGGCCGCTGGCTCAGAGGAAACCTGACCTTCCAAAGTCCAGGCTAGGTAGGGGTGTGGAGGGGGACAGGTGGCCTCCCCAGCCACACATCCTTAAGTGCAGCCAGTGATGCTGGTTGTCCCTGCACCTGAAGCTTCCCCAAGCGCCCCCCCCCCTTGGACAGAGCAGGCATTGCACCCTCCAGAGAAGACTGCCCTTGTCCTGCCTGCAGCGCCGTCCCCAGGCCCTCCCGGTGTATTCTGTTTGCAGTTAACACAGACTGCCCACCCGCTTCCCTTGTGCTTCTTCCGGGTGGGCCTTCAGCAGGCTGAGTCACAAAGTCATTCATTTATTCATTCATTCATTCAACAAATATTTGAGTGTCTACTGTGTGCCAGGCACGGCTGTGAACACAACAGAGAAAACTGCCTGCGTTCATGGAGCTGGCATCTTGCTCAGGAGGGAGACGCAGATCTAAATGGGGCAGCAGGTAAAGTGTGGGGTATGTTAGAAGGTGACAAGTGCCAGGGAGAAAAGTGATGCACGGAAAGGCCTAGGGGAGTGTGGGGGAGACGGGGTTTGCGATTTAAGATAAGATGTCCAGAGAAGACTCTGTGAGAAGGTGACCTTTGTATAAAGAGGCGGAGGTCAGAGAGGGGGCCCCAGGAGGAGCAGGGGGCCCTCTGATCCCTGATCTCTGGGGTCAGAGAGCTACTGATGGAAGGAAGAGCAGGTACAAAAGGCCTGAAATTGAGTGTCTGCTGGGTCCATGGGACCCCAAGGAGCCAGTGTGGCTGGGGCGGAGTGAGCAAGGGGGCAACAGGGGATGTGGTCAGAGGTCATGGGGCGGGCGGGGCAGGGCCCAAGGTTGTCGCTAAGATTTGGGCTTTCACTCTGGGTTGAATGGGAAACTGGGAGGTTTGAGCAAAGTAACGACATGATCTGATTTATGTTCTAGAAGGTTCACTCTGGCCCCTGTAAAGTAGTTGATAAGGGGTAACTGCGGAAGCCGGGAGAACTGTCAGAAAGCTGTTGTGGGGACCCCCGCGAGAGAAGGTGGTGCCCTGGATCAGGAAGGAGGTGGTGGGGACCGCTGTGAGAATTTTGGGATCCTGGATGTTTCTGAAGATGATCCAGCGATGGGAATGGCTGTGGGAAGAACAGGGCCGGGGGAGTGAATCCGAGGCACGTCTCTCACATCCTCAGAGATGCCGAATGGGGAGTTGAAAAAATGAGTCTGGGGTTCGAGGGAAAGTTGGGTGCTGGAGATATAACCATGGGGGCTTGCAGTATAGTGACCGAGTTCAGAGCCAGAAGACTGGTGGAAACCTGAGGAACTTTGTGTGGATGGAGAGAAAAGGAGATTCAAGGCCTGAGTCTGGGCAGCTATGGAAGTTAGAGATCAGAGATGAGCAGGAAGCGGCCAAGGAGACTGAGAAGGAGCAGCTGGAGACAGGGAGCAGCAGAGCCAGGAGCTGAGCGAGACAGCGGAGAGCAGGCACTGGGGACTTCAGAAGGAAGGAGTGGGACGTTGTCATCTTGAAGAGTAGGGGAGAGAAGGGCCCCGGGCAGGGGTCAGCAAACTTCTGTAAAGGGCCAGGGAGTAAATATTTTAGCCTCATAGGCCACAAGGTCTGTATTGCAACTGCTCACGCTGCCCTTGTAGCACAAATGTGTGGAGGTGTTTCAATAAAACCTTACTTCCGAAAATCGGCGGCAGGCCAGGTTCGGCCCACTGTCTATAGTCCAAGACTGAGGCCCCAGGCCAGCGGTCCTCAAAGTGTGGTCCCTGGACTAGCAACATGGGCACCACCTGGTGACCAGTAAGAAATGCAGATGCTTGGGCCCACCCCATATCTGTGGAATCAGAGACTCTTGGTCCTCATGCTGTTTCAAATGCAGATTGAGTTTGTGATTCTGGAATTCTGGAAGGTAAAGACCCCTGAGTGCCCTGGCTGGGGGTTGGGCACCATTTCTAGGCAGCTGGACCCAGCCAGCTGCTGCCATGGAGGAGACAGCAAGGTGTGGAGTGGGCCACACCCCCCAGGCAAGGGCATGGGCACCCCGGTCTGCTCTTGGCTGCCTGGCCCCCATTCCCTTAGCCTGTGTGAGGACATCCTGACCCCACCTCTCCCAAGGCCGCTGGACCAGCAGGTTTGGACAGGCCTTGGGGACAGCTCTCCTCTCAACAGGTGGTGCCTGGTGCCCCGTGCACCCTTAGCCCTGTGGCCATGGTTTACTGTTTGTGTCCCTCACTCACTCTGGAGTGCCTCGAGGCAGGGGCTCTGGGCTGTGGTACCGGCAGCCTCCAGCACCTGCGCACAGTAGGGCCTCAGCAAATGTTCTGTGGGCTGGTGAGTTCACCACCCTCTGATTTAAGATTAACCACTTAGTGAGATGATCGGATTTCATGCCCTGAGTCACCTGGGAGAGCAAACTCCAAGAGCAGCCAATGGGCTCAAAGGAGAGGCTGTCCTTGAGGCTCCCCAGGCCCCAAGGCCACAGGGACTCAATTCCCCCGGAGCCGCATAACCAACTGCTCTCCCAACAGTTAGATGGCAGCCACCTCTGGGCGTGTGGTGGCCCAAAAGTGCAGTGCCTGTCCGCGGCTCGGGGCTCTAAGAAGTTTCTTGCATAGATCTGGGCAGGTGCGCATCAGGCTGGTACCTCTGGTGACGGTGATGCTGAGGGAACCCAGAGTAAAGGAAAAGGTGACCAGGAGGCCTTCAGTGTCCTCCCAGAGCCAGTCTGCAGGGCGATGGGTGGACAGGGCCGAGTGGCCAAGGTCCTGTGTGAGAGGAGCACCGAGGGGCCCTGGGCGAGGTTCGCCTGGATTACGTCCTCACAGCTGACAAGGAATTGCCTGATGAGCCAGAAGACATGGATTCAGCATCAGCCCAGCACCTGCTGTTTTTCTTTTAAGGATTTAAATGCATTTTTATTTCTTTCATCATTCCATTCCAAATGAGGCTCTTTCAGGAGAAAACTCTGGGGACCCTTCATTGACCCCACGTCTCCATCATCTCTGTGAGGTTGTCACGGTAGTGACTCTGACCTGTATTTTCTCTCCCCATTTGTCCAGCGTGTTCACACACACACGCTCAACCCCTCAGTCAGAGACCTCAGTTATGAGCAGGACCTAAACCTGCACCACGAAGGTGCCAGCACCAGGGGACGGGGAGTGTCTGGAGGAAGCCCACATCCTGGTGACGGTGACAGGAGGTCCCTGGGAATCACGTGAACAAAGCCCTCCAGCTTGGCACTCGGCTGGGGAGTGTGCTTACCCTCCAGTTTTGGGGCCCCATCACGGGTAGGGCTGTGTTTTGAGCCCAGACCATCCCTTTACCCATTGGCGGAGGACCACGCGATTTTGGATCTGGGGGCCGTCACTCTTTCAGGAGCCATGTGTTAACCCCTGCCGAGGGCCAGGCCCTGTTGTAGGTGCAGAGGATATAGCCGTGAGCGAGACCAGCAAAATCCCTGCCCTGGGGAGAGCTGGCGCTCTAGAGAGGGAGCCAGAACCCAGGGACAGACAGCAAGAAGCTTGGTTGGTGTTACCTACACAGCGTCCCTACACGGGTCGGCTGGCTGAAGCTGGGAGAAAAGCCCTGAGCGTGAGGTTAGGGGCGGGCTCGCCAAGGAGGTCCGACAACGAGAAGGGCTGTGGCACAGCGTTCAGGCAGAAGAACGGTCAGTGCAGAGGGCGTGCACTCAGCCTGTTGCGAAGGCCAAGGCGGCTGGGGTCCATGAGTTAGGGGTGGAGGGCTAGAGGGCGCAGGTGGAGAGAGTCAGGAGGCAGAGCGTGGAAGGCCTGGGCGCCATGACCAGGGGAAGGAGAAGAAAGGGTGACGTGACCTAATGTACTTTTTACAGGGAGTCCTCTGGCTGCCGGGTGGACAGGACTGCAGGCCTGAGGGTGGAGCGGGGGATCCGTTCAGAGGCTGATCCAGTGGTTCGAGTGAAAGGTGACAGCCACTCAGCCCGAGGGTAGCAGCAGCAGAAGTGAATGGATGCATGTCGGCTGTCGTAGTCATTATCTGTTGATGCATAAAATATTACCACAAACTTAGAGGCTTAAAACAACTTTTATTCTCTCAGTTCCTGTGGGTCCGGAGTCCTGGCACTGCTTACCTGGGTCCTCTGCAGAGCTTTTCTGAGGCTTCACAAGCCTGCAGTCAAGATCTTGGCCAGGGCTGGTGTCTCATTTGAAGGCTTCACTTGGGAAGGATCCTCTTCTAAGCTCCCATTTGAAGGAGTCATTCTTGTGGGCTGTTGGAGTGAAGGCCTCAGTTCCTCGCCACATGGGCTCCTCCAACATGGCAACTTGCTTCATGAGAGCCAGCAGGGGAGAGAGCCTGCTAGCAAGACCGAGGGCGTGATCTGTGTTGCCTAATCGTGGAAGTGATGTCCCAGCACCTGTGCCTTGTTCTCTTGCTTAGGACCAAGTCACTAGGTCCAGCGCACACTCAAGGGGAGGGGGTTACACAGGGGCATGAGTCCCAGGTGCTGGGGGTCGTGAGGCATCTGACAAGCTGCTTCCTTAAAGCTGAGCAGTGGTACCAGCAAGTTGCAGTGGGCTGGAGTCAGGGGTCAGGGAAGATGAGGCATCAAGGATTACCCTGCATGACCTTGGTGCCACTTCCTGGGACGAAGAAGACAGTCCCAAGTTCCGAGTCCACAGATCCCCTCTGGAACCGCCATTTCTGCATAGTTTGGGCAACAGGAAAGTGCTCCCAGAGCCTCAGAAAAGCAATCGAGAGGGCAGAAGGACCCCCACGAAGCATTGGGGTGGGAAGTGGAGAGATGGAGTGGAAATCATTCACAGAGTCATTGGACCCGATCATCAGCCTTATCTGAGCCCCCGGGTCCATCTGTCTGTCTGTCTGATGAGGGACATACAGATCCCTGAGGAACTGGGCCTTCACGATCAAGACGCCGTTGGTCTTTTTTAACCACCTCCCCTCCCACTTGGCTTTTCCTCCAGAACCTTCCCTCCGTGAAGAAGAGAGCAGGTCGGGACCAGTGAGGCCGGCTCCATGTATCCAGAATCAACCACGGGCTCCCCTGCTCGGCTCTCCCTGCGGCAGACAGGCTCCCCCGGGATGATCTACAGGTGACCCCACCCACCCCACCCTCGGCCCCTCCCAGGGTCAGCCTTGCCTCTGAAGAGGAGTCCCCCTGGGTCAGTCTCCTTCCCTTGACCCAGAGGGAAGGACCAGGGCTCTGAGTGGCACGCAGGCAAGCATTTTCTCCAAGGAAAGGAATGGAAGCTTTTAAAACTAAAGTGGGAAAGAAAAACCCAAGATTTGCTGGGTGGACCCAGGATTAGACTCCTGCCTTGTTCCTGACTGCTCTGAAATATTCCACTGGAGGTGACAGAGGCCCGAGAGTGGGCTGGGGCCCCTTCCCGCTTCCCTTTCTTTCATCTTACACATCGCAGCTCCTGTAGCCCCCTGTGTCCCACCAGCTCCCCCAATGCCCTGAGGGAGCCTCAAAGCCTTGCAGGCCTGTAGGAACCATGTCTGCCCATTTTCAAATGCTGGGGGAGGGTGGGGGCGGCCAGGTGCTCAGGGGACACCCTTGACCACCTCCTTGTGACAGCCACTTCCAAATCCAGCTCTGGGTCTTTCTGTTTGGA
This sequence comes from Equus asinus, assembly GCF_041296235.1. Lineage (NCBI taxonomy): Eukaryota > Metazoa > Chordata > Mammalia > Perissodactyla > Equidae > Equus > Equus asinus. The sequence continues at coordinate 109,737,743 of NC_091794.1, read as the reverse complement.
AAGTAGTCCAGTTTGGACCACAGGGAGGGCATGCAGAAGGCCTTGGGTGTGAACTGCTAGCTCCGTGGACAGAGCACAGAACCCAGGTGGCAGTCACTGTTACGAAAGATGAGGGCCCAGGTGCAACCCCCAGGGCCCTTCAGTCCTTGATTGATTGGACCTTCCTAGATAATTGTTAGCACCTGAGTCAGAGCACATGTCCATGGAACCCACAGGGGAACTGGGTGTCCCTCCTTCCTCAAGATCCTAAAAAGAACCCCATGGCCACATGCAGACTTACCAGCATGTGGGGTGATGGGCACAAGAAGATTTGAGGGTTTTCAACTATTGTTCCAAAGCATATTTCATTAAAACCCAGACAGACTGTCCCCTCAAGGTTACCTCTTGTCTTCGTTTCCTGTTCAATGTGGGATTGAGGCCAGGCACAGAAGGACCCCCTAGTGTCCCAACACAGCGGGCCTCTGCCTGTGAGTGCCACTGGGTGGCACTGCTGCTGAGCACTTGGTACCCATTGCGCATCCTCCTGACAGCCGGGAGCAGAGCGGGGTGGGGACGGGGCTGCGGGCGTCGCTGATGCTGCCCGGGCTGGCCCCTCCCTGTGGTTAATGCCAATTGTGGACTCTCTCTCTTCTCTCCCCTCCTTTCTCTCTCCTCCATTGCTGTCCGCAGTACTCGGTATGGGAGTCCCAAAAGACAGCTCCAGTTTTACAGGTAACGAGCCCTCCGTTCTCCCTAAAACCCGCAAGCTGAGGCAGGGGAGTGGGTGGGAGGGCCACGCCCATCCAGGTCAGGTGTGCTGGTGATTTCTCAGAAGTGAAAATCCCCGGATAAGATTGGTGCCCACCCACACACCATTATGTACTGTCCCAATGAAAACGTGAATTCCCATTCACTGTATGTGCTAATCTAGAATTCGCTTTCATTTGCACAAATGGACTTCTGACACCTGCTTAGCTCTCCCCAGATCTGCCATAAAACCTCACTGCTCGGGCGGCAGGTGAGGTGCTTGCCTGTCGCCGCGAGTTTGTGCTTCTTAGGTTATCAGAGTAAAAGACGGTGTGGCCAGCCCAACCCTCTCCTCCTTTCCGGGATTTGAGCTGATTTGTGGCCTACAGAGCTCAGGGTAATCAGAGGCCAACACCTTTCCGGGGAAGTGTGGCTGCCCCACGGCCTGGGTTGGGGTTGGGGCGGGCTTCCGACCTCTTTCCGATGCATCTCCCTGTTTGCGAATCGGTGCGCCGGTGTCTGCGGGCGAGAGGCTGTGCCCTAGAGGGACGTGGCGTGGAGAGGCCCGGGCTCGCGGCAAAATCTTCTAGGCCGGTCCTGTCCTCCCTCTGGGCGGCCTCTTCCTAACCCATAAAGTTCGGGGTGCTCCACAAAGACACATGCTTCTTGGGAAGACTCTAACTCCAGGAATTCACTTTAATTGACATTTTCCTCCTGTTGGGAAAATGTCAGGGGTACAGAACCCATGGGCCAGCGCCGCCAGCTTTGGGACTGTGTGGGGATTCAGTGTGGCTCTTGGCGGCAGGGCCCTGGTGTGTGTTGTGCATCTTGGTGTCCAGGCATGGGAGGTCTCTCTGTCTAGAACCAGCTCCCCAGGGTCACGCACACCCACTGGTGACAGCCGTGGGGCAGTTACTGTCCATGCACCAGGAAGCTCAGGCAGTGGGTGCTGGGCTGGGCACTCAGTTTCCACGTGGCATTTTCCTTCCCACAGCCTCGGCACCTCTGCACAGGACCGTGGGCCTGGGTCCTCAGACTCATTTTGCCACTGTTTCAGGGCCTCCCGTGAGGTCTCACTCCTTACAGGGAGCTCTAATGAGATGACCAAATCTTTGATTCTACTGAAATTTTTCCTAGAAAAGATTTTGCCTGAAATAGTTAGGTCTGAACCTGGGCTTGCAAATGCTTTTATTGGATGAAATGTTTATCGTCATCTCTGTATGTGTGGCATAAGATGTCAGAATGCACATGTGAGATTCATCCCAGAAGGATGTGACCAGCGAAACCAAACATGCACTTGAACTGCATCCTCAGCGATCCCAGGCCTGCCTCACTCCCTGAAGGAAAGGAGTAGGGGAGACAAGTAGGCAGAAAAATCCCAGGCACAGACGGGCCAGTGGAAAGGGCCTTGCCCGTGGGAGACACGGAGGAAATTGTTGGATGTGAATGAGTGGAAATGAAACGGTGTTCCACGCTCCTCGCTGGCCCTCGGAACCCATGGATCCAACCTGCTGCCCACCCCTCTGGGCATGCTCTGGACGAGCATCCTGTTCCTGTGAGGCCTTCTTGCCCCAGGGTGAGCTCTGTTGGAGAGCTGGACCCCGAATCGGAAGACCTCCCTCTCAGCTCCACATTTGATGCCACAAGCTTTGGCCATCCTGCCCTTTGCATCTCTAGTGTGGTTTCTTCACAGGGACACTCAGCGTCTCTTGCGAGGCCTCTGACAATGACCGCCAAGGGGGTGGGATCTTTGTTCACTGTACTCGGTGCCACTCCCAGTGGGGCAGCCTCGTCTCTCAGGCACTGACATGGCTGTGGGGGGTGTGTGAGCCAGTCAGCAGTGTGGCACCCTCTCCTCTACCAGGTGAAGGTTCCAGACGTGCACCCTGCCCTCAAGCAGCTCACAGGCTGGTCAGGGAGGTGAGACCCTGTATCTGTCAGCTCTCACACAGAATGCTGCATAACAAACAAGCCCAAATGCAGTGGCATAAACACTAAGCATTCATTTCTTGCCTATATGTCTGTGGGTTGACCGGAGCGAGTTCCTCTAGGCTGAGCTCCGCTGGCTTTGTCTCTGAGCTGCAGGTTGGGTCCAGGTGTTCGCCGTCTCCCCCTCCTTAAGCTGGGGTATCTCAGACACATTCCTCTCATGGCAGAAGTGCCAGAGGAAAAGCAAAAACATGTAATGTCCCTGAAGGCCTCTGAAGGCCTACGGTTAGAACCGGCACCCTGGCACTTCTGCTTATTCTTTCCGCCTAAGCAAGTCTCGCCCCAGCCCAATATCAAAGGGCAGGAAAATATACTCCTCCCAGTGTAGGAGGAACTGTAGTCATGTGATACAGAGCAGGGTACGGGATCAGCAACAGTAATGATATCTACCCCAGAACCCGAAAGACTCTGATAATATCTAGAAGGCAAAACTTGTCGTGGGAAGAGTCCACAGAGCTGTTGGGGTTCGGAGGAAGGAGTGGTCCTGGCCAGCTGAGAGTAGGGGAAGGCTTTGTGGAGAAGCCAGCACAGGGCTGTGAGCCAGACCTTGAAGGCTGAGCAGGATTCAGCACAGAGACCAGGAAGAACATTCCAGTAGATGCAACAGCCTGAGCCACACCTTGGAGGAGTGGACAGAGAACAGGAAGTGGCGGTTCAGACTGGGCCATGAGGGATGGGATGGAATGTGACAAGAGGCCAGACTGTAGAGGAAGATAAGGGTCTGATGGGCAAAGACCTTGAATGCCGAGCAGAGGAGCTTAGACTGCATTCAGTGGGCACTGGGGAGCCATCAATGGTGTTTGAGCAGGGCAGGGATCATATCCCTGCTGTAGGAAGGAAGCCGGGTCACAGGGAGCAAGATGGGGGACAGAGAGGCTGGATGTGGGAGACCAGGAAAGATGGAGAGGGGCGAGTGAAGGGGAGTCAGTGTCAGAAGCCACCTCCACGGCGTTTGACGACTGACCGGCAGGCACTGAGAGGGACGTTGCGTTGACTGGGGGAGTGGCGGCCCAGGGGAAGGAGATGGGCCTCGTTCACAGTGTGTCTGGCTGATGACGCCACCCAGCAGTGAGGCCCAGGGCCGCCTCCAGCGGGGGGATGACGTGTGACAGAGGCCGGAAACTGACATGGCAGGCTTGGGCCTCCGAGAACCGTCCCAGTGCCCTCACTGAGGCCTCTCCAGAGAGTCGCCCACTGCTGCGCCTCTGGCTCGCGGCCCCTCCTGCCCACCCAGTTCATTTACCTTCTGCTCCGGGTCTAAGGCAGTGGTTCCCCCGGGGTGACAGCCACCTCGTTTGCAGGTTTGTCACAGCTAAACAGCTCAGCCTCCATCCAGAATCCCACTGGCACCAGTGCACCCTTTTAGAACTGGCTGTTCTATGTCAGAATTTTTTGGCATCCTGGGATGACCCACAGTGCCCCCAGGGTCATGACCCTGAACAGGGGCCCAGGATAGCCTCACCCCAGAGCTCAGCCTCGAAGCATTTCCCAAACCCCAGGTCAGCACGTGTGCTGTGAAGAAAGGTCCCTGTGCCCCTGCCTGGAGGCAGTAGCAGCATAGGGTCCAAAGAGCAGACTTCTAGAAACTTCCAGCCATTTATAGGTACTGGGAGTATAGGGTATATGATCTAGGGCATGTCCCGGCAGAAGGGAGGAAGGGCGTCCATCCACGGTGCTGACAGGAGGTCTCGCCAGACCCCAGCCCCTTCACTGTGGGCGCGGGGGTGTCACATGCTGTGGGGACCCGGCTCCCCCACTGCAGACAGTTAGGAATGTGATGGGGCGGAAGCTACAAGCCAGGCCCCGTCCTCAAGTAACAGAAAGTGCAGCCCGCTGCTCTCACCCGTGGTCCGTATGTCTGGCACTCGGGGCAGTGGAAGCAGAGGCAGAGGGGTGTCTCCCAGGGAATCACAGGACCCCAGCCAGTGCCGCCCCCACCTCCAGCCCCGCATGCGGGAGCGGCCTTGCCAGGTGGACCGGGCAGCTGCGCTTCCCGGGCTTTTAGGGGAAGCGGCGCTCGTGAATAATTCAGCCTCTTTCTCTGAGATGAAAACACCCTAATAGGACTAATGGACTCGCTGCCTCCACACGCGACCCTTGTGGGACTCTTCTCATTCACCAATTGCTTCTGACGTTCTGCAGTGACACTCCCTAATGAAAAAGCTGCTGCACCAGATCCTCAGAGCGTCTGGTGGACCCTAATAAACCAGACGCTGTCCTTTCTAACAAGCAGACGCCTGGAAGGCAGGTGAGTGGCCCTGTCAGCTCCAGGAGCGCAAGTGGCAGCGCCTTCTTCTAGGGTTGCTGCTTGGGGGCGAGCATCCCGGGAACCGAATAACAGAGGGACGATATTTGGGGATGTGTTTGGCTGATCTGAAATGAGACCCAACTCTATTTTTTCAAAGCGGAAAACCTCAAAAAAGGCCAGCCCCAGGTCCCCGTGAGATGATAGCCGGAGGCGGAGGGTGGGCATCTGCGCTTGAGCATGCTTGCCTCCCGGTCCTGCGAGCAAGCGAGCGCCTGCTGGCCGTCCGTGTCTGGGGGAGACCTGGGCAAGCTGCTCCTACCTCCGTGGGCTCCCCACTAGGGTTCAGCATTTTCAAGTTTCCTGGGGGTGGCAGCAGGGAGGTTTGTGGCTGTCTGAAGGTCTGTCTGGAAACGCAGGCCGTGAGCACGGGGCTGCCGTTCGGGCCTTGGTTTGCTGATTTTTCTCCAGCGAAGATCGTTTTGTTCCTACCGTGACGCAATGCCGTGCATTCTAGAGCCGCGCTCGAATGATCTGCTTCCCCTGCATCCCGCTTTCAGGAACTCTGGCTGCTTTCTCTAACATCGAGGCAGATGTCGCTGTTTAAGAGATAGTCAGGATTCCTTGCACCCCTCATGTCTCATGCTTTGGTGGCTGTCAGTAAACAGACCACAGCTCAGCAACGCCGGGTGGAAGGCTGTTCGGGGAGGTCGAGATTCCCACTGACTTAATGAGGTTAACGTCTCCATTTCGTTTTTCCGTGTCACGGTGTTCATCCACGTGAATTCCCCGGAGCCCCCCAGTCCACAAGAATAGATGTGCAAAAGGTAGGCCCAGAACCTGCAGGCGCGACGTGATTAGTGACGGCTGCTGAGGAGGGGGCTCACTTTCCTCAAGATGGGGTGCAGGCTCAGGATGGTGAGGAGGAGGAGCGAGAGGTCGGGGTCACTGTGCTTTGGAGCTCTGAGAAGCGAGGGGGCCGAGGCAGGAGCCCCAAGGATGTGCTCCTCCTCCCTTCTCCCAGGAGTGTCTTCCTGGGGACCCTTCATCCGAAGACCCAACCCTGCTCGGGTCGCCTTGGGAGGAAGCGGGAATAAGCCCCAGCATGAGGAAGTCCCGGGAGCCAGACTGTCCTCTCCCACTGGGCAGCACTGGTGACTGTCAAGTCCCACTCTGCCTTCTGTGTCCTCCCCCCTCAGGGTGGGAGGGGGTCTTGCCTCCCTCCAGGACCTTGAGAGGAGGAACACCTCCCAGCCTCTCCCTTGCTGTGCCCACACCCCACTTCTCCACAAATCCCCTGGCCCGAACCTGCCCTGGCACCACGGGACACTCACAGCAGGAGGCTCTGGGCTCCTCTGAGCTGCAGATGGCCCCGCCCCACCCACAGGCCCTCCCAATGAAGGGTCACAGCAGAGGAGGCCGGGCCCCACAGAGAGGGGCCCTCTGGATCCTGGCCACACCCATCTCATCAGGAATGTGTGCTCTCTGTGGGACTTTCTATCCTATTCAACATTCTCTAGTGGTGTCTGGTGTCCGCACAGCTCCCTCGGGTCACTCAGGCCCATGTTCGCGTGTACCCTCTCCCTGCCGGCCTGCCCCCTCCCCACCCTGTTTTGTGTATTTTGGTCCCCACACAAGTTACCGTAACTGTGTCATATCCCACGCCTTGTTGTCAGCAGCCGCCTCCCCACGTGCAGCAAGCTCCTGCTGCAACGCCAGCCCCTGTCCAGTTGTCCAGGCTGGTCCCATGCAGCCCGAGGCAGCCTATGCAATAGGCCTCTGCTCGTCCCACTTCACGGACGTGGAGACTGATGCTTGGCGGGTCAAGCTGTCTGACTCAGTAGCGCTGCGTGGGTACCCCTGTGCAAAACCTGGCTGCTTAGCCACTGTTATCCCAGCCCCAGGGCCTTGGCTAGATTTCCAGAGCCAGACCAGACCAGGGTTGCTTTTTGTGGGTAATATCTTGAAAGCTAATGGCTATTGATCTCAGCCTGGCTGGGAACGTACGTCTGAGGGGGGCTCTGCTTTTTGGGTGAGCTCCTGCAGCTGCAGCCTGCGTGGCTGGTCTTCTCTCTGAATGCAGACCCTGCTTTCACCACCCCCCCCCCCCACCACCAGCAGCCTCTGGAACAGCTGCCTGACGCTGCCCTGTGTGCACTTGAAGGTGGGGGGGGTGGGGCGGAAGGGAGGGAGCTGCTGCCTGTGGGCCTGCAGGGCACTGTTTCTTGAGACAAACCCCACCCTGGAGCCCCACGCCCCTCTGCTGCCCCAGAGCAGTTCTCCTGGAAAGTGGGGATTTTTGTAGAGGGACAGCCCTGCCTGCTTTAGTGTCCATCAGAGACCTTAATCCAAACCCTTGGGGACACCAGAGGTCCTGGGCCCTGCAGGCTCCCTCTGTGGATCTGAGCCACGGTGAATGCAAGTTCTGGCCTGGGGGCCCCCCACTCCCCACAGAAGGCAGCCTGCAGAGCGCCATGCCTGAGTCAGGGAGCCACCTCCAGCCCCGCCAGGTGCTGCCGGGCACTGCCAGGGAGATGCTCAGCTACTGCTGCAGGCACCGAGCAGACAGCAACGGAAGCAGACAGAAGAGTGTCATCCCCCCACCCCCCCAGCCTGGACCTGGGGGATCAGATGCGACAAAAAGATGATTAGAGAAGACTCTAGCCATTAGATGATGATACGTGCCATGGAGAAAAAAACGCAACAGGAAAGGGGATATGGAGTGTGGAGTGGGGCGGAGAGCTCACCCAAGGAAGGGTGAGCCCAGGGCAGCTCCCACCACCTCGCCCTCAGGCACTGAGCTGCAGCCTCTGCAGCTGCCTCAGCTCCGGGGACAGCCCCTCCAGCCCTTCCCAGGGATAATCGAATTTGTTCTCCCTTGGAGCAGAGGTCGGGGCAGTGCTGGTTCCTCCAAATCCCAGGGCTCGGCTCCGGCACCCGGCTTTGCAGCTGACCCTGCAGAAAGGGGGGCTCCGTCTTACCTTCTGTCCTCGGTGAGGATGCTGGGGCCGCTGTGCAGGCAGCTACGCCAGAGTAGAGGGCTGTGGTCAGATGCGGGGTGAGTCCCTGGACTGTAGACCACCCCTGCCCCCCGAGGCTGTGTCCTTGTTGCCTGGTCAAAGATGCCGCAGGATGTGGACGCCCAGCCATGATGCCACCTGTCGTTGATTCACTCACTTATGCACGTGAATTAACGCAAATGGTAGCATTCCATCATGCACACACTTCTTCCTCTTGCCTTTTTTTTTTCACCACTATCTTTTAGGACTCATTGCATATCAGCCCATGTAGAGACGCCTCATTCTTGATGGCAGCACGACTTTCCATGATATGGCTGGACTGTCGGTTACATAAGCAGTTTCCCCATCGATGGACGTGTATGTTGTTTTTAGTTTCCAAGAGTGTGCAGACGTTATTCAGGATGACTATTTAGCAGTGGTTCTTAATATTTAAGCTTTGAAATTTCCCCATCCGTACTAAGCCTATTCCCCCTCTTTGTCTTCCTGCCTTCTCTTGCAAAACTTCGTGGATTGTGACATACTTAGTTATCATAGAGCATGGCGCCTCGAGAACTGTGCTGGTGCGATGACGCTTTCTACAAGTAGAGAATGCGTGTGTGGACAGCCTTTCCCTTTAGAAGGCTTGAAACAAACGCACAGGCCCTTCCTGGGGCGGGGCGCCCCTGGCATGTGGGGTTGAGGTGCCGCGTGGCCTAATCACACTAGAGTTTGCTTCAGCAACAAGTGCGTGGCTCGCCGGGGACAGCCCTGTACTGGTTTTATGCTGCGAACGCCTCCAGAGAGCGCCGTGATGTCACGTCTTCTTCTTTGGGGGCTCAGGCTGTCTGCATGCTCCCCGTGCCCCCATTTTCATTTGGAGCACTTTTGAGTTCTGCCGCCTGGAATGCAGCTTCGCCTGTGCTTGGCTCACGAGTGCGGGGGCAGAAGAGGGTGACTTAGCCAGAGCTCCCGGCCAGTGCAGCTTTGAAGACGGAGAATCTCATGCCAAGAGGTATTTACATCCTGGGCCTGGCCCTGTCCCCAGGCGCCAAGACCCCTTGGTGGCTGCTCTAGTTGGAGGATGTGTCTCTGCAGCCGCCCTGCCCCAGGGACAGCGTCCAGCCCGGGCCCTGGGAGTAGCAGTACACTCTCTAACCCACCGCACCCGGCGTTTCCCGTCTGGACAGTGGTGGCCTCCAGGCCGGGCGGCACCATGTTGTCCATGACGTACAGCGAGAGCCTGAGGAGCGTGAGCAGCAGGTGTCACTCGGACTGGGCCCTGCACCCCGTCCGCCAGACCGACACGCTGGAGCTGCAGCGGCTGCGGGAGGTGCGGGCGGCCGCCCAGGCCAGGAACATGGAGAGCTTCCTCCGCATGCACGGCCTCTCCCTGGACAGCTGCACCGCCCGGCGCACAGGCATGAAGTACCGGTAAGGCCAGGCTGGGGCTGGGCGGGCAGGACGCCGGACGCGGCAGGAGGCCGGAGGCAGGCGCTGCGGGAGAGAGGAGCGCGGGAAACGTGGGTGACGACTTGACTGTGTATCGGGGTCGACGTTTTATGTTTAAAAATGCCAACCATATAGAAATGTACAAAAGACAGAAATGAAAGTGTGCATAGGCCTATCCTCCCAAGAAAGCACTCTTAAGCTAGGTATACCCTCCATGGGAAAAGGGTGTGGTTTCTTGAAAAGACTTTGCAGCAGGGGTAAACGTACTATTTCATTTTTCTTCTTGCAACGTCATGGAGACAAATTAATTATTAGGAGTTAACTAAACATGAATTAGCGAAAATACCTCAATTCATCATCTCTAACAAACCCACGTGGCACCAGAAACCCGTTGGGTCCTGGGGGCCAAGATGTGCTCCCCTCCTTTCCGTCCTTACATTGGGCTGTTCTCCTGGGAAGTGGTTTTCCACAGGTAGCCTCTGATTGGTTGCTGCTGCTCCATCTGTAACTGTGATGGCGAAGGCTGTGGATTAAATGACCTTGTGTTCTCCGGGGCACAGGCTTGTGGGGCTAAGTTTCCTGTGAACCTCAGAAGGACATTCTGTTTAGCTTGCTCCTCATTGGAATCAGCATCTGGGACAGTGCTCCAGCCCGCCCACCTTCTCCTCTAAAAGCCTCAGAAAGCGGCCAAAAAGCCTGGGAGCTTGTATTTTCATTTATAAATTGCGTATCTGCAGCTTTATTCCCCTGCCTCCCCAGGAACATGCCCTTGCCAGAGGCAGTTGGCCAGAGGGGACACTCCCCGAAAATAAAAATACAGATGCCTAATTGAATTTGAATTTCAAATTAACATCAATTTACTTTTTTAGTCTAAGTATGTCCTGCACTATTTTTGGGACATACTTATGCTAAAACATTATTTGTTATTTACCTGAAGTTCAGATTTAACCAGGTGTCCTGTATTTGATCTGGTGACCTGGAAATCTTTGGCTTCCATCCAGCAGGCCCCAGGGGTTATCTGGCTGTTCTCTGGAGAAGAGTGGAGGCCAGCCTGTTGCTTTAACATCTTCTGTGGAGAATGTTTGGGCCTTTGGCTGATGGTTTGAGCGTGTGGTTGTCTTTAAAGGAACAAAACACTTCAGCTGTGAGCCCATTAGATGGCAGAATCCTTAAGACTTTGTATTCTATCTAAGCTCCAGCTGAAAGGGAAGGACAAAGGGTCAGCTAGTTTGGCCCCAAAGAGCTCCTAATTCTGATGGAAATTTCTCAAGAGGGAGATGAGACTGTACATTTTTTTTCTTTTTTAGCTAGTCATTGATACTTTTCATTAATTCACCAAGTGTTTATTGAGGATCTACTTGGCTCCAGGGGATGGGCGTGCCAGATGCCACATGAACAAGACAGACGGGGTCCTGTTACCTCCTCGAGGAGGGAGGCAGAGAGAAAGCAAGTGGACACCTAAGGGAGTAAGGGGGGCCGGGGACAGCTGAGACCCGAGCCATCTGAAAGGAGACATTTGAAGATGTGGGACAGAACCTTCTGGGCCAGAGAAACGGGTGCTTTTGGGGAGAGAAGGCCTGAGTGGCCTGGCCAGAGTGAGGTGCAGAGCAGCAGGGATGAGGCAGGGCGGCCGGAGTTTGTCCGCCCCGTGGGAAGACCCGGCTCCCTGCGTTGATGTGATTTGTGATAGAGGGTGCACAGGGGTGTATTGTGTACCCCAGAATTTCATCTCCACCCGAAACCTTATTTAGAAATAGGGTCATTACAGATGTCATTAGTTAAGACGAGGTCATACTGGAATGCACTGGGCCCTAAACCCAGTGACTGGTGTCCTTACAAGGCCACGTGGAGACACACAGGGAGAGGCCATGAGACAGTGGAGGTAGAGATTGGACTGATGTGGGCAAAAGCCGAGGACCGCCTACAGTCTCCGGAAGCTGGAAGAGGCAGGTGAGACCCCCCCCCCCCAGAGCCTTCAGAGGGAGCGTGGCCCTGCTGACACCAGCTCTCAGACTCCTGGCCTCCAGACTGTGAGAAAATCAGTTTCTGTTTTTTAAGCACCCCCAGTTTGTGGTACTTTGTTACAGCAGCCCCAGGACACTGACACAGCTGGCACAGGGTGGGTGGAAGGGATGGGGACGAATCTCTCATGTGCCTGACACCCCAGGAAAAGGTCTGTGTGGTGTCTGAAACATGCAGAACCGACTGGGGCCTAAATACCCTGGGAAAACGGGCTTCCCAAGGGGTAGAGGACACCGGAAAACCACTGGTGGCGCCTTTAGCATTTGATGGGCCAAAGGTGGTCGCACCTTCGGACCTTTCTTTACCTGGCGGATTTCATCTTGCTGGATTCAGGGGGGTTTGTTATCTGGGAACAGGGCCTCCCCACCCAACGCCACCAGTTATTAAAGATCCCAGATAAGTGCTGTTCCACAGTTAACATCCCCATCAGCAGCTGGACCGGGACTCAGTTAAACTTGGTCTTATATAGTAATATAAAAAAGATAATGCCTCCAGATAGATGCTGCTCGGTGGAGCTAGAAGACACGCGTGCCACAGGCCAGACATTTTATCAGCTGAACTGAGCCTGCAGCTGGGGAAAAAGCTTTCTTGTTTAACTTCTCCCATTTTCTTTAACTGTCCTCGACTCTTGCTGTTCAAAAAGAATGCACTAAATTTTTAAATCCGCACAGTCTCTGTATAAGCTGCCCCTTTGTGTGCCCGCCTGGTTGTAATGATGGAGAATCCAGAGATGTGGCCTGACAGGGCAGCAGCTATGGCCTGGGCCCACACGGTGCCAGCTGGACCCCCAGCCTTGGTTCAGCTGTGTTCCTGCTCTGCTCCCCCATGGCACCAGGAAGGAACCCAAACTCCCCACAAGGCCCCGTGTGGCCCGTGCTGCCTCTGATTTCAGCTTGGCCCCCTGTCCCTCCTGCTCAGGATGCTCCTTCCTTCCGTGTCTCAACCACAGAGCTCATTCTGTCCTCAGAGTCCTAGCACACTCTCTGCCCTCTGCCTAGAAGGTGCGTCCTCCAGATTTGGACAGGGCTGGCTACCTCCTGTCGTTCATCTCTTAGTCCTCAAAGAGGCTTTCTCCATCACCCAGTGTAAGTAAACATCTAATGAGTTCTTCCCAAGCTCAGGATCCTGTCCTGTTGTCGTCCTCACACTTCCCACTCTCTCTCTCGCCTTGTCCTTGCCCTTCTGGACCCCACTGAGAGCAGGGCCTTTGTCTGCTCCCAGCACTAGAACATTCCAGGCTTCTAAAGTGTGGCTGGATGGTGTTGAGTGGTCTCCGTCTTAACCCACTTTCCAGAACATTCCCCTGTACACTGTGTCTCCTCCTGCTGCTTTCCTGACATCAGGACTGGAGGCTGCGGCTGAGCCCCTAATGCAGCCCAGTCAAGGAGGGCAGGGAGTCCTGCCTGCCTGCGATTTCTGGCTCTAGATCGTGGGCTCTTCCCATGAGCCCGGAAGATCGCCAGATGGTATTTGATTTGTGGTCATGTTCACTGAGCAGACTTTACCTAGTTGCTCGGTTATCCACAGGAGATAACTTCCAGCTGGGCTAGTCGGGGGAAGGCTTCCTGGAAGAGCTGGGAACCCAGGTGTGTCTTAAAGGACAGGTAGGAAGGAGGACACCATGGGCAGGAGCAGAGGCTGGAGAGGGCCAGTGGGGTGGACAGTCTAGGAGGCTCAGCGGGGACAGGTCCACCTCGAGAAAGGTCCTGTATCAGTTTCCTGGGGCTGCCCTAATAAAGGGCCACGAACAGTGGCTTAAACCCACAGAAATCGGTTCTCTCACAGTTCTGGAGTCCAAAATCCAGGCGTCAGCAGGGCTGTGCTCCCTCCGAAGGCTCCAGGGGAGGACCCATCCTTGCCTCTTCCAGCTTCTGGTGGCTGCAGGCCATCCCTGGCATTCCATGGCCTGTGGCTGCCTCACTCCGGTCTCTGCCTCTGTCACCGCATGGCTCTTTTCCCTCTGTGTGGATCTGTCTGTCTCCAGATCTGTCTCTCCTGATAAGGACAACAGTCGTTGGATTTAGGGCCACGACCTCATCTTAACTTGATTACTTCTACAAAGACCCTATTTCCAAATAAGGCCACAATCACAGGTGCTGGGGGTTAGGACTTCAGCAGATCTTTTTGGGGCACATTTCAACCCACAACAGGTCCCAAGGGGCTGACTCAACTCCTTGAGCCTGCAGGGACTTCTGTGGGTGTTTTGGGAGGAATCCCAGCTCCCGGCAGGTACCTGTGTGACCTTGGACAAGACACCTGCTTTCTCCACATCTCAGTGTCCCCATCTGGAAGGTGGAGACTTTAGTCACTTCCTCACAGAAGTGTCCTGAGGACTAAATAAGTTGGTGCTGTGACTCTAAACTCCACACTTGCTCCTAGTGGGAGAGAAACACCAGCCTTGGGCTCTCACGGGTGCACACAGTTCTCTTGGCAATGCAGCTCACGCCCGTGTGGACACGAGCAGATGTGGAGGAAGGAAAGGGAAGGGAAGGAAGGAGGGAGCTGGCGAGACCAGCCAGTCATTCTGGAAGAGCTGCCGTGCCAGGAGCAGGGGCTGGGAGGAAGCCAGCCTGCAGGGGCGGAGTCTCCTCCAGGACCTCCAGGGTCTCTCTGGAGGGCCTGACCAGGACCATGGTGTCAGCTGCCTGTGGCCTGCGTTCGTGCCAGGACTGCTTCTGCTGGCAGCCGGCTGCCATGCTGGGGCCTGGTAGGTCCCGACCTCTCCAGCCCAGCTTCCCTGCCTGAAGGGACATAGCAGCAGCCCCCCACCCCCCACAGGCTGCTCTGAGGGGAGCAGGGGGAGCTGCAGGCATCCTCGCACGTCTGCTGGATTGCTCTGTAACCCATCGCGATAGGGCTCAGCGCTTCCCAAGCTGGCCTGGCCACGGGCATCGGGACGCATCTCAGCAGCATAGAGCCCCAGGCCCCTGACCCAAGAGGCTCTTCTCATGGGGCAGGGACAGGGCCCCTGGAGGGCTGGCTCTCCTTCGTCCCCCTGGAAAGGCGGGGGTCCGCACACCTCAATCGGATCCGCAGACGGTGCCCAGCAGCTCCCCGGGACTGCCCCCCGCCCTCATCCCTCCATCTGAGGGTCTGGGAACAGGAGCTCCGCAAGGCAGGGGAGGCCCGGCCGTTGCGCACCTCCTGCCCTACCGCCGCCTCTGTAGATGAGGCCTTCCTGACTGGCCTCTCTGTGCCTCAGTTTCCCCAAGCGTGAACCGGACCATCACAGGGTCCACCTGGAAGGTGGTGGGAGCTTAGTGAGCTGGTCAGACAGCGCTTGGTGCAGAGGCTGGCATGGCGAGCGCCATGTAAGTGTGTGCACTGTGGCTGTCGTTGTTGTTGGTATTATTATGCCTCAGAGGTGCTTCTTAGAATGAAAAGAGGAAAGGCAGAAGGGCTTACTCGGGGCTGGGCACAATCGCTTGGTCCGCGACAGCAACTAAGAAGTGAAAGGGCCTTTTCAAGGCCGATTCGACATGTTCCCCTTTTAGGGTGAGTAGCACTGGACATGGCTGGGGTGTGGGCTCCTGAAGGAAGCCACAGCCACAGCACTCCGCCCCCGAGGGGTCTTCAGCTCTTACCTAGCAGATGACACCTCCTCCAGGAAGGCCACCAGTCTGCCACCCCTTGCTCTTAGAAACTTCAGGGGCCAAGGACCTCCCATCCCACTGCTCCATCAGGGCAGCCCCCAAATCTTTAGCAGCTGCCCCGCCTCCTTTGGCAGAGAGTCACACTTTGGGTGCAATCCATGCTCCGTTCAGTACGGTCGAGATGGCCTCGCTAGTACTGAGGAGACATACAGCTGCTTGTCCTCACTCTTGAGTTGCTGCTGCAGTCCATGCTTTTAAAAGCCACCTTTGAAACTTCTACTCCAGGCCTCATTCTGTACAGGGAGAGTGTCCGTCCCCTCCCACTGTGAGCCTGTCACCATCTTGGGGGAAGAGTCTGGCTGGGTCCCAGCTTTCCCATCTCTTCGCCCTCCTGGGGCAGGTGTGGTGGGGGGTGGTCCCAGGCGGCTGCACCGGAAGCTTCTGTTCCAGGAAGCTCTTTTTCATGGCGTTCCACGGACACAAAGCAGAGCACTTAATTGGGGTGGCTGAGCCTCTGATTAATCACAGCAGGAGCTAGCTGCTTCATTTTAATGACAGCAAGTACTAGAGAGGCCAAAAAAGAGCCCAAAAATCTTTGTGGATCAAAATCAACCATCCGCGCTCGGTACGTCTGCCCTAAGCCCGTTTCAAGTCGACTGACACGGTCTAGGATTCAGCTTCTTCTCCACCTAAACACGTTTGAGAAGAGACTCTCTTGGGGTGACGAGTAATTGTGGCAAGTTCAGATCAAGGTTCTAAGCTTTTGGCTCCCCACTCTTGTCTAATTCTTGAGAGTTTCTGAGAATATTACAGGTCATGACTCCTCTTTTGGGCAAATAGAAAGTTACAGCCTCTGGCCATCCTTTAAAAATCCACCTGCCCGCCCCCCACGCTTGGCCGTCCTGGGCTGGATGCAGCATGTTCGTCCTGGATTCCCCGGGAGAGGGGAGAGTTCTGAGGTCGGATGTTCATTCCCATCGTCCCCACAACACGTTACAACGGGATGGAGCAGGGGCTGGGGTTCCGCCACAGGGCCCCTCGGGAGTCCTGCAGAGGGAAAGCTTGACTCCCGCTGATGGCTGGGAGGGGTGCTTCTTGCCGAAGGGAACCAGCAGCTGGGTCCCGGCCCCCTGGTATCTCTGGGGAGAGCGTGGTCGGGGGCACCCTGGGAGGAGAGAGAAGTTACCGGTGCTTGGGGGGCTGGCTTCACACCGCATGTACTATCTGAGCTGATGTCAGAGGGTGAGGAGGAGATCAAAGGCAGCGAAACGGGAGGGGCACTCCCACAGGGAACAGCACGTGTGAGGCCCGGAGCCTTTTGAGGCTCTTAACTTTTTTTGGTAACAGTTTTCTTGAGATATAATTCACATACCATATACCCATTTAAAGTATACAGTTCGATGGTTTTAGTATATTCATAGTTGTGCAAAAATCACTACAATGAATTCTAGAATTTTCATCACCCCAAAAAGAAACCCCATACTCTCATTTGCTGTCACGTCCCAATACCTGCTCCCCCCAGCCCCTGGCAACCGCTGATCTACACTCTGGCTCTAAGGTTTTGCCGGTTCTCGATGTTTCATATAAATGGACTCATACACTATGTGACTGGTTTCCTCCATGATTTTGTGACTGGCTTCTTTCACCGAGCATAGCATTTCCAGGGTCCCCCCCCGGGTTGTGGCATCTGTCAGTGCTTCACTCCCTTTCTGTGGCTGAATAAAGTTCTGTTGTGTGGATGGACCACATTTTGTCTATTCATTCATCAGTTGATAGACATTTGGGTTGTTTCCACCTTGTGGCTGTCGTGGATAATGCTCCTGTGGACATTTGTGTTCGAGAGTTTGTATGGC
Organism: Equus asinus; assembly: GCF_041296235.1. Lineage (NCBI taxonomy): Eukaryota > Metazoa > Chordata > Mammalia > Perissodactyla > Equidae > Equus > Equus asinus. The sequence goes on along the minus strand of NC_091794.1, from coordinate 109,720,867 downwards.
CGTGTGTGTCCAGCTCTTTGGGCACGTACCTAGGAGCAGAATTGCTGGGTAGGGCAGCGAGGCAGATGACCTTTCACACACTGTGGTGAGTACGTCTTTGTGGCTCTCACTTAATTCGGTGCTGATTAAGGCCCACCGTCTGGTTAAGGGCCACCCTGAGGAATAGGAAGATGCCAGCCCGTGTGGGATCCAAGAGTTTCCCAGAGCACAGAGAACTGTATAAGGAAGAATGGGGTACGGGTTTCTGCATCCGCTAGGCCAGGCGCATAGCACCACTCAATGCTCTGGCTAGAAACACAGCTTCCAGGGCCCCGCCCCAGAGCTGCTGACTGAGCAGGTCAGGATTCTGCATTTGTAACAAGCTCCCCCAGCAGCCTGGTCAGGTGTTGAGCAGCCGTGCCCCAGACTGTGAGTTCCATGAGTGCTGGGGAAGGGCCGGGGGCAGTGCCTCTGCCATCTGCAGCCTCTTTGGCAGGCCCGTGGGCTTCCAGAGGCCGTGGCTCTTTCTCTTCCAGTGCCAGGGTTCGGCTCGCAGAGAGGCCCAGCTGGCATGTAGGGTCAGCCCTGCAGGCTGCCCGTCGCCTTCCCATCACCCCCACCCAAGGAACTCAGGGAGGGCCCAGCCGCCCTGAGAGCAGGAACCCAGGCCAGCCAGGCTCCAGGGCCTATATGGGCAGGTGGAAAAGGAAGGCAGAGCTGGGCCTATGGGTCCCCAGGGGCCCCCGCTGGCCTTTGTAGGTGGCGTCTGTGACCTCCCAGGGCCCCCTTGGCAAAGGGACCAGCTCTGCCCTCCCAGATCCTCTGTCCCCAGGTCCGAATCCCACATTCAGGGGGTGGCTTCTGCTGCCGTATCAGGCCTGTGCACTTGGGGAGGACAAAAGGGGTCCACTTACCAGTGGTGGGGGGGCAGTGAAGGAGAGTCTCACACAGGGACCTATACTGACTCCCACCGCCAGAAAGTCATTATTTTCTGCTGAGAGATCCTGGGAGCTGGCACTTCCAGGGACCCAGCCCGGGATGAGCGCTCGGCAGGCGTGATCTGACCATGTGTTTATGATCTACACTAGACACTGGAACACTCAGGAGCAGGGAGGCCAGGACCAGGACAAGGCTGTATTCTTAACTTCTGTGCCAAAAAGGCAGGGCCGGGGCTGAGAGCAGGTTCCGCCTCCATCCGTCGTGAACGTCTCTGAGTGGATTCTTCTCTGTGTGCTGTCAGAGCACAGCGTGGGCAGCCAGCAGGTGTGGAAGGTTCCCGTGGGGCTGAGCTGGGAGGGACAAAGTGGCTTCTCAGACCATGAATCTCATTTTGTCAGTGGAGGCCCACAGAGGGCAGGACACCTGCCTGTGATCACACAGTGAATTCACAGCAGAGCCTGAGCTAGACCCTCGACCACCGGCCTCCCATCCAGCACTCTTTCTCAGCCCCTCCCACAGGGAAGAAAGGACCCAAAAGGCAGCTTTGGCCAGGGCCCACCCTACAGGGCGAGAGTGGGATGCTCGGGGTCAGAGGGCAAAGCCAGCCCCTCCTGCCCTCCGGGGCATCCCTCTGGGTTTCAGGAAACCCCATGAGCTTTGTTCCAGGACAGCCTTGTTCCCAGTTCATCTTGAGTCCATGAGTGAGAGAGAGGAGGCTGGAGTTGTCGGGGGAGGGCTTCATTCATTCGTTCACTCACTCACTCATTTATTCCAGAAGTATTTATTAAGCATCGGCTGAGCTACACACTGCGCGATGTGCTGGAACTTTCCTGGTCTCTGGTCCCTTGACCCCCTGGTTTCTTTCGTTGGGTCGTCTGTGTTATTATCACCTAGACAGAGTGGTGTTTCCTCCTCCACATTCCTGGTGATTTGGCTTCTCCCTTTCCTGGGCAAGAACCACGAGCAGATAGAGCTGGCCAGAGCTGCATTGCCTCTCTCGGAGCCAGCTGCCCACAAGCTCAGCCATCCACCCGGTCCTGGCCGAGCGGCTGTCAGCCTGGAGCAGCCAGTGCCGGCCTCCCGGGGATCGACCAGGGCAGGCAGCTGGTGCATCCCGCTTCATTAACAATTAATCCCCAGATGCCTCCTGTGCCTCTCACCGGTCACCTAATTGACTTGGTGGGAGCCCCAACAGCCCATGGTGTGCAGAGCCAGGAGCTGGATACAAAGCTCCCTCTGAGAGGCTCGAGGAAGCCTGGAGAAGCAGCTGCTCCCCGCGACCCCAGGCCGCCCCCCCTAGGAGAACAGTCACAGCAGCCTGCTTGGGGCCCCCAGGCCGCGCCCCGGAAGGCGCCCTCCCTTCTCCCGTCAGAGGACGGTGAGGTCGCTCATCTGTCAGGAGTAACTCGCAGCCCAGCCCTGCCGGACACTGCTGGGCTGGAGGCTCAAGCAGCCAGAGCCAGACCAGGGTGGGGGCAGAAGAAGGACCTGCAGAGACAAGAAAAATGTGAGAGGGGGGAGAAAATGGCACCCGCACTACTCGGCTTCCAGGTTCTGTCTGATAAGGTCTTTTCTAACAAGTTTCTGGAAATTTGATTCTCTGCCCTCGGAGACTGCGCAGGCTTCCTCTACATCGTTGCCTTGGGACATCCTGGCTCTTGAAGGGACACCTCGGAGCTCCTTTGCCTTCTGGGATAAAGTCTTGTCCCAGGCAGAGAAGGGCTTCCAGGGGACAGATGACTTCAGAGCCCACAAGGAGAGGGGACGTGGCCAGGAGCTGAGCGCCCGGCCTCGGCATGCAGGTGTCCTTCGTGTGCTCAGAGCATGGCCTCAAGGGCCGGGGCCCCGAGGAGCGGCTGGGCCGGCCGGCAGCCAGCAGTCCCAGCCTGGGCACCCGCAGCCGCTTCCGTGCTGTGGCCATGGTGGCCCGGAGCCTGGGACAGCTGTCCGTGCAGAGTCTCCCCAGCGCCGGCGACGCCTGCGTGAAGCAGCCGGGGATGAAGTATAGGTACGGGCCGAGGGCCGCGGGGTGGGGCGGGGCCTCCCAGCACCCCATCTGGGAGAGCGGATCAAATCTGCAAATCCCTTGCCAGCCTTGGGCAGCGGCGTGCTGAGAGGCCGGGAGGGGCTCTTCCCAGCACTGGGTAGGCAGACTGAGAAATAAAACAAGCTTGGGGCAGCCCCAGGTTTCCTCCTGATGGCGGGGAGATGGTGCATGAGGGCCCCTTTGCCTTCCTTCTGCTTGTTGGTTTCCCTTCACGGCATGGGGGGAGGTTGTAATGGCCAAGCCCCCCCATGTCGGACTGTGCGATGTTTCCTCTTCCTGGGACCCTCAGGGCACGGGCCACAGGCCCCCGGCCTCCCTGCCCTCCCACTGGGCACACAGGGCCCCGTTTGTCCCGTGGGTAGTCTGACGTCTTTGCAGCCAGGCCATCATGACAAACGCTCATTTTGTGTAGTCAGGGGCTATCGGGTGAACCATGGGATGGGATTCTTCCCTCCGTGACCTGAGCCAGACCCCAGGCCTGGGTTCCTCTACGGGCAGAATTAACGCTCCGCAGGGCACAGAGCAGCATCTGGCATTTCCTGCTCATGACTCAGCCCAGGCTGTCGTGTGTCCCTCTGCTCGCGCTCAGTCCCCCACCTGGCTCTGGGGTCCCTCACCGTGACTTGTACGTAGAGATGGTGCAAAGCGCCAGTGTCAGGGTCAAGGACCCTCCTGCCATTCCTTGCATCCCCCCGTGCCCCACGCAGGGCTTTGCTCAGATGCTCCGTGGTTGTACCCAGGAGGAAAAGGAGGGCCCTGGCTTTGTGCAAAGGGCCCCTGGGGGCAGGTTTGTGGGGCACCCTGCCGGGGGGCTGGCATTTCTTACTCCCCGTGAGTCTCTGCACCCAGAGCCCTTAGCACTTTGAGAATGGTGTTCCTGGGGAAAGGGGAGTCCTTACCACAAGTGATCTGCATGAACTGCAAAAGCTAAGTCAGTCTCTGGTTCCCAGGTTTCACAGGAAAGTGTTTCCAAAACAGGAGCCAGGTGCAACTCTGCTTTCAGTGACTCAAACAGTCCCACAGGCCACCAGCCTCAGAAAAACCCACAGACAATTCTAGTTGTATTCGAGGAGAGTGTCTGGGTTTCTATCTGGTTTGCTGCCAACTCAAAAAGTATTGAGAGAATCAATCCTAACAACTGAGACGTATAGCTTAACCTCCCCAAAACCATCCCCGAGAGTTGGACCTCATGGGAAACAACTACATCGTAAGTCCCGTGCCTCATCAAGGGGAATTCTGGACCACCTCCGAGTCCTTCTGCATCTACGCCTGCATTCCCTCCTGCCCTGGATCCTCGGGCGATGTTTGATGTTCTGTAGTGAACCTCTGCAGTAAAAGGTTTTTGTTCCCATCCTCTCAACTCAGTGAGGACAATCCAGAATGGAATTCTCTCTTCTAGAAGCTCTAGTAGGTTTTGTTACGTGGGGATCAAAAGCTACGCGTAAACAGATTATGTATTTTTTAGTTTAGATACCAATTATCCACTGCAACTTTTAAGTCAATCCTAGGATCATCAAAGGAGTTAATACAAGTGAGACTGTTTCTAAAAATATAAAGCCCCCAGGTACATGGAAAGTGGCTGCCAACGTGACTCCCCTCCTAAGATCCTAAGATCCGTGGAGGAGTGGATCTTCAAGAGCCGGAGTGCTCAAGATCACCACGTGTGCATTGTGAGTGCGTATGCCTGTGTGTGTGCACGTATGCGTCTGTGTGTGTACATGTGTGGGCACGTGTGTGGCCCATGCTGGAGGCAGGGAGGGCGAGATGGGCAGTGAAGGGAGGTGCTCACTGGGCTGGGGCTTTGCAGTCTGAGGACCTGGGTTCAGATCCCAGCCCCGGTGCTTCCCAACTGGGTCCTGTCCAGCCTTACACACAGCAGCGCCTCGAGGCCAGCTTTTCTTGGCAGTGTTGGGGGGGAGGTGGGGTCATACTCCGGCAAGATGTGTAGTTTCATAGGGGCTAAAATGGGAGCCAGAATCTAAACCATTGGGTGCCCTTGCTGAGCACGTCCACCTCCTGCCTCACAGAACCTGCCCCACGGGGCACCTGCCCCACAGGGTACCTGCCTCATGGGGTTGCTCCATAATGACTGTCCCAGGGCCGCAACCAGGGTGGAGGTGGTGCTGTATGGAGCCTGATGGGATCCGCCCCCAACTCTGACCGCTTCCTTAGGAAGCTGGCCCTCCACCATGGCGTGCTCCAGGGCCAGGAGGAGGCCTCCAGCCACACCCGTCATCGCTGGGGTTAAGGGAACCAAAGTCATGTTCTCACCACAGAGCCTAAGAGGTGCTCAGTGCAGGGAAGGGGACCCCAAGTCCTGGGAGTAAGGGGAAGGGCCGGCAGTCAGTCACAAGGGGCTGGTCCCAGGGCCTGGGCTTCTTACACTAACGAACACCCCTGGGAGCCTGCACTGCAGGCTGCCTCTGAAGAAGAAGACCCAGAAGCCCAGCTTGACCTAAGGGAGCCTGGAGTCTGGGAGCGGGGCAGACCTGTGGACAAATAATCCCCCACAGTGCGACAGCTGACCGGAAAACAGCCTGGCCTCTTATTCATCAAACCAGCTCATCAAGGCCATGTTGCTTTCCGTCCCCTGATCAAATTTTTGTCCTCTGCCCAGATGGCTGAAGTCGAAGGCCCTGAACTGCTGGTTTTTAAAGGATCTGTGACTGCCCGGGGTGTGAGGTGCAGAGTTTAGGGGGCAGAGCCGCCGCTGGCTGTACGATGGGCGTCAGTGCTTTCCTCTGGCAAAGGTGAAATCCATGAGTCCTCGTTAGCATTTTTTGAGACCACAGGAGACACATGAGGGAAATTAATGAAGGCTAACGTTATTTGGGTTTAGAGATTTAGCCAACTCTTTTATCATCATGTCAAGTTTTAATTAGGGGAGAAAAATCTGTTAGGAAACGATTTTCGCGTCTTGAAAGTTTCGAGCGTGTCCCCAGCCCCTGTCCAGACGAGGCTATAATTTGTTGTTGCCACCCCCACTGAGCAGCCGTATTTATAAAGCTGTTAGCCCGGAGATGTCCTGTCCCTTCTCATTCCTTCTCCCGAGGCCTGGCAGCGGATGGCAGAACTAATACCATCATTTTAACGAGGAAACAACTTGAGCGGGATGATTGCAGCATCGCACGGTGTCCTAGTTTTGTTAAATTATCCTGTGGGCGGTGGGTGGAGAAGCAGCTGGAGAGCCAGACGCGCCGGCTCCCTGCCCTGGCACTGGAGGAGGCTCCGAGCCCCTTCTGGTGGGCAAGGGGTGGCCCCTCTTCAGCCGCAGACACAAGTGGCCTCAGCCTGGTGTTCTGTGTCCTCTGTCTGTTGCTAAAGCTGCTTGTCCCCCTGAACACACAGCATGTCCTGGCATTTGGCTCCATGCTGATAAAAGGGAAGTTTCAGGAGGACCTACCTAAAACCTGTCCTTCCACAGAGCCTGGCCAGGAAACCGCTCCCACAGTCCCGCAGTGGGTGGTGGTACAGATGCAGGGGTCAGCCCCCTCCCGGCACCTGGATTCATCCAGACTGGGCACCCAGGGGGCCTGAGGCTCTGCAAACGCCCAGACATTGCAAATGAGGTTGTGAAGGTTTTTATGTCTGTGCACACATCCAGGGAAGGGGTCCAGGGCCTTTACCAGTTTCTCAAGGGGGTCTGTGACCCCGACACAGTAAGAACACTGATGAGAACCTTCAGTCTTTTGCTTTGTTCCCAGACTGCTTATATGTACTGTTCTGATTTCTCATCCCAGGTGCTTTCTAGCTAGGGTGGGAAAATAACGTAACCTACTAAATAGACCGGGCCTGAGGCCGCGTCCGGAGGCGATCTGGTCACGCTTTTCTTTCTAGCAGTCCCAGACCCAAGCTGCTCCAGGTTGGAACATACAAGCAATGCTGAGGGCATTGTCAGATTACTTCACTGATTCGTAGGCGAAAAATCAAGGGCAAACCTCTGTTCCCTTTTTGACATGGTCATATTAAAGCCTCCTCGATTTATCCGTCGTCGTTTTTCATATGAGGAAAAAGTTCTGTGCTGTGTGTCTCGGAAACAAGACACTGGCAGAGTCAGTGTCCCGTGACCCTGTGCTCCAGGCATGTGTGTTATCTCATTTCATCCTCACAGAGACCCCCATGAGACAGGCAGCGTCGCGAGCCCGCTCTGCAGATGGGCACACGGGCATCAGGCAGACGGTTCCACGACACGCCCGGCGTACAGTCAGGGAGATCAAACCAGGACTTGAGCTCTGGCTTCAGAGCTTCTGCCCTAAAGAGAAGCCAGCTGCTGTCCTCTCCTCACTTAGGGGAGAAGCCGGCACTGCCTGTGAGAACAGTGGGCAGCAGCTGGACGGGCGTTCACTGGAAATTTGAGAAGAAAGCTGGGCAGTTTAGAACTACCTTAAATTGGACACACTAAACTGTTGTCAAACTGCTTACAAGTTTATTCTATCCACTCGCCCCACCAAAGACCGCCTGTGATGTGGGCAGGGTCCAGAGATCTTATCACCAGGGAAACCGAGGCTGCAGAGGCTCAGAGAGGAATGGGTCAGGCTGCCTTCCCAGGGGGCCAGGTAGGTAGAGAAACTGAAGACGTGGCAGTCACTGAAGTTAGAAGTGGGGGAGCACCAGGGAAATTCAGGGAGCCCTTTGGGAAGGAGGCTGGAGTTTATCCTCTGCGTCTCTTGAAGCTTTCTGACTTCCCATGACATAGAAGGCTGTCGCACCGCCGGCTGGTCCCCAGAGCAGCACCCCGGGCTGGTCCCCAGATCCGTCAACCAGGATCCCAGGAGGGAAGGGGAGTCAGAACCCAGATGAGTCAGGGCCCCAGCTTCGGCTGGGACACTCACCCTGCCACATGTCATCTTCACCATCCGGGCAGATCACATCCTGTGTCACCTATAAATGGGGTGGGGGGCGGGGGCGTGCCACTGTGGTGCGGAACGTGCTCTCAGAGCCCACTGCCTGGGTGGATCCCAGCTCCCCAGCGCCTGGGTAGGTTTGGTGTGCTCTTCCATAAAATGCGAATGTTGAGAAAAGGAAGGCGCCTGCCCCAGAGAACTGTCGGGGGCTCGGTGACAGGATGCTGGAGGACCACCTGGCCTGCTGCTGTCCCGCAGGCTCCTAGCCTGACAGGCATCTCAGTCCTCAGTAAGGCGCTGCCACGCTCCATCTCCTCCGCAGAACGTCAGTGATGGCCTGCAGCCTGTCCATGTGGACCCTGGGGTGCGCCCCATCCAGCGGGCACCTCAGTGGGCCCTTGATGGAGCCCTGGGCAGCCCGTGCAGCTGTGGCTGCTGGGCCTGATCAGAACGTGTGCTGCCAGGGCGTCTGGATCTCGCCCTCCCGAGCGGCCCTGGCTGAGGCTCACAACAGAGGCTGGGGCTCGGCCCAGCACAGGAACCGGCACCCTATGATGGAGCTCTAGTCCCCCCACATTCCTACCACAGAACGACAGATCCGAGGCCCACGTGGCCCAGGAGACGTGGGACTAGCTTCTGCTCTGCTCCTCAGAGAGAGGGAGTAAAGATACACAGAATCCTAAACATGAAACTCTGAAGAAAAGGAAAGAGAAGCTTCTTAGGAGAGGATGCCCTGTGGCCAGGACCACAAGGCCTGAATCAATCTCGTTACAGCCCATAAAACAACACGGCGTCCATTCCCTCATTCTCTCTCTGGGGTGGCTCTCCAGGTGCACGTGGTCTCCAGCGTGGCCTGTCCCAGCAGCACGACCGTGCCCTGCTGTGTGTGGGGGGGGGGCGGGGAGGGGGCAGTTGGCCCTTTACTCCTGGTGAGGCGAGCAGCAGGCCTCTCTCCAAAGGTCCCCCTTGCCTTCAGAGCCTCAAAAGATGCATTGGGTGGGGGGGAGGTTCAGGAGGCTGGGATGAGGAATGGTGGAGGGGGAGCCTGAGCCTGTCTGGCAGGTCCCACCCTGGCCACTGAGAACTCACACCGTATTTGTTTTTCAGGAACCTGGGCAAGTCAGGCCTGCGGGTCTCCTGCCTGGGGCTCGGTGAGTGTGGCGGCCCCTTGGTCCAGCGCCACCCGAGGAAGCAGGGGCTGCAGGAGGACTGGGCGAGGGCTGAAGGGAACCTCTTCTGAGAGGGGGCTGCACCTTGAGCCAGGACGGGGGGAACAGGGCTTGGTTGCCATGGTGACCACGGTGCCTGGGGTCTTGGAGAAGGACAGAGATACAGACTTAGCAGGGGAGGGGAGGCAAGAACCAAGGGCCTTTGTGCAAACAGCCCCCTGCCCCACACCAGAAAATCAGAAAAGCACCCTGACCCCGAGGGGTGGCGGGAGGAAGCCCCTTTCCTTATGCAGCAAGAGACCCTCCTGAAAGGCTGTCAGATTTTATCCATCTTCCTTTTTCCCAAGACGTGAGCTCCGTTCCCAGATCATGCTGTCCCTTCGCCTCCATGGTGCACATGCTACTTCCCCCTGACACACACACACACACACACACACACACACACACAGGGCCCGGGGAGAGTGAGGACGTGGCTGTCAGACCTCGCCCATCTTCAGGGAGATGTCCCTCATCCCTCTCCCTGCGGCATGTCCTTGGAAGAGGGGCCGCATCAGCTTGAGCCCCAGCGAGCATTTTGAAGGCCTGCAGCCAGCTGCCTGCTCTGGACACTTACTGTCCCCTCAGTTTGGTGGCCCCAGGAGGGGGAGACTTGCACTGAACGCCAGGTGTTGACACATGCCGAGGACATGCTCACCGCAGAGCAGAGCGGCATGGCGGCCTGTGGCTGCCCCCTGGGCCCTACAGCCTGAGGTCCCACCGCCCCAGGGGGAGAATTGGGCTCCTTGGGGAGGTTCTCTGACTTGAGCCTGTGTGTCTTCTTTCAGGAACATGGGTGACCTTCGGAGGCCAGATCACCGATGAGGTAAGATGGGGCTCCCTCAGCTCTCCCAGGCCCAGCCAGGGCTGCCCACGTGGTAAAGTCCACTGAATGCACGAGTGAGCCTGTGCTCACGCCGGCCACCGTGGCTTCCCTCTTCCTGCTTCTCGCGCCCTGAGGGAAGGCGGAAAGGATGCACCATGGCAGTGGCGCCCACTCTTAGCAGCTGGGCGCCTTGGGGCTTCAGCAAGTCCCCTAAAGTCCCGGAGACTCGGATTCCTCATCTGCAGTTAGCCAGGAAAATTCAGGGACCTCGCATTTTCCAAATCATACAGCCAGATGCAGATCTCAGCTGCTCCTACAGGGTATGCCCACCTGAATTTGAAATTTGAATAAGTATCTGTTGAGATCATTCAGAATGCAGATTCTGTGGATTTTGCTGCAGGCTGAAGCCTGAGTAGATTTACATTTTACCAGCTCCTCACTGCACACCGCCCATAGCTGTCATTAACCATGTGCCCGGCAGTCCAGTGGACTTGCTGGGTCTTCTCTCTTCACAACGGGGATGCAGCGCGCCCAGCATCTCTGGGTCTGTCCTAGAGGGGACAATGCATTCCCAGGCTGGTGTGCACTGCTGGACAGTGAGTGGACATCTTAGCAATGAGAATAGTGGCATTGCACAGAGAGCCCTGGATATCAGCTCAAGAAGCTGTCTTCACATCTGTCCTACTTACTGTTGGGAAGGTTGCGTTTAAAAATTAATGAGTGAGTTCATTTGAGACCTTGTCAGCTGTGATTGCTCAGTTAGTTTCTAAGGAAAAAGCTTTGTTTCCATCAAACTCCAAATGCATTCCATTTGTGTCTTTGTTCCTTTTTCTTTTTATGACAGCAGCAAATAATAGAACTCTTTGCCCTTGCTTTGAGGTTCTGTGTCTGGGCTATCTTAAGGGTGAAGTCAAGAATTTTTAATTGTTTTACCTGTGGCCACCAGATTGGTGCTGAGCACTTAGAATAGAGCCCCAGGGTACCTGGTTCACCCTGAATAAGTTGTGTTGGACTCTCCTCGTTTCCCTTTCAAGCTTGTTACTAAGTAGATGGGAGAATTCTCCAGAAGACTGTGACTTCACTTCCATTGGCGTTAGCTATACTGCATGTGATGTCCTCGTGGGAAAGATATAGAGAAGTGGCCCATCCAATTAGGTGACTTTTTCACCAACAGATCCATCACACCCAAAGAGTTATTGATTAATAATCTGGTGGCAGCCCTGCTGGCTCTGGCCTCTGCCGTGTCTCCATCAGGGACAGTGACACGGATGAAGATATTGGAAGTCGTTTCCAGATGACACAAAGCTGGGAGGACAGCGGATACAATAGATGACAGATTCAGGGTTCCAAAAGATCCTGGCAGGCGAAAATGATTGAGTGAAGGAGCAAGCAGAATTTTCGTATTAAATTCTAGTTAGTGTCCAAAAAAATCAATACGTCAAGTATGCAGGGCCCATTTCACCATGGTTCAGATGAAGAATGCCTGGGTTTTATTCTTTAGCTGGCTGCCTGCTCGTCTGAGCCAGCGGGGCAGACAGCCACAAGGACCATCCTGGGCTGCAAGAGGAACATGTGTTCTGCCCAAACCCAGGGAGGCCGTGGGCCCACCCGGCATTCCAGATGGGTGCCCGTCTGGGACACCATGTTCCTTGCTAAGCTCATGTGAAGGAAGATGCTTGACTTGCCCAGGAATCCAGAAGCAGAGTCCTGTTTTTAAAGTCACCTTTTGTGTGCAAGACACTTGGTCAGAAGCCAGGGAGATACAGAATCAAGACACTGGTGGATTTACTGTAGCAAGGGACGTTCCGTGGCAGGAGTCCAAAAATGTCAGCAAATGATGGCCATGGGCCGAATCTGGCCCCTGGCCTATTTTTTTCTCTTTTTATTTTTTATTAAATATTGGAAACATAAAATTTGCCATTTCTAACATTTTTTATTGTGGTTAAAATATGCATAACATAAAATTACCATGTTAAGCATTTTTAAGTGTACGGTTCAATGGCATTAAGTACATTACTTTTGCTATGCGGCTATCACCACTGTGTATTTCCAAAATTTTTCATCACCCTGAACAGAAACTCTGTACCCATTAAGCAAGAACTCCTCAGCCACTGGTAACTTCTAATCTACTCTGTCTCTATGAATCCTGTTTTTGTCAATCAAGTTTTATTGGCAGGCAGCCACGCCCATTCATTTACCTACTGTCTGTGGCTGCTTTCATGCTCCAAGGGCGGAGTTGAGTAACTGCCACAGAGACCATCTGGCCCACAAATCCTAAAATATTTACTCTGGCCCTTTACAGGGAAGGTTTGCCGTCCCCTGTCCTATGGGGTTGCAGCAACTGTCTACAAATATCTTCAGGGCCGCCGGCCCAGGCAGGGAGGCCTCCATGGCCGTCAGAGTGGAGCCAGCCGACAGACGGTGTTCGTAGACCCCCGATCCCGTGGCCAAGCGTCGGAGCTGCCCTCGTCAGAGTCAGGTTTCCAAGCTCCAGTTCAGTGCCCTTTCTGTGACCTCACACGGCTGCTCAGGAGAAGACAACCCCTCAGAGCATGTGTTCAGAGCAGCTTGGGCAAGAACATTTAATAAGAATAGTGGCTAAGGGGGCTGGCCCCATGGCCCGGTAGCCAAGTGGCTAAGTTCGCACGCCCGGCTTCAGTGGCCCACGGTTTCACTGGTTCGGATCCTGGGCGCAGACATGGCACCACTCATCAAGCCATGCTGAGGTGGCGTCCCACATGCCACAACAACCAGAAGGACCTACAACTAGAATATACAACCGTGCACTGGGGCTTTGGGAAGAAGAAAAAAAAAAGGAAGATTGGCAACAGATGTTAGCTCAGGGCCAATCTTTAAAAAAAAAAAAGAATGGCTAAGAGCTTGGGATTTATTATGGCACTCACTCCTCCACCAACCCAGGGAGGGAGGTGTCAGCATCCCCATTTCAAGGAAGTGGAGCCCTGGAGACTGAGCAGGTGCCCGAGGTCACACCTGCAGAGTGGGAAGGGAGAAGCCGCCTGAGGTCTTCCCTCAGAGGCCGTGGCCGGCTCTCAGCTCTGGAGAAACCCGCTGGGGACAGGAAGGACTCCTTCTCCCCAGTTGAGGGTGTCAGGGAGTTGACCCACATGTCTCCTGAGGTTCCTTCTGCCTCCACGTTCTGGGATTCTGACGATGGAAATACCAAAGAGTCACCAAATAGAGGCTCTGTTCCACAAAGTAGGCTGCACCCACAGGGCGGAGGTATTTAGAAGTCACATTTTGAAGAATGATGTGGGGACAGGCCCACAAGGGAGCACATGGAAAACACAGCAGATAGAGCGTCTGTAGGTCAGTACATTCACGTAGAAAAACCTGGAAGAGGAGTTACACCAAAATCATAGCAGTGGAAAAATAAGAAAGCACAGCCCTGAAAATTCCCCGATTCCCTCATTCTCTTTCTGTCTGTAGTCCTCCAAGGGCTGTCCTGGGTGTAAGTAGGATCGCGTTCATGTCTCTCTTTCTGCTAAGGGTGGGGGGAAATGAGGATGGGTATCCCCATGTCGGAGGGTGCTCATCTCCCTGCGGTGAGCAGGCGGGTCGGCCAGGCTGCAGCGTTGCGAGCTCACAGAGGTCATGCTCTAGAGTCTAGACCAGGAGGAGGAGTCCCTCCTGGGGTGGGCAGAGCAGAGTGAGGAGTGGCTGGGGCAGTGAGGACGTGGAGGAAGGGCCCGTCTAGAGGCCACGGAGCCCCTGGAGGCCAGTCCATTCAACTCATGCCTGCTGAGCACCTGTAAGGGCCCGGTCCCTGCCCTCGGGCTGCACACCTCCTGGGAGGGAGACAGACAGTGAGCCCACCTCACCCCTGAGGGGCAGAGAGTGTGTTTGCTTCCTGGGGCCGCTGTAGCAAACCCACACCACCTGCGGGGTTTCAGAACAGGAATTTCTTCTCTCACAATTCTGGAGTCCGGAAGTCCAAAGTCGGTCTCACTGGACTGAAATCAAGGTGTCGGTAGGGCCACACCCCCAGTGGAGGCTCTAGGGGAGGGTCCTTCCTCGCCTCCTCCAGCTTCTGGTGGCTGCTGGCAGCCCTCAGCCTGTGGCACCATCACTCCAGCCTCTTCCTCTGTGGTCACATTCCCTTCTTCTCTGTGTCCAATCTTCCTCTGCCTCCCTCTTACAAGGACACTTGTGATGGCATTTAGAGCCCACATAGATCGTCCAGGATAATCTCCCCATCTTGAGACCCCTAATTTAATCACACCTGCAAAGACTCTTTCTCGCCCTAAAGTAACACTCACAGGTTCCGGGGCCCTGCTATCTTTGGGGAGCCATTATTTGTTCAGCCACAGAGAGAGAAAGACCAGGTACGGGCTCCTGGTTTATACAAGACAATCGGGAAGGTGGAAGTGAGAGAGTGAGCCACATGGTGATCCAGATAAAGAGCATTCCAGCCCATGGGGACCGCAGGAGTGTGCCTGGCCTGGATGAGGCCGTGGCGGGGGCCGAGGGGGGGGGTGGTGGGGAGGATGTTAAGAGATGGGATCAGAGGTGAGGCAGCGGATCTGATGGGGACTTTGGCTTTGACCATCTGTGGCATAGAAGCCACTGGAGGATTTTAGCAAAGAGGAAATTTGACCTGACTTAACTCTTAAAAGGCTCGTTCTGGCTGCCGCACTGAGGATGGCCAGTTGGTGGGGGGGTGCTTCTTCAGTTGTAATGTGCACACAAAGCCCCTGGAGAGCTGCTTGAAATGCGGATTCTAATGTAGCAGGTCTGGGGCGGCACCTGGGATTCTGCATTTCTGATGCTGATGCTGCTGGTCCTTGGACCGCACTTTGCCTGGTCAGGGTGTCAGGGGCATGGACAGAGGCAGGGAGAGTTAGGGGGCTACTGCAAAAGCCCACCTGAGGGCTGCCCCCGCTTGAACCAGGTGGACACAGTGGAGGTGGGCAGGAGCAGTCAGATTGTGGGTTAGTTTGCAAGGGGAAGCTGACAGGATCAGCTGATGGTTTGGATGCTGCAGTGAGAGAAAGATGAGTGAAGGAGGACACCCAGGTGTTTGACCTGAGCACAGGATGGGCAAGACCGCAGGTGCAGCAGGGACGCAGGCTGCCCTCCTCGGCACACACCAGCCCCTTTGCCTACAATGCCCCCTCTTCCACCCACTATCCCACTGCCGGCCTGACAGACTCCTAACCATCCTTCAAAACCCACCCCTGTAAATCCTGTGACATGCTACAATGTGGATTCACCTTGAGGGCATCATGCTAAGTGAAATAAGTAAGCCTGTCACAGGACAAACACTGTATGATTCCACTCAGGAGGAGAGGTACTTAGAGGAGTCAGATTCATAGAGACAGAAAGTAGAATGGAGGGGCAGGCCTGGTGGCGCAGCGGTTAAGTGCGCACATTCCACTTTGGCGGCCTGGGGTCCACCGGTTCAGATCCCGGGTACGGACATGGCACCGCACATCAAGCCATGCTGTGGTAGGCGTCCCGCGTATAAAGTAGAGGAAAATGGGCACGGATGTTAGCTCAGGGCTAGTCTTCCTCAGCAAAAAGAGGAGGATTGGCAGATGTTAGCTCAGGGCTGATCTTCCTCAAAAGAAAAATAGAGAGAGAGAAAGTAGAATGGAGGTTGCCAGGGCCTGGGAGAGCAAAGGGGTTGGAGAGTTAGTGTTTAATGGGAACAGAGTTCAGTTGGGGATAATGAGAAAGTTCTGGAGATGGATGGTGATGATGGTTGCACAACAATGTGAATGTACTTAATGCCACTGAATTGTACACTTAAATACGGTTAAAATGGTAAATTTATGTTGTGTATATTTTGCCACAATTTTTAAATTTTTTTAAAGTAAATTAAAAAAGAAAAAAAAGACAACGAATGAAGGAGCTCTCCGTGAACCGATGTGGGTTGATGTCCAGGATGTGTTGGGAGTGAAGAGCAAGCGCAGGATACCCGTAGTGCGCTGCCCTGCATGCAGGAAAGGCGGGGCTATGAGGAAATACGTGTGTGTCTGAAATGTGGAAATAAAAGCCCTGGGCCTGCGTCGCCTTGGCTCAGAACCCTCCCCAGGAGGCAGCCTGCGCCCCGAAACCGTCTGTCCAACCCCACCAGGCATTCTCCTGGGCAGAGCTCAGACGGTGTGGTGGGACACATCCAGGAAAAGTGAGGCTGAAGGCAAGGACAAACTGCAGAGGGGCCTCGTGTGCCGGGGGCACCGGAGATGAAGAGAGGAGCCCTGAGACAGAGAGAGATGCCTGGGAGGAGGAGGAGGCTCGGAGCAGGGCACAGATGCACCTGATGCCTTGTTACCCTTGAGCTACAGGAGGGAGGAGAGGAGCCATCAGCCCTGCGGATGGATCCAGAAAACTCCACCAACGGCCCTCCCTCACCTGGGCTTTCTGACTCAGATGACAGCAGCTAACTAACGGGGTCAGCTTTGGCCTGCTCAGTAGCTGAAATCTTTGAGGTTTGTTGCCAACATCTGAAAATCAGATTTTAGCCACCGCCCCCGCCCCCCCTGAATATCCTGGATTTCTGGCTTCTCTTGAAAGATCAAGGGCTCTGGATGCACTTGGCCACCTTCCCACAGACAGCGACCGAGCCCCCTCCACCCATTGATGCCCACTGGCCGCCAGCCTCACTCTTTGTACCTGCCTGGCCGGTGAGGCTTCTGAGTTTGGTGTGGGGAGAAGCTCCGGGGAGCTGCACCTGGCTTTCTGTCCTGCAGCTTTTGAGGGTTGTTAGGTCTTGTTCACCCACCCTCCGCTGGCTGGGGAGGGAGGCTTGGTGCTCTGAGCCGAGCTTTGAGAAGTGGGGGGTGGGGGAGTTTGCGTCTGTGACGCTCAAAGGGACACCTGCACTGTCCAGAGGCTAGCAGAGTTCGGGGGTGCCTTCTCTACTACATCTTGAAGGGGACTGTCAATTGCAGGCAGGGCTTCCCCAGCTCCTTGGTCCTCGCCCCCACTACCAGGTGGTCACCAGTCATCAACCCCTGCCTGCAAGGCAAGGGGAAAGGGCCAAGGCCAGAGTACTAACTGAAGATGCGGTTTCTCCATCTGCAAACAATAGCAACGTCATCCTCGGGCGTTGCTGGGAAGGATTCGGATTCCATGAGGTACCACGTCACAGGACGCGGTCTAGCTGTAGCTTTAAAACAGTATTTATTCTGCCAATACCTATCACGCTCCTGTCGCAGGCTGTGTTTGTTTCCCAGGACTGCCATAACAAAGTCTCCCCAGCTGAGTGACTTTAAACAACAAAAGTTTATTCTCTCCCAGTTCCAGAGGCCAGAAATCCAAAATCCAGGAGTCGGCAGGCCCACGCTCCCTTCAAGGCCCTGAAAGAGACTCCGTTCCATCCCCTCTCCCAGCTCTGCTGGCTGCTGGCAATCCTCGGCACTCCTTGGGTTGTAGACACGTCCCCCACTCTCTGCCTCCGTCTTCACACAGGTCTTCCCTGTGTGTGTCTGTGTCCATTCTTGTAAGGACACCACTTATATTGGATTTAGGGCCCATCCTAAGGTAGTCTGACCTCATCTAAACTAATTACATCTGCAAAGACCCCATTCCAAATAATGTCACGTTCTGTGGTTCCGGGTGGACATGAATTTGAGGGGACACTGTGCAACCCAGTACAGGTGCTAAGCCCCGTGATGACCCAGCAGATGGGATCCCTGCTCACAAGAAATTCACAATCTGTAGGCTGTTTCTTCATTCACGTCATCCTCTTTCTTCTCTACGAGTCCATCACCGAGAGCTGCCCCCGTGCCTGTCCCGCGACAGTGCAGCCTTCCAGCAGGCCTGCTTTTCTCGTTTCAGATGGCAGAGCAGCTAATGACCTTGGCCTATGACAATGGCATCAACCTCTTCGATACCGCAGAAGTCTACGCGGCGGGCAAGTACGTGTCTTTTCGCTTGGGAAAAGTGGTGCAGGCCGCAGCGTCCCTGGGAAGAGCCAGAGATCCTGCTACTCCCAGGCTCTCGTTCACAAGAGGGTTCACACACTGCCCACTCTTCTTGGACATTGGTCCCTTGCTAAACTCCCTGTGTGTCCAAGCAGCGAGATGACCATTGTCCCTCAGGTGCCAAAGATGCTGTGCTGGGCGAGAGCTGTGATTAAGCTGTCGTCTGGGCCCTTCCTGCCGTGCCTGTGACCTGCAGCCAGCCCCACATGCCTGACATTTTCACGTCTTAATGGTGCAATTAGGGCTGCAGGGAAGGCAGGGCCTCTCAGAGCCGGGCAGAGCGGGTCCTGGCAGCCAACGCTGTAGGAAGCACTTCCCATCTTGGCAGTGAACTTTCCTACTCAATTCTGTAAAAGCCCTCTTCAGCCAAGGCTGCTGGCTTCAATTTTAAAGACTGGCTGTAATCAAATCATCCACCCTCCTGCATCGGGTTTCCAAAAGTCAGCTTTTGTTAGTGAAGTCATTTGTTGGCTCTCTGTTCGTCCTCCCTCTGGCCCCCTCCTGCCTGGGGCGAGCCAAGTTCCCATCGGCTGGGCGGCTACAGCCTGGCCTGCTGAGCACCATGGCCCCGGGACCCACACCTGCCTCCCATGGCTCCGGCTCCGGGTTATTACCTGCGGCCTGTGATGGGATCCAGAGAATCTGGGAACCCAGCTGGGCCTTTGCTCAAGGCCCAACCCAGGGTCTGAGGAGCTGACAGCCCCAGGGGCCTCCACTGGGACCCCCAAATCTCCTCCAGCCCCCATCAGCAGCCCTCTGCCCCTCCTAATGCCACAGCGCCCTCCCAACCTCCCCAAACTGGCAGCAGCTTCCCATCAAAGTGCAGTTCTTTCCAGACAGATGAACTAAGCCAAAGGGTCAGAGGTGGAAAAGCCAAGCCCACAGGCATCCCCTGTCCCGAGTGCCCCAGCCGCTCCCTGGCCCCAGCCTGCCTGGGTCCTGCTGCCCGCGAGGGCTGCAGGAGCCAGCTCCGTGCATCTTCCTCCAGTGCCAGATGGCCCGCCTCCTGTGTACAGGCCTGGCACGCTGTATTTCACAGCAGCCACACTCTCTGTGTCACTGTTTTCCCTTCCCCCTTATTAACTGGACACCAAGGGCTGGCATGCGGGGCAAGCACACTGGGACTTGAGCAGGCTCAGGGCCTCTCGGAAACCACTTGCCAAAAGCCGAGGACTTGGGGAGCAGCTTCCCAGGGGTTGCTGTTACCCCCTAGAGCCCACTGCCTTCATCCATCCCTCCGCTCCTCCACCAGCCTCCGCGGCTTCTTCCCCGTCCGGCCTAGAGCTGAGCCTGCCTACTCACCCCCATCAATGCCTCGGTGCCAGCAGCCGCTGTCACGGGAAGCCGGGCACCTTGTATCAAGGGACAGGCAGGGAGGGGCTGCCCTGGACAAGGGCTGCCAGGCAGCTCCAGTGGGTGGTAGGCCAGGCACTATCCCTCTCACTGCCCAGAGTGCCAAGCACGAAGTTCACTAAGGCACCCTGCTTCTTATGCTGACACCAATTTGGGCGCTTCCCAGAGAGCCGCAGAATTCCTGTGCCCCTCTGGACACGTGCCAGCCCTACCAAATTCATAGCCACGAGAATTCAGGGCCACAAGCAACAGGCCTTGGTTATCTGTCTACAGCTCCTGCAGCCCCAGGGCCACTGCTGGCTTTTCTCTCTTCCTCCTTTCCTGATCCTTTGTCCCACAAATGAGGGACCAAGAAATAAGAGAAAGAGGCCCAGGGCTGAGTGAATTTCTCTGCATCTTGACCACAAATGAGGAGCATTCAGAATGCATGCTAAACAGCTTGCAAATTAGAGCCCATTATTTCTGAGTGGATTACTCAGGCGCTTTTATCATCGGAATGTAGCGCCGGGTATGGCTTGTTCTCCGTCTGTTGTTTTTGCTCAGAAACATTTTGCTATAAGCAGAAAGTTCTTAAAAGTTAATCCAGTTCTGCTGTGCCAAGTGAGGCTGGAACAGCCCCACTCGTGACCCCGGCTGGCCGGAGTTTGGTGCAGGGCCCGGAGTGACGCCAAACAGAACAGACAGCGGTCAGCATGGCATCTGTCTCTCTAGTGTTCAATAGCAAGGAACAAGAGAGAGTCACACGCACCCACACACATGTACGCACGCACAGACTCTGCTGGAAATTCAGCCCCTGGCCCTGAGTACATGTTGATTGTCTCTGAAAACAGAGGATGTACTTGATGAATAATTTACCTTTTAAAAAACATACTTGTCTGGAAACTTCACCAATGTAACGTTGCCAGGCGTTTTCCCTGGTGGATTTCCAGCAGCCCAGGGAAGCGGGATGCTGTTGGCCTTGCCAAGCAGGACATTGGCTCCCTCCCTCCTTCTCTGCAAGTGCTGGAGCCACTGCTGCTCCGATGAGCGCCTGCAGAGGACAGAAGCCACCTTCACGGAGAAATAACACAGCTGCCCCCAGACTCTCTCCTCTCTGGAGTGAGCTGCCCGAGCCAAGGTGGGGGTCAACAGCCTGGCTCTCTGGCCCCAATGGCATTTTCACAGAGGGACCAAGTGGCCAACTGTCACTGTGGTTGATGTTTCTGTTACACTGTAATGAAATCCCATGTCTCGGTCTCTTGCAGGGCTGAAGTCGTGTTAGGAAACATCATCAAGAAGAAGGGATGGAGGTAATTGCTCTCTCTGTGGTCCACTCCTGGGGCGCACACGGGGAAGAGCCTGGCAGAGGGCTCCGTGAGAGGCAGTTGTGCTCTGGAGTCCTGGGTGGGGTGGGCAGGCTGCCTGGGGCGAGCGTGGGCTCGGGTCCCATTACTCTTCCCTCCTGTTTACCATGGAGGGCCCAGGGTTGGCCTCCTCGGCCCTTGTGCAGCCAGCCAGTCTTTCTAAGCTCTAGGAAGTCCCAGAATTTTTCTCGCTGGAAAGGGGAGAATGTCTCAGAATGGAGGCAGCCCATGCTCCCTCCAGGGAGTGAGTGCTCACACTATGGGTGGCCGCCCCTTGTGGAGCCCGGCACTGGGCTGTGGTGAGGTGAGGACGCTTTCGTGGAGTCGCCAAGTGGGGTGTCACATTCAGTGCTCTAAGACAGGAGGCGACTCTGCTGGAGAGGAAAGTCGAGTAGAGGCCCAGTCCCCTAAAACTCTGCCCCAGCCTCTGCCCCAGCTCCTCTGTGAGTGGGATTCTGAGGGCCTGGGTCCCAGCTTGCAAAGCTGACTTGGGTTAGGCCAAAAAAGAGGTGAACGTGAGAACTTCCTGATGGCCCAGGTACGGCGGCCACAGAGGAGAGGTGTTGGGATCACACCCACGCTGCCCGGTCCACAGAACCTGGCCAGTGTCTCACCTCTCTGGAGCTTGGTGTCCCCACCTGGGAAGGGACCACAGTCTGACCTCCCTGGCAGGGCTGTCCTGAGGGTCGAGTGTGTAAAACACCTGCCTGGTGCAGGACTGGACGTCACTCCCACCTGGGAAGGGGCAGCTCTGACTGCAGTCTTCCCCCATACCCCACTGTGTCCCTTCAGGCTGGCCCCCTGGGAGGCAGGTCAGGAGCCTGATGTCCCTCGTCAGGCAGAGTTCCCACCCTCCTCGGGACAGGCCAGGCTGAGCGCCTGCCTGCACTTTGAACCCCTTGTGGCCCGAGGGTCTTCATTTTCAGAAAGGTCAGAAGCGGTTATAAAGCTGGGTCTCCCCCTCCCCTCCCCCGTGAGTGCCACTCAGAATCTCCCCCAGTCCCCACCCCCCCACTGGCGACTGACACCCCTCCTCTCGCCCCACCAAAGCTGCTTCTTCTTGGCTCTAATTCATCCCAAAATAAATTCTTCCTCACTCCGTAATTAAAGGAAATCACACATATTAGCAAGTCCCCTGATTATGTCCTCGGCGAACACACACGGAGAGAGACACACGCTAGGTCATCTACCACCTGCTTCTGGCTCAGAGGCGCAGCCCTCCCCCACCCCCACCCCCAGGTGGGAGGGAAGCACGGCCACGGGGGGCATTGTCACCCCTTCCCTTGGGAAGGGTCAAGGTCAAATGTGGCCAGGAGGGGCCATCATCATCCCTGCGTGTCCCTCCAGGACAGAGTCTCAGGTGTCAGCATTTGCCTCCTGTGGATTTAAAGCAGTAGACCTGAATCCATTCCCCTCCCCTGGGGCTCTCCACTGCCCCAGGCCAGATTCCCGTCAACATCACTGTACCTGCTGCTTCGTGCCCCTCGTACCCGGGTCCTGCCCCGCCCCCACCTTCCCACCCTCCGTGGGCCCCTCAGCCTCCCCGCCAAGGCCATCCCTCACACAGCTTTTCTGAAACAGGGCCTGCAAGGGAAAGCCAGACTGCTTGGCCCCCTTGCCTTCTTCCATCCTCACCAGAGCCCCTCTGCCCGCTGGCCAGCCCCTGTACTTGACCTCCTCAGAGTCTGCTTTCACTGCTCCCTCTGCCCGCTTCCGCCCCTGACAAAGTCCACTGGGTGGGTGGCCTTCCCATGCCCTAAGCCCCGTCACCCCTCCCACGTACCCCTCTCCTGTGTATTCCCTGTATTGAACGCCCCTCCTCCTCTGGGCTCCGGGCACTGGTCACCTTAGACTCCATCTCCACCTGGTCCCCATGGCCCAACCTACAGTTACACAGTTAGTTAGTTGCACCTGCATGGTTAGTTGCACCTGCGTGGTTGGTTAGTGGCATCCACGTGGTTAGTTACCTGCATCCTACGATTGCCTCTTGGCTTGATGGGGACCCCCAGGACCCTGGGCTCAGCACACTGCAAACTGAGTCTGATGATAGAGAAGCATCCCATTTCACGCCCCATGCTCCCAGATGAGAAGGGTATTAGGACCCCTATGCAAGAGCTGAACATGGGGGGGACCCCCAGGGCCATGCCCAGCAACTCCTCTCCTTCTCTTCTTTTACAGACGGTCCAGCCTCGTCATCACCACCAAGATCTTCTGGGGAGGAAAGTAGGTGCTGTGGGCCATGCTTCTGGTGGGGTTCAGGTCAAGCAGCTGCAGCCCCATGTTCTGCAGAGACCCCTCGAGTTAGGAGTCTCCCGGGGGCGGGGAGGGAGGCAGTCATCCTGGAGAAACAGGGGGTCCACAGGGTCTGTCCTGGACAGGCCAGCCTCCCGATAGCCAGGAGCCAGCCCAGTGCAGTTTCCTATCTCCTGGTGCCCAAAGCATCATTCCCCATCTTACCTGGATGGTGACCATCCCTACTGAGGGACATCAAGTTCCAGAAAAGCGGCTTTGGCTGAGTTTGTCTTTTAGTCAAACCTTGTGGTTTTTTGGCAAGGAAGATTATTGCTGAGCCAACCTCTGTGCCAGTCCTCCTCCATTTTGTATGTGGGATGCTGCCACAGCATGGCTTGATGAGTGGTGCTAGGTCCACGCCCGGGATCCGAACCCGTGAACCCTGGGCCGCCAAAGCGGAGCATGCGAACTTAACCATTACGCCACCAGACCAGCCCCTTGTTTAATTTTTATTTTTAGTTTCATGGGTGTGTTATTTTTCTGATTACAAAAGTAACATCCCCAAAATTCTGGAAAACAGAAAATTTATAAACTGTCCTAATGATTCCACCTTCCCTGGGCCACAGACCACCCCTGCCCGTCTCCAAGGATCTGGCCCCACATTCTCTCTGGGGCTGGACAAAATCAGTTCCCCAGGAATTATAAATATGATTCGTTCTTAATTTAAAACAAAACAAAAAAAGCCAAACAGAAGGGCAGATTGAAAAACCAAAGCCTCAGTCCCCCACTGCCACCGCGCCTCCCCAGGCCAGCCAAGGGGGCCTCCCAGGCCTTCCCCCGCCTGCGTGAGCCGATCCCTGAAGCCTGGTGGTTTTATCCCCAAAGTGGAATCAGACTGCATGGGGCAGGAGCTGACCTACTTTTTCGCCTAACATTGCATCATAAACATTTTCCCCAAAACCGCTTGTAACATCATGCACGCTGTCGGCCTGTTTTTCAGAGCGGAGACCGAGAGGGGCCTTTCCAGGAAGCACATAATAGAAGGTGAGGGGGCTCTGGCTCCACACGGCCCCCCAAGCCCTGGGAGCCTCCCCTGGATGCGGAAGTGAAGAAAGTGCAGTGGCTAAAGCCTCCTAAAACCCACCAATGATCTGGTGCAGGACCCAAGTCCTGGGGACACTGGGTGCTCTGGTCCCACCCTCTCCTTCCACCCAGGCTCACACGGGGTGTTCCCTCCATGTCATGAGGGAGGGGGCAGCAGTATGGGCAGGTGGGCCATGTCACCCTCGGATGGGCAGTGTTGTCTCCACAGAGGACATACACAGGCCTAGGTTTCAATCCAGGCTGAGCCTCGTGCTGACTGGGTGACCTTGAGCAAAGGACGTCACTTCCCCAAGCCTCTGTGGCAGCAACTGAAATATGGGTGCAGTGAAAGCATTCCCCTCGAGGGTACTGGGAACCTGGAAGGACCCAGGCAAGGGTGGATGTGGGACACAGCCTACCTGGGGCTCAGCACATGGGATGCTGAGAGGGGTCTGCCAGAATGTCTCACTTCCCCTGTATTTTTTGTCTTCGTGCCTTTCTATCCATGTTCATTGCCATCAAGGTAATACAGGCGCTCCATTAAAAATAATTGGTGAGGAGGCCTTGCTGCCCACCCTTCGCCTCTGCAGCCCGAGCACTTCTGCTCTGCAGCTCTGTTCTGACCTGTTGCTAAGTACAAGGTCACAATCTTCACATCTCAGGCACCACGGGCCTTGATGTGTTAGACACAGATGCCACGCTCCCTCCATGTCCCATAACCTAGCCTCCCAGTCGCCACACGGCCACCAGCAGTCTAGGAAGGTCCCCTCTTCATTCACTCACAGGACATTTGGCCTGTGGACCCACCCCCACCCCCTTTGGGGTGTCGTGGCTTTTCTCGACCTCGGGTGGCACCTGCCTGCCGTGCTCCCCGCTGTCTGACAGCTCCCAGTGCCAGGGGCCTGCTCTCTTTTGTCTCTTGCTCCCTGAGCCGCGCACAGGTGAGCCCCAGGACTATCTGTGAAGCTGGTGACCGTCCCTCCCAACTCCCCCCAGGTCTGAAGGCCTCTCTGGAGCGGCTGCAGTTGGACTACGTGGACGTGGTGTTTGCCAACCGCCCGGACCCCAACACACCCATGGAAGGTAGGTTCCCGCCCAAAGCACCGGCCAGCTGGGCAGGGCACAGCTTCTCAAGGACAGCAGGTTCAGAACCTGAGGCTCTGATGGCCGCCACCACGGGGCCCTGCTGGGCACCCAGGCCAGTGGTCAGAGGAGACCAGGCCGGGGGGAGGAGAGGGCCTGAGCTCAGCCTGAGTGTTGTCCCCCCACCCTACCAGCTGTGTCCTGGCACCTCCAGGCTGAGGCCTGGTCCTTGCTCTGGGTCCACACCTGATGCACACCCCGTGCCAGGCCCCCTCCTGGGTTTAGAACTGTGTGGAATGTTCTCTCCTGTCAGCTGTTAATATTTTGTAGCTAAATGAAGTCACAATATGATGACTCTTTGCAACTGCTGTGTTCTTTTCAGTCAGCTTCGCTGGGAGGTTTAGGGGAGCTTTGCTCGGGGGGATGAATTGTTACCGAGAGGAGAAAAACCGGGCCGTGCTGTGAAAAGCAGTTTTGGTGTCTTTGGCGCTTATTTATTCTTTCGGCTCCTGCGACCTCAGCCCCCTCGTCTCCCCAGCTCCCTGCTCAGGCTCCTTCTCATTTGTGCTTTGCTGCTTCAGGAACTTGGAAAATTAAGTTGTGTTTAAGTTATTTTTTCCTCATTTGTTTCCATATATACCATGCGCTCGTGCGTGTGCATATATATATGTGCGTGTGTGTGGTGGTTTTACTTTTTAACAGAACACGTGTTCTGCGGACGGTGCCCCTGTGCCTCCCTCCCCATGCCCTTTGTCATACCACGCCTGTCAGTGTTCCCACAGCTGTAAACTCTGGTCTCTTTAAATCTTTCTTTTGTCACCAGGGGACCCATTTAGTTCCTCCAAGTCAAGGACATTCATCATAGAAGGTACACAGTACCCTCGGCCCGACTATTGACTTCTGTGTCCAAGCTGCATTTTATGAGACAGTGTTTTATTTACACGATTCTTTCCCCACCGATGACAAACTTCTCCATAAAATGCATAAAGGGAAAATAAGTGCCCTCTGAGAACATCTTGCAAGTGAAAGAAAAGCGAAGCGGCGTGCCCCTCGCGACCCAGGCCATGCTGTCATTTCATTCCTCCCATCCTTCTGCGCATGACCCCCGCCCGCCTTGCATTGCTGCGACCCTGGGGGCCAGCCGTCGGTCCGCCGGGGCCTCCTCCTGATTTGGGGATGCCGTGATCAGCATCTGAAACCCCAACCCTGGCTGGTCTGGGAGAGGGCTGGGGAGACGGGGTTCCCACAGAAGCGAACACATCAGGGACCCCAGGACACGTGGCCCCAGCAAGTCTCATTTTCTCCATGGTTCACATTTACTAAGCTCCTGCCTCAACCAGAAGCAAAAAGCCCCAGCGGCAAGCCGACCTCTCACAGCCCCTGGCTCCTCTGTGAGCACCCTGGCTGCGTGTGGAGCTCGTGTCCCCTGGGTGGGCTGGGCCACCTGCCACTCTCACCCGCTGCCGTGCAGCCTGACCTCTCCATCCACATGGAATCATTTTCCTCCTTGAGGAATACCTACATGAGCTGGGGCAGCCTCTGGCCATGCCTGGCCTTTGCCCGCCCCTAAGCTCAGGGCCCCCAGGACCCCACAGGGAGGGCAGGCCTCGGTCTCCCTGGGACCTGGGCTGTGTTCCACCATAGAAGGGCTCCTGCCTGCCGACTAGCACTGCCACCTGACCCCTCCCGTGCATTATTTGTGACGTGGCAGGACATGCCGTGGGCTTTGGTCATGGGTTCTGGAAGGATTTGGTCCTCCTGCCTCTGCTCAACAGCATTAAGTATTGAGGTGAAGGCCATTTGCCCCTAATTGTCCCTGTTTCTGGGGCCAGTGACCTCGGGCTTGGGCAGAGCGCAGAGTGCTGTTCTCCTGTGTGTGGGCTCCACATCCCACCTGCCGCTGCCCGGAACCATCGGGGAACCCAGGAGCCTTTGCCCAGGACCCTTCCCTCTCAGGCCGGCATGGGCTCTCAGGCTCTGCCCCTGGGCCTCGCCCCCCAGGCCCGTGGACTCCCCTCTCTGCATGGAAGGGGCATCACAGTGCATTGTGCAGTTGCCCTCGTCAGGAGAGAGCCATGTGCGAGGGCGTGCCAGGGAGCCAGGCTGGAGAACGAACGGGTGCCCTCTGCTTGCCTCTCTCCGGCATGTGGCCCTAAGCCTTGGCTGAAAAGAATCGGGCAGTTACGCTGCATGGTGACGGGTGCCCCAAGAGTGTTTCTAAAACACCTGACAAGGACAGCCAGGCCGGGAGCCTGGGCTGGGGGTGGATGTGGGCACATCTCCTCCTGGGACCCTCCAGCCTTCCAACCAGGCACCATTCTCCTTCACCTTGAATGGCATTAGCAGTTAAAGCGGGCAGCCCATTGGTGGCCCCAGGGCGTTCAGGCTTCCCTGCCAGCCCTCCTCCTACGATGGGCAGACAGGAGCCCAGTCCCTGACCTTGGAAGGAAGGAAAGGGCAGGGTTTGGCCTGCAGGCATGGAAGCCCAGGGGTGATTTTTCAGGGATCCTGGGCAAACCCGCTGAGACCTCTACCCCAGAAGGCCCAGCTTCCTTAGCCTTCTACTGAAGGAAGGGACCTTGGCCAAAGGGGCGCCCCGGGACCCAGGCCGGGTGGGAAGTAACACCCCAAAACAGGTGCTGCCTTCTGCGGGAGAAGGTGCCCATGGGCTGTGCCATTCCCAGGTGGAGCTTTCAGAACAAACCCAGCATCCTCCTTCCTTCCTTCTGGCTCTCCCCCTACCCCTGGCATCGTCAAGGACCTCAGCTCCCCCATCTTGGTGGCAAATGAGGAGCAAGCCGCTCCGGGAGCGACGGGGACTGTCAAGGGTCAGAGTTATGCTGTGTTTTTAGAAACACTTGTTCCTCCTCTCTACTCCCGACACTGCGTCTGGCAGCTGAACTTGCAAGCACTGTATGGGGCCTGTGAGACATCAGAGGCAGTGGCCCTTCACCCTGCAAAGCTAAGAGACATTTGCAATCTCAAAATTTAAGGCCAAGTTCTGTTTTAAAAACCACAACATCCCCATGAGGCTGAAACAGCCTAGGGGAACTATAGCTGGCAGATTTTCTTTTCTCAAAAGCTTTTTTGAGCACTAGGAAGGCTGCTGTGGAGGTGGGGGACAGTCCCGTGTCTGATGTTGGGCTGGCCCGAGAAGGCGGGCCGTGGTCCAAACGGGGCTTTCCATGTCTACTTCTGGCTTTCCTGGACCTTAGCAGGCTCCCCCTGCAGCCCCGCCCTGCCCTTTGTCCCAACAGATGCCATCATTAGCTCCCCAGTCAGTTCTCCAGATCCTGATGAGAATCTGGCATAGCCCCACGTGGGAGACGAGAAACGGACAAAAATTGTGTTTACTTCCTGTTGCCTTCTGCCCATCTGACTGTAACCTTAATCCGTTATCTGGTTCTTCCTGAGGGATCACGCCCCGGATTCTTTCCCAGACTAGAGAATTCCCCCCATTCTAGAGTCTAGCATCACATTCTTTGATCTCACCTTTCCCCCATCCCTCTAATCTGCCATAAAAAGTCACATTCCATCCATAACCCGTTTTTCAAGATTCCATAAGACCTGTCACTCTTTGGGGAAACTGTTTTCAAGATCAACCTCTCAGATCGCGGTTCAGTTTTTTCTGTCGTCCCAGAAAACCCCTGCCACCCCCTACGTCAGAGCCAGGAAGTACACTGCTTGCAAGATGTCTTTGCAGCACCCTCTCCCGCCTCCCGGCGCCCCACCTGTATTTGCAGAGTGTCCCTGGGCTGGCCCCGTGCCCCTGGCCACCCCCTCACCTGTGGTTTCCCCTTCTCTCGTGACAGAGACCGTGCGTGCCATGACCCACGTCATCAACCAGGGGATGGCCATGTACTGGGGCACATCGCGCTGGAGCTCCATGGAGATCATGGTATGGTGACCTCTCCGTGTGCGTGCGGCCACTCTGTGGAGGAGATCCCCAGCCTCTGACAGATTCGCTGCCGTTGGTCCCCACCACACTGGGGTCTAAGAGGAGGGACAGGACAGCGGGTGTGGTGGCGATGTCTTCAGGCCTTGCAGACAGGGGTCTTAGTTCGAATCCCAGTGCTGCATGGGATTCATCTGTGTGAAGACAGGTGGCTTAACCTCTCCAAGCCTCAGTTTCCTCATCTGAAGAACAAGACCACCGGGGTGACCTTCCCCTCCTGAGGCTGTTCTGAGGGTTATCTGAGAAAACAGGTCCTGGAGCTCAGCCAGTGCTCAGCAGTGGTAACAGTCCGTGTCACTCGTGCTGGGCTCCCATGACATTCCAGGTGCCATCAGATTTTCATTTCTTTTTAACGATGAGCACCTGAGCTAACATCTGTTGCCAATCTTCTTCTCCCCCTCCTCCCCCTCCTCCTCCTCCCCCTCTCCCTTCCTCCTCCTCCCCCTCCCCCCTCCTCCCCCTTCGCCCTTCCTCCCCCTCCCCCCCTCCCCCTCCTCCTCCTCCTCCCCCTTCTCCCTTCCTCCCCCCTCCTCTTCCCCCCTTCTCCCTTCCTCCCCCTCCCCCCTCCTCCTCCCTCCTCCCCCCCTCCTCCTCCCTCCTCCCCCTTCCCCCCAAGGCCCCCAGCACCTAGTTGTATATTCTAGTTGTAGGTCCTTCTGGCTCTGCTGTGTGGGACACTGCCTCAGCATGGCCCAACAAGCAGTGCCATGTCCACGCCCAGGATCTGAACTGGCGAAACCCTGGACCGCCGAAGCAGAGCATGCAAACTTAACCACTCGGCCACGGGGCCGGCCCCGAGGTGTCGTTAGATTTGAGGGCTTCACGTGGGCTCACTCCCGTTTAATCCTCCCAATGCCCCATGAGGAAAGTGCTGCTGTCGTCCTGTTTTTCAGATGTGGAAATTGAGGCACAGAGAGGTTACGTAACAGCCCCAAGGACACACAGCTCGTGCCGAGATCGATGCCCAGGCTGTGCAGTTCAGGGCTGCGTCAGGATGTAGGCCGGCTTTTGGGACCCCGGGCTTCCATCTCCTAATCCCTGTTTTCCCCCTCACCTGCACTTTCAGAAAAGCATCTGCTTCACTGTCATTTCCCTCCATGGGAGCCTACAGAGGCCAAGGGTGGCAGATGTTCTTGATAGTTTGGGGTCTCCCAGAAGGGTCACAGGGTGGCCCCGTGCTCCTCAGAGGCAGGCAGCTGGGGGGCAGGGGGTTGGAGGGCAGAGGCCCGGGACTGTGTGCGTCTTCCCAGCACTGCTCAGGTGGACCCGGCCCACCTTCTTCCAGGCCCCGTCCCAGCCGGGCCTTCCCGTGCCCTGCCTTCCAGGTTTCCCCGCATCCCAGTATCCCTGGGAGGGGCTTGTCTAGTGAGTCCGAGATTTCGGCTTCATCAAAGAAATGGAGGAGGATTTTTATTTCCCGTTAAACACGACTGTACAAGCCCCTGGTGTTACTCGGCATTTGTGGTGTTAACGAGCATCTGGCAATCTTCCGAAGCTGCCCCAAGCCAGCACTGAGCTCACCGAGCTCACCGAGGTGTCGGTACCTTGTCCCCATTTTACAGATGTGAAAGCTGAGGCTCAAGCCAAGGGGGAGAGGGCCTCTCAGCTAAGGGGCAGACAGGGCCTCCCCAGGAGTCTGTCTCGAGACGTCAGCCCTGGCTCACACCCGTCTGGTAGGAGTGGAGGGAGAGTCTGTGGAGGAGTCGAGGCCTTGCGCTCCCAGTCCCAGAGATGGGCTGATGCCAGCCACTCTCCCTCCTGACCTAGCGTCTTCTGCCACTGCCGTCGCCCCGGGTCCAGGCCCTGGAGTGACAATCCTAATAAAACAGTAACAGCACAGCGGGCAGGCACTGGGTACCGCCATGGGCCAGGCCCTGTCATGAGGGCTGCAAACACTGTTGGTTCATTCGACCCTCACAACAGATAGGGAGACTGAGGCACAGAGCGGTGAGCCCTTTGCCCAAGGCCACCTGGCCAGTAAGTGCCAGAACTCAAGTCTCACTACTGGGTTGGGCTTTCCCCTGAATTCCTTCAGCCTTGGGGTCCAACAACCCACCCCCCTTTTCCTGGCCCGCTAGGGGCTAACAAGCTGCGAGGAAAGCTGGGTGGGGGGAAGGGATGGGGGCCAGCTGTTTCCCGGGGATGCCTCGGTGCCTTCTCCTTGCTGCCCAGGCGGCGCCCCAGACCCGCTGACTGGCAGGGACCATCCGTGGCCCTCTTTGCATCCACAGGAGGCCTACTCCGTGGCCCGGCAGTTCAACCTGATCCCGCCCATCTGCGAGCAGGCCGAGTACCACATGTTCCAGCGCGAGAAGGTGGAGGTGCAGCTGCCCGAGCTCTTCCACAAGATAGGTGGGCTCCTCTGCCCTGCCCACCCCGCCCCGCCCCGCCTCGCCCTTCTGCCCCTCCCCGGCCCCCCTCCCTCTCCTCTGCACCCCCCCAAGCCAGGGCCCTGGGCTTGACCTCGCCTGGCTTTCCTCTCCCAGGAGTGGGCGCCATGACCTGGTCCCCTCTGGCCTGCGGCATCGTGTCCGGAAAGTACGATAGCGGCATCCCGCCCTACTCGAGAGCCTCCTTGAAGGTGAAGAGCAGCTGGGCTGGGGTGGGGACGGGCAGGGCACAGGTCTTCCGGAGAGGTGGGGCCTTGGTGCTGGGCAGGCCTTCCCCTGGCCACTGCTTGCGCGGAGACGTGGGGTGGGTAGGGGGACCTGGTTCGGGGCATGGGAACTTAGAGCTCCTGCTGGCCTGACCCCATGTCTGGAAGGGCTGCCCATCCCAGGGACGTGTCCCAGGTGAAGAGACCCCTTCACCCCCATCCCATCCTCTGCCGCCCACCTCGGTTCAACATTCACAACCTGGGCTGGGTCCACAGGTGCCATTTGGGATGCCCCCTTAGCTACCTCTACTCTCTCGGCCCATCTCTGAGACCTCTGGCCTGAGCTCAAGGCTGGGGGCTAGAGAGCTTCTTCAGTTGTCACTCAGAGGTGACCCTCTGGGACAGGTGCCCCCCCATAAACGCCTCTGGAGTGGGGACTCAGGAGGGTCTCCAGACTGCAGGGTTTGGGGGACGAGGAGCAGGCAGAGAAAGGCCTGCCCAGGCCAGGGCACATCCAGCCCTGGAGCCCAGGCCCCGGGTTCGAGGGCAGGATGGCCTGTCCCACCCACACTCCCCAACCCACAGCGAAGTCAGGGAGCCCCTGCGAGGCACTGGAGTCCCCCCAGGGATGGGGACAGGTGAGTCCGCACCCCCCAGAGCTGAGGGGAGTGGTCCTCTGGGCCAAAGGCAGCAGCACACCTCCCCAGGCCACTGGCCTCCTGGGAGGATGACAAGTCAGCATGTCCACCTCCCTGTCCTGGCTCAGGGGCCCAGTCTCAGCTCCCTCACAGTCTGCGGGCTTCAGATGCGACAGGTCCCATCCTTCCAGCTGCCTGGGTGCAGCCCACAGTGGGACATGGTTAGGCCGAGGGTGGAGCGGGGTGCTGCCCTGGCACAAATCATCAGCCATCTGCTGGCAGAGGTGCACGTGACCCTCCTCACCTGTGGGCTGTGTTCTCTGCCCACAACCAGGGCTACCAGTGGCTGAAAGACAAGATCCTGAGTGAGGAGGGCCGGCGCCAACAGGCCAAGCTGAAGGAGTTGCAGGCTATCGCCGAGCGCCTGGGCTGCACCCTCCCCCAGCTGGCCATAGGTAACAAGGCTGGGGTGGGGTTGGGACCCGTGTCCCTGGGAGACGTTGGGAGTCCTGAGTGCCTGGGCCACCCCCTCCATCAGCCAGCCAGGGGTAATGGGGCTCCCACATTCATGTGAGAGGATGGGGGCGCCTGAGCACTTGGGCCACCTCTCCACCCAGGACAGTCAGTGCCAGGGCTCCCCCAGCATCCCCTCATCCAGCACTCCTGAGCGCTGGGCTTGCCAGGTCCTCCTAGGCACCCTTGGCCCCATGGCCAAGAGGCTGGGTCCCCCTGGGTCCAGTCAAGGGCAAGGCGAACCAGAAGGGAACCCTGTAGTGGCTGCGTGTCCCTCACCTGTGGTCTTGCTGCCCCAGCCTGGTGCCTGAGGAACGAGGGGGTCAGCTCCGTGCTCCTGGGTGCTTCCAGTGCGGACCAGCTAATGGAGAACATTGGAGCAATACAGGTGAGTAGGGGCCTGGGGGCCGAGCTCACATCTCCGTCAGTCATTTGTGCCGCACGTATTTGTGGAGCACCTGCCATGTGCCAGGCACTGTTCCGGGAGCCGGGGTTGCGTCAGGGAGCCGCCAGAGAGCCCTGCTCTTGGAGAGCTCGCTTTCTGGCCAGAACAGACAGTAAACACTAAACTTGAGAAATAAGGAAATTTGAATGTGTGTCGGAGAGTGATAAGCAGTATTGGAAAAACTAGACCAAGTCAGGAGGTGGAGAGAGAGAGGAAGGGGGCCGTGGGCCCCGTTGAAGGGGTCGTCAGGGGTAGCTTGTTGAGAGAGTGACGTGGGAGGAGTGGGCCATGCACACATGTGGGGAGCGAGCGTTCCAGGCTGATGTGAAGGCGCAGGTGGGCACGAGCCCAGAACCACAGTGAGGCCAGAGGGCCCAGGGGCGAGAGGGGCAGGAGGGGGCAGGTCCCGCCCTCGCTCTAAGGACGTTGGTGATCATTGTTTGTGAGATGGAGCCATCTCGAGATTCGAGATTCAGAGCAGAGGAGGAGCGTGGTCTGACCTAGGTTTTAAAAGGATCCCTCTCTCTGGCTGCTGAGTGGAGGGAAGACTCTGGGGAGCAGAAGGGGAAGCAGGGATCTGCTGGGAGGTGACGACAGTCCTGAGTAGCGGGGATGGCCGTGGTTCGGAGATGAGAGAAGTGGGTAGATCCTGGATTTTGAAAAGTGGGGCCCATGACTGGCTGAACGAGGGTGAGGAAGGACAGAGTCAAAGACTCTGGTTTTGTCACCTGGGAGGGTGGCGTTGCTGTCGGTTGAGGTAGTGAGGGCTGGGCAGAGCAGTTTGGGGGGTCTGGAAGTCCAGCATTCTGGCCCTGAAATCTGCATTTTATGCCGCTGCCGTCCTTCTAGAAGGTTCCAGAGCACTCTGGAGTTTGAGAGGGAGAGTACAGACCAGGCCAGGCTTCCTCTCCTCCCCAAACCTCTGGAATACAAATGCAGCGTGGCCCCCATCTGCTACAGCTGGAGCCTGATGTGATGATGGCGGGACCGGTCTGGGCCAGCAGATGGCTGGATGAATGTCGCCCCACCTTGTCCATGGGCCGGGACGGGCCAGTCTCGGTAGAATTCTGATTAGCTCTCATCTTCGCACACAGGTCCTTCCAAAACTGTCGTCTTCCATTATCCACGAGATCGATAGTATTTTGGGCAATAAACCCTACAGCAAAAAGGACTATAGATCCTAAGAAGCCCCCGGCCGCTGGCCCGGACAGTCTGTTTCCCTCCTAGTCTCTGTCCGCTCGCTTAAGCTGCTCTGAAGCCAAGTCAAGAGTGTGGTTTGCATCAAAATGAAAACAACGCACCAAGATGTCACCAGGAAAAGATCTCTTTGTCGCTGCAAGACACCATCTGCCGCTTCGCAGGACCACTGTCGGACCGGGCCAGGGAGAGGGCACTGATGCGGAAGGACAGTCCATCGGTCCCACCCAAGCCTGCCACCTCTGCTCATCCTCCAAGAAGACAGCACCATGTTCTCCCAGCCACGGCCCTCCTCAGAGGCTCAAGGCCAGGCCAGGCCGAGAGCCGGTTGGGTCCTAGGGGCAGGCAGGGCTGATCTCTCCTTTGTCGAGAACCCCGACCTGGTGTTCAGGGAGTAAAAGAGGACACTGGGTCTGGCTCTTCCTGTGGCCCCCGCTCCCGGGGCCCTGGGTCTCCCTGCTGGAGGTCTCCCCCTTGCCGAGGGCTCCAGGTTCTTTCCAACGGGCCTCACTCCGGATTCTTCCCCTGCCCCCATTTCCACCGCCACCCACCCCAGTGGTCTCTGAGGGGCCTTTCGTGCTGTCCCTTGACCTCCGCCTCCTCCCTTGCGGGCAGGGGCAGGGATCCAGGGGAACTGCTCTGCAGTTGGGGACGCACGAAAAATGTCAGGGTCTGGTTTCTGGCTCATCGCCCTGTCTTCCTCCCTGCGCACAATCAATGAGCCGCGTGGCAGGGAGGCCCAAGTGCTTAGGAGGGGCCTGGGGGAGCGGGCTCCAGCCCAGGTCCCTCCAGGGCCCCACCTGCCGTCCCTGCCAGGTGCCCAGTCCATTGCCCCTCTGTCCTTGAGCCAGAATGCTTTGATGTCATGCATGCTTAGCTGGACTCTGGCTGCTGACCACTCTTGGGGTGGGCCGCCTCTGCTCTGCCCCAGGGTGGTGGCCTTGGGATCTGCAGAGAGAACATGCTGAGACCCTTTCACTGAGGGGGGTCCCTGGGGTTTTCCGTGCTACGTGCCCAGGGGCTGGGGGCCCGAACACCCAGCAGCAGCCCACACAATGTAGGAAAAGACCCCAGGAGTCTCTCCCAGGAGAGATGCCCCTCTGAGGCCCAGATCGGGTGGGGATGACATATTAGTCTCACGGGGCTAAGTGTCTACATGCTCAGAGCTTGGGACCTGGGCAGGCAGGCTGCAGTGCAGCCCCTGCAACCACTTCCCCACACCCTGTGAGAAGTGAGGACGATGGGGTTGGTCCTTCCCTTCCAGGCCCCACCCCAGCCTGGAACAGCTTGGGGACAGGGAGGGAGGGCAGGACAAGCACAACTGTCAGACCCTTTGCAGCCCCTGCCTGGGGCTGGAGGGATTTGGGGTGGAGGGCCTGCAGCCAGAAGCCCCAGCCCCTGTGGTCCTGGGGAGTACCCCAGCCTTTGCTGGCTATGTAGGGGCTGGAGCCAGGCTCTACAGATGTGCCAGGCCACTCTGTAGGGGCCCCCGTGTGCCTCCCGCCCCACCCGGCACACCCCCAACCCTCATGCTCCGCGGGTCCTGCTTCACCCTTCAGAGAAGCTACTCCGAGAGGGCCTCCCCGCCCCTCCCTGCATTCGCATTCTCAAAGGGCTTGCTGTCCAGTCCTGCCTGGGCCCAGGCCTGGGAATTGGCTTTAAGAAAGCCGCAAAGGCAGGGGCGGAGGCGGGAGGGGGAGACTTCCTCTACTCCCAACCTTTATGCTGACCCTAGAGGCTAGAACCTTCCCCCTCCTCGTAGACCCAGCCCCTGGAGGTCTTCACCAAGTCTCCTACAAGCTTCACCCCGTGGGTGTGGGGAGGGGGCAACGCCTGTCCCAGCAGAGGTCCCGGGCCTGCAGCCACTCCCCACCATCACACAGGGCAGGGGTGTCCTGCTCTGAGGACAGGGCCCCACACTGGGCATTTCATCCCAGGCCCCCTCAGCCAGTCCCAGTGGCTGGCCGTGCTGAGGGGCCAGATGGCCCACCCCTCACTGGAGAGAGTGGCTGGGCCCCCTCCACAATGCTGCCCCCCGCCCACCCGCTGTTGGAAAAGGGACCAGGGCTTGCAGTGGGGCCCGAGGTGGGGGCTTCTGCCCCCATGAGCCACACCCAAGAAGGCCGAGCCCCTGGTGGCCACACGTTTCCCAAACGGAGAAACAAGGGCCCCCAGTTGAGCTCGGCCAAGGCAGAAATGCCCAGAGCAGGACCCAAGCAGCCTCAGGCCCTGGGGCACCATCCACAGCCTGATTCTGAGGTGTCTTGTTTTTCACACCCACTTTTGGGGAAGACAGGGCTCTGCTTCCTGGGGGAGGGTCCCCCGATTTAGGCGGGGGCTGGAGTGGGGAGGAGGGCTCAGACGGAAGGTTCAGGATGGGCCTAGAAACGGAAGAGCTGGGGGGGGGCAGGCACGGAGGGGTGGCCTGGGCCTTGGCACGGGTTTAGGGCCAGCCGGCCTCACCCTACTGGGTTGAGGGAAGCCCACCAGCCACCCGCCAGCCAGCCCCTCGCCTTCCCCTTGAAGCAGAGTGTACCCTGTGGGGTCCCCTCCAGGAGGGCCTGACACAGGAGGCAGACCGGGTCTAGGGGCAGGGGCGGGACCAGTCTTCCTTGTTAGTGACACACGGAGCCCCCACCATTCCTCATCCCAAATCTGTGGTCAATTCCGAGGTCTGGAGGAACGCCAGAGGGACTTGCTCTGTCTCCTGTTCTCTCCCACCCGTGTAAATAATGTGCTTTTTTTCCCCTCCCTTTTTTTTTTTAATGACTCTGGTTCCTCAGCTAACTGCTTCCCCACGTAGGCAGAGATGCCATACGCCTCGCACTTCCCAACGACACTCAGCCAAGACACAGCCACCGTATTTATGGAATGACAAAATAAAACCCAAGCCCATCGGGGTCTGCGGCCTTCTGCTCTCCTCCTTTCCAGGGTACAAGGCACTCTGGGTAGGGCTGGGCCAGGGGCAGCAGGGAGGGAGGAGGGGGCCGGCAGACAGGCTGAGCCTGGGGCCAAGGGTGGGCTGGGAGATGGGCCCCGGGGAGAGGCAGAGGTTGGGAACTGAGACCCTCCCCATCTCTCCCAAGTGAGGTAGGAATGGAGGTGCCCCACCCCAACACACACATTGTCTGGCTGTTGGGAGGCTGCTGTGCCCTCAGGACAGAGGTCAGGGTCCGCGGAGGCTGCAGGCTGTCACTGGGGGCTCGGTGCTTCTCTGATGCAGCGGTCGGTGGGACAGGCAGATACCACCCCTGCACGCCCCTCCTTGGGGCGCCCCTCCTTCCCAGCGAGCCCAGCAGCCTCAAGGGCTGTGTCTTCTCAGGTGGGAGGTGGCTTCAGTGACACCCCATACCCCCCACATCCCTCCCTGGCCCCCCCAGCCCTCACCCCCTTCCTATACCAAATGAGAATCTCAGGAAAACACTGATTCAATCCTTTCCCAAAGGATTTATTAAAACACAGAAAACCAAGACATACACACAGTACAAAGTGAAGGGGCTCTGCGGGCTAAGTCTATGTCGGGCCTCCACATCCTCCCGAGGACAGACAGTCACCACTCAGGGGGGCTCAGCTCCAGCCCTGGGCCGGGACCCTCCAACTGGCCCAAAGCGCCAGCCCGCCCCTCGGCTGGCCTGGGGCTGTACCTGGGGGAGGGGTCCCCTCTCAGCTGGGCCAGATTCCGGCCTGGGCTGCTGGCTCCCCACACTCTGCTCTCTGGCGCAGGGAGCAGAGCAACCCCTCATCTCCAGGCGTGAGCACAGAGGGGCCGGTGGGGGCTCAGGCGCCCATCTCAGTGTCGGGGGTTCAGGACACACACACACACCCAACGGGCCCTTTCTGGGTTATCGTACCTAAAAAAATACTTTGTTTAAAAAAAATCTGAAAACTAAAAAAAATCCAAAAACACAACGCCAATGACTTTGGGCTGATGCACCACAACCTGTAAACTTCTGGAAATATAAAATGGGGCGGGAGCCAGCTTCCTCGACAGAGACTGTGGTGGGCACAGGACAACCGCAGGAGCCAGGGTGGGGGGGGCACCCTAGGCCGTGTCCAGGCCAAGACGTCAGCCCCCGCCTCCCAACCCAGCCCCTTCCACCGCCACTGTGCTCCTGCCACACTGTGGAGGTTCTCTGGTCCCCGAGCCCACCCTCTACGCGACCCCCTCAGGTGCTCAAGAGCCCTGGAACAGGACACTTGGGAACAAGAGCTACAGCTGTCGTGGGAGCAAGACTCAGCCAGCCCCCGACCTGGGCTGGGGAACCCCCAGAGGACCCTGGGAAGGGACCCCCGATGGGCAGGAGGGAGGCACCTGCACCAGCTGTGGGCATCAGCAGGGCCTTGATCACAATTTGCAGAAAACAAAGGAGCTTCTGCAGGTGGCTTGCAGGGTGGGTCTCCTCACATGGGGTCTCAGGATGTGTTTCCGTGGCATGCACGTGTGAGGGGGGCCCTCCAGACATGGTCAGTCCAACCAACTCCCCTCGTCACCCGGGCGCCCAGCAGGCGATGCTTTGTGAGACCGTGGCCCAAAGGTGGATCAACAGAAAGCTACTCAGCACTGGTTTAAATAATAAGGTGGCTGGAAACAAAAGTGCTGGCTGGCACTTGAGGATCCCGCTTGCACACAGTGACCCTCATTCTGCCAGCAGCAAAAACCAAACCCAGCCTGAAGATGCCAAAGACAGTGGATGCCCCACTCCCTCCACCACCACTTTTGGTAGGAGAAAACTGATAAATCAGGAAGAAAACATTCTTAAGATTCTTTTTCCTCTCCAAAACCAGTCAGCCAGAAACCCACTCCCCAGCTGTCCGCAGCCCCGCTCCCGGGCCTCCAGGGTGCTGATTGTGGAGAGCTGAGCCCTTCCTGGGCCAGGCAGTGCCAAGGGCCAGGTCACCCGTGGGTGCCCAGCTCCGGCCTGGAAGAGGAGAAAGGGGAGACTGGCGAGGCCTGGGAAGGAGGCAGAGGTGGAAGGGTAGAGGGTGTCCTCCTAGGGAGGAGGGCTGGCAGGGACCCCCAGCCCTCAGAGCAGAGCGGTGGAGATGCAGACTCCCGCCCTGCCACCATGTGCCTCCTGGCCTGACACTCAAGACCTGTGCACTGTGGCCAGGAAAGGCCACCACTGTTCCCAAGGAGGCCAGCCCGAGGGCTGACAGCCTGTCTGGGAGGGGAGCATGACAGGGCCCGGGGTGGTGGGGAGGCTCCTGGCAGTCACCTCACTCATGGCCTGAGCCAGGAGCCTCTGCAGGGAGGCACTGACCGGAGAACACAACACGCACGTGCACGTGGGACTGGACGAAGCACAGTGGACAGCAATGACTCTGCCCTTCCCAGAAGGGGGGGTCAGCCACTGCTGCACGCGTGTCCTGGAAACCTGCGTGCCACTTCCAGGATGCTCCCCACTCCGCCCGCCCGCAATGCTGAGGTGGGGTCGGCCTTGGAGATTCCGATCAAGACGAGAGCGTGGGGACACCAAGATGAAAGGGGCCTTGGGGTCCAGCCCTCCAGGGTTCAGAGAGCCATTTACAGATGAGGACATCTGGTCTGTGAGGGCTGGTTAATCGCCAAATGTCCCCAAGACATGCCCCCAAATCCTGGCCCCAGCCCCAGCCAGGGAGCTGTGCTGAGCCCCTCCTGGTGCCCCTACCCCCAACCCTGGCCCAGCCTGTCTCTTGCTCAGACAAGATTCTGTACCCAGAGCACCTCCCCAGGAAGCCCCCTGCTCACGACTTGCAAATCCCTTCCAGGCTGAGCTAGGACCAGAGGGAGCATCAGACACAGAGGCCTAGGCCTGGCCCACTCCCCTGACCCGTCCCAGCGACAGCCATCACAGAGACCACCGGCCGAGGCGGGAAGGGCCGGGATTTTGACGGGGGTTCCTGGCAGGAAACAAGGCAGGAAGCTCCAGTGGGGAGGGCTGGAGAGGCCATCGAGTCCAGTCCCCTGCCTTCAAGCGGAGCTTTCCCCAAGCCATCCGAGAACACAGCGAGAACTCGTGTGGCAAGTGCCCGGATCTAGGCTTCTCCAGGGACAGGAGGACAGGGTGACTCCAGGCCCCAAGGGGTGGCCTGGTTTCTCCACATCTGTGGCCATGAGGCCGCACAGGGAATATGTACCTGGAGGTGGGTGTGATGGGCCTCTCCCAGGGCACAGGGCAGGCCAGGGGTTCCTGGGCCACCCTCCATGCCCCTGCGACCTCCCTACTGGGATGCCAACATCACCCCGACAGAGGGCAAGCCCCTCTCCGCAGTTGCCCAAGACAAAGACTCTGGCAGGCCCTACGCCCACACCCGCAGGCCCTACCCCCCGCTGCCAGGCGCAGGGCAGGAGCCACAGGCCCTCCAGTGCTGATGACAGAGTCCAGCACCTGGGAGACATGCTGGGCCAGGGGGACACAGCTGCTAACAGAGCCCCCTCACCCATGGAGATAGCACATACCTGGTGGTGTCCAGCCCTGACAGGAAGAGGGGGCAATAAACGCCCTGCCCTGACCCAGGCACTAGCCAGGTCTCTACCCTCAAGACAGGCAGCCGCTCCCCAGTCCTGACCCCTGGCACTGGGGGGACCCCAAGCGGGCAAGGGGCCGGAGCAGGGGCAGTGCAGACAGGACGGAGTGGGTGGGGGCACCGAGGGCTCCCAGGGCAGATGCTGCGTCCTCCCCCGCAGGGCCAAGTCCATGGGCTGCAGGGCTTCCAGGAGCTTCCCTTCGGTCCGGAGCCCGTCGACAGAGGGATGTAAGCGCTGCAGGTCAGATTCCTCCACACGTCACTCAATTTTATCAAGACAAACGAGTTCAAGTCTTCAATAGGAAAGTGCAAAAGATGTACAAATAAATGGAATCTCTTCTACGAAGTCGTTCTGGCAACAGTGACCGAGCGGCACATCCCGGTGTGGCGTGGGCATGACGCCGTGTGGAACACTCAAGTTATGATGAGGTGGCACTTCTGGGCTCTGGCCCAGCAGAGCAGGGCCTCGCCCCCCGTGTGACAGCATTACTCAGTTTCCCTTTCTGTCCCAAGGTGGCACGGCTCCTAGAAAGGTGGCAACTTTTCTCTCCTGTGGGAGTCAGGCAGCTGGCCCGGCAGGCGTGGCTGCAAGGGGCAGATCACGGGTCATGCAGCTGGGCAGTCAGGTCTCCACTCAGGGAGAAGCACCTGTCACCTGTCACAGCCACCGTGATCAGTGGGGGCTCCCAAGCCAAGACTGCGCAGCCTGAGGTGGGCCAGGCTGTGGCCACACCCAGGGGACTGGCTTGGTGGAGGCTGACAGCCCAGATGGAAGAGGCCAGGCTGAGCTGCCGGCTTCTCAGAAACAAGCTCCCTCTCCTAGCCAGTGACACTCCCCACCTCGACCCTGAGCCACCTTCCTGGTCCTGGGCAGGGGCAGGGGTGGGCTGAGAGGACAGGTGATGTCCTGGGGTACCCATCATCAACAGGCAGTGGAGGTAGAACAGTGGAGACAGGGTTCCAGACTGGGGGCCACGATCCCTGACTCACTGCCATGGACATGCGTGCACACCGTCACATGTGTGCACACAGACACACGCATTACACACAGGAGCATGCCCTTCGTGTTCCGCCTTCCTAGCCTCCCAGGGAAGTGTCTGGAAGCCTGGACAGACACACCAGGCCCAAGAGGGTCCCCAGGGCAGAGGCACCTGGGGCAGAGGGTCTCCAGGCAAGTGGGCAGCTCCTTCGCAGTGAAGGCCCCAAGGCTCAGGGGTGTGAATCCAGCGCATGGACCAGGGCTGATCTGGGCCAGGCTTGACTCACCAAGCTGAAGGACAGTGGACCATCCAGGGGCGGCCTTACCTCAGCTGGAAATGAGCGCTGCAGCAGAAGGAAGTCGCGGGGACGGCTAGATGTCTGTCCCAGAGAGAGAGAGAGAGAGAAAGCCTCAGCTTGCCTGGGGCCGTGGTGGGCAGGTGGGGCCGCGGGCCCCCTGTGCATGCTGCCCGAAGCAGACGGGCACCTACCGGTCACATAGGGCCCCAGGGGCATCTGGTTGTAGTTGACAATCCCTCCCGGTCCAGGGCCCCGGAAGTTGGGCCCAAAGTTGTTGTTGTACATCTGGGAGGAGCCGAAAGCGCCCTGGAGGCAAGGACTCAGGTTTAAAGGTCACAGTCGTGCACCCCCAAGCCAAAGGCGCCCAGGATGTGCGTGAGGGGGACGTGGGCCCGGGGCATGCGGCCGAACCTGACCTGCTGGATGGTGGGGTCACCAGCTCGGTTGGTCAGGCGGCTCAGGATGCTGCGCTCCGACATCTGGAGGCGGGCAGCCACCGGGGGGATGCGGGACAGCATGGAGGGCAGGCGAGTCACATCAGCCTTCATGTCGCTCAGCAGCTCCTCCAGCTGGTTCAGGACTGCGGGCAGGAGGTGGGAGACGAGAGGAGTGCAAGGCAGGCAGCCCAGGCTGCTGCTTATTTGCAAGGGGGTGTTACTGCACTCCCAGGACAGCAGACACCAGGGGGTGCTCCTCACCCGGCCCCCCCAGACCCGCACAGCCAAGAGATGCCAACTGGGAGAAGAACGGGGTTTTCCAAAGAGCTTCTCCCTGGGGCCAGAGGGCTGCAGAGACGAGAGCCGGAAACTGACCCAACCCTGGGCTTCCCCCCAGGCCCCGAGTCAGCCTCCCGGCTCCCAGGAAGGCCTGCAGCCCTGGCCCACCGCGGGGGACAGGGTGGGAGGCTCACAGGCAGAGC
Organism: Equus asinus; assembly: GCF_041296235.1. NCBI lineage: Eukaryota > Metazoa > Chordata > Mammalia > Perissodactyla > Equidae > Equus > Equus asinus. The sequence goes on along the minus strand of NC_091794.1, from coordinate 109,677,936 downwards.
CGCCTCAGGAAACATCTCCCAGACAGAGCAGGGGCCGGCGAGGCCAGGGACTCTCGCGTGAGCTTGGCCTTGGCTCACCCCATCCCCCCAGCCAGCTTGGGAGCTTCCTGAAGATTTGGAGCACAAGGGTCAAAGGTCTGAATCCAGGAGATCTTGGGCAATTACTTCACCTCCCTGAGCTTCAATGTCCCCATCTTTAAAATGGGATAATAAACCTCACCACTTACAGATATTGCAAGAATTAAAGATACAACATATTTAAAGGATATTGTCAGGGCTTAAGGGACTGGGAAACAGACTGTGCCATCCTGGCCAGGAGGTACGCCCTCTGGGCTGACGTTCTGTCCCCAGCCCCGGCCCCGCTCAGAGCCCTCATCTACGGCCAAGGATCCACTGGGCAGGAGGAGGGCGCTGAGCCGGCTGCCAGGAGGGACTCGCTCACCCTTGTGCAGGACGGCGTTGGCAGGCTTGTTCCCGGCAAGGGACTCCTTAGACAGGTGCTGGTGGCTCTCAGCAAGGCACTCCACCTCGGCCAGGCGGGCGTTGAGGGCCATGGCTGGGTGGTTGGGGTCCTGGGTCATGTTGAGGTACGCAGCCCTCCGGAGTTGCTCCTCGATGACCAGCGCCTGCTCCAGCAGCTGGCGGGCAGGAGGACTGAGTGTTGGCCTGGCCCCCTCCTCCATCAGCACCCACCCACCCGGGCCAGGGCTCTGGCAGAAAGGAGGGAGGGAGGACACATTCCTATGCAGCGTTCCATCCTCTTCTGATCTCCGCTACCCCTTGGAGCCCTCACCAAGTTGGGTTCTCTGCGCCCATCACCCAGGGCAGAGACACTTGCCCAATGGGCCTGGCACAGAGGAAGGATCCAGCACCCTGTTACTTGATTGACTAAAGCACTTCCTTTCGTGGACAGCCAGGTGTAAGTCCAGATGTAAGAGGAGGGGATGGCTGCTCGCTAACTCCTTCGCCCCAGGCCCTCGTGTAACCTGCCCCTCTTGCAGCCCCCTCCCCACAGCCTCAGGCCCTGCCAAGGACCGACCTTGAACCTGCGGGCCAGGAACTTGTTCTTCATCTCCAGGTAGTTGCCCTTGTGGATCTCAGACTTGAAGGGCTCGTTGAGGATCATGTATCTGGGGTCGTTCTGGATGTCCTGCCAGCGGGCGTAGCCGTGCCTGGGTGCGGCACCGTTAAGGGCAAACCTGGCCAGGGGGCAGGAGGCGGAGGGACCAGCCCAGGGTTCGGAGTCCTGCCTGTGTGCTCTTGGGCAAGTCATTAACTTTGAGGGCAAGATGAGCATGTTGATGACGATGATGTGACAATCAGCAGACACTGACAGGTGCCCTCGGGGACCCAGACACGGCACTGAGGCTTCACCATGTTAACTCCTTCATCCCAACAACCCAGGCAGGGGAAATGTTCAAGACCTAACCCCTGTACCTGTGACTGTGACCTTATTTGGAAATAGGGTCTTTGCAGATATAATCGAGTTAAGAAGGGGTCATACTGGGTTAGGATGGGCACTAATCCAAAGACTAACATCCTCATAAGAAGAGGGAATCTGGAAACAGACACAGAGACACCCAGGGAAGACGGTGATGTGACGACAGGGACAATGACTGCAGGGATGTGGCGGCTGCAAGCCAAGAATGCCAAGCATGACGGCCACCGCCGAAGCTGGCAGAGGCATGGAAGGGTCCTCCCCCAGGGTCTCCAGAGGGAACAAGGAGACTCAGTAAAGTCCTCTCGCCCAAGGCCCCGCCTGAGTGAGGGGCAGAGCCGGGCTGTGAACCCAGGCAGGCTGGCGCCGAACACCTTAACCTCCACAACAGGGATCAGCAAGCCACAGCCCACGGGCCAAATCCGGCCCACAGCCTGCTTTGTAAATAAAGTTTTATTGGAACACGGCCACGCTCACTGGTTTACGTATTGCCCGTGGCTATTTTTTGCTCCAGTGGCAGAGCAGAGCAGTCACTCTGCAAAGCCTGAAACATTTGCTCTCTGGTCCCTTCCAGGAAAGGCTTGCCGAGCCCTGTTCTACAACACTCCACCCCCTGGTCTAAGAACCAGCCCCACTCAAGGCTGTCATGAAGGCCAGCTCTGCCGGGGGCCCTCCCCAGGGGGCTGTGTGCCTCTCTCCTTGCCTCTGGGAGGTATGTGCTCGAATGTCCCCTTCTCTGACCATCCCACTGGAAAATGCAACCCCCACGCCAAACCTCCCCTCACCCTCGCCTCCCTAACTCACGGTATTCACCGTCTACCCCCAGGAGGATGCCACCTCCAGGTGGACGGGAATTGGGGGCTGTTTTGTTCCTGGCTGCATTCTCCATTCCTGACACATGGTAGGTGATCAGTAAAGATGGACTGACTGAATGAAAGCGCTTCGTAAATGATGAAGCGCCCTTCAGGCATCATTCCTGGGAGGAGGTGCACTCGGGATCATGTAGGAGTTAGGAGCATTTGTTGGTTTGTTGTAGAGTCAGATAGATGGGCTGTGATTTATTAGCTGTGTGTCCCTGGGCAAGTCACTGGGCCTCTCTGAGCATCAGTTTCCTCCTCTGTATAATGGAGATCATATGAGTGCCCCTATTGGAAGGCTGCTCTGAGGATGAAGAGAGGACTGAGCCTAAAGGGACAAGCTGCTGCTGTGGTCATCATCATCGTCATCGTCACGTCATCATCATCACCAGGAAAAGGTCTCTGGTGCCTGGTCAGGGTCGCTGGCTCCTGACTCCTCACGCCACATGCCCACGTCCCTCCCTGAGGTCCACACAGGAAGAGGCCTGGGTCCTGCCCGGCCTGGCGCGGACAAGGATACGTCACGATGCCCGCGAGCAGCCAGTAGTCATGGCGCCGGTGCCAGATGTCATAGATTTTCCCCGAGGACACAGCGGCACGTTCCTCATTCTGCCACAGTGTGTGCAGCTCTGAGAAGCCAGCCAAGGGGAACAGAATGAGAGGTGCCCCCTGGTCCCTCACACAGAGGTGGGCCCAGAAAAGCCTCTCCCTCAGTGTTCCAGCATTCTAGGAAAGGTTATGCTATGGACTTTTATCAACCACTCACACTTCAGTATAAAAGAACCATCTGCCCAGACTCCTGGGATCCACAGTCAGTCAGGCTATGACACAAAAAGCCCCGGCTCCCTGCCCACTGCCCCACCCCAATACCTGTGAAGCCCCCATCTGCAATGTTGAACATGAACTTGAACTTCCCATTCTTGTCCTCCTTCTTCCCCTCCTCATCTTCCTCTTTGTCACCATTTTGCTGTGTTTCAATGGGCTCCTTCTCTTCCGCTTTGGAGTCATCTGTGGGAGGACAGACCCACATTCATCCATCCATCCAAAAGCCACTGCCCAGGGGCCTCTCTCTGCCAAGGGCTGGGCACCCAAAGGCAAGCAGGAAAACGCATTTCCCCACCCTCAAGGGGCTCCCAGCCCGGAGGGATTTGAGATGGATGAGCCGGCAGCTCCCTCTCTCCGTCCTGAGCAGGGAGGCTGGCTCCAGGCCCGAGTACCCCTCCCCCACCAAGCCAGGACCACCCAGAACAGCAGGAGAGCACTGTGAAAAGTGCAGCTTATGTTCAAGGACGCAGCACTGCCTTAGGGGTCTGCTCTGAGGATGACTGTTCCAGAACATTCCAGCAACAGAGGTACACAAAGGTTCTATCTGAGCCCCAAATTCTCCAGGCCGAGCTCCCAGACCAGCTCTCCTTCCTTCTACTGGTGGCTGGGGCCACAGGAGGGGTCAGGAGGTGGGGTGGGGAGGCATAAGGCTGCGAGGGGCTGGCGAGTCCCGGCTCCCACCCACTAGCTCCAATCAGGGCCGGGGACCCAGAGGACTGTGGCTAGGAGGCCACAGGAGGCCCAACAGAGTCCAGACAGTGCCCGCAAGAGACCAGGGGACACAGGACAGAGCACACACAAGAGCCCCAAACCTGGCCTGAAATCGCTGCCATCCCCTCTGCTGTGAATCAAGCTTAGTTCCAGCTTGTCCAGAATTTTCTCCTTCTCAGGAAGTACTTCTTCTGTAAGACAAAGGGTGTCCAGGAGTGGGGAGGAGTCCAGGAAGGGCAGAGGGGACTCTGGGCTGGTGGCTTTCCAACTCTGTTTCTGCCACGCACAGAACTCTATCCACCATTTTAGTCAGGAGTGCAACAAGTGCCACCAAGGACAGCTCCTCTGGGGAGGCAGTTCGGGGGCATAGACCTCCTGGAACCCACCCATAGGCTTACCCATCCCCTCTCATCCCCATCCCAGCAGCAGCCCTCCCCCCCAACTCTCAAGGCACAGTCTCAGCACTGGGCCCTGGGCTTCTGGAAACAGAGGGGGACATTCCCACTACCCAGGTGACATGGGATTCCCATGGACCAAACAATCCCTGATGAAAATGCACCCAACCAAAACTTAGAAAACAATTATCCATCCACCAGAGAGACAGAAAAAAGAAGGAAGAGAAACCATAGGAAAAGGCGAGTCCAAAAAAAACAAAAATTAGAAAAAGCCAGATAAAACTTCTAGAAATGAAATACACAATCATTAACACTTTAAACATTTCCATTGCAGATTTCTAAGATGTCGCCAAGACTTCCCGGCCCTGGAGTACAAGCCTTGCATAGTCCTCGGGACTGTGGATGTGATGGATTCGACTCCTGTGAATCATGAGATGAGACACAGGTGATTGTAAACGAGGGAGATTATCTGGGTGGGCCTGACCTCATCACACCTCGGACTGGTCACAGAAAAGGATGGCAGAGATTCGAGGCATGAGGGGGATCCAGGGCACCATTGCTAGCTTGAAGATGGAGTGGGCCCTGTGGGAAGGAACACACATGGCTTCTAGGTGCTGAGAACAGACCCCGGCTGACAACCAGCAAGGAACTGGAACCTTCAGCCCGCCAACCCCAAGAAGCTGAAGTCAGCCATCAAGAACGGGCTTGGAAGCAGATGTTTCCCTCAAGCCTCAAACCGAGAACTTGGCCCAGCCAAACCTTGATTTCGGTCTTGCGAGACCCTCTGCAGAGAACCCAGCCCCGCTAGGCCAGACTCTGACCACAGAACTGAGAGCTAATAAACGGGTGTTGTTTATGTGGCTAAATTTCTAATAATTTGTTTTGCAGACATAGGAAATAATACAAATGGGTAGGTTAAAAACAGCTGTATAAAGAAAGCAGAGCCTGAAGGGAGACCTGAGGATGACTCAAACAGCCTTACAGAGAGATGGGAAACAAGCTGGAAGGAAATGATGTGAAAGACGCGTCAACCCCCATCTTTTGCGAACCTCGTACTGGGCTTTCTTTTCCTCATCGCATTTGGAGCCTGTTGTTGAACAAGACGTATGTCTGTTTATTGCTGATCGCCTGTCTCCCCCACTAGAATACAAATGCCAGGGAAGGCTTTGCTGTTTCGGTTCACTGCTCATGTCCCCAGTGCCTAGGACGGCACCCAACACACAGCAGGCCTTCAATACATATTTGTTGGATGAATGAATGAATCGATAAATAATACGAATACCAGGAGAAAATAAATATAATGGGGGCAAAGACAATTTTCAAAGAGGGAATCACTGAGAATTTGCCCATAGTTGATGTAAGACATAATATTCAGCTTTAAGAAGAACAGTCAGTCACAAGCAAGATAAATAAAAACTTCATTGTAGTGAAACCGCACATGACTAAAGACAAACAATATCTTAAAAGTGGTCTTTCAATGTTAGAAAAGACAGAAAAGGCAGATTTCCTACAAAGAAGCAACAATTACCCTGAGAGTAGTCTTTCTCAGCAGCAAATGGAAGCCAGACGATAAAAGGAACAACATCTTCAAAGTGCTGAGGGAAAATCCCCATCCCACCTTGAATTTTGCTATTATTCAAGAGTAAAGAAAAAGTAACATAATGAGAGAATTTGCCAAAAGCACCACTCGAGGGTGCACTTCAGGAAGAAGGACATTGAACGAAGCAACGACCCACAGATAAACAAATATGAGACTGCCAAGAACGTGGGAAGTCCTAAATAAGGACCAAGATTGAGAAATAAGCATAATAACTAATCCAGAGAATTAAAACAAGCTGAAACTAAAACACTGGGCAACAGCACCCAGAAGATGGAAAGGGAGTGGGTTAGAGCTAAAGTTGTCTGCAGCCCTTACAGCGTTCAGGAGGGACACATGCCACAAATTTAAGAGTACGAAACAGAGTTGACTATAAACTCTCCAAAGGAGTTGAAGAGAAAAAAGGAAATATAAAGAAAATTTGATCAATCCTAGAGATGCAGGAAAGGAGAAAAAAGAAAAAACAAAGCAAGGGCAATCTAAAGCACAAAATAAGAGAGTAGAAATTCATCCAAACACCTAGCTACTACAATAAATGTAAAGAGATTAAACTTGTCAGCTAAAAGATAGAGATTCCATGATTAGATTTAAAACAAATTCCTACTATACACTGTTTACAAGAGATATACCTAAAACGTAATTACATAGATTAAAAGTAAAGGAATGAAAGAAAGTACTCACAAATCACATATCTGATAAGGAATATGTATCCATAAAGGAATCATACAACTCAAGAATAAAAATACAAATAACCCAATTAAAAAATGGGTAAAGGATCTGAATAGACATTTATCCAACAAAGATATACAAATGGCCAATAAGCACATGAAAAGATACTCAACCTGTTCATGCAGAAGAGAAATACAAATCAAAACCACTTAAGATACCACTTCTCACCTACTAGGATGACTACAATCAAAGGACAGACAATAACAAGTGTTGGCAAGGATATGGTGAAATTGGAACCCTCATACCTTCCTGGTGGGGATGGAAAATGGTACAGCCACTGCAGAAAACCACCTGACAGTTCCTCAAAGTATTAACCATAGAATCACCATACGGTCCAACAATTCCACTCCTGGGTACACACCCAAGAGAACTGAAACCTATGTCCACACAAAAACTTGAACACAAATGTTCACAGCAGCACTATTCACAAAAGCTCGAAATTAGAAACAGCCCAACTGTCCATCAACTGAGGAACAGATAAACAAAATTCTATCCACACAATAGAACATTATTCAGCCATAAAAAGGAATGAAGTTCTGATCCATGCTACAACACGGACAAGCCTTGGAAACATTAAGCTAAGGGAAAGCAGGCAGTCACAAAAAGGCATATACTTAATGATTCTGTTTACATGAAATGTCCAGAACAGGTAAATCCATAGAAACAGAAAGTGGACTAGCAATTGTTGAGGGTTAAGGGGAGAGGAATGGAGAGTACTGCTAATAGGTTTCTTTGGGAATGATGACATGTTGTAAAATTACTTGTGCTGACGGCTGCACAGCTCCATGAATATACTAAGAATCACTGAATTGTACACGTTAAGTGGAAGAAGTGTACGGTATGTGAATTACATCACAAAGTTGTTCTACATATATACATTTCTCTTAAGGTTTAAGGGATAGAAAAAGATATACTGAATATATACTAAACAAAAGTAAGATTGATCCAAATCAGCCCACAGAAACTTTAAAGCTAAGAGTATCAGGAGGGATAAGAGGGTTATTACACAGTAATTAGAGGCACACTTCATCAGAAAAATATAAAAAACTCAAACCAGTATGCCCCTAACAACCAGTCTCAAACAATATGAAGCAAAATCTGTCCTTAGAAGGAGAAAGAGACGAATCCACAATCACAGTGAGAGATTTAAACATAAGTCTCTCAGACCTGACTGATCAAAGCAAACCAAAAATGAGTGAGGATATAAGATTTTAAGAACATGATTAACAAGAATATCGAATAATCTAACGCATATATTTAGAATCTTATGCCCAGCAATTAGAGAATAGATATCCTCTTCAAGCATTCAAGAGCATTTACAAAATCTGACCATACTAACCCAGAAAGCAGGTTTTAACGATACCACACAGAAGCAATATCACACAGCCTCATGTGTTCAGACCACAATGCAACTGCAATTAGAAAGCACTAATTTATTCTAATATTAGAAATGACTAATAAAAAGATAGCTCAATAACCTCCAGACTGCGAGTGGCAGGGAAAGTCAGAGCTCAGAGGCGGAGACCTGAGCCCCTGGCTCTCCCCTCACCCCGGGGCCTATCGCGCTGGGACAGAGCAACGCACAGGCCACCACTCAGCCAGGGAGAAGCGGGGTACAGCAGTCTGCCCGCCCGCCTCCCGCCCAGGGCTGCTGAGCCAGACACCGCATCGCAGGGTGACGAGGAAGCCCGCACCTTTTGGCAGCTGCTCCGGGGAGAGCTGGGCCTTCTCTGTCTCCTCCAGTCGCTCCTCTTGGGCTCTCTCCTTCCCGTCTGAGCTCTCCTGCTTGTCCTCGCCCTCCACTCTGTCCAGAGCAGTTGGGAGGGCCTAGGGAGAACAGAGGAGGGGAGCTGTGGGGCCTGGGGCCTCAACACGGAGGGCGGGGAACAGGCGCTGGGCCGGGAACCCACTCTCCTGGCCCCCGTGCCTGCTCCCAGCCTGCTCCCCTAGACCCAGAGGCCTGAACTGGGAGCCAGGAGGCCTGGGCAAAGCCTGAGCAGGTCCCCAGACCCAACCCCCACCCCACAGCCCCAGGGACCCTGACATCAGCATCTTCCGTACCTGGATTTCTGGAGGCTTCTTTGGCTTCTGTACCCCTGGCTCCTTCTCATCCATGTAGCCCAGCTGGGCTTCCATTTTGTCTGAAAGATCAAGGGAAAGAGGTGAGACAGGTGGGCTCTGGCGGGGAGGTGGAAAGGGCAGGAAGTAAGGTGCCAGAGAGGAGAGGCAGGGCCTGGCCTTCAGGAGGCTCCCTCCAGGCCAGGCCCCTTCAGAAGGACAGGACCCCAGACGAGCCAGGGAGCCCAGGTCAGGGCTGCAACATGGGGATCCTTGGAGGACTGTGGGCCCAGTGAGGCCAGTCAGGGGCTGACAGAACAGGGCTGCCCACAGCACGGCCTCCCATCTGGAAGCAGGGAGGGGAGGTGGGGGAGGCCTGGACTAGGAGCCAGGATGCCTCAGCCTGGTCCCGGCTCTCAGGCTGACTGGCCGTGTGCCTCCTCACGCCAAGGCAGTTCCTGACACACCGCAAAGTGCTGGTGACGTGTGTGCTCTGAGTAGCCCTGGGAGGTGGACACTATTCCATCCCACATCACAGAGGAGAAAACAGGGCTCATGGGGGTGAGCGACTTGCCCAAGGTCACTCAGGCCAGGCGAGTCTAGCTCAAGAGGGTATACTTGTGCCTGGAAGCAAGATGTCCTCCGAGGCACCTAGCCTCAGGGCCTCACCTGTCACCTGGGGAGAGGTAGGTCGGCCCCAGGCCTGACAGGGTCAACTGAAAGAAGACGCTTTGTCCAGATAAATCCACGGATCAAAGACACTCAGAGACAAACAACCCAGCTAAAGATGGGCAGAGGCTCTGAAAAGACATTCCTCCAAAGAAGATACACAAATGGTCCAGAAGCACATGAAAAGATTCTCAACGTCGTCAGACATCAAGGAAATGCAAACCAAAACCACAGTGAGACGCCACCTCACACCCACTAGATGGCTTTAAGCAAAAAGTCAGACAGCAAGCGTTGGTGAGGATGTGGAGAAACTGGGCCCTTCATTCACTGTTGGCGAGAATGGAAAATGCTCTGGTCCCTGTAAAAACGAGTTGGGCAGTTCCTCAAAATATTACAGCATATGATCCAGCAATTCCATTCCTAGCTCATACCCGAGAGAAATGAAAACACGTGTCCATATAAAGACTCAAATACAAATGTTCGCAGCAGCATTATTCACAACAGCCAGAAAGCAGAAACAACCCCAAATCCATCGGCTGATGAACGGATAAACAATATGCGGTGGATCCGCACAATGGAATATTATTCAGCCACAAAAAGGAAGCAAGCTCTGACTCACACTACAACATGGATCAACCTTGAAAACATCACGCTGACTGAAAGAAGCCAGACACAAAAGGCCACATATTGTAGGATTTTGTTTACATGAAATGTCCAGAACAGGCGAATCCACAGAGACAGAAAGTAGCTAAGCAGTTGGCAGGGGCTGGGGGCAGGCCAGGGAGAGAAGGGATGGGAAACGACTGCTGATGGGTACGTGTTTCTTTTTGGTGTGATGAAAATGTTCTGGAATTAGATAGAGGTGATGGTTGCATATATACCAGAAACGGCTGAATAGTACACTTTTAAAGACTAAATGTTCTGTTACGGGAATCACATCTCAGAGCTGTCATTAAAGAGAAGAACTCTCAGGAGAGCAACACTTATGCAGGCAGAAGCTTCGAGGGGAAGCGTGGCCATCCTTTGTGGGGTGTGCGGAGGACTCAGGGTCTCCTGGGGCCTTGCCATCTCCCGGGACCCAGGTGCCCTCCCCCACTCATCGGAGCCCAGACCTGGCAGGCCCAGCGAGGCAGGTGGCAGGTGGGCGGGGCTGGCGGGCACTGGCGTGGTGGGATCCGAGGAGACGACCTCGCCGGGCTTCTTGCCCTCGGGCCCCTCAGGGATCAAGTCTGGGGTGCTGTACTTCCCGTTGACATGCTCGAACTCCTGGACCTGGGACAGGTGGGAGGGAAGGAGGGGGCAGTCACAGCTCAGATCTATGGGCCTCAGGACAGCCTTAGGACTGGGGGCGTCCAGCTGGGGACAGACACCCCCTCCACCCAAGGCCAGCCGAGCCAGATGCACTTCTGACAACAAAACCCCATGGCAGGCCCCACCCGACCCCAGTTTCCCTGTGTGCCCTCTGCCCTGTGACCTGCCATCCTGGCCTCCAGACCCCCACCCCCCCACCCAGAGAGGCATTCTGGGTTGGTCCCTCTGGCCTGGCTCAGACCCTGGGTAGCTGTGTGACCCTGAGCCAGGCACTTGTCCGTTGCCCAGTGACCCCCCAGGGGTACGCCGGGTCTACTGCAGCCACCAAGAAGGGCCCAGTAAAGGCTTACTCACCCACCTTCTTCCTAACTAGTGACATGACCCCGATGCGCGTGAGCACATGCTGTCTCGAGAGGCCCTCGCGGGGCACGCCGTCCGCGAAGGTCTCTGCGCCGTCAGCCCCCGGCTCACACAGGTGCCGCATGAAGAGGGACACATAGGCTCTGGGGTTGGGGGGGACTGGGGCTCAGGGAACGGGGGGTGGCAAGAACCCTCTGCGAGGGCTAACAGGATCCCCAGGGATCTCCTGGCTGGAATCACCATCCATCACCTGCCTCCCAACCAGGCTTGCTGGGTCAGACGCCCGGGGAAGGACAGAGGAGGCCTCCCCTGGCAGGGGAACCACTTAGGACAGCCCCGCTCTGGATAACCCAGATGCTTCCGGCTGCCATTCACACCAGCTGGTCCGGCAGAGGTGGCTGGTCAGTGTTTTCTGCACATCAGCCCTGCCCAGGCCTGGACCCCAGCTACCCAAAGACCAGAGAGTAGTGATCTCTCAAGACCTCTTTGGCCTGGTGCGAGCAGAAACGCGGCCAGTTGTGCTGGCTCGCCCAGCCGGAGTCTGCGTCTCCAGAGTGGGCAGCCACACCCTGGGCCACCACCTCAGCCCCTTTACCTAAATTCCTTCTCGCTCTTCCCTCGAAGGTCGCGAACCAGCCAGTGGGAGTTGAAGGCGTCCTGGGGGGGCATGCCCCAGCGCATGATGGCATTGAGAAAGGCCTTCCGCTGTCGGGCGTTGAAGCCCAGCACCTGGATGGGGCAGGGGATGGGGTGGTGGAGCAGAGAGCTCAGGGAGGGGAGAAGGGGATGGCGAGGGGAGGAGGCAGGGAGGGGACTGGGAGAAGACAGGGCCTCCAGCTGGGGCAGGACCAGAGGGCGGAGCCCAGACCCAGGGTCTGTCCCAGCCTCACCTCTACTTGACGTGAGACCCTGGGCAAGTCCCAGCCCTCGCCTCCCGCCCTCCTCTGTGCCCAGGGGTGGTAGCCGGGTGAGCTCTTTGTTCGGAGAAGGGACAAGGTAAATCGGGAGAAGGAGAGCTGGGAAAGTGGGGGTGCAGGAGGGCCCCACCTCAATGTTGCCGCCGACACGGGCGAGGAGAGGTGGCAGGGGCTTGTCCCTGTCACTCTTCAACTGCCTCCTGGATTGTCGCCGTCCACCTGGGGGGCAGCCCCGCCACAACCTCTCAGGGGGGCCCGGGGCATCCTGACCCCCTAACCCATCTGCCAGCTCGCCCCAGGACAGCAGGACCCTTCAGGATGACCTCTGAAGCTGCCCTCGAGCCTGTCCTGACACCCCCAGGGGGACCCCCGGTTGGCCTTGGCCCCAGCCCAGGCTCACCAGCACCGAGACTCACTCTGTCCTTCCGGCCTTTCCTCAAAGTCCTCATCCTCATCCTCGGAGCCGATGGAATATTCAGACTGGTTGTCCGAGAGCTCATCCTGCCACTCTGTGGGGGTCCAGCAGAGGGGCACAGAGTGAGCTGTGCAAACAGAAGCCCACCCCAAGACCCCCAGACCCAGGGCCATGCCAAGCCCCCACATCCCAGCCCAATAACAACAGTAAATGAAAACGGCCACCACGTACTTCCTGTGACCTCACTTAATAATCCCAACAGCCCTACATGATTTCCTAGGGTGTTATACCATTGTCATCCACCTTTTACAAATGGGGAAACCCAGGCTTGCCCACACCACTAGCAGTGAAGTCACTGGACCACTACCCATCTTGTTTTCCTAAACACCCCACACCCCACACCTGCCCTCAAGCCTCCTTTCTCCAAGAAGCCCTCCCCATGGCACCCCAGCTCAGGCCGCTCTGACAAAGCTCCCACTCTCCAGCCCCCGGGGGCTTCCTGCCACAGGGACGCCCTCTGCGACCTACTGGAATCCTGTCCACCCAGGCCCTCCGCCTCCGGGGCACGTGCACCCACCCGCCCAGGCCGGGCACGCACCCTGGTCCTCCTGGGAGGCGTCATTGTAGTTGACCTGCTTGCGGATGCGCTTGCCCTTGCCCAGGTTGCGGGCCAGGTCCTCCTGCTGCTGCTCATAGTGGTGCCGGAGCAGCTTCTCCCAGTAGTCAGGGTCCACATTCTCCTCCTGCTTGATGATCTCTCGCTCGACCTCCTCCTGGGGACCCAGGCGCCAGGGGCCCAGTGAGGCCGGGGCCAGCAGGCAGGCGGCCAGCACACACGGGCACCAGAGGCCTCGGTGCTGCAGGGCCAGTAGATAGGGTATCTGCCCCCAGGAGGCCTCATGCCACCTCCACCACACCTCACCTTCTAGGGGCCCAACGATGAATCGGAAAGCCCACCCGCTGCAGGAAGCCTTCCCTGACCACCCGGCCCCACAGCCAGCCTCCCGCTTCCTGCCCCTGTCCAGTCACTCACTCACTCATTGACTCCGCAAGGATTTCCTGGCCTGGGCCAGGCACTGGGGTACAGAGTTGAATAAGCTCTACCTCTGCCCTCAGGAGGCCCCCAATTTCAAAAGGAAAACTGGCACGTGGAAGGATAATAGTACCTAGGGTCTGCGTGGAGGGTGGTGGGAGCCAAGGAGGAACGGAGGGGACCACCTGGGAGAGACCCAGGAGCTGCCCCTTGGAGGACAGTGGAGTTTGCTGGGTGGTGAAGAGAAGGTGCAGTGGGTGGGAGCGCAGCGCTTTCCAGAAGAGGGGGTGGCCCAGGGGAGCCTGCCGCAGGCACCCAGGCAGGGAGTGGGAGCGGCACCGGGCAGGGCTGGGAGGGGCCTGAACGCCAGACCCTAGACAGGGCTCTACGCAGGGGGATGGCAAGGCCGTCCACAGGTCCGTTGGGCAGCTGTGGGGAAGCTAGACTGGAGCCAGGGACACCAAGCAGGCTGCCGCTGAGGATGTGAGCAAGGGCAGTGGCCCTGCCACGTGGCTGTCGCGCACGCTGTCCCATCTCCCGCCCGACAGCCCGGCCATGGCAGGGGCGGGCTTACCACGCCGTCCTCCTCGCGCACCACGTACTGCGCCACCTTGAAGGAGCTCAGGTACTCGTTCATGTTCTGCAGCTCCGTGTCATCTGTGGCATCCTGGTTCCGGTCCAGCAGCTTGGAGATGGCTGCATCATCATAGTGGATCACACTGCTGTCCTCCACGTCCTTGTTGTCACCTGGAGGCAGACAGAGTGCAGAGTGGGGAGACAGACGGGTGCCCAGGTCCAGCCAGGGGCCCCCACCAGGGCAGACTCCTGACCATGATCTGTTCCAGTCCCCGGCAGGGGCTACAGCAGAGGAGCGTGGTGACCAGAGAGCGGAATGTACACTGTAACACCCCCACTGCCCACCCCCAGCAGTCCTTGGGCACCCAAGTATGGGGCTAGAGGGCACAGGCAGGGGAACCCGACAAAACAGAGACCAGGTGTAGCAGGATTGGGCGCCACTCCCTTTCCAGGAACACCACCTGAGGCACAGGAGGGGCTGGGGGCTGGGTTGGCCCCTACCTGGTGGGGTGCTGCCATGCTTTTTCTTCGCGCTGGCAGCCAGGGCTCCCCCTTTGGAGGGCTGGACATCAGGGATGGGTGTGACAGGCCTCTGACCCTGAGACATCATGCCTGTAGGACAGAGGCGGAGGGGCTGCAGGGCTGCACCCAGAGAGGCCACCCGGGGCCCTCTCCACCCTGGCCAGGAGACAAAATTGGGGTGCAGAGAGAGGAGCTGTGCCTGTGCAGCCCCCACCCCAAGCTCCGGCCGCCCTGGACACTCACCCTCCACATCGTCCTTGAAGAGCTCCTCTGTGCCGAACTTGAGGATGTCGTCCAACTCCTGCTTGGTCATGGAGCCCGACTTGGAGCCAAGGCCGGGCCGCACCACCAGGTGGGTGAGCATCATCTTGCGCTTGGCCACCTGCGTGATGCGCTCCTCCACCGACGCCCGCGTCACAAAGCGGTAGATCATCACCTTCTTGTTCTGCCCAATGCGGTGGGCGCGGCTGAAGGCCTGGGGGCAAGCTGCAGCTCAGCACCCCAGGCTCCGCCCAGGGCACCATGGGGGGTGGACATGTGCTCACGAGCATGTCCTACGTCGACCCAGCGACGTGACTGTGCGTGGAGATGTGTGCGTGCCGGGTATTGTGTGTGTCCCAGGGTAGCTACGACGGCTTCCTGACTGTGGAGTCTCACGCAGGCCTGGATGCCCGTGCAGGTGGAACTAGGCGTGACTGCAAGTGTGCAGGGGTGTGTGCACGGCGCAGGCGGCCAGAGCGCTGGATGCAATGAAGCTGCACGGGGGCTCAGATGGTGGTCATGGGGAGGCAGGGGCTGCACCTCCCTGGAAGTGAGCCGCTAATGGGATGGCAAGTCCATGTGTTGGTGACACACAGCCACCTTGCAAGGGCAACAAGGCCAAGAAGCGCCCAGTGTGATGTGAAGACATGTCTGAGGCTCTGTGCATTGGATCCCTGCATAATGTGACGCTGATGTGATTATATCTGTGCAGGTGACTGTGCACAGATGCACACACCTGTGCCTGAGACATGAGTTTGTGTGTGTGCCCCTAAGAGTGTAAGTGTTCAACATGTGTGTATGTGTCCCTGCCCCAAGTGGGGTGACCAGGGGACTTTGGGGTGTGTCTCTGCTCCCACAACCCTTAGCTCCCCCCAACCCTCCCACCCTTTCATCACCCTATCCCCCTCCTCCATCCCCTCCTCTCCCCAGCCTCTGACAGCCCTTCTCCACCCACTCTGTTCTTGTCCCCTCTCATACTGGCCCCCTCTGGGTTCCAGGACTCCTTCGTCCTGTCTCCCTCCATGGCCTTAGTCCTGAGGGTGATGGGACGGACCAGCAGTCCCCTGCCCTCTCTGGGCCCGTTTCCTCCTGCGTACAGTGAGGAGCTGGAGGAGCAGGGCAAAGCCTCCACTCATCTCCCAGGGCCCCGCTTGGGGCTGAGACTCCATGGCGCTGGCCCAGGGGGAGGTGAAGCCCTGAGACACACAGTCTGGGGGATGGGGGAGAGGAGGGAAAGGCCACGGAACCAGGGGCAGTGAGGGGTCTGAGAAGGTTCCAATGTCAGGACCACAGACCTGGATGTCATTGTGTGGATTCCAGTCCGAGTCGTAGATGATGACGGTGTCTGCTGTGGCCAGATTGATGCCCAGGCCACCGGCCCGGGTCGAGAGGAGGAAGCAGAACTGCTGGGCCCCAGGGGCTGAGGAAGAGAGGCCAGTGCCGGCTAAGGGGCAGCCCAGGCATGGGTGGGGCCAGGTGGACGGTAGACAGGAGGGCGGGAGGGGAGACCAGAGGGAAGGGGGGGTGGGAAGTGTGGCTCTATCACAGACCACGACAGCCACACCTGTGCTCAGGGAAGCCAGAGGAGGCCTGGGGCCCAGGGTGGGACAGAGCAGCCCACCTGAGCCCCACTTAGCTGCCAGCTGTGCTCTGAGTCCTGACACAACAGGAGGGAGTAGGAGGGAGCCAGAATGAGAAACAAGGCGATTTTCAAAGCCCAGATGGGCAAAGACCACACTGCGAACAGCCAGCAAGTACGGGCAGAGCCCCCAGTGAGGGTCAGCTCCCTGGAGAGCTTGGTCCTTCGTGCCCTCCAGCTCCCCGCAGCCCATGATGCTGTCAGGGAGCCCTCAGGGTCACAGCCCCACAGCAATCCCAACTGGTTCTGGCCCTAAGTGACCTGGATCTGACCACAACCCCCACCAGAGCTACAAACAGGTCCCCCGTCTGCCCGATGCTTCAGACACTCCCACTTCACGTGTGGCTGGGGCCGTGTTCGATCCTGAAACTCTACTCGCTTTATGTCTGGCGTGAGTGGGCGACATGAATCGCAGCTCTGGGCATTTGGGCAGTGGGGCCCCAGCCCTGCTCTGAGGGCAGAAGCCAGGAAACGGCCACAAGCCCAAGGAATCAGAGTTCATGGCTACTTGCTGCAAACCTGCCAGTTTGCAAAAGGGGCCCCAGTTCAGCTGACCACTACCCGGCTCCAGATGCTTCCTTCACTATCAGGCAGAGAGCTCCTGCTTCTCCCGGTCACCTCTCCTTCCCAGGCAGGAAGAGAGGAGACGGGAGAGTCTGGGCGAGTGTGGGCATGTGTGGCCCTGCCTTCCTCGCTCTGTCCTCTAGGAAGCAGCCCACAGGGAGTACGTGCTGGACTCTGTCCAGCACTGCTTGGAACTGGCAGTTTGTCTGGTGTCAGTATCAGAAGCCAGAGGTGCCAGCCAGACCCTCGGCACCAGCTTCATGTAGTAACAAAGGTGATATTTTCCTCCCCCTGCCTTTCTCCTTGTCTGTTTCCCGGTTCCAAACAGGTGTTACCCACCGGGCCCCTTAGCACCCCAGCAGGCCCCCGGAGGTTCCATGGAATGAATTCGTTCTAGTATTTTAAACTAAGAGGCAGCTGTTAGGACCTACAGACTGTTCGGCTTTCATGGGGTCCCAATCAAGAACCCCTGGGTGAGGTGCGGGTACCATTGAATCTGTCGATCGCCTCTTGCCGGAGGCCCCCGGTGATGCCGCCGTCAATCCGCTCATACTTGTAGCCCTCATACTCCAGGAAATCCTCTAGGAGGTCAAGCATCTTGGTCATCTGCAGGGGACATGGTCCTCCTGAGGGGCTGCCACAGAGCAGGGCACCCCACAACAGCTAGGGGAGGATCGAGCAGCCTGCTGAGTGGGGAGACACATGGGCCCCAGCAGACCTGACGCGGGCTTTCTGGAGAAGAACACAGCCTCCAACCTCGACCCCTGGAGTCACTCCACCCCCACACCAGCCACCAGCCCTAGAGCCTTCTGTCTAAAACACAGCTCTGGGCCTGCGCCTCCCTGCTTTCACATCCCAGAACAAAGGCCCAGCCCCTCAGCCCGGCACTCCAGGCTCACAGGACCTGGTGCCCAGTCCATGTGGGTTTCACTTCCCAGTGCTTCCTCCACACCCCCAGACATCCCAAGTCCTTCTTCCTGGAATGCCCACCCCCTTCACTGCCCTGGGAGCTCAGACAGCACCTCCTCTGTGACGCCCTCCCTGATCTCATTCCTCCCCATGAGAAGAAAAGGCAGGCCCTCCTGAGCATCCCTGACCCTGTGTATTTCCCTTCATTCCCGAGAGAGTTTAGCTGGATATAAAACTATCAGCGTTTGCCCCGCCGTGTACTGAAGGTGTCGTGATCGTCACCTGCCGCCTGTTGTTGCTGATGAGAAGTCTGACGACAGGCTGACTGTCACTCCTTTGTGGCTGCCAGGTCAGAACTGCTGCACTTCCCCTCCGATGTGTCTACAGAGCGGTTCCTTTATTCCTACTTATATTTCCCTTGCTTGGTACTCAGAGTGCACTTCAGATCTGAGACCTCATGTCTTTGCCAGGTCTGCAAACTCTCACTGAGTCCAGCTTCTTCCCCATTGTCTCTCTGTCTTCTTCTGTAAGTCCTGTTAGACGACTGTTGGAGCCTCTCGAGGTGTCCTCCATGCTCTCTCTCATTTCTTTTTCTTTTTTTTTTTTTTTGAGGAAGATTAGCCCTGAGCTAACATCTGCTGCCAATCCTTCTCTTTTTGCTGAGGAAGACTGGCCCTGAGCTAACATCCATGGCCCTCTTCTTCTACTTTATATGTGGGACACCTGCCACAGCATGGCTTGACAAGCAATGCCATGTCCGCACCCGGGATCTGAACTGGTGAACCCCAGGTCACCGAAGCTGAACATGCACACTTAACCGCTGCGGCACCAGGCCAGCCCCTCTCTCTTGTTTCTGTCCTTGTCCCTCCAGGCCACACTCTGGGGAAGTTCCTCAGTGCCAGGTTTCCATTCATCGATGCTTTCTTCAACAGTGTCAAGAGTTTATCCAATCTGTTGAAACGTTTTATTTCAGTTCCGTGCAGATCATTTTCCTATCCAATTATTCTTGTTTCATTTCTTCCTGCTTGTGTTTAATTGATTTCTTCTTGATTTATGGGTATTACTTCGTTATTTTTGAGGATCCTAAACATGTTTATTTCAATTCTTTTCTAGGCTCTTCTACCATTCTTTTCATTTGGCTTCTACTTGCTGTTTGGTGGAATATCTTATCATTCAGTTTTGTCTGAGTTTTGGGATTGGGATGTGGGCTCATCTGGGACGGGAGGGTGCTGGCTCTGTCACTTTCCTCTGTGCACATTGCCAGGATTGTGCAGGTCCCTCTACTTGGTCCCTCAAGGCCTCAGCCCAGAATCATGTCTTCTGTTGGCAGGGGTCTCGAGGGGACTGTGGATCCAGTCTCCAGGCCAGCCGGCAGTCACAGGCGTGGTCAGCCTCCCTCATATGCCTCAGTGTCCTGCAGGCCCAGGGCGGGATCGGGAGCCACAGGCGGCAACAGCTGTTTCCAGCTGACTTTGGTACACAGAGGAGCCACCTCCTAGTCTCTGGCTTTGAGCAATGGGCCTGGCTTGGTCCCACCATAAGGGAGCATTTTTAGCACCAGGACCCTATAAGGCCATCACTATGACCCCTGTCACAGAGCTGACCACAGGCTCAGATAATTATCTCTTTTTTTTTTTTCTTTTTTTTTATTGAGTTATTGATAGGTTACAATCTTGTGAAATTTCAGTTGTACATTAATGTTTGTCAGTCATGTTGTAGGTGCACCATTTCACCCTTTGTGCCCACCCCCCACCCCACCTTTCCCCTGGTATCCACTAAACTGTTCTTAGTCCATAATTTTAAATTCCTCATATGAGTGGAGTCATACACAGATTATCCTTCTCTCGCTGGCTTATTTCACTTAACATAATTCTCTCACGGTCCATCCATGTTATTGCAAATGGAATGATTTTGTTCTGTTTTGCAGCTGAGTGGTATTCCATTGTATATATGTACCACATCTTCTTTATCCATTCGTCTGTTGCTGGGCACTTAGGTTGCTTCCACGTCTTGGCTATTGTAAACAGTGCTGCAATAAACATTGGGGTGCATAGGACTTTTGGGATTGCTGACTTCAAGCTCTTTGGATACATACCCAGTAGTGGGATGGCTGGATCGTATGGTAGTTCTGTTTTTAATTTTTTGAGGAATCTCCATACTGTTTTCCATAGTGGCTGCACCAGTTTGCATTCCCACCAGCAGTGTATGAGGCTTCCTTTTTCTCCGCAACCTCTCCAACATTTGTTGCTATTAGTTTTAGATATTTTTGTCATTCTAATGGGTGTAAGGTGATATCTTAGTGTAGTTTTGATTTGCATTTCCCTGATGATCAGCGATGATGAGCATCTTTTCATGTGCCTATTGGCCATCAGTATATCTTCTTTGGAGAAATGTCTGTTCATGTCTCCAGCCCATTTTTTGATTGGGTTGTTTGATGTTGTGTTGTTGAGTTGCGAGAGTTCTTTATATATTATGGATATTAAGCCTTTGTCAGATATATGACTAGCAAATATTTTTTCCCAGTTAGTGGGTTGTTTTTTTGTTTCAATCCTGTTTTCATTTGTCTTGAAGAAGCTCTTTAATCTGATGAAGTCCCATTTGTTTATTCTTTCTATTGTTTCCCTTCTCTGAGAAGGCATGGTGTCCGAAAAGATCCCTTTAATACTGATGTCAAAGAGTGTACTGCCTACGTTGTCTTCCAGAAGCCTTATGGTTTCAGGTCTCACCTTTAGGTCTTTGATCCATTTTGAGTTTATTTTGGTGAATGGTGAAAAAGAATGGCCAATTTTCATTCTTTTACATGTGGCTTTCCAGTTTTCCCAGCACCATTTGTTGAAAAGACTTTCTTTTCTCCATTGTATGCCCTCAGCTCCTTTGTCAAAGATAAGCTGTCCATAGATGTGTGGTTTTATTTCTGGGCTTTCAATTCTGTTCCATTGATCAGATAATTATCTCTTTACCTGTCTGTCACACTAGACTGTGAGTGTCCTGCTGGACCCCGTGCCTAACACAGAGCCTGCCATATGACAGATGCAGACAAATGGATGAAGGAGCAGCAAGTGCTCAGAGGAACGGAGCTCCCAGGCTGGACAGTCCTGCTCTGACTGCCCAAAAAGTGATGCTGCAAGTGCGACTTCAGGACCAAGCTAGAGAGGGAGCCTCCTAGAGCTGTCCCTGCACCGAGCTCTCCTGAACCAAACCCAGGACCCACCTTCATGAGAAGCCAAGCTGCAGGGGTGAGCGGTGGGGGCTAACATGCTAGCTTGGATGCTAAGGCCCACACTGCTTCAGGAGGCGCAGGCCAGAGGGGCAGGTGGTACGGAAGATGCTGGCCTTTATAGCCAACATGCCCTGAGCTTGGCACCGGCCAGCTTCCCTTGGCTGCATCATGCCATGGCACAGAGGAATGACCCTTGATGTGCAACCCATGGGAACAGCATCAGGCCCCGAGGGGGGCCAGCAGGTTGCACCCTCAGCTACAGGGGCAGGACACCCTCTGTGGGGTGTGGAGTTGGGGCTGGGGTAGGCAGGGAGACCAGCCAGCCAGGCACATGGGGGTAGCTCACCTGGGAGAAGATGAGCACACGATGCCCTTCGTCCCGCAGTTTCTTGAGCATCTTCTGCAGCAGCATGAGCTTCCCTGAAGACTTGACCAGGGAGCTACCATCATAGGAGCCATTGGGCAAGACAGGGGCCTCCTGTAGACATGGCAGAAGGTGAGGCATTGGGGGGCTTCCTTCTCCTCTCTGGTTCTGCACCAAAGAGGCCCCAGGGATGGACAAGGGCCCAACAACAGGCTGAGCACCAAGCCCAAGCCCAGGTCAGGCCAGACTCCACAGAGTGGCCAGCCTGTGGGTCACATGGGCCTGCTCTCAGCACCATATTCCCAGGCAGGGCTCAGACTCGCTGGCCCTGCCCTCCGTCTTCCCGCTGCTGGCACTCCACAAGACCAGAGACATCAATGAGCAGATGGGCGACAAAGAGTCTTAAGCTAAGCCAGCCTTCCCAGCAGGAACCTGGCCTGGTCTCTGCGGTCCCAGCGGGGCGCACCCAGGCAAGGCCAGCCCTGAGCCCCGGGCAGAATGTCAGTCAGCAGGCCTCCGTGCGCCAGTCATAAGAGCGATCTGGGGCTGCCTGAGTCTGGATCACCCGCCACACGGCCTCCCACACCTAATTCTGCATTGGTCTTTTTGTTGGGGGGGGGGTGGTAAACTGTAGAGGGTTTATTTTAGAACTGGAATTGCAGCGGCAGCAATGATGATGGCTAACATTTCCGGAAAACCAACGTGCCAGGCTCTCTGTGAGGGCACTGTGTGCACTTTCTCATCTGGTCCTCACCCTTCCAGGTAGATGCTGCATTGTTCCCATTTTATAGTAAAAAACTGAGGCTCAGAGTGGACCATTAACTCCCCTGAGACCACAGGGCTGGAGCTGGTGTCTGACCCAGGATCCAGTCTCTCACCCAGGGCTGCGCATCAGAATCACCTGGGGGCCCCAACCCGGCCTTCCGGACTCCCTTGGTGACAGTGAAGCCAGGTCAGCCCTCACAACCCTGGCCTCAGGGAGACCTTGGGGTGACCCAGTGTCCCCCACTACTGTATGGGTCACAAGAGCGAGCCAAGGGAAGGTGAGGGACTGCCCAAGTGATGGATGGAGGTAAGTTTTCAGAAACTTCTGGCATGATGGGGACCCACATCACCTCCAGATCCTCATAACCAGGGAGGACTGGGGGCTGAGGGCCCAAGCGCCTGCCACAGCAGCCAGGGCCACCATGGCAGCCACGGACACTCACCACAATGGCCATGGGGAACCTTCCACAGCAGCCACAAGGACCTACCAAGGTGATTTCAGGCACTTACCATGGCAACCACAGGTACCTACCACGGCAGCCACGGGGAAGAGGTAGGGGTGGTTGCAGCACTTCTTCAGGTCCATCATGATGTTGAGCAGCGACACCTGGTTCCCGCCCCCCTTGGAGTTGAGCGCCTCGAAGTTCCGCGTGAGGATGAACTTGTAGTACTTCCTGCAGCGGGGCGCCAAGGAAAGGCGGCTGGACGCACGGGCCACGCCAGCCTCCGAGAGGGTGCTCTCCGCTCTGCAGGGAGGCTGGGGGCTGGTGGCCAAGCACCCATTTACAGAGAGACAGGGGAGCCCCAAGAGGTGAAGCCACAGGCCTGGAGTCCCCGGCAAGTTACTTGGGGGCATTGTGAGAACTCAGGCAGCCCCAGACCCTGGTCACTGAAATCAGAGAAGAGGCCCCAAAAAGGAAGCAAGTGTGAAAGGTGAGTCAAGGCCTCGGTGAGCGAAAGTGGCCCGGGAAGGCCGGGTGGGGGCCTTTTCAAGAGGGGTGGCAGAGGAGACAAGCCCAGGGTAGAGGGGCAGGCTGCTCCGGGGCGGGCCCCCAATGGGCTGAGCCTCCACTCACTTCTGCATCTGGCTCAGCTCCACGCGGACGATCAGCTCCGTCTTGGCTGGCATGTTCTTGAAGACGTCAGCCTTGAGCCGCCTCAGCATGTGCGGCCCCAGCAGATCATGCAGCTTCTTGATCTGGTCTTCTTTGGAGATGTCGGCAAACTCCTCCAGGAAGCCCTCTAGGTTGCTGCAATAAAGAGCTGGGATGAGAGCCAAGAGCAGGGCACAGAGCAGGCCAAAGCCCTCTGCAGAGGGAGGCAGGATTGTGGGGGAAGCCAGCCAGGCAGCCCCCTGCCACTTGCCAGAGGATCACAGGGCAGGCCGGCTGGCTGGTGGGCCAGGGAGCCCAGCCACACCCTGGGTGCCCTTTCACTCTCTGTCTAAGCCTGTGTCACACCACACATCACATCTTTCTCAGCCACATAGAATACCTTCTTATCCCCAAAGCCATCCTAGACAAGAACTCTCGGATTCTTACCCTTCTTACAGCTAAGGAAACTGAAGCTGATGAGTGCCCAAGGTATACGAGGCAGCCTGCCCTCCAACTGACATCTCCCGATGCCAAAATCAGCACTCTCCACCCTGAACCCCCATTCTTGGCAGGAAAATGGGGGTAGGTGAAGACAAGGAGGCCGGGGAAGGAGACCTCAGGACTTCTCCTGGCCAGGGCTCCACCACCGCCACCCCTGGCCTTCTGCCTCCATCACTGTTGCCCATGTAGTCACTTAGGTCTTGTAGAGGGAAAGGAATGAGACAGGGGTGTGGGGGCAGGGACAGAAGCCCCAGGAGGACCCCCCTAGGCGCAAAGCTGTGGAAAAATCACGGTGTTAGCAGCAGCTGATGTTTACGAGCACTCAGCGTGTGCTGGCATTGGGTCCCCTCCAGTGCAGGTCATTTGAGGTGGACGCTGCTAACGCTCCCACATGACTGATGAGGACACAGCGAGCAGTCTGGGCCAGCATCGGACACTGACACTTCTTGCCTGGCCACCCCAGCGCCCGCTCCCCGGCCAGACCTTCCGACTCACTTGAACCTCTCTGGAGTCAGGAAGTTGAGGAGATGGAACAGCTCCTCCAGGTTGTTCTGAAGGGGGGTCCCCGTCAGCAGCAGCTTGTAATCGATCTTGTAGCTGTTCAAGACCCTGAAGAACTTCGAGGAGCACAGGGGGCCCGTCAGGGAGCACGAGGCAGCCGGCCCCCCCAGGGCGGCCCCAGGAGCCAGCGGGCAGCACTGCCTACCTTGGACTGGTTGTTCTTGAGCCGGTGGGCCTCGTCCACCACGAGGCAGGCCCACTCGATGGAGCCCAGGATGGCCTGGTCGATGGTGATGAGCTCGTAGGAGGTGAGCAGGACATGGAATTTGATCTGCACTTCTTTCTGGAGGGAAAGAGGAGCGTTTGGGAGGAGAGCTGGGAGGCGAGCAGATCGACGTGTCTAGAGACAACGAGGCAAGGAGGAGGCATGAACGGGAACCCCCAGGACCCCAGGGAGCCCCTCGGACTGAGAGGAAGACGCTGGCCACCAAGCAGAGGGGGGCAGCTGAGGCTCGGAGCACAGTCCCCAGGAGCGCTGGCGTGGAGAACGAAGCTGCTGCCGGCACCAGGGCTCACGAGCACAGGAGCTGCCACTTCTGGACCGGGCTGCACGGGGAAGCCCTGGGCTTGGTTCCTCACTGGACTCTCCCCTCACCCTCACAAATCATCCAGGCTACGTTACCATTGTCCCCAGGGACGGCTCATGGGGTCTCAGGCAGGATAACTTTCCCCAGGTCCCCACGGCCAACAAATGGCAGAGCCAGGATTCGAACAGAGAAAGGGACCTGCACTTGGGGTTCAATGCTCTGCAGTCACCAACTTGAAATTCTGAATAATCTCACTGCTGAAGTCGTGTTTTGCACGAGAAGGCCTACAGAGCAATCGCATGAGTGCTGGGGGCTGGGAGCCTGGGCACCCCCGGCCAGGTTCTTAGCCCCTGCTCCCCTGCCCCGGCCCAGGGAAGCCTGCTGCCTTCCACCCCCAGCAGGGGCCTGGGCATGGACATGGGGGGACATCCACCCTGCAAGTGTCCCTCTGCTGAGGGAATGTAACGTTAAATAGCAAATAAAAAACACCATGGTAGGTCAAGCAAGAAAAGAAAAAGCTGTGTCCTGCATGGCCATTAGGCACTGAGCCTCACAAGTGCTGGAACCCCTCCTGGCCAAGCCAAGCACCACCCAAGTCCCTGTGGGAAGGGATCGGAGAGGGACAGAGGCCTTGTGGCACAGGCTTTGCCTACAGGTTGCAAAAGGTTTTGCACCCGGCCCTGCCCCTCTGAGCTAGACCCGAGTCAAGTTCATTAACCTCCCTGAACCCCAGCCTCCTCCCCTGTAAAAGGCAGGATGCTGTCTCACCACGAGAACTATAAGAGCTAAGTCTGTTCCTCAAGGAATGGCACAGAGAATTACCATACTGTCCAGCAAGGCCACTGCTGGGTACATACCCAAAAGAAGGGAAAGAAAGCACTTGAACGAATATTTGCATAGCCATGTTCACAGCAGCATTATTCACAATAGCCAAAAGGTGGAAACAAGCCACGTGCTTGTGGACAGAGGACGGATAAACGAAATGTGGCCCATCCACGCAATGGGATATCACTCCACCTTCAGGAGGAAGGAAAGCCTGACACACGCTCGGCAGGGAAAGGACGTCATGCTGAGTGAAATGAGCCGACACAAAAGGACAAGTTCTGTGTGAGCCCACTGCTATGAGGTACCGAGAGGCGTCAAACTCAGACAGACTGAGTAGAATGCAGGTGCCAGGGCCTGGGGACAGGAGGACGGGGAGTCAGCGTTTAAGGGGGACAGAGCTCCAGTTTTGCAAGACAAAAGGAGGCAGATGGTGGAGATGTCTGCACAACAATGCGAATGCTCTTACTCCCCCTGAACTGCACATTTACGGATGGTTAAGATGGGAAATACTATGTTTCTGTGTATTTTCCCACAGTTTTAAAAAGTAAAATAGAAGAGCTGAGTCCGTGGAGGGCCGGGCCCGTCTCGGGATCCAAGTGCGAGTGCAGGCGAAGTTCTCCGTGGGACTAACTGGTCTGCAGAGTCACCGCTGGGATCCCTGAATCCTTCCCTCATTCAACACAGAGCTCCTGAGCGTCTCCTGGGGCCACGACTATTGCGACGATGGAGAAAGCTGAGGGCAGAAACTCTGGGGGGCTGGGGATGACCCGCCTCTGCCAGCCCCCAGTACCGCAGCTCATGGGAGCAAAACGACTTGCTGAGGCCTGCCACGTGCAGGCACTGTCCTCAGTGCTTCTCAAAGGGCCATCCGGGGACCAGAAGCGTCTGCATCACCTGGGACTTTGTCAGAAATGCAGTCTCAGGCCCCACCCCAGAGCTGCCAGACCAGAGTCTGCCCTTCAGCAAGACCCCTGGTGACCCGCAGGCACAAGGGGGTCTGCCAGGCCCTGCCCAGTGCTCGCTCACTCCTTCAGGCCTCCACAGCTCTAGGGGATGGAGCTGTTATCTCCATTTTGCTAGGAAGAATCTGAGGCACAGAGAAGCTGAGTGACTTGCCAGAGATCACACAGCTGGAGTACAGGACTGAATTGTACGCCCCTAGAATTCACGTCCACCCAGAACCTCAGAATGTGACCTTTTTTGGAGATAGGGTCTTTGCAGGTGTAACTAGTTAAGATGAGGTCATTCTGGAGTAGGGTGGCCCCTAAACCCAATGAGTGGTGTCTTTATGAGACGACACAGACACAAAGGGGAGGCGGCCATGTGACGACAGAGCAGAGGTGGGAGTGATGCAGCTGTAAGCCAAGGGACGCCCAGGAGGGCCTGCAGCCCCCAGAACCTGGCAGAGGCAAGGACAGCCCCTCCCCCGGAGCCTTCAGAGGGAGCGTGGCCCCGCCGACACTTGGGTTTCGGACTTCTGGCCCCTAGAATGGTGACAGAGTAAGTTTCTATTGTTTTGAGTCCCCCAGTTTGTGGTACTTTGTTACGGCAGCCCCAGGACACTGACACAGCTGGTAACTGCCTCAAGAGAAGCTCTTTGCAGGGCCAGCCCAGTGGCATAGCGGTTAAGTTTGTGCACTCCGCTTCGGCAGCCTGGGGTTCACAGGTTCAGATCCCAGGTGTGGACCTACACATGGCTTATCAAGCCATGCCATGGCAGTGTCCCACATGGAAGAACCAAAGAACTTATAACTAGGATATACAACTAGGTACTAGGACTTTGGGGAGAAAAAAATAGAGGAAGATTAGCAACAGATGTCAGCTCAGGGCCAATCTTCCTCACCAAAAAAAAAAAACAACGAATTACTATTCTTATAATTGGAAAAAAAAGAAAGAGAAGCTCTTTGCCAGCCACTGGCCTCCAAGGGAGCCAGAGCAGAGGGACCCCCAACAGACTGGAGAGCCCGTGTGGCCCCCAGGGAAGACCAGGCGCCCCTCCAGAGTCCTCCCTGGGGATGGAGGTGCTCACCTTCATGCGGAACACCTTCTTCCCGCTCCGAATGGCGTTGTCCTCAAAGGAGAACTCATTCTCCCGGATAACGGAACGGCTCTCCTTGTCCCCCGTGTAGGTGACCACATAGAAGTCCGGCGCCCACATCTCAAACTCACGTTCCCAGTTGATGATGGTGGACAGGGGCGCGCTGACCAGGTAGGGCCCCTTGGAGTGCCCCTGGACAGGGAGAGGGACGTGGTGAGGCTGCCTGCCCACAGCCGGCGCCAGCCAGCCCTCCGCGGCCGCGTACCCCCGCGGCGCACCTCCTTGTACAGGGAGTAGAGGAAGACAATGGTCTGCACCGTCTTGCCCAGACCCATCTCGTCAGCCAGGATGGTGTCGGTGCCCTGGGCCCAGGAGAAGCGCAGCCAGTTGAGGCCCTCCAGCTGGTACGGGTGCAGCGTGCCGCCCGTGGAGTCGATGTACCACGGCTGCTTATCAAACTTGACCGTGGGCTGCAGAGAAGGCAGAGCTTCAGACACACCCTGAGCCCTAGGCCACCAGAGCGCACCCCCCCCCCGGCCTTTGCACCCACAACTCCTTCTGCCTGGAATGCTCTTCCCACTCCTCTCGTCCCTACTAACTTAGGTCTTGGCTGGAATGCCTCTTCCTCCAGGAAGCCCTCACTGACTCCCAGCCTGGCTTAGGTGTCCCCACCATGAGCTCCGGTGCCCTGTACTTCTTCTATCAGGGCAGTTTCCTTCTTGTTGGATTCTCTGACTTCGAGCCCAGGTTGTGGTCACCACACCGGTCCTGTCACCACCGTTTCCTCTAAGTTCCATATAGTTCCTGGGATGTGGTGAGCACTTGTTCAACATTTGTTCAATGCATGCCTGGGGCGCTTCACAGCTCGATCCAGAACATCGCCCTCCTTGCCTCTCATCCTGCAGCTCAAGGCTACCTCCCCCATGAAGTCCTCCCAGTGTACCAGACCCAGCTGCCTTTCCTGGCATCCCACAGTCCCAGGATGAACCGCATGTTCTGTGTGTTCCCGCCACAGGCCCCTGGGAGATGGGCACTTCTTGAAACAGGGGGCCAGGGCGCTTGTCCCCCAAGGGCCAGCCCAGGGTCAGGTGCCGACAGACACCCCAGGGAGGTCTGCTAAATGACTAAGTCACCCTTCCATTCCTGGAGGAGCGCCAAGCCCCCAGGCACTTGTGAGTCTCCTCCCCTGAACAGACAAGAATGGTGTGCGATTAGCATATCAGCTATCACGATTGTGAAATTAGAGACACTTTTTGATTTAAATCCTTGGAATTAGCTCATGGAAAGTCATGTACATCTGTGAGCCCGGTAGAAACTACCTGCCCCCCAGTTTGTGCCCCCTCTGACCCACATTTCAGATTGCACAGGAAGCCAAGACCTTGATCTGCAGGAGCTGCCACGCTGCATGAAGCTGGGGGACCGAGACCCCAGGGTGTGAGGTCACCCTGCAGGGAGGGGTTGTCTTGTCATCCTTGTCCCGTCAGGCGCCTGGGGTGAGTGGACTGGACCGCGGGGCCCCTGGCACGCCCCCTCCTGCAGGGGCATGGCTCGTGTGCACAGGCTGGGAGGGCCCAGGGTAGAGTCCCCTGGAGAACAGGCCCTCCTCTGTGGCCAAGCCTGGTGTGGAGGTCCTGGCAGCCCCCCCGCCCCCATGTCCCCTTCCCCACTCACATCCACAATGGGCGTGTCCGGTGGCTTCTCCTGTTTGTCGTCCTTCAGCTTCTTGCCCTTCTTGACCAGCCTCTTGGGCAGTCTGGCGTCCTCTCCCAGCATCAGCTCCCTGGGAAAGAATGTGGGGTGCAGGTGAGCAAAGCTCAGGCCAGCCAGAGACGAGCGCCCCGGGGGCACCCCAGCCCAGCGCCCACTTGCCGTGGCCCACCTGTGGCCCCAGTAGGCCTGCTTCAGGTTGTCGTAGTAGGGGATGTCGATGTCGTCGATCTCCCAGGTGCACTGGTCGTAGGGTAGGTCTTTCCACTTGATCAGGTAGTGCACATCCCCCTTTTTGTCGAAGCTGCAACACAGTAAACGGGTGGGGGTGAGGGCGGGTCACTCAGGCATCGGCCGCAGCGAGAGTGCATGAAGGGCGCCTCACAGGATGCAAAACCCCTCACTCCCACGGTCCCCCGGATCCTGGCCCCAGCCAGGGGAGCAACGCCTGGGCAGTGGCTCCAGAGAGGTGAGGTGGCTTGCCCAAGGCCACACAGCTAGTGAGAGGGAGGGAGGAAGTGGCAGAGAGGACAGGCCAGCAGGAGAGCAAGGAGCCAGCGTCCTTTCCATCATTCTCCATTGCAGCGATGAATCCCATCCAGGCGTGGGGGCTGGACAGCGGAATTCTGAATTTCTGAGTTGGACGGTTCTCTCCCCTGACCGTAGGGCTTTGTTTTCTAACTTAAAAACTTCAAAGAGCGAGAGCGGAGCCCATCCATCTCCACGAAGCAGACAAGGACCGACTGCCGCAGGTGGGATGGCCTCCTCGGAAGGCCCCGTGTGACATGGGACCCAGCCACAGAGGGGGGCTCCAGAGAAGCACCTGCACTTCGGCTTGAATCTGGCCCCTGGAAGGTCCTGGGGGTCTCCCACCCAACCTGAGCTGACCAGGCAGCCGAGCCCAGGGAGCACTCCGGGGCCGGGGAGCCGTGGCTGTGGCTCGCCTGGGGACCAGTAAGAGAAAGACCACTCTCCAGCCACCTGAGATCGATGGAATATTTTCTATAGTGGGTTGTTACTCAGACTTTGGATAACAAACTGAGGGGAGATGCACCTGCCCCACGGTGGAGACAGGGAGAAAACTTGCCATTTACGTTTTTAACGTGCAATTTAATAAAAGTTAAAAATGGCAGGACAGTTCAATGGGAGGTCGGGGTTCCCACCGGAACTGACCCTCTTTCTCAGGGTCATTCTCAGTGAGGGCTGGGGGGGCTGTTAATAGCCAAGGAGAGCAGTTTCGTCAACTTCTCGACCCCCTCTCTTACTAAGGCCACACTAGCAGGCAAGTGCCCTGCGGGCTCCTTTTGTCATCCTATTTTACATGAGCGACACTGCGGCACAGAGCCCAGGAAGCGGGGAGCCAGACTGGAATCTGAGCGGCTGGCTCAGGTTCTCGACCTCTGCTCTGCCCAGCGGGTGCCTCCAGGAGGCCTGTGGTCTACTGCATCCCATGTGCCCCAAAGGCAGAACCCATGAGTTGAGATGGGTAGCAATTGTGAGGCTGCGCGCCCGCCACCATGCGGCAGGCACCCCGAGCCCCGCCTTGCGCCACCTGTAGGCCACAGCCAGTTCTCAAGACCTGAGCTCAAGAATCAGGAAGAGCTCCTACCGTTGGCCAAACAAAGTCAAACTCGTGGCGTCCACAGGCCTCCTGCCTGGCCTCTTCGTCCCGCCTGCTGCAGCCCCTTATCACTGCCACCTGGGAATTTCTAGACTGCTCAACAGAGTTGTCTCAGGGGCACTGGCGTTTGGCTCCACAGCCAAGAAAGCAAGTCCTACCATCAGAAAGCACTGGGTTCAAATCCCAGCTCCGCTGCCTCCTGGCTGTGTGACTTTGGGCAAGTGATTTAGCTTTGCTGTGCCTGCTCTCGCATCCAGAGAACGGAGGTAGAAATAAAACGCCCGCCTCCTGGGACGGATGGTGCTCAGTTAGCTGTTGTTACAAAGGAGGGGCAAATGTGTACACACCTCAGGTCCACCTCCGTCCCCGGGACCCTCCTACAGGTTATCGAGCACTAACTTCGACAGAAACCCGGAGCACAGGGTCCCCACCCATCGAGGGCCCCACTCTGTGCAAGTTTCACAGGCCGTGCGTCAAGTTGCCCCTTTATGTGTGTGACTTTGCAACTGCTCTCCCACCACGACTATGACGTGTGTGCATGCGTGAGTGTGCATGCATGTGCCCGTGCACATATGACAACCTCTCCAGCTGGACAGTGGGGGCCCTCGGCCCCTTCCTCCCGCCGCGGGAGGAGCCAGTGTGTCCGGGACCTGCGGGCGCCCACCTCCAGCTCCGGGCTGCACCTGCCAGCACGCACCTGTGGTTCAGGATGCGGTGGATCATCATCCACTCCGGCTTGATGCTGTAGCGGTAGAAGCGCTCCTCCATCTTGGCATAGAGGGGGTCCTTGTTCTTCCTCTTCTCACTCTTGCCGTCCTCATCGCCAGAGCCATAGTCAAAGGGCGGCGGCTCGTCCATGTCGTTCTTTCTTTGGTAGTTGCGGTACATCACCGTGTGGTACAGCTCCAGCTGCTCGCCGAGGGGTCAGAGGTTATGGGAGGGAGCATGGCGGCTCCCAAGCCAGCTGCCCCAGTCCCCAGCCTGGGTCCCAGGCAGGACAATCCTCACCTTCAGCTTCCCCCTCCCCAACCCCCAACTATGCCCCTTGCTTGGGGAGCTGACCACCTTGGCACAGCCACAGCTGCCCAGGTGCCTCACCTGTAGCTCCTTCACCCAGGAGCAGTGCCAGTAGGAGAGCCCAGCCCACTTGACAAAGAACTCTCTCTCTGGGATGCCCTCCAGGGGCTTGGGGGGTGGGACGCCAGGTTCCACATCGGGCCCTGGTAGCCCCACCATGAAGGGGGCTGGGGGCTCCGTCCACCTCCAGTGTAGGATCCGCTGGACTTTGCCCTTCAGTGGGGGACACTGTAGACAGAGGAGGATCCCCAAGTTCAGGGCCCCACCCTGAGGCTCCAGTGACAGCAGGCTGTCACAAAGCTCCCTCCAACAGGCTGCCCTGCTCCCCATGTCAGACAGCAGCACAGTGACTCCACAACACCCGCCCTGTGCTCAGGAGCCCGTGATGCTGTGCATGCAGGAGACGGGCCATATGGGTCTGAACACACGTACCCACTTGCGCACACACACAACAGAAGCCCACGGGCACACAGGGCAACCAAGAGCTGGCCACAGCACAGCCCAGCACCCATGAGGAGGGATCCAGCACTGGGGCTGGGCCTGGGGGACAACACGGAGCATGGGGGCCTTCAAATGCCTACAGTGACTGGGGGCGCGGGTGGGGGGCGCTCTCCTCTCCCTGTGGCAACTGCGGCTTCAGCCCCAGGGGCCATCTACCCTCTCACCACCCCTAGCAATAAGCTGGGAGCCAGCGACAGGGCGGGTCTGAGTGGTCAGTTCTGCTGTTATGTGGGCTCAGGCAAGTCACTCTACCTCCCTCAGTTTTCTCATCTAAAAATGGGACTAACAGAATGCCTGGTACTGAAAACTCGCTAGGCATTAGAGACGCCCAGTGACAGTGGCTGTGGTGGGCCGTGCCATTATCACCACCACCTGCGTCTCTCTTCTCATAGCGGCTCAGGTTTCGGGTAACAAAACTGCACCTGAGTTTTAAGGGGACTGAAACGCAGAGGGGGTGGCGGTGGGCGGGACTCGGGGGCTGGGCTCGCGGCCAGCGGGGCAAGGCCTTACGGGGGCGAGGGCTGGGCGGTGGGGCCAGGGCAGGCGAGGGGGGCCGACGCCTCGGTAGGCGGGGAGCTCTGGGTGGGCTCGGGACCAGCAGAGGCGGGGCCTTAGTGGGTGGGACCTAGAGCGGCCGGGGCGGGAGTTTTTGTGGAAGGGCGTGGCCTGGGCCAGCGGAGGCGGGGCGTGGGTGGGCAGGACCTGCTGGGGACGTGGCCTTGGTGGGTGGGGCTGGCGGGGGCGGGGCCTGGCCCGCAGGGCGGGGCATTCGGCGCGGTCCGGCGTAACACTCACAGTACAGCGCGGGCACAGCCATTCACCGTTTGGGATCTCGGGCAGCGGCGGGTTGAGGCAGTGCAGGTGGTAGGAGGAGGGGCAGGCGTCGCAGCAGAGCAGCTCGCCGCCATCCTTGCACACGCGGCAGAACTCCATGTGGTCGTCTTCCTCCTCCTCGCAGCCGCCCTCTTCCTCCTCCTCCTCCTCGTCCTTCGGCTCCCACTGGATCCCCTCCTTCTCCTGGAGGGGGGAGTCCAAGTGGAGGCACCCTGGGCCGGGACCCCCTCCACCAGGTGCGACTCCCTCCCTCCCACTCGGCACTTCCTCACGTTCTGCCCCGAGATGACCAGCACAGGGGTCCCGGGAGCCAGGCGCAGGCTGCAACCTGCCCCAGGGCCTCTGCCAGGGGCTTACACAGTGGGGACAGCTCCACTTGCCCTCGGGAGCCTTCTCCAGCTCTGGGTCGAGGCAGACGAGGTGGTAGGCCCGTGGGCAGGTGTCGCACAGGATGATCTCGCCGCCCTGCTGGCACACCTCACAGTAGTCCTGGTGGTCTGTCTCATAGCCATCACCATCATCAACTGGGGAGGGGGCAGAGGGGTCATGGAGGGTCTCGTCCCCACTCCCCATGCCCAACCAATCTCCACCCAAAGCTGGACTGGCACATACTAGGTGCTTAATAGGTGCTGGATAAATGGATGGTGGATGGACAGATGGGGTGAAGCAATGTTGGGGGGATGGCTGAGGGAATAAAAGGGTGAAGAGATAGATGATGGATAAAAGGGAGGGTAGGAGGTAGTGGGATGAATAGAAAAATGAATGGATGGATGGATAAAGGGAAGTGAAGGAGGGAGAGAAGGAGGGATGGAAAGAGGAAGGATGGGTAGAGTGGTGGATGACTGAATGGCAGATGGTGGATAAGGTTAAGAAGCACTTTCTTCCCTGGTACCCCCCTCAGCCAGTGCAAATGCCCTGGGGTGGCTCACACCATAGGTCCCTAATTTAGCCTCACTGGGACAAGACCCCCTCTCCTGACCATAGAGACCAGGGCGGTTGAGGAAAAACACAGGGGAACTGCCTGGCTGAGGCCAGGAGAGGCTGAGGCATGAGGATGCCCTCCTCCACTTCCCAAAGGGGACTCTGCACCCTCCACATCCACCATGGGGCCACGGGAACCCCGCAGATGGGCAGTCCTACTCCTCTTTTTCTTGCGCCTCCTCTTGCTCTTCTTCCCCAGGGCTGCAGAGCACTCCGAGCGCACGGAGGAGCTGTGGATGCTGGCGCTGTCGAAGTCTGATTCCTCCCGCTCATCCTCCTCGCTCTGCAGGGGCGGGGGAGGGCTCTCTGAGCCCAGGGCCTGCCTGGCAGGCTCGTCCTGAGAGCTTCATTGGCCTGGGCAGACGGTGGGGTAGGGCGGAGCACCTCGGAGCACCAGAGGCACCGTGTTCCCTGTCTCTTCTCGTCTCCTCACCCAGCTAGAAATCCCAAGGGCCCAGCCCACTGGTGCAGCCTGATGTCCTACCACCCCCGCAAGCTCTGCTCTCCCTGCCCTCAGACACTTCCCACATTTTCCACCTCCCTGCTTCTCCCCGGGCCCTGCCCTCCACCCTGCCAAACTCCTACACATCCCTCAGGGAGCATTCCTAAGGACGTCTCCCCCAAGGAGGCTTCCCAGACCTCTCCTTAACTGGACCTGTTGCACAGCCTGTGTGCCAGGTCTGGTCTGTCCCATCTGCCTGTCACTGGCTCTCTCCCAGTGTACATGCCCGAGCCCCCTCCAGACTGTGCGTGCCTCTGGAGCAGGGCCCTCCATGGCTCAGCAGAGGGCCTAGCACATTAGTATGTGCTCAAGAAATATTTGCTGAGCTAAGCTGGACCACCAGCTCCAGCCCGGGCCACACCTGCTGCTCCATGCTCCCCTCCCGAGTAGCTAAACTCGAGACCTGTCACTTACTTCCACCAAGACACAGAGCAGTGGCTTCCACCTCTGCCCCTCTGCAGGGCTGGGGCCAGGTGAGGGAAATGGTTGCTGGGGGGCGGGGGGGGCGGGCAGGTATGTGTGAATGCCACCCCCCACGGAGGAGGGAGGTACCAAAGGCCCAGACGTGGACTTAGGGGCAGTCTGAACCTGGTGCCAGAGCTGGCTCTGGAAGGGTAAGAGAGGGGCAGGGCTCCAGCCCAGCCTGATCCTGCCTGCATGCAGCCTTCCTGGGGCCCACCCTCCCAGCAGACCTGGGCAGCCAGGCTCACACACTCATGCTCACACTCATACAACACTCACATGCACATGCTCTCACACAACGCTCACGCTCAGACACACATGCTGTCCCATACTCTCCCACCCGCTGCCCAGATGGAGCTGCAGCTGAGGGCAGTGGGAGCCGGGACCAAGCTCCCAGCACAGCAAGGTGGGCAGGAGAGGTCCCACCAGAGGCCAAGCGACAGGGGCCTTTGGAAGATCCAGTCTGAACCCCTCCCCAGTCAGACAGGGAAACTGAGGCCCAGTAGGCCTCATGTAGAATGGGCGGGGTTTGCAGGACCTGCCCCACCCCATTCAGGATGAACTGACAGCCCTGCTTTCCACAGTCACCCCAACTTTTGTGTGCCATGCATACTCAGCACACATGCACACGTGCAAATGCACCCCAAGGCTGCTCACATGTCCACACACCCACACACACTCAGGTATGTGCAGCCCCACTGTCTCTCACACACACATTCACATTCCAGTCCACCTCTCTCACACACTCACACCCCCACACACTCCTGATCACTCATACACACGCTCACACACTCATGCTCACACTCATGCAGACTCATGCTCACACTCATGCAACACTCACATGCACATGCTCTCACACAACGCTCCTGCTCACACACTCACACACACTCACACACCCATGCTCACACTCATGCAACACTCACATGCACATGCTCTCACACACTCACACGCGCTCACCCCCACACTCATGCTCACCGAGGAGCCTCTCTTCCTCTTGGGGCCGACCCCTCCGAAGCGGAACTTGAGCCCAGGCACCTTCTTCCCTTTGCCCTTCTTCTTTGCGTCCTTGGAGCCTTTGATCTTCTTCCTCACTCCTGGCCCTGAAAAGTAAAGTGGGATAGCAGCCCGGCCACACCTTGCTGCCGCTCCACCACCCTGAGTACCCTCCACCCTCACAGTAACTCGACAAGGAAAGGACTACTTCCGTCATTGTCATGCTTTTCAGATGAGAAGACCGAGGCTCAGAGAGGTCAAGTCCTTGCTTAAAGTTACACAGTAGGTGACGGAGGAGCCAGAGAATCTCCCCGAGCCAGGCTCTGCTCTGGCCACCATGCTGCCTCTTCCACCAACAATGCAAATGCTGGCCATCTTGGAACAACACTGTCCTGCCCCCTCTCCCCAGAAAGGAGTGATCCCCAGTGGGGCCATGGGCCCCCATGGCCAGCAGAGCCACTGTGGGCACACCCACCTACCTCTGGCCCCTACCTGGGTCCTGAAGGGATGTGGGAGGGCAGGAGGCCCTTTCCCCAGCTGCCAGCCAGGCAATGCTGGCACCACCCAAGGCTGCCTTACCTATGCCAGTCGCCCCAGGAAACGCTAGCTCCCAGGTAGCCAGCAGGGTTAAGGCCATTTTTATGGAGCTGGCCACGGGACAATTAGCCACCTGAGTAGTAATGACCCTCCAATGGCCTCTCCCACCAGGCCGAGCAGGGAAGATGGGGGCCTGGAGGCAGGTGGCCTCGCCCCAGGCCCTCCACCAGCCGTACCACACACAGGGAGATGGGCTGGGAGCCCAGCCGTACCCTCGGCAGTGCCACGGATAAATCTATTTCAATTTTTCAGGCTCTGAATAGGCGGCCCAGGGAATCGATTAGCTCAGTGGCTGGAGCCCGGGAGGAAATTAGAAAGCGAGGCAGGCTGGGAGGGCCCAGGGTGGAGGACGGCGCAGCAGGAGACCAGGAGCAGTCTCTAAACCCCATGTCACTCTCCCCACCAGGCCCTGCAGGGACCCGGCAAAGGGGACATGGTCCCAGAAACCAAAGCTCCTTGAGGCTGAAAAATGGGGTCCCCAGAGCCCCTTCAGCCTCCCATCAAAATCCAACTCAGGGCACCCAGGAAAGCTGAGCTGTGAGCGACCCCACCATTGAGAGCCCTGGGAGATCAATGTCCCCACCCCCAAGGGACCAGAAACCCTCCACCCAGGGGATCTCCCTCCCCCAGAACTTCAAGTCCCAGAGAGCCTCTACTGTCTCTCTTCTCCCCACCCAGGCACCCAGACACCCAGACACGCCACCACTGAGTCTGATTTAGCATCTGGACCACCTTCCAGGCCTCCCCAGGAAGCCAGCAGGGACCATGCCCACGCCCATGCACGTCTTTTACCTCGAGGGCCTGGGGAACAGCCCTGTACACAGTAGGTACTCAGACATGAAGGATCAATGAGCTAACCTTGGGACCCCTTCTCCCTGGGAATGACACAGCCTCAAACTCAAGAGCCCCCTGACTCCCAGCAGCATGGGCCTCTGCTCTCCCTCTCGCCATGGCCAAGTCAGAGGGGGCCAGGCACAAAACTCCCAAAGCTCTGAGCACACTGTCTCCTCCGCTTCTCCACCAGCCCCAAAAGGCAGGCAAGACAGAAGCTACGAAGATGCTGCATTACAGCTGAGAGAGGGGGAGTGGGTTCGAGGTCAAACGAGGCACTGGGTCCTTAATAAAGGCCACTCCAGCTGCCCCAGGCTCCAGGGCTTGGGGCCCATCCACCCTCAGCCTTACCCTTGCCCTCCTTGGTCTTGGCCTTGCGGATGGGCACAGGTTGGGGTGGCTGCTGGGGGCTGATGGCCAGCGGAGGGGCGATGGTGACAGTCTCCACAGCTGCAGCCACTGCCGCTGCAGCTGCTGCCGCCGAGCTTCCCTTGAAGGGGTTATTGGCGCTGAACTCCCGCCACTTGGCACCCAGGACGGTCATCATTTTGGACATGGGGATCTTCGGGTTCTTCTTGGCGATGAGCGGCCTGCATCAGGGAGTGAGGCGGGAAGGTGAGGGCAGCGCTGTGGAGGCATAAGACGCCCCCCACCAAGGGACCCCGAGCAGGACCCACCCTTCTCCCACCCCTGGGATATGTGGCACCAGCCCCATGTTCCAGGTTGGGAAAACTGGGCAGAAAGGGGGAGCAGGGAAGAGGACAAAGCTTGAGACAGCAGTCCACCCCCAAACATTCTTGATTCCCTGTTTATAAGACTGGTGATGTTCCAATTGGGTTTCCTGACCCTGCAAGACTTGAGGGGCCAGAGAGAGGGGCCTGCAGCAGACCACTGGGTGTCTGGTCCCAGTTCTTCCAGAGCTGAGAGAGGCCACAGGGGCCTAAGGCCTCTGGGATTGACTGGGACCACTATCAATTAAATGTGTGTTCATCTGCCACAGTGAAGGGGGTCCTTCCTCTGCCTGCCAGCTCTGCCTGGGGTCAGTGTTGGCCTGACAGCCCCACCCCACCCCACAAGCCCAGGGTTCTGTCCTTCTGACCACCCCGACTTGATGCCACCTGGGGAGTGCAGGCCTCAAAGTCAGTCCCCATGGACGCCCAGCCATGGCAGCCAGCCCCACGGCCCACCTGAGAAACTGGCTGAAGGCCTTGTAGTTGGTCAGCGTGTGGTAGTCAGCCTCTGAAAACAGGTAGTCCACGTCATCCAGGCCCCACTCAGCCATGAGCTGTCCAGAGGACTTAGGCTCCTATGGACACATGGGCCAGAGGAGGAATCAGAGGCGGGGGTCCTTCTAACCTGCACCCCTACCCCCAGGGCCCCCATCGAGGAGGCCTCGGGATAGAGCAATGGAGCGGGGAAGAGGTTGTGTCTGCAACTTAAAAGAGCAGTGCTGGGGCCGTCCCAGTGGCACAGTGGTTAAGTTTACATGTTCCGCTTGGGCGGCCCGGGGTTTGCCGGTTCGGGTCCCGGGTGCAGATATGCCATGCATAGCAAGCCATGCTGTGGCAGGCGTCCCACATATAAAGTAGAGGAAGATGGGCACAGATGTTATCTCAGGGCCAGTCTTCCTCAGCAAAAAGAGAAAGATTGGCAGCAGATGTTAGCTCAGGGCTATCGTCCTCAAAAAAAAAAAAAGAGCAGTTCTCACTCACCACTGAAAGCATCCTAAGGCAGCCCAGCCTGCAGACCCCTTGATCAGCGGGAGCGGCTCAGATGCCAGCTCATAAGGGGGTACAGAACCAAGTGGCTGGGGGTTTAATGTGGGGCTCTGGTAGGGGAGGCCATGTGCGTGCCCAGGGCAGGAATAATGTAACAGGACTCACTCCCTGGAAGGAATCTGTTCCAGGAATCTGGGTGGTGGCACAGAACAGTGGCCTAAAGATGGGTTTTAGGGGAGCAGATGTCCTTGGGGAGGCGGCAGGGCCAAGGGGCAGTCTGAGGCAGGTCGGGGAGAAATGGGGCCGCCCAAGGATGCCCCCCAATACAGTCACGCATGGACCTCATGAAAGGACTGGCCACTGCCGGGTTCTGGGGCCAGGAAGGTGAGCCCTGGCCAGGACAGGGACATAGGACAATGGCCCAGCTAAGGGCAGAGCCTTGAGAGGGTCCCTCGGCTACTGCTTCACTTTCCAGATGGGGCACTGAGGCCCAGGGAGGAGTGTGACCTCCCAAGACAGCCAGCCCAGTGTCAGACAACCCAGCAGCCCCAGGTTGGCTGGGGTAAGGTAGGGGTAGGAGTGCTGGCTACGATGGGATGGAGTGGGGGTGGGGGCGCTGGCTATGACTGGCTATGATGGGATGGGGTGGGGCAGGGGTGCTGGCTATCATGGGATGGGGTGGGGGCAGGGGTACTGGCTATGATGGGATGGGGTGGTGGTGGGGGTACTGGCTATGACGGGATGGGGTGGGGGTGGGGGTGCTGGCTATGACGGGATGGGGTGGGGGTGGGGGTGCTGGCTATGATGGGATGGGGTGGGGGTGCTGGCTATGATGGGATGGGGTGGGGGTGCTGGCTATGATGGGATGGGGTGGGGGTGGGGGTGCTGGCTATGACGGGATGGGGTGGGGGTGCTGGCTATGACGGGATGGGATGGGGTGGGGGTGCCGGCTATGACGGGATGGGGTGGGGGTGGGGGTGCTGGCTATGACAGGATGGGGTGGGGGTGCTGGCTATGACAGGATGGGATGGGGTGGGGGTGCTGGCTATGACGGGATGGGGTGGGGGTGGGGGTGCTGGCTATGATGGGCTCTGGAGCCAGAGAGACACCAGTTCTAATCCTGCGCTGCCATATACTGGCAGTGAGAGGTAGACAAGCTACTTCACCTCTCTAGGCCTCAGTCTCCCCATCTGTAA
The DNA here is from genome assembly GCF_041296235.1 of Equus asinus. NCBI lineage: Eukaryota > Metazoa > Chordata > Mammalia > Perissodactyla > Equidae > Equus > Equus asinus. The sequence goes on along the minus strand of NC_091794.1, from coordinate 109,637,235 downwards.
AACGGGGTTACAGCACCTGCCTCACAGGAGGGAATGGGTTAGCACGTGTGCTTGCAACAGGGCCCTCACTGCAATTTTCCACCTGTTCCAGACAGCCTTGAGCTGCCCCAGTCCCACCCACTGATCCACTCAGCCAGTCAGCACAGCCACTCCCAGGCCACAGCCATTGGTCCAGGTGGGCACATGACTTAAGCCAGTGCGGCCAAGGGGACCGCTGGGTCTCCTGTGTGGACAACTAGGACACAGGCCTGCTTTCCCTCCTGCTGGATGGGGCAGTGGGTGGCAGAGAAGCCCTGAGCTGCTGCTACACCCATTCCCAGCCACAAGGGTGCCTGGCCTGAGGCCGGAGCTGACCCCGCAGAGGCAGGGTGAGAGATGCAAAGAAACAAGGCCCCAGAAGACACCACTGGGCCCCACAGGCTGGAAGCCTCCTTGCCCATCAACTCTTGGGGCCCTGATCCGACAAACCCCCTTACTGCCTAAGCCCCATGGGGCTGGGCTGTCTGCTCCTACTAAGGAAGGCCGCCGGGTGGAGCATCAGGCTCCCTCAGCTTGAAGCGCCCTGGAGCTGAGAACCAGGCCTGCCTGGCACAAGAGAGCAGCTCCAGAACTCGCTTCCCAGCCTCCTCCTGCTCTCTGTGACAGTTCAGAGGTGCTGCCATGGGGGAGCCCCTCCCATGACCGACCTGCCCCCATGACACACAGCCATTCCTGGAGGCACATCAGGCCTTCGGCCCCCGCCCCCAGGAAGCAGAGCAGCATGTGAGCGAGTGGGTGACATTGTTACAGGATAACCCTGAGTCGCTCCCGTAAGTTCATCTTTCAAAGCTGTCAGCCCTTCAGCTATTATCAGCCGCAGATGACTCACGACACACCTGCCAAGGGATGAAATCCCTCTGGGTGTCGGGACACCACCGGAGCTTCCCAACTTCAGTTGCTGACAGTCACTGTTTCTACCTCCCCCAACAGCCACTGTACTAATATTTACGGAACACTTATCTTTAAATCCACGGCCGGCCCAAACTGAGGCTGGGTGCCGTGAAAGAACAAAGGAAGCAGGTGCTCCTGATGACTCCCTGACCTCTGCCCACTGTGCAAGGGCTAGGCCCAGAGCCCGCCCACCAGCCTCACCCTCGGCCCCGTCCCTTCCCAGAGGAGCCCCGACAGGGCGGCCTCTGAGACCAGGAGCCTTGGCTCGGTTCACATCATTCCCCACCTTCATGGGGAAGATGCTTTTACCCAGGGGGAGCTGCAGGCCCCCGAGTCCTGCTCACGGGGACACTCTGGCCCACGAGGGCGGGATGTCAGAGTGCGGCTGAGTGACAAAGTTCCCCTCCCACCCTAAGCGGAGCTGTCCAGCCGCTTCTTATCGGCAAAGGCTCCATTTGTTTTATTTCCCCAAACTGCTCCAGGCAAGAGGCTCCTGACACAAAACCTAAGCTCAGACCATCACTCTCCTCAGAACAGCTGTGCGCGCGAACAGGCAGAAGAGCAGACAGTACATCAGCAAGAGGCTGCGCGACTCCTTCCAAACCCCTAAACGCCACCCATCGTTATTTCAGATATGTCAGTATTTCTCACAAACTGCATCCAAGCTCCACGTGCATGCACACACACAGGCACACACTCACAGCCACAGACCCGTCCGCTCCCGACAGCCACCGGGGGAAAGGATGCTCAGGTCTTTCACTCAGGGGCTCCCAGGCCGGGAGACAGAGAACTGACTGCAGGAGGCCCAGCCAGTCCCGGCAGGTGTGGCCTCTCAGAGTCCGGTCCCTCCAGCCGGCCCTCAATGGTTACCTTCAGGCATCCGTCGTCATTATCATCCTCATCATCATCCTTCTTTTTTCTCTTGGCTTTTTTCTCCTTCTTGTCCTTGAGTTTTTTCTTCTTCTTTTTATTAGGGGAGTAGTCACTGCCCTCGCTCTCTGACTTCTCTTCCAGATCCTCTTCATTTTCCGATAGTTCATCATTGCTCCCCTGGAACAGAAAGGGAGACAGTGAGGGCTACACAGGCCCCAAGCAAGTCCAGAGTCCTGGGCAGCAGTACTGCCCTGAGAGTGGCCGCCCGGCAAAGTCAGTCAGCCCACGCTTTCTGGATCATTCGGTGTCCCACTGGTCACAGCTCAGCACTGAAGCCCAGCCAGAGGGTCTGCCCGGAGCCGGCACACGTCAAGGGTCTCATCCCCGCTGAGTGGGCAAATGGTGGAGTGTGCAGGTGAGGCAAGGCCTCTGGCGAAGTCAGGCTTCCCCATGCAGCCTGCTTGGACTGCCCTGGGGAGGGGAGGCTCGGGCTCTGCTTCCATCAGAACAGGTTTCTGTGGATGTTGGGATTTTAAAGTGTTGCATGATGGTGCTCAGACCCAAGAGCCCACAGCTGAGGAGAGGCCCAGAGAGCCAGAAAACAAAGTGCACTGGAAAAGTCCCAGTTGGGTGGGAAAGAGAGCCTCTCTCCCAGTACCTAACCTCTCTGCTTATGTATGCATCCTATGGAACTGTGCCGGTCAAGTGAAACCTAGAATTAACGCAGAACACACATCCCAGTTTTGTCTGCCTGTGGGCTCTCCAGAAGCTGCTATGGCACAAGCCCACCTTCCCTACCACCCCCACCCTGGCCGCTGTGTCTTAACATGAGACAAGGTAATTTAGGCAGCTCTTAAGCTTGGCTTCCTTGATTTAGTTTCCCGTCTGTACAGGCAGAAAATGGCCCATTTATATGGAGATAAGGGCATTTACAGCCAGAGCATCCCCACCAGAAAGGCACTGCCCCTCCGAGAAAGCTGTTTACTCGCATCCTTTCAGATGCAAGTGGACTGGCAAAGCCCTTCCCAGCCTGCTCCGGCCCGGGTCTTCACAGAGAGGCTGGGCACTCATGCTCCAATTACAGCACAGGCTTGTCATCTTCATGCTGGCTATTTACTGTTTTCAGGGTGAGCAAAGAGAGGCATGGAAAAGATGAAGAGAGAACTGGAGAGATGGAAAATGAGCTCAGGAAACAGCAATGGGGGAGAGAGGCATAAGAGGGAGGGAGGGAGGGAGGGGGAAAAAAGAGAGAGGAGGGAGGGGGAAAAGAGAGAGGAGGGAGTCAGCAAGGGCAGCGGGTCTGTCTGGAGAATCTTGGGAGGCCCAAGCCTGATCTCTGCCCTTTCGAGCCACACAGTAAAGAGCTGAGGGTCTTTTTCCCAGGAAGGAGGCTCTTCCTGAGAAACAGCTGGGAAAGGACGCCCCCCCCCCAACAGGATCCCTGCACTACCTGACTCTCCTGGAATCTCAGCTCCCTCTCTGCCGCCAGCTCCCTGCTCCCAAACCTTTTATGCTCATTAAGCCGCTGAGTCAGTGCGCTGGCTGGTGGTTGGCAGACAGCAGGGCCTCTGCGCCTTTCCGGAACCAGGTGTTTCCCAGAATACTGACTTCGCCATGCTGGCCCCAGGGGCAGAGCCAGTCCTGGCTACTGCCAGAGCCTGCCCAAGGCAGGACAGCCTTGCAGGTAGGCTCTCATGCTGCCAGCGCTGGTGGTGAGGCGGGGCCCTGGGGCCACAGCTCCCAGCTATGCCTCATTCCTTTGGGGAAATGGGGGTCAGACAGGGACGTCCATTTTCCCTGAGGGCATAGAGTTCGGCCAGCTTCGAGAGACCACCCTTCAAAAGACCTGAGACAAGCGCTACCCCAGCCCTCATCCCAGAAAAGGTAAGGATGGAAGAAGGTGGCTGCCAGGAACTTCAGCACCACGGACAGAGGCTGTGGGAGCCCTGAGGGAGGGTTGCAGGGCTGGCCCTCCGCTGCCCTGGGGCAAATTCCACAAACCAGACCAGGGATAAGGCAGGAGGACCCACAGCTGATACCCAGCTGATACCCGAGTGGTCTGACTGTGGGTCCTGGGGCTCCCTGGGGAGGCTGCAGGACAGAGAATCCTTGGAGCTCTGCCCCTTGCTAGACTGGGAACAAGGCAAGTCACTGTGGCACCTCGGCGTCAACTTCCTCATCTGTGAAATGGAGATGCCACAAAGAGTGCTAAGAGGATCACGTAAGAGACAGCCTTAAACGTTTTGAAATGGAAGAGACCCAATACCCATGACGACCCCAAATCTGCTTGGAAGCCAAAGATGCAGGCGATACGACAAACTAGAGACACATCAGCCTCATTCTCCTCGTTTTTGCATTTCAGGACTGAGCTAAAGCCAACTACATAGATGTTGCCTGCAGCTGGGCGACAATTACAGTGCAGAGTGACAATCTGATGCCGGCAGAAGGGGCTGTTGTGGCCGCACCTGAGGGAGAGCTGACCTGAGCATCTGATGGGAAGCAGGCATGGCCACTTCCCAAGTGCAGGAGAGACCAGGAGTGGCCAGCACAGCTGCACATGCAGGGCCCAGAGGGAGCTGGAGAGAGGGGAGGAGGAAGGGAGGGAGGAGGGGAAGGCGCCTCCAGTAGATTTCGTTTGTCTGTGCACAGTGCAGTGGGGGGGAGGGGGAGTGAGGGAGGCCTGGCAGAAGGCGCCAAGCTGGGCATCCACTCCAGGGCTAAGTGGGAGAGCAGGAGGGCAGAGTTCCTCCTTGAGGAACGAGCCAGAGCTATGGCAGGGCTCGTCTGCTACTCGTCAGTGCCCAGTCGTCCATGGGTGATGGCAGTGATGGCAGCCTCACATTTCAGGGAAGGGCAGCCTTCTCCCTCTGCTGTCTAGCTGCACTGGTGAAAGCCCATCAAAGAGAAAGCTCTGATTCCCCAGTTCTCCCGACCCCTGCCCACTCATCCCCTCCAGGCCCTAACTTCTCCCTCCACCAAATGAAGCTCGCACCACCTGGGCCCACCCCCACCTGCACCAGATCTCATCTGAACCCTCCTGCCCACACCGGGGGGCTGGCTGAGGGTGAGGGGCAGGGCAGGTCTTCAGATATTGGTTTCGCGCTGGCACAATGAGTCTGCATCCGCAGCATAGGCATATCTCTGCATCCAGCTGTTCGGACACTTCTAGACCTGGGCCTCCTTTTCTTTCTCTCCAAAATAATCTTTCCTTGCAGAGAAAGGGGCAAGGAGAAGGGCAGCAAATGGTTCTGAAAACAACTCGAAGAGAACTGACCCAGCATCAGGACCTGGAGGGATGCGGCGTCAGCCAGTGGCAAGGAGAGAAGGAACGACGGAGAACCAGGAGAAGGCGAGTCGTTCAGTGTCTTGAAACTTATGGAGTCGGGTGTGGGCCAAGCCACGATCAGGGGAGGAGACACAGGCACGGAGCAATAACTCCCTAATAAAGCCCTGGACCAACCTCAGCCCTGAGCCACACCGTGGGGGACGACAGTGAACTTCAGGATGACAGTCAGTCAGGGCTTTGACCTTGATGCCGTCCTTTGGGCCGCAGCAGCCCTGGGCGTGGCTACAGGAGATGCGGCTGCTGGTAGAGGAATCTTAGTGGACTTGGAGCGCCCAACAGCATCCAGCTGCAAAGCTGTCTTAAACACCACATCCAGGCTGTGTGTGCAGGCAGCTGGGGGCAGGTGGGCGGGGTCTCTACCCTGAGCCCCAGGCCCACTGAGGCCCCAGCACGCCCCCAGTGCAGGCCCTGGGGACCCCAAATGGACAGTCCCCGCCCACCCTTCCTCCTCCCCAGCTCTGCAGATGTCTCTCCATCAAGGCCTCGAGTCTCCCTCTCCCTTGCTTCTACAACCAGCACTCAGCACAAAAAAGGAGGCATTTACACTGGAAAAGAAGGACTTGGAGAGTTGGTCATTCTCAATTTGGGGTCCTTCAAGACTGAGAGGGAAAAAGAAAGAATGAAATATGAGCCTTCCCATTCACGAGTGTTATAAACAGTTATAATTTAGCACTGAATAATTGGTTGCTATGGTAACCGCTGCGGTACAGGTTGAAATCATTTCTCCCTCCTGCGCTGGGTCTGACAAGGAGCTTCATCTACATATGCTCAGGTTCTGGCCGCAGCCTGGTTATTTTATGTAAATCAGAATCCACGACTTGCTTCCTGCCCACCCCCCTCCAAAAAAAACTATGGCATGGATTCCACCGCCCAGCCCCTCTGCTGCCTCCGCCCACCACCCAATCTTGGGGCCACCTGGTTGGAGACGGAGAGGAGGAAAGGGGTGAGATTGCCCACCTCACGTCCTGAGGACCCTGGCCTATGGGTGCGCGGGGGGTACAGGGGGGCCAGGATCCTGCTCTCTGGCTGCAGCATGCTCTAGACCCTCTAAGATCTGACAGCTGGCCAAGCCAGGCTCTTAGGAATTCAGGGGAGAGGGCAGCAATGGCCCAAGGGTCGCCTTGGGGCCTGTCTGGCACTGCCCGGACATCTGCAGGCCTCTCGTCCACCCAGCCCTCCACCCTTGTTGAGAACCCGAATTGCATCTCAGTATAGAGAGGAAGGAGAGAGGCTAAGGAAGTGAGGGGAGGGAGAGTGGAGAGAATGGAAGAGGAGGAAGAGAGAGAAAAAACGGAGGGAGTGAGGGAGGGAAATGAGGCTGGAGGGGGAAGAAGAAATGGAACAGGAGACGGGGCAAGGGAGACCAAGGAGGGAGAGCAAGAGATGTAAGAGAGAGTCCAAGCGCAGGCCAGAATAGTGAGAGACAGACAGACAGAGAGACAGGAGCCAGAGGGACAGACACAGTGACAAGAACAAGAACGTGTGTCCAGGTAGGTCCAGAGGAAGGAGGGAGGGAGGAGGCCTGAGTGACCCTGGTGCTGGGCCGGGGGAGGCAACGCCAGCCCTCAGGCCTTGGGGGCCACATGGCCCACCTCTCCACTGCCGACCTCCCCCTAGCCCCCCACCTCACCACTGTCCACGCCCTACCCCCCTCCAGCCTCCTTCCTGGCCATGGCAGGGGCAGGGTCCTGCCATACCCTGTGCCCAGGAGGGCGAGAGAAAAGCCAGCCCTGCCTTGGCTGGGGAGGGGAGGAAGGCAGGCGCCCACAGGCCCCTGTGGCACCCCTGGTGGTCCTTCATCTGCATTTGGGAACTGGGTAGACCCAGCCTGAAGGCCTGAGACCAAGGACATGATGGCATTGAGCCTCCTGCCCAGTTTCCAAGAGAAAGAAAACACTGAGAAGCTGGGGGGCGCGGTGGGGGGGAATCTGTGCAGGAAGCCCCTGCCTCAGCCACCAGGCCTCAGGACCCTAAAATCCACCTCCATCCCACGTCCACAGAGCCTCAGGTCTGGGGGTGAGAGGAGTGACCACAGCAGAACGACATTTCACAGCCTCAACCAGGAAGTCGGCCCCTGCATCCCAAGGTCCTGCCAGCTCCAGAACCATCTATCCTCTGCCCCTCAGAAGAAACAAGGATGGTGAGGGTATCAGTGATGGGAGGGTGGGGGGTGGCGGGCACAGCAGGGAATTCAGAGGCCCCTCCCCATGGCAGAGGAGCTGGTCCACAGCATCTCCCCCACTGAGATGCTCCCTTCCTGTCTCCTGCCTCCACTTACCCCGCTGGATAATGGGGACAAAGCCTCGGAAGAGTCTCAGAGCCTGTATGCCCATGTGCCGCCCCAGGGTGAGGAGCGGGGTGTCCTGGGAGGAGACACACATCGATTCTGGACCAATGCCAGGAGCCCAGGCAGTGAGGACAGAGCTGGGCGACAGCAGAGACAGAAGGTGGTGCCGGGCAGGGGCAGCACTGGGCTTGGAGGAGGCTCAGGGAAGAAAGGGCAGTCCCCACACGCCAGGGGTGTGGCACAAAGGAGGCAGGGAGGGGGCCTGGGAGGCAGCTTTGAGGCCTTGGAGCCTGGACAGGGCAGCTGTGGGGCGTGGTGAGACATGTCCCTTAGGAAGTCCTTCCCAGGAAACAGAGGACTGCAGGGGCATGGCAGGGCAGGAGCCAGGACAGCAGCACAGGGGAGGGTCCAGGTGAGCAATGCTGACCCCAACCTCACCAAAGACACAGGCGGGACGCACCTGGGGTGGTTCCAGTCGCAAGGGCCGGGGGCTGACACCTCCCTGTCCCAGGCCCTGAGCTCCCAACAGGTCAGTCCCAGGCTGACCACCATGGCAACCTGGGGCACAGTCGAGGCAGGCCCTGCCCTCTAGACACATCCAGGCTGACACCCTGGATGCCCCCAAGTGCCTCTGGCCTTCCCCGTGGCACTTCTCACATAAAGGTACCCTGCTGGTCCACATCTGGTTCGCCCCAGAACAGGCAGGGGAGGTGGACAGGTGGTGCCCCCCTTACTGCGGACACAGAAGCGAGACTCAGATAAGGTCAGGCAGTGGCTTCAGAGGCAGATTCTCAGGAAGAAATCTTTCCCCTTCTCACCTGCCCAGGGTCATGAGCCCTCCATTCTCAGAGGTCTCCTCCATTCTGCCCTCTCAGTGCCCTCAGGAGCCTGCTGGAGCTGTCATCACAGACCTCTGCAGAAAGCCTTCCAGTGACCCCTTGTCACTCAGGGGACAAGCAAGAGGCCCACAGTGGCCTCTGAGGCGCCTCTAGCCTTGAGTCACTCACTGGCTGCACCCAGAACACTCTGACAGACACCTTCACCCTCAGCCCGGGATATGCTCTCCTCTCCTCACCTCACTCTGAGTCTGGGCCCAGCTCTGCCCCAGGGCCACGGAGGGCGCTAATACCTCCCCACCAAACCTCCCCCACCACCTCCCCTGCAAGGCTGGGCCAGGTGGGTCCCCCTCTGGGAAGGGGAAGTGAGAAGGCCGGAGAACTGACATCACTTCCCCTCAGGGCAGGCAGGCCCTGGGGGAACGGGCCAGGGGGGTGGCTGGACACAGGAGCAGTCCCCAGTCCAGATCTTGGCTGTCACTGCGACCCTGGACAAGTTCATCTCTGAGCCTCCACTCCCTCGTCTGTAAAGCGGGGCACACGCCACCACCTTCCCCACGGGCCGCCTCGAGGATCGGGGATGACGCCCAAAAAGAGGTGGGCAGCAATCACAAAGAGACAAGATGGGAGCTGTCACACTGTCCTGTTACCGTCCCTCCCCCCTCCAGGTGAGAAGAGCTTTAAGCTGCAAGTCAGCCTCAGTTTCCCCATCTGCCAAAGGTGATCATCATCCCCATCTCACCGATTCCCAAGGTCGACCTTGAGGATAAGTGAGTCCCTGTGGAAGCATTCTGAAAATGAGGTCACAAAGCTCACGGTGACTCAGAGGGGACCCCAGCCCCACCAGGGCCTCCTTACTCCTCTCCCACTTTTATCATTTTCATTAGGATTCCAACTCACAACAGATTGGAAGCAGCAAAGCAGGACAGAGGGCTGCCCTGAGGCAGACGGGGCCAAAGGCAGAAGGCACGGCCAGAGTGACTGGGACAGTGGACGCACAGTGCAGTGGGAACAGGGTCCCTTCAGTGAAGGGACTCGAGTGCTGGGGACCCATGTTGTCACAGCCCAGGATGGCCACGACAGGAGAAAGGATAAATGACCCCCGGACATTCACAGGACGTGTCGGATCCCTCTTGGGAAGGTCTGTGCCCACCGCTCAGCCCACTGTGCACGGGTTTTGGTGTTTCTCACTCAAACTCAGCTCCCAGGACACCCACCCTGGCAGGTCCGGGAGACAAGCGCTGTCTGCGCAGGCCCGGGGTGGGCAGCCAACACCTCCTCGCAGCCCCGCCCCACCCCCACGCACCTCTTTCTTCTTCCGCTTCCCTTTAGACCTGTTCTCCTTGAGCTTCTTGGATTTCTTCTTCTTGGGAAGGCTCACGGGCTCCTCAGGGAAAAAATCATCGAAGGCTTCGAGGCCACCATCTTCTTCTTCTGGAGGAAGCAGAAGGGGGAGGGGGTTACTCCCCTGCTTCCCTCCGGGAGACCCCAGGGACACAGAGTGAGAGGCGAGGCCTGCTGGGACAGCCAGCTCCTCTGCCACCCAACACTGCCAACTCATGGCCACCCCATCCTCCCTAGCCCCACCCCTCCCCCTCCCTCCTCACCCCCACTTATAATCCCCACCCCCTACCCCTTTTCCCTCCATCCAGCTCCCCTGCCCCAGCCTCCTCCCAAACCCGCAAAGCCACCCCCTACCCAGACTCAGTGATTGGAAAAACACTGAAATCCCAGCTCTGGTGGGCTGTGTCCCATCACCTCACCTCTCTGGACCTTTCCTTCCCTAATCTGTAAAAATGGGACAGTAACCACCTACCCTGACATGACAGTGCTCAGGAAACTGAATGTGCTGAGCAAAAGTGAGTGACTAACTAAGAGGTCTTGTTGATGTGGTTCCGTGGGGAGAAAGCGGTCCCATGGGATCACAAAGCCATCTCCAGCTGGCCCCAGGGAGGGGTTGGGGCCCATCTCTGCCCTCTGGTGGCCCATGGTGTGGCTGGGAGACGGCTTGTGAATGCAGGTTGACGGGGACACACAAGTCACATCACCCCAGGACCACGTGGAGCCGCTCAGCAATGCCCGGGGGTTTGGAGGATGCCAGGACCCCCCTTAATGGGGAATCGAAGACCATGCTTCCTCTCTCGCCCTGATCCCGCACATGCACCCACACGGTACACTCCCCCAGACACACACACACAGCAGGAAACCCAACACACTCCTGCTGGGCACCAGGAAGATGTGAAATTCCACAGAGATGCTGCATCCACCACACGTGAGTTTTCAAGAAGCTGCCTGCCCTTCCCGGACCCCCTCGCTCCTTCATGAATTTATGAGGCCGAGAGGGAAGCAGGCAGGGTGCGTGTGTCAGGTGGGGTATCACTGAGGAAGCAGCTGGCCGCGAGCTTCACACCACCCCCCACCAAGGGGAGAGGGCTGGATGTGTGGCCGCTGCCTTGGGGGCATAGTGTCTAATGCCACCTGGGAAATCGGGTGAGAAAGGGCAGTGAGCCCTGAGTTCCTGGGGACCAGACATGGGCCACGGAGCGGGGAGGAGGGAGGGTCCTCTTGGGGGCAAACAGCAGCAAGAAGACGCTACAAGAACAAACCACCCAGAGTAGAGATACATTCATTTGCCTGGAGCAAAGGAAGCTTCCAGAAGAAACCAGCCAAACCTCCAAAGAGTCACAAAAAGGGGCCCACGAGACAGCCAGTGCTCCACACCAGCTGGGGGCCCTGATGCCCACAGCCCAGCTTGTCCTACCTCATCCCCCTTCGCTGCCCCACATGCACCCAGGGGGGCAAAGAGAAGAGCCAACCAGGGTGTGCAGGGAGACATCACTGGGGTCGCACTCAGCCTGGCTACAACCTCAAGCGGGACCCCACTGCAGGGCTGCCCCCCGAGAGACCCTGAGGAGGGTGAGAAGTCCCAGGAAAGGGGCAAAGCGGCCCCCATGCATCAAGTTTAAAGAAACAGGGCCCCACACCTCCACGTAGGAGGTCTTTCACCCTAAAACATCGTGGTTGTTGAATGTGTCAGACCCACACACCGCAGATGCTCAGATACGTGTGCACACTCAGGACACACCAACATCCAGCCCCCCATCCTCCACACAGGTCCACCCTGGCCTGGGACCCTTGTCCCACCAAGTCCCCAGGGAGAAACGGGCAGGCTCCCACCCCAGGTCTTGTGACTCCCCTCGCCACACTCTAGGTGCGGCTTGAGGGAGCTGGTGACTCTGGTGGCCCAGTGGACGCCCCTCCCACCTCCACAGCCCACAGGTCAGTTCCCACACATACCACCCCCGACCAGGGGAAGGTGGGGGCTGTACCACTGTCTGGGCGCCCCTCTGCACCGGGGCCCCTCTTCAGGGCGGCCAGAGGCCTATGGCCTCCTCACCCAGGGAGCAAGTGTTCACCCTGACTTGTACAGACCCCAGGAGTACACAGGGGCAAGGGGCAGAGCATGCCCAAGTCCCAACCCTGTCTCCATCCTGCGAGGCAAACCCAGGCATGGAGGGAGGCCGACTCCAGGCAGGATGGGGAGCTGCCACAGAGGCAGTGGCCTGAGTGCTGGCCATCCCCAGGGGCTGAGCATGGTGGTTCTGACTGGCAGAGAGGGGTATTGCTGAGGACAAGACCACATGGAGGGCACAGCGGTGGCCTTGGCCGGGGCTATGGCGCACAGGGAGTGGGCAGTGAGGGGCTGGGCCAAATCTGGGTTAATGTGGGCAGGCTGCAAGCAGAGCCAGGCTGAAGCTGCTCAAGCTGACCCCGTCCTGTCCCTCTGACCCTGATGTGGGAGGGGCAGGGATTGTTCAGGCCAGTTGCAAACATGCACAGGGACCCCCAGAGTCGTCCTGGAATGGAGGGGCCTGGGGAGCAGTGATGGGCCTGGCAGAGAGCCTGGCTGGGGAGCGGACACCCATCCACGCCTACCCACTCCCCCGCCCACCTCCGCCTCCCCCAGTGCCGCAGGGACACCGCCTGGGCAGAGCCACCCCCACAGCCTGGCAATGCCCAGCACCGGTTATGTAACGGGCTCAGGCTGATGCAATCATGAGGGGTTCTCTCCCTCCTGCCTCCCGCAACTACCCTGCATCCCCTGTCCCCTCAGCAGGGTGGTCCCCTAGACTGGGAAGGCCAGCCCAGCACACAGTCACTAATCGGGAGCCCAGCAGAACAGACAAGAGGATGCACAGGTGGCTGTGGGAGGTTCTGGAAGGAAGCCTGTGATCTGCCATGGGCTGCGCCCCGCCCTGCCTGGAGAGGAGGTGGTGCAGGGTGGCCCACACTCTGGCCCTAATCCATGCCCAGAACGAACCTCAGAGGATAAGGCCCCAGACCCTGTGCCCATGGACAGAGCTCCTCCTCCGTTCCCAGAAGACCTCACAGCCCAGGACCATCTGTCCGATTAAATCCCTCCTCCAGGAAGCTTCCAGGGCTGGCACTCGAGGATGGAGACCCCACCCTGCCCACACCATCTCTTGACAGGCCCTTCCTCTCCCTTCACGGCTTCTGGCGGCCCTGAGGACACTCCAAGGCTGACGTCCTACGACTCTGCCCCCACAAAGCCCCCATGATTCCCACCCTAGCCCCACCCCCTCCTGCCTCTTCTGCAACAGGCCCTGAGCTTTCTGAAACCAGATGTGGGGAGTCACATCCCAGCAGCCCTTCCTGGTGCCCATCAGCCCCTCCTGGAGACCCCAGCCCTGTGTCCTGTGCCCCACCCCCCCACGGCCCACTCCTCAGGGTATAGCCAGTGGTAAGGTGGGATCAGGCCCGCCTTGGAGTGAGGAGTGAGGGTCCCCAGGAGAAACGGCCTCAGGACTCCTTGTCCTGCGAGCTCCTGGCCCCTCCTGGCTGCCCCACAGTGCTTCTGGCCTGCTTGGCAGTACCCTCCCGCACCAGCCCTGCCCCTCCAGGGCCGAGGCTCCATCGATCCACGCCGGGCTATAATTAGGACCCATTAGCCTTGTTATCTCTCCTACCTCCTGAGCTCCCAGGTCGAGCAGGCCTGGGGAGGCTGCGTCAGAGATGGAGACAGCAGGGGAACGGGTAGGGGCAAAGGGGCAGAGAGAGGTACCTTCTGCTGCTTTTCCTGAAGCTCCTCCCAGCCCCTCTGCAGCCCCCTGCAGACGCTCCAGCTCAGCCCTGCAGGCCCCCGAGGCCACACTGCAGACTGCAGCCCAGACAAGCTGAGTGGGCCCTTCTCAGACTAACACGCTATAACCACGGACGCACCTACATACCACCTGCACGGGGCTCAAAGCAGGAAGCATATGTTCATATTAATTCATCTACTCCACACAGCAAGCCTGGGAGATGCACTATTATTACCCCATTTGCAGATGAGGAAACTGAGGCTCGGAGGATCTCATCACTTCACATCTCAGTTTTACAACTGGCAGGTGGTAGAGCCCGGATGGAACCCAGGCAGGCAGCTCCCACCACTATGTGTGGTCCCTGCCCCTGTCCCTGCCCCCAGGCATTGAACCCTCCCAGAATTCAGACTTACTCCATATTAACAAGCATTTAAACAGCATGGCCTATAAGCCAAGCTCAGGGAGTGGCCTGGGGACACTAAGGTGACTCAGGCCAGCCCCTGGTCTGGAAGGTCTCGTGGGGTCCCTCAGGGAGGTCCCAGCTGGTCCACTACAAGTGTCCATGCTCAACCCACGGGTAATGCTCAGCCCAGCTCCTGCCCCCTCCTCTGAGGAAGGGCAGCCGGGGAGCCCAGCTCAGAGGGGCCTAGGCAAGAAGGCAGCCCAGCCATGAGCCTTGCAAATAGGAGGTGATCAGACAAGCATATGACTGTGGAAAGAAAAGCCAGTTCATCTGATCTAGAGGGGCTGAAGGATCGGCGGGGGGCCGAGCCAGGAGCTGGGACAAGCGCTCCCTCCCTGGGTTCTGCAAATCTGCCAGCTCAGTGCCCACCACCCTCTCCGGGCCTGGCGAGAGGGACTGCTTCCGTTCCCCACCCCAACCCAGCACCAAGCAGGGAACAAGACTACCTGGGGCCCAGGAGGAGGGAGGAACAGGAGCGTGCATACTTCAAACTGCCACCCTTTCCTGGTGGGGGTCCCGCAATGAGCCCATTTCTTCATCCTTAAAATGGGCCTAATCCTGCCTTTCTCACGGGGTGATGGAGAATTTGAAAGTAGGAGTGAAAATTGCTGATATGATGTCTAGGAGGTGCTCAGCGATGGAGGTGGCGCCCAGGGAGACCACACGAGGGTCAGGACAGCGGGTAGTGAAGGGGTGGGTGGCAGAGGGTGGGGGGTCTCTGGTTTGGGCACTGCTGGGTCACCCTAGGGCTGCCCATGGAGGGGGTACCAAGACTAAAGTTCCCATCGGTCTTTGAAGCGCCCCCCATGCCACAGGCCCTCTGCTGCAGTATTCCTGCCCAAGAGAGGAGCAGTAAGTTATTTACACCATTTAACAAAACCCAGACATCGTCTCATTGGCGTCTCATCAAAGAGTCAGTCCTGAGCACGCTGGGCAGATGGGAGGGGGGACAGGTGAGCCTTTTATCCTAAGGGACTGGGAGCGGGGAGAGGGAGGAGGGGGGAGTTAGGGGGCCCAGTGAAGGCAGGGGGAAGCTCCCCTGCAGGCCCAGAGCACTGCAGGGATGGGGAGGGAAGAGAGGCAAAGGAGGGAGAGAATGAGGAGACACACCCAAAGGACCAGGGAAAGACAGGACAAAAGAGGGCAAGAGAGCCAGCCCTGCCGAGAGAGAAGCAGAGGCAGGAACTCAGGGAAGACAGACTGACAGACTAGGAGACAGACAAACTGAGGGACAGACAAGGGGATAGACTGAGAGAAAGACAGAGAGAGGGAAATAAGGACAGAGCCAAAGAGATAAAGGAGAAAGTCTCAAAATTTTACCCACAAAAGCCACAGAAAGACACCAGAGAAGATACTCAAGAAATCACTGTTGGGTCTGTGGGTGGATGGGTGGATGGATGGATGAATGAATGGATGGCTGGATGGAGAGTGGGCAGGATGGATGAATGGATGGATGGAGAGTGGGATGGATGGATGGAGGATGGAGAGTGGGTAGGATGGATAGACGGATGAAGGATGGGTAGATGGATGGAGGATGGAGAGTGGGTAGGATGCATGGATGGTGAATGGAGAATGGGTAGGATAAATGGATAGATGAAAGATGGGTGGATGGATGGAGTGAGCACGATGGATAGATGGATAGATGAACGGATGGATGGATGGAGGATGGAGAGTGGGTAGGATGGATAGACGGATGAAGGATGGGTAGATGGATGGAGGATGGAGAGTGGGTAGGATGCATGGATGGTGAATGGAGAATGGGTAGGATAAATGGATAGATGAAAGATGGGTGGATGGATGGAGTGAGCACGATGGATAGATGGATAGATGAACGGATGGATGGATGGAGAATGGAGAGGGGGTAGGATGGATGATATGAGTGGGTTGGATGGATGGCTGGTGGGTGGTGAGTGGATGTTTTATGGTTGGATGGGTAGACGTTTAGGTGGGAGGGTGGATACACAAGTGGGTGGATTAATAAGTGGGTGGGAGATTGAATGAACTGATGAAATGATAGATGGATCTTAGTCTCTGATCAATTTGGAGTGAGGTGAAGATGCCCCAGGTCAAGCCACTGGGCAAATTGTGCTGATCACTTTGCCTCTCTCTTCCTAGCAAAGAGTATTAAATATAATCAGGCTTCTTGGGACCCCCAAACCCACATTTCCCCATGGTGGGGGACAAGCTAAGAAGGCAAGGACCTTTGGGAATCACAGCTATCACTCTTTCCTTGCCCCTGGGTCCAAGGAAGCCTAAGATGCTCACATGGCTGGGGGCAGTCCTGTGGGCTGGGGGGCATGGGCCAGTCAAGTGTCTCTTGGGCCAGGGTGGTCACACTACCTGGCCAGGAGAGAAGCTGGACTCACCAGCTCTGGAAAACCCACCCCTCTGGCTGTGTGTGATTGAGGAACTTCCGAGGGAAAGGCCCAGAGTGCTGAGCCCCTCCCTCCTTCCCTCGCTCCAGCCCCTCCATGGGCTTCACATTCCTAGCCCTCCCCTGGCCCAGGCCCCCATGCCCCCCTGCTTACTGGATGAAGGTGCAAGTCTCGGAAGCATTTCCTTGAGGAAGGCAGGTCAACTGCCCCGCCTTGGGTGGTGCCAATCGTAATAGTCACAGTTTATTGGGCACCTATGATGTGCTGGGCACTGTGACCTAAATGTCCCATGTGCACCATCTCCCCCGTCCTCATAATAACCCTCTATGACGTAGCTAGGGCTAGAGCCCCATTCTACAAGTGGGGACACTGAGGCAGAGGGGCTGGGTAGCTTGCCCAAGGTCAGGCAGCTAACAAGCAGCAGAGCTAGACTCATTTGACCCTTGAGTGCTCCCTTTGCCTGGCCCTCTGAATCCCTGGGAGAATTTGGCAGCTGCCAGTCCCTGAGCTGGAGAGGCAGGCACTCACCCCGCCCTCCTCCTCAAAGCAGGCTCGCCCACCTGCCTCAACGCCAGAAAGCTGGTCCAGCAAAGCCCCCGTGTGGGAAACAAGAATACTGCTGAGGGGGAGGTGGGAGACGGGGCAGAGTGAAAAGAAAGTCGATTTGACAAGTAACGAGTCCAACTGCTGCAGATTTAAAAATGAGCATGACGTTGCCCAAACACCAGCTCCTCCGCCCGCAAACTGTGATGTTTTGGAACCTACTGGCTCTAGGTCCGGTCGGGTCACAGTCTCCAGCTCAGGCTGAGGGCTGCAGAGCGGCTGCAATGGAGGGCTCGGGGGCCAACTGGCTAGCACTTCAGGAGAGACACGAGGCCTGGGCTGAGGCTGTCATCGCATCTGGGGGCCAGGGGTGACCTAGCGACTCCTAGTCCTCAGACACTGAGATCACAACCATCTCTTGAGCCCGCACAGTGCCATGTGCCAGGCACGGCATGTGACCAAGGGAGTTACCACCGACACAGAAGTAGGCTGGTGATAATATCCCAGGGAGTAGAAAATGCTGCCAGAAAAATACAGCATTCAGATGGGTCTGAGAGTGACAGGGGTGGGGCCACACTTGAGCCAGGAGGTCAAGGAGGGACTCCTTCTGGTGTCATTTGAGCTAGGACCTAAACGACAGCAAGGAAGGAGGCAGCCGTGAGCACAGGAAAAAGCAGGTCAGCAGAGGTCACAGCCAGTGCTCAAGGGCAGGATGGAGTTTGGGGGGTTCTAGAAGCAGCAAGAAGGCCAGTGTGGCTGCAGCACATGAACAGGAGGAGTGGGGGCGATGACGGAGGGACAGAGCAGGGGCTTTGCAGTCAATCGAAGCCACGGGGGTCTGGGTCTGATTTACAAAGGTGACCCTGGCTGCGGAGTGGAGCGTGGTCATTGAGGACTGGTTAGGCGGCTCCGGAGTGGACCAGCAGGAGTGGACAATGGCTTGGACCGGGGACATGGAGGGGAGCTGGGAGCTTGAGAAGGCTCAGGACCCACTCTGAACGTTCAGGTGGAGCATCTAGTCTTGCTGAAGGATGGGGCTGCAATCCCCAGGCCAGAGAGGCCGGAGCATGACCCTCCTCTGCAGGGCTTTGGGGCATTCCTAGAGGCCCTGGGGACAACCTCACCCCCACCCCGCCCCGCCCAGAAGTGATGGACACAGCAGGAGGCAGAGGGAGAATGGGTGGTGGGCAGGTGACTTCGACCAAGGCCCAACCCCTCTGGCCCAAACAGAGTGAGTTGGGTGCCCACCAGCCTGGGGTACCTTCCCTGGCCTCCTCCCCTCCAACGTTCCCCTCTCCCTGAAACAACCAGGGAGAGCCAGAGTATGTGGGAGAGGGGGACAGGGGACCCCATCACGGGGTTGATGAAGTCCTGGAACAAGCCTGTCAATTCACGTCCACTACCCCTATCAGTGCCACAAAAGGGCCACGCCCTGAGCACCAGCAGGAACCACTTACTGAGGAAGCCCGTGAACGGCTCACGGAGGAGCCAGCCTCCTGGGTAGAAAAGAGCTATGGGTTTCCGTGCCTGTGCTCCCTTCTGGGGAAAGGGGCCTGATTCCCTGGACCCGGGGATGTAAGAGTCCACCACTGTCCAAGCAACCCCACCCACATGGGGCCACGTCACCCCCACTCCCTCCACCCCAGCAGGAGCTTCGCAAAGTTGAAAACCAGGGTGTCTGAAAGGCGGGGTGAGGCCAGGCTCCTGCCAGGGGGCCATCACAGCATTAAAACAAGCAAACAAGTGGAAGAGGGAGGAGGCCCCCCTAGGCCTGGCCTCCTGGAGGGAACCCCCTGGCTAGGAAGACCCAGCAGCCTGGGGGGCTGCTGCCCACTGGGTCCTCCCCTTCTCACCTCCTGCACACTGGAGTTGGGATGCCAATTTGCGGAATATCCCCCCCCCCCCCCCCCCCCCCCGTGGAAGGCACTCCTGGGGCCAGACAGCACAGTCCTGGGCCAGGGAGGGCCCCCGGAGCTCCCACAAGTCTCTAAGGAGCCCAGGAGGGGCCACAGATTTGGTGGAGGGAAGCTAAGAAGTAACACAGTCCCCCATAAGAGAGGGAGGGAGGTTGGTTGACAGGGTGAGGTCCTGCCTAGCTGTGCCAGGAGGGGAAACGTCCCAAACAAATGGTGAGCAATTAACTAAGGGATGATCCTGCAAGGTTACCACTGACGCACAAGCCCTGTTTATGCTGAATTCTGAGAGAAATGGCAAGAGCAGGGGCAGTGGCCCTGGGCTCAGGCCGGTAGCCAAAGCGGGGTGGGCTGGGAAGGCCACTACCCTGGTCCATCGCGGGCTGGAGACGGCGGCAGGCACTAGGGCGTGCCAGGACGACGCCGGCGGCCCAGGCAAAGTGTTTGGGAGCGGCGGTCATAGCACTCAGCGGCAGCGGAAGGGGAGTGGGAGTCCAAGCCGGTGCACCCCAGCCTGGAGCCCTCGTGGGCCCAAGAAAAACCACCCAGGCCAGGGCGCTCGCCAGGTCCCGGAGCACGGCTAGTCCTCACCCTGCTCCGGGCCCCACCCACCCCAACCCGCCCTGGGGCCGAAATGGGCCAGGGACCTAGGGCCGCGTCCCGCCTGCCTCCAGAAGGCCAGAGGCGCGCGGCGGTGGGGCCACCGCGCGGGTTGCGCGGCGCCAGGAGCCGAGCGCGATTCCCGCCCCCTTCAAGGGCACGCGGGCTGACCCCGGCGGCGCCGCGCCCCCTCCCCGCCCGGGGCGTGCAGCGCAGGCCCCCCGCGGTCCTCCGCCCGCGCCTGGCCCGCGCCTCGGCCCGGGTGGCCCCGATCGCACCCCACCCTTGGCCGCCCGCGTGCCGCGCCCCGGCGCTCGCCTAGCCCCGCGCCCTTGGCCGCGCGGCGCCAGCAGGGCGGGAGCGCAGCCCGCAGCCTGGGCGCCCCCTCCCGCGCACCGCCAGCGCCGCCCGCGCGGTCTGGTCCCGGCGCCTCGCCGGTCCCCGCGCCCCCCGCCGCCCCGGCCCCGGGCGCAGCCGGCGCCCCGCTCACCTGACATCTCGTCCTCGTTCTCCATCTCGTCCGCGAACAGCCGCGGCAGCTCCTCCTCGGTGCCCAGCGGGCCCCGCATGCCCGGCGCGGGGGGGAGGGGAGGTGGGCGCCCCCCCTCCCGCCGGGCGCGGTGCCAGCCTTAACCCCTGCGCTGCCGGACGGGCGCGCGCGGCGGGCGAGGCGGCCTCGGCGAGAAGATGGCGGCCGCCTGCCCCCCCACCCCCCAAACCTCCACCCCCCCGTCTCGACCCCCTTCTTCTCGGCCGCTTTAGCCTTGCTCCCCGCAAAGCCCAGGCTGCTCCGCCCACCGCGCCCCGCAGCCCGAGTCCCGCAGCCGGCCGAGGGTGGCGGCGGTAGCGCCGGCGGCACGGCGGGGGGGCGGCACACATGCCCGGATTGTGACGTCCAGTCTGGTTGCTGTGGCAACCCCATCCCATCGTTCCGGCAGCGCGACTAGTTAACAGCAGAGAACAAGTTGGGAGACTAGTCCTGAGCCATTGGGTGGAGAGTGGGAGACAGCGCGCTCTGGCCCGGTGAGCCGTCGAGGCGCCCGCGCGCCCCGGGACCCGACGGCCGAGCGGGCAGCGGGGACTCGGGCAAGCCGGGCCCAGTGGGAGGCGGGGAAGCGCAGAGCTGGCCGCCGCCGCCCCCTCCAGAAGGCGCTCGGCCCCGGGAGTCCCCAAGGGCGCGGAGGCGGGGTCCTCGCGCCAGCGAGCAGCGAGCTCCTGCACTCCGCTCACACGCACCGAGACCCTCGCCTCCCCGCACCCAATTCCGGACTTGACACGCTTCTAGTCACCTTTCGAATGAGGATTGGAAGAAAAATATGTTCCGCACTTGAGGAAGGGCCGCTCTGAAGACAGCGGGTCTGATTCCTCCAGAAAAGTCCGTGCAGACTGGCTCCTCCCTCACCCCTTCGCACCCGGCTCCCACCGCCCACGTGCCCTCTTCCAAAACGCCCCTCGAGGCTCGGTCCAGTTTAAACACATCCGGACCCCTAGGGGTGGTGCGGATCCGCGTTCTCTGTGCCCAAAACTCCCGCTCAGAAGCGACACCTGTCGCGGAGCGGGAAGGAACCGCCACGAGCCTTCGGTTGCTACAGGTGAAGATGGAGGCCAAAGCCCTGGGGAGCAAGACTGGAATTTTAAATGAGCGCCGCCAGTCTCGGCTGCAGCAAGTCTTAAAGCTGTTCAGAAGGCAGAAGTTTCAGTGGCCGGCAGGATGGCCAGCCCACTAACCTAGAATGTCCAGTAAAGGGAGGGCACCCTCAAACTCACTGCCTTCAGCCTGTGGAACACACTGGAGCCCCATGTGGCTGCCAGGGACCTGCAGGATGTGCGTGACTTGGAAGCCAAGAGCAGGCAGAAGTTCTTCTCTCTAGCACCAATCCCTCCCATCTTGGCAGAGCACCTGCCCCATCTAGGTGGCATTCACGAGTACCCAAGCCACACTGCCATCTCCAGAAGGGCTATCCCTTTCCTGGGGCCTTCTGGGAACCAAGAGAGTTGTGCCTGCTTGGCAAGGGCCCTCGTGCAAGACCTCTTGGGGAGGTTGCCACAACTCAAGGCACCGTAAGTCCAAGGTAACCAGAAGGTGATGGATGGCCTGGGGAGGGCTGGAAAGATGTATAGCAAATTTTTCCTCCGCCTTCCCATCCACATGAATTGCCAGCAAGCCCCAAACAAAAGCTCCTCTTCATTCATTGCTGGGCAAGAGCAGGTCTGTCCAGCCTCTGGGATCACAGTGCGGGGTGCTGGGAATCCCCTTCATCTCCTGGATCACTTTTAAACCACACTAGAGAGAGATGTTGAATCAGCCCAGGGCAGGTGGCCTGCAACGGCAAAGGAAGGAGGGCTAAGAAAGCCAAGGGCTTCTCACGTCTAAGGCTGTACTTCACGTCACTGGGCATCTAGCCGAGGGGGCCCCAAATCACTGACACTCTAGCAGGCTTGCATTTTCACTGGCAAGGTTGCCTTGCTCTTTCCAGACTTCCTGTCTTCCTGAATGTCAACCATCCAGGAAAAAACCCTAAGCACCGCCAAACACACCCACCCTGTTACCAGCCCTGCCTCCAACCCCTTCCAGATGGCAGGATGAGGTCTGGACACTTGCACAGTTTCCCTGTCCCACTTTAGAGAAACTTTGACTTACAGTATTTCCCATAACCAGAGAGCACCCCACCACACGCACACACCATTAACCTTGGCTCCAATTCCCAGGGCGAGACTCAGTCAAGACATCATTCAAGAAAGAGCAGTGCCAACTGCTTAATTTGGCAACAAATTAGAGTTGAGAGGCTCATCACTCTCTCTCCCCATAATCCTCTCCCCATCCTTGTTCTCGCCAGTGGCTGCAGCTAGGTGACATTACTTACAGACCAACAGCGAAACAAAACCAACACTGGAATGGCAGATACAAATGGATTTTTTACTAGAAATCTCCAGGAATATTTAAAGGAGAGCTGATTGTTAAACTATTAAATGTGCATTTTAATGACAATGGACCAAAAATGCCTGATGTTGAAAGCAATCCCTAAAAAGGTAAAAATTCAATAAACTCTGCAATTCTGAGAACAAGTCTATCATTAAGGTTACAATTTCAGGAGACAAGATTCTTGTGGATGCTGATCACAGAGCTTGTAATGACACCTCAGTGACAATTCAAAATCAAAATATTTTTAAAAAATATATTGGTTATGAAAGCACCAAGGAACAAATGTTTTTCCAAGAACAGAGCTGCAATAGCTGGTCTCTTCAACACACACCCCACTCAGTTCGGGAATTCCTCACACAGGCACCCCTGAAGTCCCACCTCAGGACAGTTCCTCCAGCAACACGTCCCACTGTGGCCACCTGATGGCCCCGACATGACACGAGGCTTCGGAAGGGCAGTGAAGCACTTGTTCCTGCAGCCCCCACAGCCAGTGGCACAGGTGCAACTGCAGCCTCCTCGGAAGTGGCTGAGACCTCCACTCCCAGGGTTGCAGGGTCCTCTGAGATGAAGGGTGAGCACCCCCTGCCCACCAAGACCTTGTACTTGAAGCCTGTTTCTCAAGGCGGGGGCCTTGCCCCACCGGTACCCAAACCTCTTGGGGTTGCCGGGGATGGGGGGGGGAGGGGCTTCCCAAAAAGGCAGACTCCTGGCCATGGCCCTGAACCTGAGGAAGTACTTGTGTAAGCCATAAATTAAAGCATCTTAGGGGTTCTTTCTGGGTTCCACCCATGGTAGCAGCTAACTCACTCAGCTGGTTAGCACAGCCTTAACAGACAGTTTTAGGTTGGCCTGAAATAGCCTAGAAAAAAGTGTGGATTCTCAAATCCTCCCAAATACAGGAAAGATAGGAAAATGTCTGGATCACAAATTCATACTTTTTCTTCCCCAAGGTAAGCACCACTTTGGCATCGTTTGAGGCGGCCTCCACCTGCTCCCCTCAGCACCGCCTGATTGCTGGGATGGCAAATCCCCCAGACGAGGCCTCTGTCCTCTCCCTCTCCCTCCAGAAAGAGAGGTGACCTCCACAGCTTATCACCCCAAAGAACAGAGGCCCATCACTGATGAGCCAACACCTCCAGCAGGGGCCTATCCAGGCTCTTCTCCCCAGGGGGCTTCTGACCTCAGCCAGCCTGGTGCTCTGGGGTTACCTGCAGGGAGGTCTGTGTGCTTGGTACGGCCAAATCTGTGGAGCCCCATCCTAGGCATGCACACCCCTCACAAGGAGGGACCAAGCACGCCACTCTGCTACCCACACTTGATAAGCTTGGGAGGGCGGGGGGGAGGTGTCATTGGAAGTCATGAGAATGACCACGCAGCAAGAGTCAGAAAATGAAAGCAAGCTGCCAAAGCCAACTTCCAGCCTCTCCTGAGGCTCCAGGGAGTTCACCAGGGCCCATTATCACCTCAGCAGATCCTGTGCACCTTCCAAGAAATCGTGTCCCCCAAAAAGGCTGTGGTCTAAATACCCAAGAACATTCTGTAATTCTGACCATCTTAATCTTTGATATGATTTAACTCCCCCCCTTCCCCCACACAAACATTTCTGAACACCTCTGTGCTAGGCACCACTGGTGAAGTTAGGACCTCTTCCTGAAGAGGTACGAGGATGACACTACTCAGAAAAGAGCAGTTTCAGCCCCGAAAAAGCCATAGAAGGGGGTCGCTGAGGCTTTAAGGAAAACAAACATTAAAGCTTTCAACAGAGATGGTGTGGATCAAGCCGAGGGAGGGTGCTGGTAACCAGAGCCAGCTGAGAACAAGACTGCACCAACTTCCTACTTCACTTTTATGAATGTAAATCTCAGCTTGAAACTCTCCATGACCCAATCCGTTCCTGTGCCTTGAATATTTCAGATCAGGCAGGCGGGTCATGAGACAAAACAGATGAAAAGGAAACCTGTCTAAAATGTGGTTCGGGCACAGCTGGTGTAACGGGATTCAGCTTCACATGACACATCCCCCATGCGAAAAAATAATTTGTTTGCAAAGTTCTCCTCCAGGCTCTGAATCTGAAGACATTCTACACGGAGAGCTCCAGAATCTCACCAAGGCACAGCGGCACAATCAAGGTGAAAAAATGGGAATACAGGACGTTTTTTTCTCAAGCTTAACGAAGACCAAGGTCACTGTTGGTACAGCAATTAGTCAGTAGGATAAACAACAAAATTTTTGTTGCTAAACAGATTAACATGCCAATCCTTTAAAAAAAGAAAAAAGCCTGCACGATAGTAGCCATGTGTGTTAGCCACTTTAATACAAAATGTGATCAAAACTCAATTACAAGAGTTCAAGAAGGCATAGAAAAAGTTTCCATTTTATTACAAGTTTTAAAATCTGGGAGTAATTTTCTAAAAACTTATATGCTAATTTCAGCCCAGGGTTAATTTTTTACAACCAAACTAAGAATTACTACAAGGGAACATCATCGCAGCAAACAAGTGAAATTTGCAAACCCAAGTCATGAACTTACTAACAAAGTTAGTGATCATGGAAGGGGCAGCGCCAAAGAGCAACTGATGCCTCAGTTAAATCTGAAAGGACCCCTGCCTTCTGTGAGGGCAGAGGAACCTGCAAACAATTCTGCTTCAAGAAATTTGCATAGAAATAGAAAATGCTAGAGCCTTTACCACAAATGAAATTGCAAAGCCTCAACATGTTAAACTCAATCCAAGGAGCACCAAATGTTAAATTGGAGCCAAGGCAGGACTCAGACACTTAATTTCCAGCTAGGCAACTAGCAGAACACAAGAATTTCAGGTGTGGAAATTGGCTGTAGGCAAGCTCTTTAAAAACATGAATTTTATACACTGTCATTTTAAGACAATGCAGACAGTTGTGCAGAATTGTTTAGAAGATGTTAGAAGGGCACCATAAGGCATCAGGGTCTCTTTTGAAAGCATACTCGGTTTTCTGTCAACAACAATTACATCGTTACAGCCTCACGAACCACCTTTCACAGCTCCCCAGCCTCCACACAGGGCAAAACTCCCAAGACAGACGTGGTTTTCTGCGGGAACACCACTTTCAGTTTGGCCCTACTTAATGTCAGTTTGTCGAATGACTTTTGACATTAAATTCAGCCACGGCCTAACTGGCATGAAAGCGACTACTCCCAGGGCATCTCAACCTCTCCCTCATCTCCTCAGCATGGACCGTCTCCCAGCGGCTCTCCTGCACACCCCCCCGAGAAGCCCCCAGCGCTCCGGCTATCAGAGCAGGCAGGACTCTCCCTCCTCTCCAGCTCCCCCTGCTGGGGGCCAAAGTGACAGTCTGTTACAAAGACTTGTAGAAACAATGATCATTTACAAATTCATTTTTGTACACTTTTACTTAATTTAAAACCTGGGACTTTTACAATCGCTCTCCAAACCCTTTCCTGAGGGAAATAAGAATAGGCAGCAAGACCAAAGGACCACATTTTATTTCTATAGGAAGAAAAACGATTAACATATATAATAATTGTGTGCCTGAAGAGTAATCTGTAATCAAAAAATGAAAAGACAATGCCCCAGAGCCGTTTTTCTCGACTGCCATTTTCTCACAAGAGAACCTCAGACAGAAGTCAATGGTTTTGCTTTCAGTGAACTGAGTCCTCACATTTGTACTACTGACCCTTTGAGGAAAGCAGATAAAAATGTCATACTTTTTACAGTAAAAGAGTGACTAACCGAAGCTCACAGCCCCACACCCTCACCCACCTGCTCAGCGGCAGTCCCCTTAAAAGAGCTGGAGGCTTCAGTTCCGGTACTGCTACCAGGAGAACTGACATTTTCAAGCAGAAAAAAGTCTAATTACAAGTAAATGAATGGCAGCCCAAAGGAAGCCCTTTTACTACGATTTCCAATTTTCTGTTCACGTCACACTGCAGAGATACAAGGATAACCACCAATTTGGTTCCCAAGTTTTATTCAAGAAGTCATACAAAATATCCAGATCAATGAATTTTAATCCTCGTCTTCCTCCTCCTCTTCATCTTGATTAATCTGGAAGTAACGTAATTCGTAACTCTCTTTGCTGTTAGCAACTACGCGCAACCAATCACGGAGATTATTCTTCTTCAAATATTTTTTGGTGAGATATTTCAAATACCTGCAGAGAAAGAACACTTGAGAACTCCACTAGACACACAGCCTTCTTACATTTTGAAACGATGTAACTTTTATGAAACCCACGCATTCAAGATCATTACAATTCAAGGTGTTTTCCCACAGCTCAAAAATGGCAAAGATAAAGCAAATATACCCAGCCAATGTTCTAACAAGAATAAATATCGGCCACATTTCATCTAAACTGGTAATAAAAATGAGAACAGACGAGAAGATGCAACAGCTGTCCATTAAACAACAGCAAACACCCATGAAATGGTTTTAGCAACCACTGGAGAAAGATATCATGGTAGTAACGTGACAATTGAGCACAACCTTAATACCTTTTATTGAGAAATCACTGGGTCTCCAACGAGCTCCACGTACTTTCCATACATCACCTCATTGATCCAAGCCTCTCTGAGGTTGCTCAGGTTATCAAGATTGCTTATTGGGACTGTTACACACTCTCACCTCTACCATGTGGCGCTCTCTACCCAACGTCCCGGAACAGGGGCACCCCCGCCACTGCAGGCGCTCCACCTCTGCGGGGAGAGCACCCAGCCTTCTCAGCCTGTCTGCCCGACCGCAGCCTTAGCCTGGGTGACAGCTAAGCAGTCACCACCACAAACTGCCCGTTAGGAAACCTGCTATTTCTATAAGGGCAGCAAGGGCTTTTGTGCTCAACCTAACACCCGCAACGTTGTTTCCTCTCCCACCTGTCTGCTTATGAGCCCCTGGAATATTATCTATTCCAGCATCTTCCCAAAGCCATACAGAGAAGAGGGTACAAAAGCCAAGCAAACACACTGCCGGGAAAATTAACCTTCCCGAACCTCAGTTTCCCTCTCTATAAAATGGGACTCATGATACTTAACATCTCTTCAAACACTTATGAGGACTAAATTAGAAGCACAGGCAACCTCTGACATATTAGCAAGGACCCGAATGATAATGAACCAAGAAACTCACCATCTCCAAGAAATGAATACTGTTCAACAGTGTTACTTATGCCAACAAAGCAATCTTCACAGAGATGTGAAGATCTCAGTTCAATTCTATCCACTTTTCCCTACATAAAAATAAATCAATTTGGTCGTTCCATCTAAAAAGTATTCTTCTTGTTCATTTATTATTTCTACCACATTGTATTCAGGTGAGGTAATTAATTCAAAAGCTCCAGTGGTTTGAAAATTTTCATAATAGAATATTGGGGTAAAAAGCTGCAGAAGTTCAGAGACGAGCAAGAAAAAGTTCTAGATTAGGAACACCTTGAATGTTTCATGAACATAAAACTATTATCATCGAGATAGGCAAACTTTAATAGAAGATTAAGCCTCCTTTCCTGCTCCGCTGGGTAAAGAAGAGAATATCTGTGAAAACTGAAGTGCGACGTGTTAGGAGACAGTCTCACTCTAGGTTGGTAAACACGGAAAGGGGTCCCAGAAAGACCTTCCCCAAGGGCTCTGGGGAAGCCTAGCAAGTCCCAGGTGCACGGGTCTCTCTCGCACATTGCCTTCTGCACATAACTCAGCCGGCAGAATACGAGTACTTCAGCAAAGCTTTAAAGTCGTCTCGTGACCGATTTAGTTAAAAATAAAAGCAAAGGCTTAACTATCACCATTTTGTCCCAACACATCTTCCAATTTCCCGCTACTTGATTCAGTTTGATTCAGAGCTCCTCATACAACATGCCAGGCTCAGGGCTAGGAGCTGAGTATACACACGTCCAATTCTTTAGTGACTTGGGAAGTGTTTTAACCTTATCCTCAAAACAAAAACTGTCTAATACAGCTGAGCAAGTGAACTGATGTATCTCACTTGGGGGCAAAGCGTGCTCACAGGAACTCAATGGAGCGACTGCAGTCTGAACTGAGATGTCAGAGTCCTCATCCAGCTATAGTGGCACTCACAGGAAAACAATAACATAGAATTAAAACTGAAAGCTCTTCACTATGATCTAGAGGCAGAGGAAGCAATATCTTCATTTTTAAGAATACAGTCTAAGGAAGTCTGAGTGTCTTTCAAGCAGTAATACTTGAAAATACTTTGCAGCCTGAGCAAAACAAAATTTTTACAACTACCAAAAGTTGAATACTTTTAAGTACCATGTTAACATTCATTCATTCACTGCCTCCTTGCACTGGGCATTGTTCCAGAAATTAACGGATGCAACCACAAAACAAATTCCTCTGCAGGCAGCAACATTCCTGTCCGGGGCGAGGGTGGGAATCTTAGTGCTAGGACGCAGGCAAGCAACACTCATCTCCCACCATACCTTTTGGAAAAAGGCACCTCAGAAGTTACAGTAATCTTGCTCTTGCTCCTCTCAATGGTTACAACCCCTCCACCGAGATTCCCAGCCTTTCCATTCACCTTGATTCTCTCCTGAAGAAACTGCTCCTGTAGAAATCATCAAATGGACCAATCAGTGAAGTGACAGGCTCAGCCCTCCCACCAGCAGAGTATTTTATTTTTTACACTCCTAACACTGAACGGATAGAGTTGTTTAAATGTTCAGCCCTTAAAAAAAATGATAGCAAATCGTTAGCTATTATATAAAGTCTGAAATCTAGGAACAGTGATTAGAAAATGACACTATTCAACTTGATTTACACGAATAATATGAAAACAACACCTTCACGTGAACATATTCACTGATCCCGCACAAGGTCCCAACATGCCTCTCCATGGAAGGCTTTGACTTCCAGGTCAAGCCCAGGGCCCAATTGTTACAAGGTGCCGCAACCAAGGCTGCAGGCCACTTCTGAAGCTAAGGAGTATAGAGCACTCCTCAGTAGGATCAGAGAAAATAAGTCTTCAATCCAGTAGAAGGAGCAAAAACAGACAGTGACCAGACAACTACAGATCCGATCAGGGGCCACATGCACAGTACAGACAGGGCAGAGCCCAGAGAGGACTCTCGGCAAACCCCTGTGGAAACCTGGGCTGGTCATTCACCTCCATCGGCTTCAGGGTTCTTTGTCCAAAAAGGAGGACTCTGGTTTTCTTGCTGTTGCAATGATATGAAGTTCCTTTCAGCTGAAAACTCTAAAATCCTGTTTAAAAACTCTAATACACAGTATGTCAACCGATCATGGGGTAAAGAGTGATTAGATCAGAAATCTTGACTTTTCCTTCTTAGACTAGACTCACAGACAACTCAAGTTTCCTATCCTAATGAAGCATCTAGAAGGAAAGACAATCACAGACACAGATGAGCATAGAGGAAGGGAGGAGGGAATGATGGCAGGATAAGGCCACCATGGACACAAACTGGAAGAAACCACTATGGTTAGGAAGGAAAACGAGGACAGAGAGAAAAGCAAGATGACAATGGAGAGAAAGAGAGAACTAAGAAGCCAACTGAAGGACTTCTGGGGCAGTGCAGGGACACGAAAGGAATCTACCCAAGGGCCGTGAACTACAAGAAGCTGCCCCAATTCCACTCTGTGTAATTAGTGGCTATACGCTGAGTTTTTAACTTTTCTTTATTTGAAAATTATTCTTGCTGTAATGAAATTATCTCAGCAATAGTTGACCTTCTGGAGACTGAAGAGCAAACGTAAATTCAGGAGGCTTCTGCACAGTAAGTCTGAATCCCCCAAGTGTGACTATTAGAGAAGAAAACAGTAAGGCCCGGCTCGGTGGCACAGCAGTTAAGTTCACATGCTCCACTTCAGCGGCCCGGGGTTCACCGGTTCAGATCGCAGGCACAGACATACGCACCGCTCATCAAGCCACGCTGTGGCAGGCGTCCCACAAATAAAATAGAGGAAGATGGGCCCAGATGATAGCTCAGGGCCAATTTTCCCCAGCAAAAAGAGAAGGATTGGCAGCAGATGTTAGCTCAGGGCTAATCTTCCTCAAAAAAAAAAGAGTACAAAACCAAGCTGCAGAGTCAAAATGTGGCAATGAGGTTAACTTTTCTAGATTTAAGTGAAATAGAGGAATACTGGGGAATGGGGCCAAATACAGGAGCAAAATATCAAGACAGAGCAAGGTCTTAAAAAAAACAAGCTCCAAGTGCAAGTTAACAAGCAGGATATTTTAACATAAACACGAAAGCTCTGATGCTTAATAAAATGGGAAGCTTAAGGAGATGCTACCATCTGTCCCACACTCCACAGCCAAGGAGTCAGGCCCAGGAGGGAGGTGCCCCCTTGTTTGTGAGGCTCAGGGCCCACAGCTAACGCTTACACACACCAAGGATGTCAGATCTAATGGAGTTTGCCTGTTGCCCAGTAACTTTTAAGTGATATCATTTTTGGAAACAAAAGGAGGAAAAGAAGAAAATAAGTTAGTTCTCTAGCACATCAGTTTATTCCTCACAACTCTGTTATACACACGAGAAAGCAAGACTTAGAAACCAATTAACTAGACCAGATCCAGAGTTAAATGGCAGAGCCACATCTGCAGAGCAGCCTAGGAGCCTGAAAACAGAAACATGCTCCAGTAGGTTTTCTCAGCACTATCTCGAAAGGTTCCATACTGTCCTGAGTGGCATCAATGGTATCACTTACAAAATTGGCAGCATCCATGATTCCATCTTCTACAGGGTGGGTGCAGTCAAGGGTAAACTTCAGAACCTGCTTCTTTTTTTTGCCCCCCTTCGCCACAAGCTTTTTCTAAGAAAGTATACAAATGATAACATACATGAAGGCACAACCAGTCAAAAAAAAAAAAAAATTAACCCAAAATGCCAGAGGTATAAAAGGACATACAAATGCCAAAACCCACGGAGTTGAGTTCCCTGGCAAGGGCACCAAGACCCATGCTCTGTCCAAGAGTGGAGGAAAGATAATATCCAAGATGCTGCTCTACAAGCTTAGGGGCCTGGGGTCATGCCCTTCTGCAGGGGAAATCATTCTAGCACTCTTGACCTATTTACACTTTCCAGCCTCCTCAACCTCTATGGGCAAGAAGGTCTGTGAGCTTTCAGACCACAATAAAATGAGCACTGCCTTTTATTTGCCCTAAAATTTCCAAAATAAAGTTTCAAGAAATACTCATTTATTTCATTCCAGGATTATGGCACAGGCATACGAATGCCTTGCATATCTAAAACAATTTTAATCTGAAAGCAACACTTGTCCTAACTCTCCAGGCTAGGGTCCTGATCTGGTTTAGCTGCTCTCCCTGATTCCTGTCTCACCTACCTTCTCAGAACAGCCACAAGAAGTGCACATCCTGGCAGCACATCTACCCCAGCCGGGACAAGGGTATGGCTAAAACTTAGGTTCTAATCATAACATAACTGTCAACAATTTCTGGCCTTTTGACTGCTTTAACCTACGAATTCACACTTTCAAACTATCAGTTTGAGCACATCCTACAAAGTTCAGTTCCTTTACTCTCAGAAAGAAGCTTATTATTAATCTCCCTCTACAAACTCCAACACTATTGAAAAAGGGTTTGTACAACCTATCTGTGCTTCCACTTTAACAAGTTTTGCAGAATCTAAAAAGACCTTTTCAAGAACACATCTTACCTCCCTTCATGTTTAAAAGAACTTCATCTAAAACTTGTATCAATTGGGTCAACTTTTCAAACGTTTACTACTACAAACATCACTGTTTTTTTTTCTTTTTAAGACTTCTCTTTCTAGTAACAATCAAAAGGACTGCTTTAAGATCTAATCCCCGGGAATATTCAATCAGCACGTAAAAGACCTGCCCACAATAGGCTTGATAGCTCCCATGAGGTTTTAGACCAAAAGCATACAAATGCATACAAGCATTAAAAGCCCACCCAGGCAGAAAGGTGAACCGGAAATGTTCACAAGGGTGTCCCAACAGCGGACAAGAAAACTTTCTCCAAGTAACCCGGGAGGAGAGCAATCTGCAGGCAGAGTGACATGAGGGCGCCACACGGCCCAGCCAGGCTAAGAGAGAATGGAACCGGGCCTTCGCCCTACATCAAAAAGGGTCTGTACAGCTGCGCCCTGAGGAACTAACTTCCTCCGGACACGCTACAGGGGTCCTCAAAACCAGGCCTCTCTCCGAAAACAGGCCGGCCAGGCCACTTTCGGTAGACACTCCCACTCGTCCCCGAGTCCTGACTGCAGGCTGCCCGGATGCGCGGCTCCCAAAGGTGGCAGGTCCCCTCCGCATCCCCCGCCCTCCGCCCAGGTAACCAGGCCCAGACCCGGGCTGCTCCACGCCGGCCGGGCTCCAAGGGCTGCAGCCTCGGCGCTCCAGCTCCTCGCCGGCCCCAGGAAGGGGCCCCAGCCCGAGCCGCGGCCTCCGAGAGCTCGGGTCTCCCCCTCGGCCTCGGGCCGCGGCCTCCTCCGCCCGCAACGTGCGGGGCCCGGCGGCGGCGCTGGCCCGCTCCGGCCGCCTGCCAGCCCAGCCCCGGCCGGCCGCTGCCGTGCGCCGCCCCGCGCGAGCTGGGCAGAGGCCAGGCCGGCGAGGCCCACGTGCCTCTCCCGGAGCCGCGGCCTCACGCGGAGCCATACTAACCACAGGCGCCATGGCGGCAGCGGAGGCAGAAAGGGAGTTGGACGAACTACGCAGACGCAAAGAGCCCACAGCGCGCAGAGCACGCAGGGCCCAGGCCGTACCAATCGCTCCGCCACGCCCCTCGGCAGCCACCGCTTCGCCCTGTTCTGCACGATCGGGGAGCAATTGGTCTCCCCTGGATGCAAAGCCCATCCTCTCGTAGGCCCGGTGGGTTGTCGGGGGAGGAAGGAGGCCCGGTGGCATGTCCCACTGCGAAGGATCGGAGGGGGGAGCATGACTGGACGAGCCCAAAGAGAAATAAAGGGGTTCGCTTTACTTTGGAAAGTCTTGGAAAGAGAAAAGAAAGGAGATCTGCTAAGCCATAAGTTACCAGCTAGTGGGATGGGAGTCGACCCCACTAACTTGGGGAGGTGAGGCCCTTCTGGCGCCGGGGTCCCAATGCCCGAGAGCGCTTGGCTTCTTCCTACCTAAAGTGACCAGCTCAGAAGCTCGGGCCCCGAGACTGTGTCCCTGTGCAAGCCCTCCTTGCTGCGGTCAGGTACACTCTCAAGTTGCACCCCTTCACAATCTCAGATTCAAGCCACCCACCCTCCGAGCACCACCTCCTAGCTTTCCAGCTCATCCTTTCTCGTTTCCCAGTTCCAAAAATTCTTCTACTAGTGCTTCTCAAACTGGCATATAGACAGAAATCCCCTGGGTATCTGGATAAAATGCAGATTCCAATTCAGCGGGTCTCAGTGACTTGAGATTCTACATTTCTCACAAGCTCCCAGGGATGCTGATGCTGACGTTGATGTTTCTTGTCCGTGGAGGAGCAAGGGTCTTCCTCCTCCGGCCTACAGCCCATTGACTGGACTACTTTTCACCTACCCTCACCCCCTCCTGTTCTTACCAGTTACATTCCAGGGCCCTGTGTTGTAATCACTCAGTTGCATACACCTCCACTCCCTCTATCTGGAGGCAATGTAGTCACCTAGCAGAAGCCCAATCCTGGCTTACCACGGTGGGAAGAAATACAGCACACTGACTCGTCTAGATTTAAACTCAGGCCTACTTGTGCCAGTCGACCAAGCTCCAAACCCACCCTGCTATTCTTCACTGCAAACCACATTTCTGCTTTGCCAGCTCCTGGTTAGGCTCTTTCAATAAGGGGCTGGGGAGAGACTGCAGGGCTAGAGGGGGCAGAAGACACTGCTTCCTGTTGGCTTCCTGCTTGTTTCTGTTCTGTCGTTGTCACCCATCTTGCTTCTTCATGGTGGAGGTGGCAGTTGGGACGTTCCAGAAGCAGCAGTTGAATCCAGTTTGCAGTTATTCTGACACTTGGAGAACCAGCCTCGTTTTCTTCTCCTCAGAGGCCCCAGCCCCAGCCCAGCATCCCCTCGTTGAGGGGCCCCTCCTTCCAGCTTCTACTTTTTACCACCACCCTAGGAGTGGTAGCTGCTTCCTGCACTTGCTACTGTTTTTTCATCCCTCCAGTTACCTAGTTTACAGATCCTTATACCTAGTTAACAACCCTTTATATTCCGTTAAAATACTAGCGTGCTTTCGCCTGATGATACCTCTCCTAACCCCAGCGAGCCCTTGGGGCTGCCCGGCAATCCTGAAATCCAAGTGACTATTTCCCACCTCTGGTCAGATGCCAGCCCCTCTTCCCCCAACCTCCCTCTCAGCTGATGACTTCCATTGCCCTTTCTTTGAAAACATAGAAGCAATGCAAGAGAATTTTCACACACTCCTGCCTCCATGTCTAACCATCCAGCAACATCTACACCCGGCTCTGCCTCCCCTCTTGATACTATGGAAGAAGTTTCTTGTCCCCATCTGAGGCCCACCCCAACACTTGGGCATTAATCTCGTATACCGCTGCCTCCTTGAGGACATCCCTGTAACAGGCCTCACCCTCTCACGAAATCATCAATGTATCCTATTTCTGGATCTTTCCCATCAGCATGTAACCATTCTTTAATATGTCCCATTTTAGAAAAGGAAAAGCAATCTCTTGACCCCCAACATTCCCCTTCAGTTACCACCCCTTTTCTCTCCTCTCTGCTATTGGCTGAATGTTTGTGTCCCCCAAAATTCATATGTTGAAACCCTAATGTGATGGTATGTGGAGGTGGGGCCTTTGGGAGGTAATTAGGTTTGGATGAGGTCATGAGGAGGGGGCTCCATGATGAGACTGGGGCCCTTATAATGTGAAGAGACACGAGACCTCTCTCCACCATGTG
The DNA here is from genome assembly GCF_041296235.1 of Equus asinus. Lineage (NCBI taxonomy): Eukaryota > Metazoa > Chordata > Mammalia > Perissodactyla > Equidae > Equus > Equus asinus. Next base: position 109,602,210 of record NC_091794.1, on the reverse strand, counting down.
AGGACACAGTGAGAAGGCGGCAAGCTACAAGCTAGAAAGAGGGCCCTCACCGGAACCAAATCTGCACCTCCATCTTGGACTGCCAGCCTCCAGAACTGTGAGAAACTGTTGTTCAAATCCCCCAGTCTGGTATTTTTGTTACGGCAGCCTGAACTGACAAACAGCATCTCCTCGCACCAGATTTCTTGGAAGAGTTGCCTCTGTGCACTGTCTAAAATCTCTCCTCCTGTTTTCTGTTGAACCCACTCTGGTCAGGCTTTTGGCCCCCAGCCACCAGGACAGCTCTCTTCAAGGTCACCAGGGATGTCCCCCTGCTAAGCACCAGGGTCAGTGCTCAGTCCTCCTCTTCAGGCTTCTCTTAGAAGCCTCTGACACCGCAGGTCACTCCCTCCTCCTTGCTGACCTCTCCTCCCTGGACCCCCGGGACACCAGGCTCTCCTGCTTCTCCTCCCACCTCGCTGGCCGCTCGTCTCCATCCCCCTGCTGCTCCCTCCTCCTCCCTGGACTTGAAGGGCTGCAGGGCACAGAGCTCCTCTCGTCTTTATCCACACTTGACCTTTGGCTCACCCAGGCTCATGCCTTTAAATACAGCTCCCAAGTCTGTGTGCGCAGCCTCAAGCCCTCCTTGGACTCTCGACTCACACAGCCAGTGGCTTCCTTGACATCTCTAATCTAGAGCACCAAGTAGACCACTCTCCCCGCCACCAGCCCACTCTCCCCTCCCACCCTCCTCCCTACACCCCTCCCCTCACTCACCTCTCTACTTTCACCCCACTCTCCATCCTCAGCCCACACTGAGTCCCTTCATCTCCACCCACACTGGTCTCCTTTTCTTTCCTCTAAATTTATTCCAACTTCTGGGGCGTTGTACTTGCTGTTCCCTCTGCTTTGAACTCTTCCTGGCTTTTCCCATGTCTGATTTCTTCTCATCCTCTGGGGTCTCAGGTTCAGCACCCCTCTCTGCCCATGAGTGTGCCCTCAGCTCCCCCCAGCTGCCCTCCACCACATCATCCTGGTTATTTTCCTCAGAGCCCTTACTGCAGCCTGGCATTACTGTACTTGTTCACTTATGCACTTGGTTAACCTTGGCTGCTGTGTTCCCTTCCCCGTGTATGGCCCGTGGCAGATGCTCAGTAAATGCTAGTTGATTAGACGAAGACAAGAATGGATGGATTAAATAAGTCCGAGTATCAGGAACAAACATCTACCTCCTACTGCCCCTCCAGAGGGAAACTAATGAAGCCTTCGTTTCTAAAGCACCCCCCAGTCTTGTATACCAGCTTTACCACTTACTGGGGTAACGTTTTCTACCACCTAAGGTCGTTGTCAGAGTTAGATGAGTTAATACAAGTAAAAGAACTTTGATTAGTACCTTGGCCCAAAAACATTAGCCATTGTTATTATTGTTATTATGACTTAGAGCACAAATGGAACCAGGGCTAGGGAGGACCCTTAAAAGAACAAGTAGTTTCTGCCTAGAATTCAGTTGCTTTCTTCCCACTGGCAAACTCCTACTCATCCTTCAAAACCCAGCTTGAATATTGTCTCTGAGTTTTTTCTAACTGATTAGTAAGACTTTATTGACCACCTTCTGTGGGTCAGGCTCCAGGCTTGACTGTGATTGCAAGAGGGGCAGAGACAGGGGCTGCTTTCTGAGAGCTCAGGATAACACACCAGATAATGTTGGCCTAGGGAGAGGGGCACTCAGGAAAATAACACTGGGATAAACGAGCACTCACCAGGCCAAGAACAGCATAGGGGCCCTGCTGGAAAGGCTCAGAGCCTCCTCTCCCACCCTCCCACCCAAACCTACCCCTTTTGGGGACTAGGCTGGCGATAGGGGTGAGACCTCAACCATTTGGAAGTCCAGGCTGTGTGTTTCACTTCACCTGCGTTATTCCACTGAAGTCTCACTCCATCACGGGGAGGATGCCCTGTTCTACCCAAGCTCTGAGGCTCTGAGAGGTCGGTAACCTGGCTGAGAGCCCGGAGCCAGCCAAGGCAGGCCTCTCCTGCGCTCTCTCAGATGCTGGGGCGTCTGCGGAAGGGCGTCCGCTGCTCTCTGGCACTCCCCAATCGGCCGTCGAGGAAATGGGGCCGCGCAGACCCATTCCTGTTCCTGTCCAAGTCTGGCGGGAGGGAGCTGGCCTTGCCAGGGAGCCCCTGCACCTCTGAGCCCACAGCCAGGGGCCTCGCCCGCCCTCCCCCTGCCGCCTCTGCAGGCGCTCCAGAGCTCCGTGATCTGGGCACTGTCATCCAGGGCAGGGTCCAGTCCGAAGCTCGGACCCTTGGCGCCGTCCCTTCCAGCTACGGCCTCTTCTCCTCCTCCCGGGCGGAGGGCGGAGTGGCGGTGGCCGGAGCCGCGGGACAGCGGCCGGCCTGGGGAGGGTGGACCGGAGCACCGCGCCCGAGCCATGGAGCGCCGGCACCGAAGGGGTGTCCTCTGCAGGTCACCCAGAGGACACCGGGAGGGGAATTCCTGCGGTGGGAGTGAGGGGAGGTGGGAGAGGTGGAGGCAGGGGAGGCCGGGCGTTGGGTAGGAAGCCTTGCCGGTCCTGCAGCCTGACCTTCAAGGGCCACAGCGGGTGCCGGAGAGACTGGGAGGCCAGGCACAGGGCCCTGCCCTCCGCAAGCCCCCCTGCCCATTCTCTGCGCCGGGCACGCCAGACCCCAGCCCCGGGCCTAGCTGCTCCTCGCTCCACGACCGCTGGACGCCCCGTCGGGTGCGGGCCGGAGAGGTAGGAGGGAGCGGGCGCCGCGACAGGGGTCGCGGGAGCTGGCTTGGCCTCCGCGGACGCGCCCCCGCAGCGCCTTCCTGCACTGTCCCCGCAGATGTCGGGAGCTATCTTCACGCCCCTGGAGGGCCCGGGCGCCCTGGACGCCGCGAGCGGCCACCCGCTCGTGTGCCCGCTGTGCCACGCACAGTACGAGCGCCCGTGCCTGCTGGACTGCTTCCACGACTTCTGCGCCGGCTGCCTGCGCGGCCGCGCCGCCGACGGCCGCCTCGCCTGCCCGCTGTGCCAGTGAGTGCTGGAAGCCCCCAGGACCACCCCCCAACCAGGAGGGGAGATTGGCTCCGCCTGGGCGGGACCTAAGTGCAAGGAGGGCAAGGCTCCGACTCCCTCCCGGCAGAGGAGGCTGGAGAGGCGGCACCCAGCCGGTACCCCTCCGCGGGATGACGCGCAGGCTCCCGCCCATTTGCCAGATTAGGTTAGCTGAGGCCTGGGGTTAGGGGCCCAAGGCCTCCCACAGAAGATCAGGGGGCAAGTGCTGGGCTAGAGCGCATGCCTAGTCGTGTAGCTGGGGACTGCTGGAGTACGGGGTCTCAGCACAGCATCCAGACACTCCCAGCACCTCACTTGGGGGTCCCTGAAGTCTCAGGGCAACATAAGCAGATTATGTTGGCTCAGGTTGGGTTGGGGGGCTAAATTTGCCCAATGCAGTGAGAGAGGGTTAAGGGGAGGCCTCTGCCTTTGACACCCAGGGTCACCAACCCCATGGCCTCCCAGCGTTCGCCCAGGCCTGGGCAGGCAGGGAGACGGACAGGGTCGGAGTGAGCACTGGCTGAAATATTTATAGCAGATGCCAGGCCTGCAGGCACCCCACCTCCCGCCCTATTTTTAGTTCCAGCCTGGAATGTGGGGGGTGGGAGTGGAGGTAGGGAGCCATGGGGAAGGGGCCTCTGGATCTTGGCTGCAGCTTCTCCGCAGACACCAGACGGTGGTGAAGGGCCCCAGTGGTCTCCCTCCAGTGGATCGGCTGTTGCAGTTCCTGGTGGACAGCTCAGGGGATGGCATGGAGGTGGTGTGCTGTGCCAACTGCGACCTGGAGTGCAGCAAGCAGGCAGGGTGCCTGGGCAGGGGGCGGGGAGCCGAGGGTGTGAGGCTGCACGGCTCTGATGCTGCAGTGTGCGCCCAACATGTCCTCAGAGGACTACCCATCAGTGGATTCTCCAGCACCTCTCTAAGGCACCCTGGATCCCAAATGTGGGCCCCATTTTACAGATGGGGAGACTGAGGTCCAGAACAAGTGACTTGAGCCAATAGCCAGATGGTGACAGAGGTTCAAGCCATGTAATTTGGTGAGCGCTTACTGGTCCCCAATTCAGGGTGGAGTTGTGAACTGGCACAGGAAGGGCAGTCCAGTGCTGGTCCTTGAGGGTCCACTGTGCACAGCTGCCTACAGCCCAAGGGGAAGGGAGGACAGTGTGCTGGTGGGGATCAGCCATCTGCCCCTGAGTCTAGGAAAGCCAAGAAGCAGAGTCTGGGCTTCGGGCTGGGCTGTGAAGGGCACCTGGGACTCTGGCCTATGGAGGCTGGCTGGAGTATTCTGAGTCCCGGGAGGATGGCCCTGCAGGAGCAAAAGCTCAAGGTGTGCTGGGCAAGTGCTGGGATATGTGTGACACAGAGTACACAGGTGACCTCCAGGAGGTAGGGAGAGCAGGGGAGAAAATGGCCTTGAATGCCAAAGTAAGAAGCTGGGGTCTGTGCTTTCATAGCCCTTGCTGGGGTCAATGCCACAGCTATAGCCCAAGTCCTGGACTCAGCCCTGGGTCTGGCCTGGGGAAGGGAACCTGCAGGCCCTCGTTCCCTTTCCCCTCCCAGCCAAGTTTTGACTCCAGATGGCCAAGGGGAGCACTGACATTTGGTTACTATTGAGGGTGCCAAGGGGGGCTTGAGAAATCTTCACACACACCCACACATTTTTGTTGTAGGTAAAATGTTTTGCCAATGCAGTTTCTGCGCTGCCCCCACACCCACCCCGTGTAACCACCTCCCAAGCCCATTCGGGGTTCTGCCCCTCCCTGGACCTACTTACCTACTCTTTGAACCTCGGTGTTCTCGTCTGTAAACTGGGTATATTAGAGCGCTGGGCGTCGGGATTGCACGAAAGGGCTGCATTTGGCCACGCACCTGCCCCGGGCTGGGACCGAGGCGCACAATGACATGCGGAGGCTGCAGTTCCCGCGCGGCCCCTGGGCGGGCTGAGCCCCAGGTCTGTCTGCAGGACGCGGAGACCACGTACTTCTGCAACACATGCGGGCAGCCGCTGTGCGCGCGCTGCCGCGACGAGACGCACCGGGCACGCATGTTTGCGTGCCACGACATCGTAGCACTGGGCCAGCGCAGCCGCGACGTGCTTCCGAAGTGCAGTGAGTACAGCGTGCGGGGTGGGGACCGGGACCAGGGGCGGGGCCCGGGCCGCCGGCAGGCCCTGCCCGAGCCCTCACCGCCCCCCTCGCCGCAGCGCTGCACGCCGAGCCCTACATCATGTTCTCCACGGACAAGAAGTCGCTGCTGTGCATCTGCTGCTTCCGGGACATGCAGGGGTGGGTAGAGGGAGCGGGAGGTGAGGGGGTCAGGGGGCGGCTGGGAGCGGACCTCATTCGCGGGCTCCTGGCAGGGAGAGCCGGGCGCACTGCGTGGACCTCGAGTCGGCGTACGTGCAGGGCTGCGAGCGGCTGGAGCAGGCGGTGCTGGTGAGCATGGAGTGCCCGCTGCGCTGGGGCCGGCTCGGGGACCAGAGCGTCCACAAGCTTGAGGCCGCCCTGTCCCCAGGCCGTGAAGGCCCTGCAGACGGCCACGCGGGAGGCCATCGCGCTGCTGCAGGCCATGGTGGAGGAGGTGCGCCGCAGCGCAGCCGAGGAGGAGGCTGCCATCCACGCCCTCTTCGGCAGCATGCAGGTGAGGCGTAGGGGGGATGACAGCCATAGGCCGAGCGCCCTCATCAGCCGTGGGCTGGCACCACGACCTAGCCCAGACCCAGGGAGCCCTTGTGGAGTTTCAGCGTAGTAGGGCTGCAAGCGTTGGACCCAAGCACTGAGCTACTTCCAGGAGTTAATCATTTTTGGGGAGAATTCCAGAGGGGGTGCCGGGCCTGCCCGAGGCTGGTACTGCAAGGGTGGGGTTGGGGGGGGTGGTCAGGGAAGACTTCCCCCAGGAGGTGACATTTAAGGTGAGGGCATAGGGCTCTCAGGCAGTGGGATGCAGGAAGGAAGGCCTCTGGCTCAGGTAGCAGGGCAGGTAGGGTGGAGGGATAGCCGGCCCAACCAGCTGTGTGGCTGGGGCCCAGGGGAGTGGGAGGGTGCTGGGAGGTGGCAGGGCTGGGATGCTCAGTCAGTAGCAGACTGTCTCTCCCAGGACAAACTGGCAGAGAGGAAAGCGCTGCTGCTGCAGGCTGTGCAGAGGTGAGTGGTGGCAGGGTCCCCACCCCCTGCCCCTTGGCCTCCATCCATATACCTAGCTCACAGCCTGGGCCTGGGCAGGCCCCGCCCCTCCCTGGGGAGCAAGACATCCAGGTGTCCACCTGATGAGGAGTGCAGAGTGGTTCAGGGTGCACGAAGGGTGACAGGGAAGGACACACAAAGCTGGTGGGGAGATGGAACTGCCCGGTTCTGAGGCCCCCCTAGGTGGGGGTGGGCAGCCCTCCCCTTGGAGATGAGGCTGCCTGCCCCTCCCCCAGCCAGTATGAAGAGAAGGACAAGGCCTTCAAGGAGCAGCTCGCCCACTTGGCCACTCTGCTGCCCACCCTGCAGGTAAGGGGAGCTAGGGGTGCAGAGCTGGGCACCCCGGCCCCAGGGCCCCCTTCCCGGGCCAGGCACTGAGCAGTGTCCCTCTCGCAGGTTCACCTGGTCATCTGCTCTTCCTTTCTCAGCTTGGCCAACAAGGCCGAGTTCCTGGACCTCGGCTACGTGAGTACCCCCAGTTCCTGCAGGGTCTCCCCTCCCCACCAGGAGCCCATCCTGCGCACCCCAGACTGCCATCTCAGGGCTTGGCAGCCTGTCACCTGGAGGACTGGACAGGGGTCCCTGGGCTTACCTTTCCCTCCTCCATGCCATCATCTACAAACCCTCAAGGGGCCAGCTGAGTCCCTTTTAAAAGGACAGCAATCCTGGAAGGGAACATAAGCCTCCACTCCCTCACCTGCAGAGTGTCCACTGGAGTTGGCTACCTTAACCTTTCCTGTGGATTTGGGGGCAGGGTGGGGTGGGGTTCCAGATCAGTCTCAGGGACGGCTTGGAGCCTCCAACGGACATCAGGTAAACTGCCAAAGATAGGTTTGCCCTCGGGCCTCCCCGCTCGCTGTCACCCCCACCTTCCACCCCTGAGCGCCCTCCCGCCCGCCTGCGCAGGAGCTGATGGAGAGGCTGCAGGGCGTCGTCACCCGGCCGCACCGCCTCCGGCCTGCGCAGAGCAGCAAGGTGCGCAGGCGGCCCGGGGACCGGGGGCCGGGGGCCGGGGGCCGGGGGCCGGGGGCCGGGCCGGCAGGGTGTGGAGGCTGCCTCATGGCCGCGTCCCACCCCTCAGATCGCCAGCGACCACCGCGCTGAGTTCGCGCGCTGCCTGGAGCCGCTGCTGCTGCTGGCACCGCACGGGGCGGCAGGTGCTGGGGGTGGCCCCCACACGTGAGCAGCGGGGGTGCCCTCTCCGCCACAGGGACGGGCCGGGGTGGGGGGACCCGGATGGCACAAGGTCCCCATCGGGCAGGGAGGGCCGCCAAGTGGCCAGGAAAAGCCAAGCACCGGCCTTTCCGCCTCGCTGAGTTCCCAGCGCAGGGTCTGGGTACTGACGATGGCCACGGGGGAGGGCGAGTCCGCCCAGCCGAGAAACAGCCGTCAGGGCTGCCTCAGATGGGAAGCCCATGGCAGACCTGGAGCAGAGCCTGCCCCGGCCACTCCGGGAAGACGGAGAGGATGTGGGGGCTGCCCCCAACCAGCCTCGATTGTGGCTGCCAGGCGTGGTGCCTGAGGATGGAAGGGAAGGGGCAGCTTGGGGTGGGGCCTGACTTCCGGGACCCTAGACTGGAGAGCAAAGACACCTCCCTCCCCTCCCCAGGAGGAATTGGGAGAAATACCAAAGCTGGACATGTGTGCCAAAGGCCCGAGAGCCGCAGTCAAGGGAGACTGGGCATCAGGCCCAACTGGCAAGGTCCAGTGTGTGTGAGTGAAGATACCGTTTACTCCGGACTAGCCCTGATGACATCCTGAGGGACTCTTTCTAAACACTGACATCACCCTGGAGATTTTTTAAAATACCATGCTGATGTCCTGGCCTTGGGTGCGGCCTTGCATCAGGCTTTTGCAGGGCTCCCACCTGGTTCTGATGTTCGTCCAGGTTGAGAGAGCCCTGGGAGGCTGCAGGGATGGGGGGCAGACCCTCCCAGCCGCACACCTGCATCCACACTGGTTCTCCCCCTAGGCTAGCAGGGGGCTCAGGCCCCAAGGTGTTGATGGGGCCCAGCTGCCCTTCCCCGGTGGGAAAGATGTTGAAGTCACCAGTCCAAAAGCCCACGCTGCACCGGTCCATTAGCACCAAGGTGCTGCTGGCCGAGGGCGAGGATACACCCTTCACGGAACACTGTCGCCACTATGAGGACTCTTACCAGGTGAGGGGGGCCAGGTACCTGCAGGCTGGGAAAGGCTTCAGCCTGTCCTCATCAAGGTGCAGCGATGGCCTAATCTAGTCCTGGTCACCCAGCCTGGAAGCCATCCCTCTGAGTCCCTGGCAGTGGACACAGCCTGCAGGAACCACAGGTGCTCACACGGGCTCTCTGCACAGCGCCTGCAGACGGAGATGCAGAACCTGAAGGACCAGGTGCAGGAGTTGCACCGGGACCTCACCAAGCACCACTCGCTCATCAAGGCCGAGATCATGGGAGACATCCTGCACAAGTCCCTGCAGGTGGATGCGCAGATCGCCTCGGAGTACACTTCCGTGGAGGGCATGAGAGCGGTCTTCCAGGAGGTAGCCCCTCCCAAGACACCCAACTCGCCTGCAGCCCCACCGTCAGCACATACATGGGCCACTCCAAGACAGGAAGGGGGAGAACGAGGACCTTGGCCTGGTGCCCCAGGGGGCCCTCATGTGCCAGGCTCTAGAAGCTGGTCTGCTGCCTGGAACCACATGAACTGGCTAGGGGTCCCATAAGGCTCTGAGTAGCTAGAGGATAAAAATGCCACCATGGAAATTACAACTTGCCCCATGCGACATCCAGCTTACTTTCTCTTTCAGATTTGGGAGGAATCCTCCCAGCGGGTGGCGAACGAGCAGGAGATTTATGAAGGTCCCACGCAGCTGCTTCTGGGTGCACCCCTGTCCTGGAGCTAACACACGTGCTAGCAGGGGCAGGAATGAGTTACCCACTAACCAGACACCAACCCCCATGCTCCTCCCCTTAGCTCTTGACTTTGCCTCACAGCTGCCAACTGGCCCCAAAATGATGCATCTGAGGTCAGGATTCAGTAAGTAGAATGCCCCCACAAGTCTGACCTCACTCTTTGATTAAAGAGGTGATCACTGAAATAGTTGGGATACTTAGGTGTGAGGTTTGAGAGTTAAAATCTGAAGCCAAGACCCAATGCTCTGGCCTTGGCCCCCCAGCCCAGCTCCATGACCTTCTCCAGCTGAAGCAGGAGAATGCCTACCTGACCACCGTCACCAAGCAGATCACGCCCTATGTTCGTTCCATCGCCAAGGTGAAGGAGCGGCTGGAGCCCAGGTGAGACTGGAGGTGTTCCCAGGGGAGCCAAGACACTTCAGAATGTGTGTGGGAAAGGCACCACACATTTGGAAGAGCCCCTTTCAGGGAAGTCAGTGGGCCAGGTCATAAGGGCTCTAATCGGGCATCTGGGCAGAGGACCAGGTGGACATCTGCAAGAACACAGAGTGAGGGCCAGCCCCAGTGGCCTAGTGGTTAAGTTTCGTGCACTCTGTTTCAGCGGCCTGGGTTCAGTTCCCAGGTGCAGACCCACATCACTTGTCTGTCAGTAGCTATGCTGTGGTGGCAGCTCACATACAAAAAGAGGAAAATTGGCAGCAGATGTTAGCTTAGGGCAAATCTTCCTCAGCAAAAAAAAAAAAGAAAAGAAAAGACAAGAAAGAAAGAAAAAACACAGCAAGTGGGCTGCTCTGAGTTTCTGCTTCTAGGCACACAATCGCCCACCTCTAGCCCCCAGGAGTAGGTCAAAGGAGAAGATACTTCTTGGAGGTATAATGAGGGTCCTCAGCTGATCCAGGCAGCAGGACATGGAGGAGAGAGCAGAACTTCCTTAGCACGTGGTTAAGCCAGGTCTAGACAAGAACCTAGACCAGGTTCTCAGCACCGTATGTGGGCATCAAAAGATGTTACAGAGGGAGAGGGATCTTGGTGGCAGGTCCTCAATGTGCCCGTCTCTCAAGTCACTGGGTCCCCAGGGTGGGCTGTTTTCCCTGTATGTCTGGTGCACAGCGGCCAGCCTGGGCTCTCCCTCCACCACCCTCCTGGGGACTCCACTTGCTGGGCTCGTGCCCGAGATCTCCTGCTTCCTATATCCCACGTTCCCTCTTTCATGGTTTGGTGGAGCCATCTCCCAGTGGCTCCTTGAGGAAGGGTGTGCAAGAGGTGTTTGTTTTGGCACAAGCCTGAAATGCCTTTATTCTGCCTTCACACTTGACCAATAGCTTTGCTGGGTATGGAATTCTAGACTGAAATTCTACATTGCAAATGATTTTCCTTTGAAGGCATCACTCTATTGTCTTCTAGCTTCCAAGGTTGTCCTTCAGTTTGGGCATATTTCTTTTTGAATTAGTTAGTTGATTTTTTCTGGAATTCTCATTATTGGACTTTGGCCCTCCTGGGCTGGCCCTCTGAGTACCTTCCCTTCTCTGTCCTGTTTTCCATCTCTGTCTTTTTGCTGTCCTTTCTGGGAGATTGCCTCACTTATCTTCTAACCCTTCTATTGAGTTCTTTATTTGTTTTTACTTATTTATTTTTTAAAAGATTTTATTTTTCCTTTTTCTCCCCAAAGCCCCGTGGTACATAGTTGTGTATTTTAGTTGTGGGTCCTTCTAGTTGTGGCATGTGGGATGCTGCCTCAGCATGGCCTGATAAGTGGTGCCATGTCCGCACCCAGGATCCGAACCAGCAAACCCTGGGCCACTGAAGCAGAGCGCGCAAACTTAACCACTCGGCCACAGGGCCGGCCCCATGAGTTCTTTATTTTTGAAGAAAATTTCTAAGAGCTCTTTTTAGGAAGAGTTGCCCTGAGCTAACTACTGCCAATCCTCCTCTTTTTGCTGAGCAAGACTGGCCCTGAGCTAACATCCGTGCCCATCTTCCTCTACTTTATGTGTGGGATGCCTGCCACAGCATGGCTTCCCAAGCAGTGCCGTGTCTGCACCCGGGATCCAAACTGGTGAACCCCGGGCCGCCGAAGCAGAATGTGTGCACTTAACCACTGTGCCACCAGGCCAGCCCCTAAGAGCTCTTTTTAAAATGTTGAATTGGTTTTACTGTCCAGGAGCTTTTTAAATGTTCATTTTTCATGTCCAGGAGCTCTTTTCTGTACCCTGACTGTTCTTCCTCAGCATTCTGCCGTTTCATGGACACGCATCTTCCCCTTTGGGCAGATAGGTGTTTTTGTGTCTGGTTTTTAAGTGTCCTTCTCCCGGAAGGCTTTTGTTTACAAGTTAGTTTTCATCTGCGTAGGTTTCCATCTTCCATGTTAAAGGCTCTTCTCAGGGCCGGCCCAGTGGCACAGCGGTTAAGTGCACACGTTCCACTTCGGTGGCCCAGGGTTTGCTGGTTTGGATCCCGGGTGCAGATGTGGCACCGCTTGGCAAGCCATGCTGTGGCAGGCGTGCCACATATAAAGTAGAGGAAGATGGGCATGGATGTTAGCTCAGGGCCAATCTTCCTCAGCAAAAGGAGGAGGATTGGCGGCAGATGTTAGCTCAGGGCTAATCTTCCTTAAAAACAAAACAAAACAAAAAAGCTCTTCTTAGATCTCAGGAAATCTTTGAGCTTCTGCTCATATTAGCATCTGGGGGGAGGGGAGCAGACTGGAAGCCCTGAGCACCTGGGGAGTGCTTCCCTGAAGGGGCCTGGGGGACAGGGCTTCTGTGGCTGCTTTTTGGAATGCCCCAGTGTCCATGGCAGGTCTCCTCCCGGTTTCCTTCCTAGAAGGTCACTATCTGGAGCTGGCATGCACACCTGATTCTCTGGTTTTCAGGAGCCCTCACCTGTGGGGTGGACCCTCTCAGAGACTCACCCTTTAGACTTCTGTGAGTGGGGGAGAGGGGACCTTGACCGTCATGGGCCTTCCTATTTCAGCCCCACCCTCCCTGTTGCAGAGGTGAGGTGCCAGTTTCTGGACCCCTGAGGATTCTGTGGTGTGGTCGAGCCTCAGCTCGTCCTGCTGTCTGCTTCGAACTCAGGTTCCTCAGATCTGCTAGTTACCACTCATCCACATGCTGTCCAGCTCCCAAAATTTTGATGTTATCCTTTCCAGTTCTCAACCTGGAGAGGTTTTTCTTTCCCCCTTGTTGTTTTGGTCCCTTTAATAGTTTCGGGAAGGAGGAAAATTAGAGTGTGTGTGTGCAATTGCCATATAGATCCAGAACTGACAGGCCACCTTTTAAGTGACTTTTTTTTCTTTTTTGGTGAGGAAGATTGGCCCTGAGCTAACATCTGTGCCAACCTTCTATTTTATGTGGGATGCCACCACAGCGTAGCTTGACAAGCAGTGCTAGGTCTGTGCCCAGGATCCAAACCTGCAAACCCTGGGCTGCGGAAATGGAGCATATGAACTTAACCACTACACCACCAGGCCAGCCCCTTAAGTGACTATTCTAACACGTCACACTGAGAAGTTAAACCTAGCATACCTTTTGCACAGTTTTGATCAAATCTCTGTCCACGTAGAACTAGTTGCAATGTTTCCTCCTAGGCTGACATTCAAAGTAGTTTACTGCAGATACTGTATGATTCCATTTATAAAACCTCAAAACCCGGCAGACTAACCTCTGGCTGGTGTTGGCAGTGGCGCTGGTGACTATCCTGGGAGGCCTCAGGGTGGAGGCAACGTTCTGGGTGTTGCCTACCCAGCTTGTTCATACTGTGTGCACATGCTAAGCCCTGCTCTTATCATCTGCATGCTTTCACTGTGTGCTCTGCTTCAAGGAGTGTGCTTCTGCCTATCTGCAAGGGACGGCACGCTGGCAGAGCCGTGTCTGCAGGGGAACGGCCTCCGTCCGCAGCCAGTATCAGCAAACGGAGAGGAGCTCAGGCTGGAGCCCAGCTCCTGGAGGTTGGGGGCGAGGAGGGAGGCCATCCCTGCCCCTCTTCACGGTCCTACTTTCCAGATGTCTGGGGTTGCTGCCTCTGTTTCCTCCCCTCCCACTGCTGGCAACCCACTGCAACCCCAGCCTCCAACCACACGCACCCACCTGAGCCCGCCCGCCCCCCAATCCGCTCCTGTTCCCATCGTCAGCAACCTTTCGGCCACATCCCGTGGCCTCTCAGCAGCACTCCTGAGCGTGGACTGTCCGTCGTCTTCGCCGTGCTCTCCTCTTGCTTCCAAGACATTCCACACTCTGGTGTCCCTCCTGCCTCTCCAGCCATTCTTCCCTCGTCTCCTTGGCCGGCTCTGCCTCCTCGGCTCAATGCCCAAGTGTCACTTTTCCCCAGGGCTTAGTCCTAGGCATTCTTCTCATCCTACTGCCTCTCCTTAAAGGGCTGCATCTGGTCCCCTGGCTGTAAGACCCCATCGTGATGCAGAGGACCACCAATCCCTCCCCCTAGCTCCAGACATCGCCACTGCCCCTTCCTGGGGGTCTCTGCTGGGATGTCTCACAGGCACCTCGAATCCCACGACGGCCTGCAGAACTCAGTTTCCTCCCTGGAACACGCTACTCTTGTTTCACCTCAATAAACGGCGTCGCAGTCACCTGGGGGCTCAAGTATAAGGCCTGGGGGACATCCTGGATTCCTTTCTTTCCCCCAGCCCATTTCCAACCCATCCCCAGTCTTGTTGACTTGATTCTGCCTCAGTCTACCTGCTTTGTCTCCACTGCCACCCCCAGTCTAAGCCACTATCGCCACCCCCCTCCCCACCCCGCGCCCAACCTCTCCAGCATGTCACACAGCCAGCGGTCTTTTGAAAGCCTCTGCTTCCCATCACGCCGGGGCCTGACAGCCCTTTCGGGACCTTCCCTGCCCACTCTAACCATGTCGGCCCCTCACGCCTCAGTCACGATGGCCTTTCAGTTCTCAAAGGGCTGGACTGGCTCCCGCTTCCGGGCCTCTGCCTGGGACGTTCTTGCTTCAGAGCGTCCAGTGGATCTTTGTCACTCAGGCCTCAGCTTGAATGTCAACAGCGGGGCCGTCCCAAACCACCCTATTATATAGCAGGCCTTCTCACTGTCACTCCCCACCGCCTGGGCCTGCGCTGCCTCCTTCCCAACCGTGGCACGGCTCCTCAACCAGAACGGAGCTGGCCCGGCCTCTCTCGTCCACTACTGCAGCCCCGGCCCTGGCGACTCGCCCGCCCTCGTAAATATCTGAGGCCGGAGTCCCTGGGCAAGCCCTTGAGTGTTTGCCCAAGTCTGGTTCTTGTGCAGGGTGACCTTAAGGACACGCAGTGGGCTGGCTCTGCTCCTTCAAGACTCCCGGTAACTGCTTTCTCCGGCGCAGGTTTCTGGCACCCGCGGATGACCAGTCAGAGCATCCACAAAACATGTATGACGACAGCGTGAGCGGCGATACCCAGGCCAGGTAAACACGTCCCTCCAAGCCCAGAGAGCAAACGATTTAATCTGAGAGAGAGCTACAGACGACAGGACGAAGACAGACCCCAGCTTGTCCCTGACCAGCTCTGCAGCCTCAGCTGGGCCTCAGTTTATAAAATATGGTTCTTAATCTGGACGGTGACTTCAAACAAGTGACTTCCTAGATGACAGATGTGACTTTGACGGATATGACCCGTGTTCTATGACTCTGGACGCCGTGGCTGCTGCCCGCACCGCTCACATCCCCAAGAGCCACAGGTACTTCCGCCAAGTGAGCAAATACACTTCTGTGAGAACAAGTGACTGAGGACTGTTTCTTGGTGAGAGCATCACCGGTCACTGGAACCACAGTGGCTGCCAAAACACTTGGCAGAGGAAGGAAAGAATGTGCAGGAGCAGACACGTCACTGTCACAGGCTGACCCTGCAGTATTTTGCTCCCAGTAAAACGTGTTAGTCACGGGGCGGAGAAGGGAGCTGTAGGAAGCTGGAGCTGGAAGAGCCCAGAGGGCGTGGAGAGGCGTGCTGTGGTCCAGAGCCACAGCAAGGCTGGTGACGGAGCACAAACTAGTCCCACCCTCCCTGGCACCACGCTTAGCTCAGCTTGACGCTTCAGGGGAGTGTCACTTCAAAGCTTGTTGTCAAAAGCTGCTGAAACAGTCTGAACTGCTGATGTTTTGGCAACTAAAAATCATCAGAAACAAGATTAAGAATCCTTCAGGAGACATACAGTTCTGGGTCTGAAGATGTGGTCACCACTGGTGCCTTCCAGAAAGGCTTTCCACTCTGAAAGCCTTGGCCCAAGTGGATTTTAGTGCTGGGGTGCAGTGAAATGGGGAGCGGAGTACAAGAGCTCATGTCCAAGTGTTCCCTTAGGAATGATCCGGTAAGTGTCACGGAAAAGAGGGAGAAGACCTCAGAGCCTAGAGCAAACAGCCGGACTCCGAACAGCCTCACAGAAGAGCCTCCACTGAAAAATAAAGATCCTCACAGACCCAAACTGAGAAGCGGGGGTGACGTCCCCACATGGAGAGAGCGCCCCACTTAGCAGATAGGACTGGTCCCAGGGGGTTGGGCATTTTACAACACATACATCATGACCAGGACGTTTAAGAGGAGGTTGTTTCCATCACCATCATGTGTTGAAAGGGGAGTCATTTATCAGCCCAGAAGCCCTCTGGCAGGCCCAAGTTCAGATTCTTCGGCGTGGGCTAAGCTTCGTTTTCCCTGTGTCCACATCCCATGAAGTCTTGGTCCTCATCACACTGACCTGGGACGCAGTGCCCGTCCACATGGAAAACGTGACATGAGCGAACATCCAGCCTCAAGCCCCTTGCTCATCCGGCGTCTCCCTAGTGCAGAGCGCCGGGTGGGCACGCTCCCGTCAGGCAGGGCGGGTCTGAGTCCCAGAAAACAAGACCCCAGCTCGGGGCGGCACCTGCCGTGCCTCCCAGCGATCCAGCTTCCCCGAATCACAGCCCCACTGTTAGCCGGGGCATCGCTGGCAAGGTCCACCCAGTAATCTGAGCACTGACTTGGCCAAAGGGAAAACCTTCGCTCCAGCTTTTCTCCCTTTCCGGCAAAGGCCGAGCGTGGAAAGCAGAGGAGCAGCGGCGCAGCGGCAGGCACGTGCGTGGCAGGAGACGGTGACCATCGCCACTTCTCCACTGCTTTCCCAGACTGCCATCCTCTCCTGTGCTCACCATCTATCGAGAGTAAAGCATGATTCTGCAGCAACTTTTCTCTAGTTTTCCATTCCTACACAGTATCCTGTTTATCGAGTGCAACTTAATAAATGCTGAAAAAGGAAAATTTACCTGAATGACCTAAAATTTAAAGTTTGGGAGGCAAAATGATGCCCGGATAGTCACATTTTCAGCAAAAATCAGCCTGACTCAGTGGCTCAAACAGCGAACGGCTCCTACGCACCAGGGAGGCCCGCACATCAGTACATTCACACATCAGTCGCCCCAACAGCCCAGGCCTCTGCGCCTGCCGTTTCAGAGCCCTCACGTGCCCACTCCAGGCATCACACACTCCCACGGGAGCCTGAAGGGCAGGAGGAACTTGTCATTACAATCTGGTTAGAGGTGGGAACTCAGAACTGAATCAAGTAGGCAAAATACATCTGGTTTTATGCTGTAGGTTCTGGACATTTCTTAGCCGCAAGTGACGTGATCTTAAGAGTTTCTGCATCCCACACAATCACACCATCGTTGATAGTGAAATCAAGTACAGTTTTATTTAAGAATTATTTAAGGATAATCAGTACCTGTGAAAGAAAATCCAATTTAAAATATTTAAATCAACATTTCTGCATGTAAAAAGAAGAGTAGAATTACTCCATTAAGTTACTCTCCTAGCTATGGGAGGGCTTCCTAGGGAGTAAGTGCTGGGGACCACGCCCAGGGGACAAGGACAAGGCGTCAAGCTTGCACGCAGGGCAGAGAGCAAGCCTCTCCCACCACGCTGGAGAGGTCAGGCTGCCTAACCTCGCCAGGCCACTACAGAAGCAAAAGACGGTGGGAGACAGCGCTATCTGAGGCAGTAAGAAAGTGCAGAGAGGGTCAGTGGTTTACTGTACCTGTTCCAGAGGGACTGCTACCAAACGAGCTGGGGCCGAGACCCCTGAGCCGAACCTATGAACACACATGTGGGGACAGTTCCCCAAGCATGTCGATCACCCAGAGTGTTAAATAAATGGGAAGGATTAATGAAGTTTACATTTTAGGCTCAAGAAGCAGTTGATACCAATGGAGGGACGGTGGGGTATGCTGCCTTTTGCTTTCTGCCAGGCTCACCCCACTCACTACCTCTTTTTTTGTAAACTGCCATTCTCAGCTGCAACCTACAAATTCTCATAAAATGCTGAATTTTATGCTGCTTCAAAGTGGCTTTGTTCTGTGCAGTGCCTGGTTTCCACTTAAGAATCTCCACTTTAAAACCTGCAATGGAAGAAGAAATCTCTTGATGGTTTCTTAATTTGAGGGAACTGGTGATGTGGCCTTTACCCAAAAGCTTTTGGGAATACCCAAAAAGCCTGTACCTCATTAACCTGATTCTCTGCCGTGTACACTGTCACTGCTAAATTTATAAAGCTAAAAATAATCTGAGGATCTCAGTGCTGGATGAAAGTCAATCACGTTCCCAATCCTGCCCCTAAGGAGTTCATCTCCATCTCTAAGTCATTGCTGACTTCTGCCCTGGGGTTGCGAATGAGGATACGAATGCTCTCTCCCTGCCTCCACCCACAGACCTGCCTTCACAGCAGAGCAGAATATAACGTCAGGCAGCATCTCACTGCAAACACTGAGGCCCACCTTCTGAGCTCGGCCGGCAGGAAGGCGGGCTTTCTGGACCCGGCAGGGGGAGGGAGTACAGATCATCAAAGCCAACACCTCCAGCCTGCCGGTCCACAAAGCCAGCGCCGTCATGAGCTCCTCTCCATCTATTAAAAAGACAGCTTCATGGCCACTAGTAGGAAGGAAAGTTGGGTCCCATCCTGCTAGATGCAGCAAGAAGGAACTTTCCTTCAGAGAGCTGGGGATGGCTGCCAAAACCCCAGCCACGCCCTCCTCCATTTGCAATCCTACAGAGTGGAGTTCACTTCACTCAGCGTGGTCTGGAGAACAAGTTTAGAACTGATTCAACTCAAGTTCCCAGACAGAGTAAGTGCATGCTGCCGTCCCACGGGGCGTGTCCATGCCAGAGGAACCTGCTGCCAAGGGCTCGAGCAGCCGCCCTGGCCAGAATCTGACCGCCAGACCCTGACGGGGGCTGACAGTCGAGTCTGTCTAGTTCTCACACCAGCAAGTGTCATATCAGCAATCCAAGAACCCGTAAACCTCTTTGGTATACATAATAACAAAAAAACTAATTAGGCCATAAAATCTAGAAATGAGTAAATGTTTTGAGTTGGTAAAATGCTCTTTTGAACACACATTTCCAGTATCTGGTACAGTTAACCAAATGTCCGTTGTGTAGGTCATTACAGTACAGGCTTCATTTATGTCATCTCTCTAAGTATTAAAAACGTTTGACGTTGTTATTCTAAGTCTTCACAGCACCCCTGTGAGGTAGGTGGTATCGACCCCATTCTACAAATGGGGAGGTCTAGGCACAGAAAGGTTAAGTGGCTCCTCGAAAGCCGCGTGGCGTGCGTGGCAGCGGAGCAGCGCTCCCGCTGGGGGCTGCCACCGACTTAGCTGGCGCCACTGCAGAAGTGCATGGGACGGGTTTCACACTGAGAACAGTTCCTATCTAGTCCACAATGAACCAAGCGTCTTAAAACTTCTATGTTTGACTCATAAAGCCCATCACTTCCCCCAAACTCGAAAAACAATACTGTTGAGATTATTTGCTCTATTTAAGACTTTTATGAGTCGACTTGCTTGAATTTTGTAGTTGTATATGCTCTCAAACGCTTTTGGAAAAGACAGTTTGAAATGGCATTAGGGACGATGGAATTCTGAGAACAGAACGTAGAAATCCATACTTAAAAGATTTAAATCAAACACAAAAATACAAGCTATGGGAAAATACAATAAAATCCCAAGTAAATGGGGAGCAGTATTTCTTAAAGTTTAACAATGCCTTGCACAGAGCAGGCGTTCAATAAGCATTTCTTGGATAAAGGAAAAATGACACATCTTTGACATGCCTGTCACTGATAACTGCCTCCTCTCGGGAGACCCCGGAAACCCACAGGGGCCCACGGTCTCCCAGGCCTGGGGTGCTCTGGTGACACAAAGCCACTTGGCCAAAGTGCCTAGAGGTGTCCATGCTTCCTTTCTGCCAAATAAAAGCTGGGGCTATTAACACCAGTGAGTCCCCTTTGAATTTATACTGCTATTTATAAAAAATAGATATGTAAATATGATTAAATATAGGAAGAGCCAAAGTGCTTTATAACGAAGTATCTTTAAAACGGTATAGACGCTCATGCACGTAAAGACAGAAATAAGGAGGTTAAAGCTGTGCTGTCTGTGTTTTCCACTTAAAGATTTTGAATGTGTTCCTAACGCTAATAAGCACTGGCGCCCACATCCCCCTGCCTGCTGGAGAAGCCTTCCTCGATGAGCGAGACGAGTGAGTCCACCTCTCCCGAGGGGTCCTGGTCACAACCCACATACACTGTGGCTCCGTGGGGGATGGAGCATGGCCTGGGTTCTCACCAGGGCACTTCTGGAGGGGCACTGTTGGATATTGCTATTATTTGCTCTTGTCCATCTTTATATCCTACCTTAACTCAGCCCAAGAACAGATCGCTCCGGGGGTCCTTTGGTCCTAAGGCCTTCTGACCGTTTGGTCTTGAGTGATATTCCAGAAGAGTAACTGGTGATGTATAAAACGATTAAGAAAATCCATTCTGCAGAGTGGCCAACAGGAGGCAGTTCCATCCTGGGCTGCACGGACTGGGAGGCCCCCGGCCCCTGCTGTGTCATAGCTCCACCTTGACTCCCTTTATAAAAGGCAGGCCTGTGGGCACCCGCTTCTTATACTCCAGGTACTCCTCCCCGAAAAAGTGAATCAGTGAGATCTCCTCTTCTTCTGTTCGATCACGGAAGAATCGCCACACTGTCAGGGCATAGCCAACGCCACAGATGGGGTTGCACAGCATCACCTGATAGAGGGAAGAGGAAGTTGATCAGTGTCAGAGTGACGTGACACCCGAGCTGCAGCAGCATCTGCTTCTCTCGAACACTCACAGAGGACTTCCTGCCAAGGGCCAAGAGACTGCCGAAATACTATCAGGGTCTTTGAGAGTCAGGACCAGGATGGCGTTAAGTGAGATCACATGACCACTGTCACGTTAGAACTAAACACTCATCCCTGTAGCTTTCCTTCATACCCTCTCTCTGCTGCTGTTCCTCTTACCTGAGAGACACCTAAAAATTAAAAGGAAAGATCAACCTCTTGGATTTCAACCCTCAGGCTGGGGTGACGACTCCTCCTCCTCTGGCCCCCATGTGTGAATGACCCTTCCGTGCACACTGCCTTCCCGCACGGCTGAGCCCGGCCTCTTCCTGCCCCACCGCATCCTAATGCACCCCTTCCTGCTCACAGCTACCTGGTCCCCTGCCCTTGGCCCCCAAAGCCTAGCCCTGTACCCGATACACTGCCACTTAACCGAACTTCCGAAGTCACTTCTTTCATCAAACCACTCCCCTGCTCAGGTCGCTCCAACACCTAAACCTGGAGAAGGAGCGCCTCAGCCCACCTCTTCCAGCCCCTGCCCTCAGCTACATTTACTTTGATTGCCTCTCACCTCCTTACTTGTGGTATTTCCACTTTTAGGAACGTCTTGCCCACTGATCCATCCCAAACAGTCCTTCCAGGCCAAGAGCATCGCCCAGCTCTGGGGGAAGCTGCTGCTAACCCACCCTGCCCACTTGGAGTGACCCTCCAGACACAGGTCCTCCCCAAGTGGGTGACTCCCACCAAGAGAACCAGTCACACGCCCTCGACTCCTGATTCTCACCACTGTTTATGGAGTGCCTACCGTGTCCCCAGCACATGCTAAGCCCTTTAAAACAATAAGCCATTTGACCCCCGCAGCCAACTTCTGAGGTGGTGCTGCTGTCCCCACTTAATGTGGGAAGAAAGGGAAGCCAAGAGCCAAGGTAAGAGCCTGGACTGGCTGGCTGGGTCAGCAACCCCAGAGCCTGTGCCCTCAGCCGGCAGACATGGGCAGCTTCTTGGCACGCCCGGCAGCCAGGCTTCCCAATTGAGGCCACGACCCATTACTGAGCCATGAATTCAATTCAGGGCATCATAAACAGCACTACAATTAATAATAAGAAAACGGAGTGTTCTATACACAATAAGTACTGTTCCAGGAAAGGCCTGTTCCATTTTCACACATATGTGTAAGCTGAGTCAGTGTAAAAACATCTACAATCAAAGAGGTGTGAAAAACTCCCAGAGCAGTTAGGTACATAGTTAGCATTTATGGCAAATTACATGATTCAACTATAATGGATGTGTTCCCAGGGAATATGATTGTCAATATGGGAATCTTAAGTTTCAGAAATGCAAGTTTTAAAAGAAATGCTGGGGGGTAACCTGGCCCTACTCCACCACTGGGGATCACCAGAGAATTCCCGTGGACCATGCACTGCCGATGGGACACTTAGGGGCCCAGACTGGATTTCCCAAAGAGGGGACGAGTTTTCTAAGCTCTGATCACATTCTCTGGCAAAGTCCTTCTAGGACCAAGAGAAGAGATTCAGGGTACAATGGTCAAGAAACAAGGCTCGGTCTGCAGCCGGAGACAGAATAAACCTACACAGCTCAGATTAAACCCAGTATGTGACCATGGCCTCACCAATAGCAGCTCCTAATGAAAATCAGCTAAGCTGCCACTTGCATGCCAGAGGGCTCTCCCCCAAAGCCCCATCTCTGTCCTCACCTCACTGAGGTGCTCCAGATCTAAGTTACAGAGGCAGAGAAGGGTATGGGAGATGGGGTAACAGCACCTGGAATCACCAAGAGCCTACAAATTGAGGATGTCCAGATCTTAGGTATACGGTAAAAGAGGTTAAGGACTAAATCAGTTCTTGTGACCTTTATTTAGCTATCACTTGAAACATGACAGAACACATGTACCTATTTAAAGAGGACCAACAGCCTTGTGAAAACACTAAAACCCACTGACTTGTACACTTTGAAATGATTTATGGTATATGAATTATATGTCAATTACAAAATTGTAAAAGAAAAAAAAAATGTAAAGGAGACCTGTGTCATGTCTGATACTGTACCTGGGTTCCGATACTCCAGTAAAACCATCCAACGTAAGAAGGGTGCCGGAACCAAGCATACACTCCGCTTGTCACTAGAGTATGGGTTTCTGACTTTTCATTCTGCACCACGTGGTTGAAATTGGACCCCGCTGTAAACATCGCCGCTTTCCTCAGACATTCTCCAAAGACCACCATCAGCAGCCCCGTGGCACTGAGCCACGTGATCTGCTTTAGTTCTGCAGGAGAGACATCGTCGGTGACAAACGGGAAGTGAAGACACTGGACTGCTGAGCTCCCCACTTTGAATACTTAAAATTAACTCATTTTTCCAAAGACAGGAACACTAGGAAACATGCTAGTGTGCACTTAGCATTCATCATCACGTTAAAATTTAATTATAAGCAAAACACATTGTCCTAAGTTATGCTGTTCATCTGTTTATTTCAAAGTGCCAACAAGCCAATCAGAGCGCCATGGCAGGGCTGATGGGCTCTCAGTCCACGTCCCCCGGCCACACACTCCCATCCTTCACTTGGACACAAGCACAGCTAAGTGAAGCAGAGAAGCATCCAGCGTTTCCTGCCTTGGCCTGTCAGAGAGTCCTGGGAACCACATATATTTTATTTCATGCGCTGTGCAAAGTTCGACCTGAGAGTAGGTGCCAGATGCAGAGGTTTCTGCTAATAAACACTTCACATGAAATTTCTCAACTCACAGAAAATGAACAGAGCCAAAATCTCCTCTGCCTATAAAATGAGGACCATCGAAGGCTGGAGCTTCATATTAGACGGCGCACTACGTTATGCAAGGTTTAAAGCAAAAGGTCAACCCGTCCTCGATTCAAAATCCAGAAGCAGAATCCACAAGCAGAGCTCGTCCTTTATAAAGAGCTTAGTGGAGACGGAGGTCCCAGGGAGATTACACCTGAGAGGCGAACCCAGGTCACTGTCCCCAGGCCCGAGAGGAAGACACCCTCCTCCCCTCCAGATGGGAAAGTAGGGCAGCACACTGACCTGGCCAAAAGATGTTTTCAAGTGTGAACTCGATCCAAGAAGAAAGAGCAGCTACTGTATACTCCAGACTGTGATTCAGGAGAAAGGAATCCAAGGACAGACTTTTGGGATTGTTGACCGCTGTGACTAAGTATTCAGAATAGTGGAACAATGACAGGGAACACATGTACCTATTTAAAAACAAAAAGACAGCTAAGTCAGGGCAAAAGAATCAGGTTAGCCACAAGTCACAGTATGGATTTGGGTCTGGTGAACTGTCCCTGAATTCTATGACGTGGTCCGGTCGTCACCTGTCTGAAAGTGGACACCAGGCACACTATGTGGCATGACTCCCTTAGGTTTGCAGAAAGTGGGGTTTCAAAGGGACTACATTTTTTAATGTTACAGGCAAACAAACACAGGTTAGGAAGCCATTATGGACCCCTCAGCCTTTAAAAAAATGACCCTACACACAGTAAAACAGGAAGGAGAGAAATATCAAAATAAAGCAGTGATGTATGTTGAATACAAAAATTCAACAAAACTGAAATAATTCCAGCAAAGAAGGATGCGACGGCTCAGAGTGTTGATAATAGGAGGTAAAGCTTTTTACCTTGAAGCCACTGGTTCATGTCCAGGTGAGGGACTAGAAGCCTCAAGGGACTGAAATCATAGTGTAGGGAAAAATCCTACACTGGCTGTGGAGGGTGCACTAGATGTCACCTAATAGAAATCAGAGACGGAAAAGGCGTGTGAAGACGAGCCAGAGCCTTGCCCATGCCGTCGCGGAGAACCTGGACTCTCTTCCGGGAAGGGCTCCTCATGTTACTGAGGAGGGCACCTGTGAGCAGGGCACCAGGCAGGGAGACCTGTTTCTGCCTGCAACAGAACCAACCAATGGGCACCAGGTCTGAGATGCCGGCATCTCGGTGGAAACTAGAGACCTCATTTCCACGGAACCCTAAACAGCCTTCAGCCAGTCAGGGAGGAGGAAATAGCACTACTGACCGTCTGATCCCCCCCACTGGCAACTCAAAACCATTATTCGCGAAGTACTTCTTACCAGCCAAAGTGATTCCAAGAAGACTGGCTGAAACTTAGCAGCATGCCGCAGCCGAACACAAAGCCAAGGAAACAAGCGCGGATGGCTATCTGAAACGGGCCCAAAAGAAGCTCAGTCACCCGGCTGTTCCGGGCTGCAGGAGCAGACGGTGGCGATCATGTAGAGCCGATCTGCTCAGAGGTTAAGAGGGTGAAGCAGGGCTGCCTGCGTTCAAATCCCAAGCCCACCCCTCTCTGGCTGTGTGGCCTTGCGGAAGAAACCACACCCCTCTGGCCCTCGGATTTCCCCACCTACACAATGGGCATGATAGTAGTACCTACCTTTTAGGATTACCCACGTAAAGTACGTGAGGGTAAGTGCTGCGTAAGTTCTAGCTGCCATTACTATCATTATTATTGCTATCATTACTCAGGACTGTGGGAAAACTGTATGAACCTAGTTAACTGGCCAGATTCTCCCAAGTCCATGCAGCGAATCTGGTCGGGGCACCCGCGCCTCTGCGCCCAGCCCCTTCCACGAAACTGCGGGGCCCCTGACCTCAAACTTGGCAGCAGGTAGGTCTCTACACCTTAAATTACATAAAGGGACCCGTGGGCTCGCTCATTCCCCACGCCGGCGCATCTATCGCAGCTGCCGAACCGCACCAACTGCAATTTCCCACCCACTCCGCCGGGTGGAGCGGGCCCGCGCCCCACGTCCCCCGAGCCTGGCGAGGCAGGGTCCCTCCTGCCGCCTGAACTTGCCGCTAAACAACACGCCTGGAGGAGGCAGCCCCTCTTGCGGGCCCCACCCCGGGGGGAAGGAGCCACGCGCATCGCCCCGCCCCCGCGCCCCCGGCCCCGCGCGGTCTGCACCTGGTAGCGCGGCGGCCGGTAGAGCAGCAGCAGCAGCGCGTTGAGCCCGGCCACGTAGAGCGCCAGCGCGGTGCGGCCCTGCAGGCCGGCGCGCGTGAGCAGCGGCAGCGCGAGCACCGAGGCGCCCAGCAGGAAGGTGGCGAGGCTGAGGCGCGCCTCAGAGCCCGGCGGAGCCCGCGCCGCGCAGCCCGCCATGGCGCAGGGCGGCGGACGAGCACACGGCGGCGCCGGCGCTGGCTGTAGCCCTGGGAAACCCGCCCGCCGCGCCTGCGCACTGCGCCGCCGACGCCGGCCGGGAAGGGCAGCTGCCCGGAGCTGCGCGCCGCCCGCGAGCTCTCGCGATACCGCCGCGCCGCGGGGCTGGCGCCCGAATTTGGCGGGAACGCCCCGCCCCGCGGCCAAGCCCCGCCCCGGCGGCTCCCCCGGGACCATCTGACCCAGGCCGAGTGGCGACCGGCCGGGCGGGGCGGCGGGGTAACTGGGTCCTGGGCCGAGAAGTCGCCGCCGGCGTCTGCCAGAAGTCGGTCCCAAACTCCAGAATGTCCCTGTCCGAAGAAACCATGTGAAATCTGAAGCCAACCCCGCCTCGGCCGGCCCCGCGCGGTCCTCCCCGAAACTGACACGCTTCGGCGCGCAGGCGCGCGCGCGGGACCGGCCCACCCAGCCCACCGCGCGGGGGCCGCGCGCAGGGTCCGAGCCGCGCCTCTCGCCCGCCCTCGGCCGGTCCCCGAGCGCCCGCTGGGTCCCACGTTGCGCCGGCGCGGGGACACTGCCCGGGGGGCAGCCCGAAAACCCAGCACTGGTCGTCCAAGCAGCAGGATGACCGCCCACTTCAGTTCGTGTTCAGGGAGAATGTTGGCCGGTGGTGGAAAAACTTAGGACATCTTAGGTCTTTTAAAAGGCAGAATACAAAACTTTAGTGTGATCCTGACTTCACTTGGGAAGAACAAAAGCGTATGTGTGAGCCTGGGAAAATGATTGAAATAGAAGCCCAGATTATGTAACCGCGGTTATCTTCAGGGGGGAGAACTCTGGGCGACTTGTCTTCTGTTTTTTGGTTTGAGTTTAGTTTTATTAACTCTAATATGCACGTCTCTGCAGAGAAGCAGGACTGAAGGGAAGGCCACGTGAATACATGAGAACACAGTGGTTGAGAGCATAAAATTTGGACTTAACGAGAGCTTGAGTATAATTCTGTTCTCTATCTGGGTGACTTTAGGGAAGTAAGTTAATTTTTGTTTTTTTGAGGAAGATTAGCCCTGAGCTAACTGCTGCCAATCCTCCTCTTTTTTTGCTGAGGAAGACTGGCCCTGAGCTAACATCCGTGCCCATCTTCCTCTACTTTATATGTGGGACACCTACCACAGCATGGCTTGCCAAGCGGTGCCATGTCTGCGCCCGGGATCCGAAGCAGCGAACCCCGGACCGCCGAAGCGGAACGTGCGCACTTAACCGCTGTGCCACCAGGCTGGCCCCAAGTTTATCTTTTGAAGCTTAGTTTTTTCATCTATGAAAGGAAAATAAATAATAATACTTAACTCTGTATGGTGATTGGTTGGATTTAATAATGTGTGCCAAGCCCTTAGCACAGGCAATTGCTCAGTAAGTGGTAGATAGTATTCATAATTTTTTAATTTACCGATATGTTAACAATGGTTATTTCTAGGTGATGGGGGTTGTTGTCTTCTTTGTATGTTTTTGTATTTTCCACATTGCCCACAAGCCACATCAGAAATTGTTCTTAACTTTTTGAAAGAGTTACTCTCCCCCCCCCCCACCAGGAGTTCACAGAGCGATGGTGGAGGAGAAAGGCAAGTAAGCAAGTGACTAGCATAAACCACAGTGGGGTAGGAGTGAGGCAGGAGCCAAGTAAGGGTGGAGAAGAGAGAGAGGGACCCCAAGGAGAGGCCTGAGGGTGGGAGGGCCGGAGGGTTAGGAGTCTGCCTGGAAAAGAGGCAGGAGCTAGGTCTCGGGCCCTCAGGGACTGGCAGGCTGCCGCCACTGGAAATGAGTGCAAGGGCATCTGAGGGGGGAGAGGGAGGGAGGGAGAAGGGCAGGCACGGAGTTTACAGACACAGAGGCACGAGGAAGCAAGCCTGAGGCGGGATAGGGGACGGGCCCCCGGGGAGCCTGGAGCCCAGAGTAGTGGGTCAGAGAGCACTGAGGCCAGGCAGGCAGGGCTGCAGTCAGCTGGGCCCTGTATCTGAGCCCCTGGCTGCCCCCCTCTCCTCTGTCCCCGAAGGACCTGGCAGAAGGCCTGGCGTCTGGGCAGCTAGGCTTAGAGAAGGATGGAGAGGCTGGGCTGGAATCTGGGTCCCAGCACTGCCGCAGCCCAGCTTTGTGACCTTGGGCAAATTACCTCTATGAGCCTCGGTTTCTGTAAACTGAGGATCCTGATTTCACCGTCAGGTTATTGATAACATTCTATAAAGCCCAGTACCCTGTTTAAATGGTGCTCAGAAACATTTGCTAAATTCAATTAATGGGAACTGAAAGGAGATTTAATGTTTTAAAATCCAAAGTGGCCCAGCTGCAATGCCACGTGGGAAGGAGGCCTGAGCGTTGCTGAAGGCTGAGAGCAGGCTCTCCTGCCACTGCCCCCAGTTTCTCACGGTTTTCCCCAGACTCAGGACGTCTCCCTCAGTGCCGGGACACCTCGAGGCCGCTAGAGGGCACTCATTGCATTTTCACTCCTAGGAGTGGGCCTGGTCCCGGGGCAGAGAGCTGCTCCAGGAAGCTCTGTCTCTGGCCAGTGGCGTCTGCTCTCCACCCTGACTTCTGACCCTGATTTGCCCCCAGGGACTGTCCTCGTTCTGGGGGCACAGAGTAACATGTAATCCAGCCTGAGCAACCCTCTCTCCTCTGTCCATCACTTCCTCTTAGACCCTACATCTCTCCATTAGCCCCATCTTGGAAAAGGGAGAAAGAAAGGGGAGACAGTCCCCTCCCACATGATGCTGGACCTCAGGCGAAGAAAATTTTTAGAAGCCAGTGGAGTTCCTGAATCTGTCAGGGACCAGGGCTCACAGAGCAGTGATGGAAGAGAAAAGCAAGTAAGCAAATATATGAACATGCTGGCATAGACCCAGAGAAACAAAGTTACACACAGACACACAGAGAAACAGTAATTCACACAGAGATACAGACAGAAACACACAGACCTGCTTTCCCCCCAGAGAGGAAAGCAATCTGATCAGACAAATCCACTCTGCACCCAGCTCTCCAGTGTTACCCCAGTTTGTCATCCCCCAGGCTAGGGGAACCACGAACCTACAAAAATATAAGAAAGGAAAGCTACTCAGCCCTGGGATGCCCCCCTGCCTTTTTTTGTAAATAAGCATTTGAATGTGTTTTGTTCTAGGAGCTGCAGGCAAGCACAAAGAGAGCCCTTTCTCATGCAGGAAGTTCCCTCTGCAGCGCCCCCAATCCTGCCCTCCGCCCACCAGCTGACGTGGCTCTCCATCCTGGGCCCGAGTGGGTATCCTTTCTGTTTGAAGAGCCCTAAGGACCACCTTGACTTTTCCAAGTTAAACTGCAGGCTGAGATGAAATTATGCTTTCTTAATTTTTCTTAAATGGGGCCGCTTTATTGAGCAAGAGAGAATGTAGAAAGGGAGGATGGCCCAGAGCAAGCAGGAGGCAGGTGCAAGGATGGGGCGTTCTTGCCTCTCCACAGTGGATAACCAAGCACCTCAACCCACACCAACTTCCCAGGATGAAAAGTTTGCTCCTGTCCAGCCTGACAGCAACTAGGACAAAGTCTGGGAAACCAGCCTCTCCCTCCTCCCTGCTGGTGGGTCCCCAGTCACTCATTGTTAGAGTGGCCTTCTGGGGCTCCTTGTCACTCACAGGCCTCTGCCCTGTCCAGTGCCCACATGGAGGCCGGGAGGGGCCTGTCCAGTGTGGCTGCAGCTCTCTCTGGGAGGAAACCCTGGTCCTCCAAAAGTTGTCCTTCCCTTCCCCTGGCTATCTTGGGCTCCAGGCATGAAAGCCCCCTCTCCCTAGTCTGGAAATGGGTAAATGACATGTAATTTATGAGCACATCAGCCGAAGTGCATAAGTTACATGTGCACAAAGGGGCCGGGTAAATATTTAAAGATTAGAGCCAGCTGAGGAGAAACACAAAAGGCTGGGACAATGGGGGTCTCCCTGAATTCACTCTCCCCAGGCCAGGCCAGCTCGGTTCAGTGTTGATGCACTCACCAGAGTCCCAGCCTTTGTCTCCTGGAGGGGCCCTTGGCTGCTGGGATAGTCGGAGTCCCAACACAGCTAAAGAGAGTTAAACAATCGCGGCCTCTCCAACCCCATCTGGAGACAATTGGCTGAGTCATTTCAGTGCTTTTGCTGTGTCCCAATAGTTAATTACATGGAGCCATCACTTCATTCCACTTTGAAGTGCATCTGCGGAGGGAGATGGTGCATTTCTCCCTTCAGTCACCACACCAGCAGCAGCCTTCCTGAGCATTGCTTAAAATGCCTGGGGGCTGCACGAGGGAGGGTCCACCCAGGACTGAGACCCTGCACAGGGCTGTCACCTGGGATGGCTGGTGGGACGTCTCGTAGGGCTCTTGTCCTGGGCCTGCAAACCCCCTCTTCGCTGAGTTTCTAGACCCAACTTGTTCTGTAATGTTCTTTCTTTCCCCAAAGTCACGAAAACGAAATGCGGGAAGGAGGGGCAATGGCACAGGGCAGTTTTCCCCTTAATTTCCCCAGCGCAAGGAAGCAGAGGGCCCTGAGCACCCCTGGAAGCCCCCAGAGCCCTCTGGACTTACAGAAGGAATATTTCCTTGAATGAGCAGAGGGCGGCCTGTGTCTCCCCAGTGCTCTGCCTGGGCCTGTGCTCCTTTCCAGGCCCCCTGGGGACTGCAGATGCTAAAGATGGAAAGGGAGTCAGTCGGTGGCCTATATCCCAGCTTGCATAAGGCCAGCTTCTAAGTTGGTCCATGCCCTTCCCAGCAGCTCCAGAGCACCATGTCCTGCTTGCTCTCAGAGAAGACCCGGGCCCAGATGGTGAAAAGGCCTCCCCTGCCTCCCCCACGCCCCTTCGGAGCCTGGCCTGCCTGAGAGTGTGCTGAGGAAGCCCAGACGCAGGACTGGAAAACAGAGAGGGGGAGGAGGTGGACCTGGGGGTCCCCAGCCTGGGTCACCGAGAAGGAAGGATATCGGTGGAGGCTTTTTTAGTATCTTTTCCAATTGCCCTTTGCCGGATGCAAAGACCCGACTTTAACTTAGTATAGGAAGGGGCTGCCCAAAAGAAGGAGCCCAAATTGAGGGTGAAGTGGAGATGAGAAGTTGGAAGCTGTCTCCAAGCACAGGAAAACGGAGGATGAAACTTGCCCAGGGATTCCTTTCAGCCTTAAGCCCCGCGCGACCCTCAGCCGGCTTAAGGCGAGGAGAGAGCCGTCTGTGGCTGTTAGTGGCGTGGGAGCCGCGCTAGGAGCGGGGGAAGCCCAGAAAGTGCGAGGGATCAGCCTAAGCGGGGAGACACCAGCCAGAGGACGTGCCGGGGGAGGGGAGGTGCGGGGCGCAGCGGATGGTAACCGGTGGGGGTAGGGGCAGCCGTGGCGGAGACCCGTTAAGTGGGCGGGGGCGGAGCTTAACAACTGAGACTCCTGCTTGGGCCTCCCCCCGCCCACCCCCTACCCCCCATCCCGGGCCTCGCCTCCTGTAGCCAAAGCAGAACATTGCGAATTAGCGCATTTTGCGGTCAATTTTCCACTTCTTAAGAAACACTAAGCCGCCCACGTGAGCGGCCCCACCCAGCACGCTCGGGATCCCTGGGAACCGACTCTAGAAGGGTGGTGGCCCCAGGGGCTGCGGGTGCCAGGGTGCCGGCGGGAGCGGCCCGCGGGCCCCTTTATGGCGGCCCTAAGTCTGGAGAGGGGGCGGGCCCGGCTCCCCCGCTGAGGGCAGCTAGAGCAGCACGGAGCCCCATTCGTTTGCTAATGCGCCGGAGTTGAAAGGCGCGGACGGCGGTTTATGGGGGAGGGATCATAATTAGAGGACAAATTGCCCCGCTGCCGCGCGGCTCGAGAGCAGAGGCGGGGGTGAGGAGAGACCGCCGGAGCGAGGCGCGCGCCCAGCCTCCGTGCAGATGTGCAGCAGCTGGAAGTCCGCGCGCTGCGGGGCGCCCGGAGTTTGGCCCCGAGGGGGCGGGCGCGGGCGCGGCTTTATGCAGCCTGCACAATGCCCTTAACACTCGGCTGCCCCCTTTGTGCCCGGCCGCGCCGCCCGCCCGCCCTGCGGCACCTTTGTACCGTGCCGCCACCGCCCCAAGCCGGAGCGAGCGCACGGAGGCCTCTCGGGCCCGGCCAGTCCCGGCGCTTCAAAGCTGCCCGGCGCGTGCCAGCGCCTGCAGTCCAGCCTCTGCCCTGCTGCCCGCCCCGGGCCTGGCCCAGCCCAGGTCTGGCCCGCAGGCCCTGCAACGCGGGCGGAAGAGCACCCCGGAGCCGCTACGACCGCAGCCTCGGCCTGAAAGGAGGGCGGGGCGCGATTCTCCACGCTGCTTGGCGCCTGGGAACGCCGCTGCCCGGGCAGGGCATGTCAATACCTCGGGCGGGGGTGGGTTGGGGGAAAGATGCCCCAGCTCGAGGGAACTGGGAGCCTACCCAGGACCCAGCAATTTCCCCTCCCCCTCAAGCTGAGGCCCTGCAAAGGCCAATTTGTTCATTCCTCTGCCAAAGGCTCAACTGCAGAACTTTTGCGTCCCTGCGACTTCCCCATCACTCTCGCAAGGAGCCGTGCGGGCCCGCGTTGTTCAGAATCCCATTTTAAAAACCCTGAAACTGAGGCCATGAGAGCCCAGTAAAGGGAGATGTGTAGGTTTGAACCCCGGGACTCCCCTGGAGGTCAGCATTCCTATCTGTCACAGCTACTGCAGGCCAGCCTCCTGGGGCCCAAGCCTGGACTGCACTGGAGTCCTGCCCTAGGGCTTAGCTGGTCCTGGGGCAGGTGCCTCCTCCACTGAGCTCCCTGGGTCTCCAGCCACACCCTCAATAACGAAAAGGGGTTGGGACTCCGGACCTCCAAAAGCTCTGAATGGTGCTCTCCCCAGATGATCAGTGGTCTTCCCCACCCCCACCTCCCATTTGTTAGGACCGACAGAAAGCTGTCGGGAATAAACTCCCAGGCGATCCCTGTGAAGGAAACGGTCCTCAAAGCCTGAGGTGTCCAGCCTGGAAACCCAGGACTGGGGGTGGGGGAGGTCGTTGTGACTCACCCTGCCCTGAGGCTGCCTGTGGCTTGCCTCCTAGCTGGAAGAATGTGGGTTGTTGGGTCCTAACAGAGCTAGAGGGCACCTGAGCCCAGGCTGCACCCCAGGGCAGGAATGCTCCCAGTCCCAAGGCCCCAGTGAGGAGGATGCTGGCTGTGGCCCCGCGGGCGGGCTGCACGCTTTAATGGGACACATGTTGCTGCGTGGCCCCCACGGGCCCGGCCTGCGCCCGGCTTTCAGTGGCCATAGGCAGAAAATCGCTGCATTGTCCCAACATTAGGGCGACTAATGCAGCGTTGCCAGCACGGCCAGAGCGTGAAGCCGGCAGAAAGGCCTTGCTGGCGGGTGCTCCCTGCCTCCGCGTCTTCATCAGGCCAGTAGAGACCCTCTGCTCTGTATGGTCATTAGCAGGACTCACAGCTGGCTGGGCCCATGGACCACCCCCAATGAGTGCCCTGCAAAAATGCTTGGAGACAAAGGGCAGTGAGGACTAGGCAGTGGGCCTAGTGGTGAGGCCCAGAACTGAGGGAGACTGGGACAGGACAGGGCATGGAGGTGGTGGGCATGGGAGGGGACCCAAGACTTGGGAAGTGGTGGGGATGAGAGGGATAAAAGAAAGACTGAGAAAGGGCAAAAGGGGTCCCTCGGGAGGGAGGAGGGGTCCTGGAGGCTAGGCCAAAGCGTGGGCTATGGGAGCGGGACAGGCAGAGGGAGATGCAGAACTTCCCGGTGCATCCTCCCTTCATCCCCTCCCCCTCAGGGTTCCTCGAGTCCAGGAGCACCTCATTGACATGTAAACGAGGGACCCTTTATAAAAAGGCAGCACCACCTCCCGAGGGCACAGATACGACAACATGGGCACCGAGCCCGAGACCCAGGGCTGTTCTGGTGGTCCCTCTTCCGGCAGCTTCCGCAAGGTCTGGGGTCCTGGGGGCATGGGGTGGGGGCCCTGCCGAGGCTGATGGGGGCAGAGGGTGAGAGTGCCGCTCTAACAGCCGCTCTGCACAGATCTCCAAGCCACTGATGGAGAAGAAGCGACGGGCGCGCATCAATGTGTCGCTGGAGCAGCTCAAGTCCTTGCTGGAGAAACATTACTCGCACCAGGTGAGACATGGGGACGTGGTGGCAGTGGTAGTGGTGGTGGTGGGGTGACTCGATCCCCAACCTCATCCTCTCCAACCGGGCTGCCCAGCTAAGAGCCTTTTCCACGGATCCGCAGATCCGGAAACGCAAGTTGGAGAAGGCAGACATACTGGAGCTGAGCGTCAAGTACATGAAAAGTCTTCAGAATGCGGTGCAAGGTAGAGGGGGGGTCCTGGAGTGGGTGGGGTGAGGAGCAGGGGGGGACTTGTAGGGTCAGATCCATGGTTACTACAAGGCCAGATAAAGAAGGGATGGGTGGAAAAGAAAGCTCAGGGCAGGGGGCAGCCGAGTGAGGAGCGGGCCCCAAATCACTGGAAGGGGAGAAGCAGCAAAGGCCTGGCTGGCTGTGGAGTTGTAGTCCGGGTGGACGAAGGTCTGGACCCCGGCGGAGACGTTCAGGGTTCCTCCTCTCCCCTCCCTTCTCTTCCTCTTCACACTTCTCCCCTCCCGTTCTCTCTCTTCTCTACACCTCTCCTTTCCTCCTCCTCTCTCCTTTTTTCCCCTGCCCTCCACATTTCTCCCGTCCGATTCCCTCTCCCAGAGCTCTGGCCTGTCCCCAGCGGAGCCGAGTACCCGTCGGGCTTCCGCGGCTGTCTGCCTGGCGTCAGCCAGCTTCGGCGGCGCGGAGAGGAGGGCGGCGGCGGCCTGCCCTGCCACCTGGTGCACGAGGGTGCGGGTGGCAGCACCATGGACAGCGCCGGGCCGGGCCTCGAGGCGCCCGCGAGATGCGGCCCCTGCGCTCCCGCCGTTTGGGCCCCTGATCCGGCCGCCGGCGGCTCGCGGTCCCCGCCATCCCGACTCCTCTTCCCTGGAGGTCTCCCCGGCCCGTCCACCAGCGTCCCGGAGCCGCAGCCGGCGTCTCGTCGCTTGGCCGAGAGCCCCGGGCCTGGGCTGCGCGTGTGGCGGCCGTGGTGAGGCCCGGTGCGGCCTCGGACTCAAGAGGGCCCCCGTCAGGCCCGGGGACGCAGAGACTGTTTTGAGCACGCTCGCGGTGACGGCCGGGACCCCGGTCGTTTGTCCTGGTCCCAGGGTGGGAGTGGCGGGGAGGGTGCCGCGTACTCGCGAACTCGGGGAAATACAAGGAGCCACGCGTGGACGGGGGTCTGTGCGTCTAGGCATGATCCACCCCCCACCTCAGCCCCACCTACTCAGGCTGGACCCTCTCTCTCCTTCTCCCACCCTCTAGTGGGACTGGGAGGGGGTATCCTGGGCTGCGCCCCTTTCCCAGGGCCCCCGGCAGGCAGCCCGCCCCCGCCCCTGCCCCCGTCTCGCTGCCGCGCTGCGGTGAGAAGGTCGCCGTTGGCAGCGGTGCAGAGCGGACCCCTCGCAGCGAGGAGAATCGCTGCCCCGCCCCGGCCCATTCAGTTGGCCGGGGACGCCCGGTTCCCACCGGCACAAAGCGCCCGGGGCCCCGCCCCGCGGGCGAGGGGCCCCCAGTCCACCCCTACCCCGGACCCTCTGGCTTCCACGGATCCCCACCCCCTCCTCACGCCGCGTGGCCTGTCGGGCTGGCGTGCGGTCGGGGGCCCGCCCACCCCGCCGCCCCGCCGCCCCGCCGCCCCGCCGCCCCGCCCCGCGCGGTTCTTGGGAGGGATGACGCGCGCCATAAGGCCGGCTTGAGGGCCGCTGGAGCAAACCCGGGCTCCTCTCGTGGGAGGGCCCCCGCTCTCCACTCAACAAAGACCTCCCCGGTCTGCAGTCAAGGCCCCGGCCCTGCAGCACCCCTGCCTCCGGACCTGTTGGGCTGCCAGGGAGCCCACGACCCTCACCAACCCTGGAACGCTCTGCTCCTGTCCGTTTGTCTGAAAATGACGCGTCAATGCTGTGCTCAGACTCCAGCCCGGGGGTCCCGGCACACGAAGGACAGCCTGGGGATGGGGGACAGGGATCCTG
Organism: Equus asinus; assembly: GCF_041296235.1. NCBI lineage: Eukaryota > Metazoa > Chordata > Mammalia > Perissodactyla > Equidae > Equus > Equus asinus. Next base: position 109,566,763 of record NC_091794.1, on the reverse strand, counting down.
CGCCAAGCCCAGGAAGATATCCTGGCACTTTCTCCGAGCAGCTTGAAATTCAGATAAAAACAGTGCGAACCTGTGAAATGGGTATAGAGACCACGAAGGTTCTAATTTCTCCCACTATATCTACTACAAATGTCAACTTTCTATAAAACACTTCTCGTTTTGGACTGCCCCTGCCATGCGTGTGCTAAACCCGTCTTGGTCACACTGCAGGCAAAGGGCGGCCCGGCCCCCCTACCCTGCCCAGCGGGCTTTCTGGAGCGCAGGCGTGGGAGGTGGTCCCGGCTGTGGCAGTTCCGAGGCAGTTCCGAGGCGGCCTCTCCAGCCTCGGCTTCCAGCACTAATCCCTCTGCCAGCCACCGGGTGGCGATCTTGCACCGGGGACCCAGGGCACGGCCCCGAAATTCCAACACCGGCGGGCGGACTGGTCATCCGGCACAACAGGTCTGGCTCCCCCAGGCCCAGCTCCAACCGCTCTGCCCTTCTCGCTCCTGAATCAACCTTACAGGGGCTAGCGGCCCCTGAAGGCATCCTCGGGGCAGAGGCTGCCACCTGCACTCATAGGGCTGTTTCTGCTATTAGGGCTTTGGCGCCCACCCCAACGCTCCATCCTGTCGCTGCTCCGCGACGACTCACTCGCTAGGTGGCGCCGCAGCACTTGCGTAAAGGGACTAGTCCGAACCAAAGGAATGGGCTCTAGCGGAGGAATTCAGGACCCAGAAGGAGAGACATTTGGGGGCAACTGGAAGGTGTTTCCACGAAACCAGCCCAGGAATGCCGGGTGCAAAACATAGGAAGTTTTTATTGGATTCTGTACAGAAGAGAAATACTGTTGTCAAAAAACTACAAACGGATCCCTGGCTCTGGGCTGGGTGGTGGTATGAAGACAGAGCTCCCTACGATGGCCACGGGGTCAAGCTGCTTATCACCGCAGCAAATAGGCCTGGAGGCTGCAGAGTGTGACAGGGAGCCCCAGGCCCCAGGGCCGTCCGCTTGGGTCCTCCCTCCTCTTTATTTTTGTAAAAACCAGGACTGGAGGGACTTTGGAGTACCATGTCCCCGTGCAAGTATTGCCATTGGATATGAAATACACAGAGTGAAAACCCAAGGATGACAAATGGGCCAGCCCAAGGGGAGGACAGTGGCCAGCTGATGACCTCTGCCCCTAAATGACATGTTGGTCCATGAAGGCACAGCAGCATTGGCCAGAGGTGGCCCCTCCCATGGCTAGGGCTGGAAAGCAGTCCCCAGCCTTGCTCACCTGTAGTCAGCTCCTCCCCCCAGGTTACCCACAGCCAGTGACTGGAGGGGCCTCCAAAGCAGAGACGGAGCCAGGCAGTCCCCCTCCTCCCCTCTCCCAGAGGCCTCTTCTGGGGCTGGGACTCTACCTGGAGGGTGAGGAGGTGGGCTCTGCCATGGGAAGGGCAGAGGCAGTGCTGCAATTCCAGGTTGCAGAGCAGGCGGGAACACCGCACAGGCAGGCTCCCTGCTGGCCTTGGAACTTGCTCCAGGTCTTCAGGTTCTGAGGCTACTGCATGGAGGCAGGGGCCAGGATGAGACAGCCTCTGCATTAGCCCCTGTCCCTCCAGCTCAAGGTCACAGCTATTCCTGGGCCTCTTCTTAGCCTGAATCTAGGGTCTTCTTCCACAGAAGACCCAGCAGGCCCCTCCACAGGGCCCATGGAAAAGCCCAGGCCTGCAAGGGGTCTTCCCAGGAGGGAGAGCAAAGAGCACTACCCCAAGGGTGGAGGAGAACCTTTGCCAGGGACCAGGCCTTAAACCCAGAACCTGGGAGGCCTCCTAGGCAGGACCCCTTCCTGACTAGACCTGCACGGGTGGGGGATAAGGCTGGGGACAGGTGCCAGGATAAGGAAGCCCACCCCCCCTTTGCTTCAGTTCTTCCGACCATGTACCACGACCTTTGTGGTGGGAGTCACAGAGGTGGCCGAAGTGGTGAGAGTAGGCTGTGATGGTGGAGTGACGAGGATGGGGATCCCAATGGTGGTCAAGGTGGGGTGGTGCCGATGGTGACGGTGCAGAAGTGTTGTGCTTTAGCTGAGTGGGGAGTGGGTTCCCAAGGGGGCCGGGGGCACTGAGAGTGGGAGGCCTCAGGCCTGGTGCCACACCAGGCAACACACTGAAGGCTGACCCCCACCAAGGACCCACGGAGGGCACTAGTCTATCTCTCATGCCCTCTCCACTCAGTGGCCGGGACACACGGACCAGAAGACTTCTCCAAACAGTCCTGAGAGTTAACACGGTCACCTGCTCATCACAGATGGAGAAACCGAGACAGAATAGGTCAGCAGGCAGACCTGCTGGGAGGGCTTGTTTAGGCTCTGAAGACCCCTGTGCTTAGAAACCCTCTGCACCCCACCCCCTGAGATGACAGAGTTACAGTGCAGAGCGGAAAGCCGGGTGCAGTCCGGTGGCTCTTGCTCCTGCAAGGCCAGCCTTTGTTCCGTCTGGTAGTGGCCCTGTCCCTGGGCTCCCTCCCCCAGCCCAGCTGTCCTGGCGCTAGGGAAGATGCAGCTGGGCGTGCAGAGCCCGCCTTTACGCAAGCCCAGCCTCACTTTGCTGGGAGATGCCGTGCCCAGTGGCTGGTCTGTGCCCAGTGCAGTCATCGCCCCTCCAGACAATGCCCACTTCCTAGGGCCGGCAGAGAGCCACTGCCCCATCACCCTGGGAGGGCTGGCACACGTCCGGGTGCTGTTGGCAGGCTCAGCGTGGCCCCCAACCCCGAGCCTGGACAGGGTGGCATCTTTGGTGTTTTGGCCCCCGTGGGCGGCCGGCCTGCCTGGCGAGGGTCGGGGAGTGCCGGCGGGCCCTAGGACGCCGAGCCCAGCGAGTCCGAGTGCAGCGTGACGTAGCCCGAAGATTCGGAGGGCGAGCTCAGGAAGCTGCTGCTGCTCCCGCCGCCAGCCGCGCGCAGGCCCCCGGGCTCGCCCCACGACGCGCTCAAGCCGGACCGCAAGGGCCCCGCGTGTGCGTGCGCAGTCGGACGCGGCTCTGGGCTCTGCGGCCCGCCGCCGCCGCCGCCAGGGGGCGCCGCGTCCTCGTCGGGCTGGGCGCCGGCGGGCGCGGGGAAGTGCCCGGGCGCGGCAGGCGGGCGGCGCAGGGCCTGCGGCTCGCGCTCGAAGGCCGTCAGCGCGAAGGCGTCGGGCAGGAGCGAGGCCGAGGCGGAGCGGGCGCCGGGCCCGGGGCGGCAGCGCGGGCTGCTGGGGGGCGAGTCGCGGGCGCGGCGCGGGCCGCCGTCCAGGGCCGGGGGGCGCAGCGACAGCAGGCTCTCGGCCGAGCGGCGGCGCGGGCGGAACGGGGGCGCGTCCTCGGCGAAGGCCAGCAGGCCGCCGCGGCGCGGCTCGGGCGCGGCGGGCAGCACGAGCGCGGCCAGGTCGTCGCCGGAGCCCCAGCGCGGCAGGATGGCGGGCAGCGGGACGGCGGCCCACACGTCCGCGTCGTCGTGCGAGAGGCGTCTCGTGGGCGGCACCTGTCGGGACGGCGGGCTTACTCCGGCTGCCCTCCTCTGGGGCCGCCGCCTCTGCGCACGGGACAGGGCGGCCTGCGGGCCAGGGCATCCTGGTCCAGAGCTGTGAGATTTGGGTCAAGTGGCGATCTCTCCGAGCCTCAGTGTGGTCGTCTGTAGCTTGGGTCGGTTGGAGAGAAGGTCCCTTGAGGGGGGTGCTGGGCCCCAAGAAAATAACATGGGTGCCAGGTGGACTACTTTCCCAGAGCACAAGGGAACATGGAGACAGGGACTGGGGTGCCCTGCCTGGGCCAACCTGCACAGGCTCTGTGACCTGGGGCCAGCCCTCTGGAGCTGTGGCATGCCTGAGATGGGCTCAGAGAGGAAAGGCCAAGGGGAGGTCAGGACACCTCCCACTCGCATATCCAGTGTCCCCAGCTCTGCCCTGTCCCTACCTGCAGGTAGTGCATCTTGTCCTCCTGCAACGGCTGCAGCGGGTAGAACTGGGGCAGGGCACCCTCCAGGGCAGAGAGCTCGTACTTGGCCATCCTGTCCAGGGCCACAAAGTCGCCCCCATGGCTGTAGTCGAGGGAGCGCTCCAGCACCAGGTCCGGGGGGACGCTACCCTCCAGGCTGGTATCTGCAGGGTGGGGCAGAAGCTTAGGGCCATGGAAACTTGGGGGCATCCGGGAGTGAATCCCAGGGACCCGCACAGGCACACGCACGGCAGAGGATTGGTTAGTGGAAAAGCGGAAGGGCAGGGCCCTGGGTTCAAATCACGACTCTGCCACCTTTCAGCTATGAGCGTTTCCTTCCCTCTGGGGGTCGGACCTGAGGTTACCTCAACAGCTTTGGGGGCACTAAATACACACAAAGGTCTGATGGTCCTGGTATGCAGCAAGGAGTCAGCCTAGGGCAACGCTGTTATTGCTGGGGAGAGGAGAGGCAGGACCTGGGTCTACAGGAGGCCAGGGGGCAGTTCACTGGGGACCCTAAGGCTGGGAGGTGGTCCCGGAAGCTCGCTGGAGTTCAGTCTGGTGTCTGCAGCCACTCTGTTAACCAGAACATCTGATTAACCAGTACGGTGGGGGCAGCCACGCTGGATGGGAAAATGCCCTGTAGGACACCAGGCTTGGCTCCCTCAGGGGCTCACGCACATCTGGGGAATAACATGGGGGCCCTGGCATTTGAGGACAGGGTCACCTCAGTGCCATGGGTGGTCACCTGAAGCTGTTATCCAGCTGACCTGTCACCTCACCCAGATGCCACTCTCCTGGGGGCCATCCTCACCATCGTCCGAGTCCTCGTCGTTGGCCATGAGGGCCACGCACTTCTCCCAGACGGCCTTGAGGTCAGCACGGTAGCGGTCGCAGGCCCAGAGGAATACGGGCAGCAGGAGGGCTTGGGTCACGGAGCACCACAGCACACACAGTGCCATCCAGGGCGCAGAGGCGTCTGCCCGGAGGCTGCTGAAACTCACCACCTGCGGGCACAGGGCTCACCAGGCACCAGGCAGGACCCCTTCACAGTCCCCCTCCCAGCCTCAGTCCTCGAAGCTGCACAGGTCTGATGGCCCACCTGCCGGAGCAGCAGGAGGACAGGGAGGAGGTGACAGAGCTCTGGGGTCTGAGGCAGGAAAGAACCAGAGTGTGAGGGCAGAAGTCCCTGCCCACCAAGACCTGCTGGCTGCCAAGGTGAACAGTCATAACCCCGCATGTGCACAGCCCTTCACAGTGTACCGAGCAAACGCTGCCTTTCCTCATGTCACCCTCCTTGGGGCCTGAGGAGAGAGGTGGGGCCATGGATTACCACCCGCTTTTGGGAAGAGGAAACTGAGGCTTGGAGAAGCAGGTCTCAGGCCTCCCAGTTCAGGGAGCTTTTGGCCATCCCGGCTCCTCCATGGCCATTGGCCGCCTCAGCCCTGCCCCTCCTCTGGGGGTCTAGGCCTTGGACCCCAGAGGAGAAGAAGCAGAGAGCAGTTTCTGAGGCTCAGAGGGTCCAACCAGGCGGCCTTGAGTCACTGCCCAGGGACCCCTCATTCCTCCTCTCCCAGGAGAGTTCATTCCCCGACCCAGAGTGACCTTTAATTACTCCCCCATCAAAGCAGAGGTGGGCATGACGTAGACCTCGCCTTGGTTCTGCCACATGAGCTGTGTGACTCTCATAAAGGTGCTAAATCTCTCTGGGGCACAGTTTCTTCATCTGTGAAATGGGCCAGGAATACCCCGAAGGGTGGGGAAAAGATTCTAGACACCGTACCAGGCCTACAGCACGGAGCAGGCTCCCCACGTTCCCTGCCCTGAAGAGAAGCTGGGAGGCCCTTCTCCCCCTGCAGTTGCCATCTGGCTCTGCAATTTCACACACACTCCTTCCCTCCATTGGCGCAGGGACTGGGGACGCTGGGCCCCACTGCACACAGGCGGATCCTGTACTGGTGACGTGCCAGTCCACCGGGGGTGGGGCAGCATGTCCCTGACTCTGAGGCTGCCACCCCATCCGTCACCTGCTGGAACTCATGTCCTGCAATGACTACAGGGACACAGCCCTGCCCAGCTGCTCAGACAAAGCCTCTGGGCTGGTCCAGCCAAGGACCTCAAGGCTGAGGGAGGGACGTCAGCCCCCTTCCTATCCCACTCCAGACCCTTCAGGGAGCTGAGCTGGAGCTCTGTGGGTGGGAGGGTTTGGCTCTTGAGTCCAGACTTCATTCTTGGGCCAGGCCCAGGGCCAGCCTCACAGGCAGGACCCTAGGCAGCATTATTGGACTTTGGACCCTTGTTGGCAGGGCCTTCCTCAGACCAGCCCTCACCTTGATCTTCCTGAACCCCTGGGATCAAGTCCAACTCCCCAGCAGACATTCAAGGCCTGCCCCGCCTCCTTATTCAGGACCAAAGCTGCTTTGGCCACACCAGGGCCCCACTCTGTCCATCCTGGGACCTGGACCCACCAGGAAGTCTGTGGGCATGTAACCCCACCTTCCATACCCCTGCAGTGAATGGGTCTTAGGTGAGGAGAAGAAAGTCCCCTGTGGTGTGGCAGAAAGACCTTGACTTTCTCTGCAGTCACCTGACATGGGTTAACATCCCACCAAGGCTGCCCTGACTTTAGGTCGGGCATTTTACCTCTTTGAACCTCGGTTTCCAAATCTGTAAAATGGGCATGATGATAATGCCCCCCCCCCCCCCCGCCAAAGAACTGAGTGTGAGGATTTAGCCACCTAATGCTCGGAGCGTGCCTAGCCGCAGGGCTGTCCCAGAGCCCAGATCCCCTGACAGGCTCCCACCACCGACAGCGTCACTCACCAGCACGGGGAAGCCCATGAGGCAGTCATAGATGATGACGATAGTGGCCACCAAGCCTGTGATCTGCAGTGAGGTTTTGGCAGGCTCAGAGCCATCGATGGAGGAGCGGCGCTTGCCCTGTGCGTCCTCTACCACAATGGTGGGCACAGTGAAGGCGTGGCGGTCGGCCCGGCGCCCCACCTGCCCAGCCAGCGTCTGGAAGAGGGTGATGGCTGTGCAGACCATGCCCATGGCCACGCTGCCGCCCACCAGCAGCAAGAAGCAGACGCCGAAGCCCAGGCCGATCTCAGCCACGATGAAGCGGCAGCCGTGGGCATAGAAGCGCTCACGCGTGTCGTGCCAGCCAACGGCAGGCAAGGCTGACAGGATGAAGGACACCATCCAGATGCCCATGACCGTGTGCACCGCCTGCTTCTTGGCGTTGCTCAGCCTGGCATGGGGTAGAGGCAGGACAGAGGGACCCGGCATCACTCACAGGGTCTCTCCAGGCCCTAGGGACCTGCAGAGCATCCCCAACCACCCCGGCCCCCCAGTGCATCACGGTCATGGTACAACCAGCATGGCAGGGCCTTGTCCCTTGCACAGGGGACACTCACGCACATCATCGCACGTCCCTCTCACCAAGCATTTCTGTATGGGACACCGTGTATACCCTTGCACACCTACATGTGCATGCCCCCTGCACAACACAGGTGTGGCATGCTACTGGGGGCACCGTCACCAGGCCGAGACCATTTGTGCACACAGGTACACCAGCTATGTCTTCCTGCTCATGCCCACATGTCCCCCTCTCTAAGAACACCAGATATTCAAATGCATGCCTGCACATGCCCAAGAGCTCACCGGTAGTTGACGGGCCAGCGGACCATCCACATGCGGTGGTAGGAGAGGGAGGTGATGGAGAAGCAGGTGGCCAGGGTGAGGGTGTAGAAGGTGGAGACGAAGACCTTGCAGAGGCCCTCATTCCACTCGTAGTCGGGGCGCTGCCGCCGCAGCTGCACCACAGCATAGGTGGCAATGGGCACTGCCACGTTGAGCATGTGGGTGGCCGCAAGCGTGCACAGCAGGAACTCCAGTGGCTTCCACTTCTTCTGCTTGGCACCCACGCTGAGGATGCCCCAGGCGTTGGCCAGAAGGGAGAGGCCTCCACATGCCAGCCAGCCCACTGCACTGCCAGGCAGCCGCTGCTCATCACTCATGATGCAGACGGGAGCTGGCCGGCGTCTGGGGCATCCTCGGAGCCAGGCCTCAGCTCAGAGCAGCAGCCCTCACATGAGGCTTGAGGACACCAGGGACCATGAGCATCTGCAGTGGGGAGGAAGCCAATGAGCACTCAGCAACTCTCTCTCTGGCTACAGCCTTAAAGCTCTTAGGGCTCCTGAGAGTGGGAGATGGAGACGGTCCCCTGATGCGCCATCACCTGTCTGGTCCTGGCTTGGGCTGGGCTGCTTTGCTGCCCTCCTCTCCACAATCTGAGGCCTCCTGCCCATGCCCCTGGCACCCAGGGGATATATACAGGGGTGCCTAATAAGAGCACATTCCCTCACTTCCACCTACTCCTGGTCAAGGTGTAGAATTTGCACTTCCTTCCAGGCCGCCTGCATCCTCAGGGATCAGCCAGGTTGGGCCTAGACGGCATTCTTGCCCCATGTGTAGCCTGTCTCAGAATAAGCCCTCTCACCATCAAACAGTCCCAATCCTCGCACAGCCCACAGGCTCCCCCAGTGTACGACAGGGGCCCTCACCTTCATCTGTCTCCCTCCATTTGGCCAAATGAAGATGTGCCTGGGGGGAGAGCCCCCTAAAGCTCCTCTGTGAGGTAGGGGTGACCTGGTGACCACTTTCATGCCTACCCTGGGAAAGGACAGCCTGCTTTGTCCAGGTCAGCCTCCAGCTGACTTTCTATGGGGGGCACACCTGGCAGGCCCTGGCAGTACCACAGGCTGGGGTTCAACCAGCATACTAGCTGTGTGGCCCAAGCAAGGTCCCACACGTCCTCCTCTGTAATGGGGACGATGATGCTTCCTCCAGAAGGAGGCTGGGGTGGACAGATGCTACGTCTCTAAAGCCCTGGGCCAGGTCTTGCACACAGTGGGTGCTCTGGATGGAGGGCAGCATGATGCTCTGGATGCTTAGGCACCATGGGCCTGGAGACACCCCAAGGACCAGACCTTGACCCCGAGGAACTCCCGACAGCCTATGGACATGAAAGGCTGGGCAGGAGGCCTGTATGGGGGAGGTGCCCCATCCTGCCAGAGGGCCGGGCTGTGAGGCCCTTGCTCCCCCTTCCCAGCCCGCCCACCCTCAGCCACCTCCCTGTGCAGAGCTCTGGCCGGTCCCTCTGATGTGAGCCTCCCCACCACAGGTCCCTCTGGCCACAGCCTGAGGCAGACAGCGTGGGGAAAAGTATAATGCTAAGTGGAGGCCTACTGTGTGCTCTACCCACACCTGGCCCTTCTCACCCGAGAGCCTGTTTAATCTCCGCTGCAGCTCCGGGTGGACAGGACACTGCAGGCCCCTGGCGCTCGTGGCAGGGGAAGCACACTGTCCAGACAGCTGCCAGGCACCCTTGCTTGTCTTGTCTGGAGTTCTTTTGGTCTGTCTGTGGCCTGACCCACCTGGACACGGAGGGACTTCTGAGGACGTGTCTCATTCATCTTTGTGCCCCTGCCATGGGCCGGCCCCAGACCCCTGACCCAGGGGAGGAGTCCGTTCTGAACCACACCAGTGCCCATTGAGGGCATTCTAGGGGGCTGGGAAGACTTCTGGGGACAGGGAAATTCCTTCCCAAACATTCAGCTTCTGCTTGGAGGGCAGCCTCCGCTTCTCCACCCTGGACCTAGTGTGAGAGGTGGGGTGGCCCTGTTGGACCCTCCAGCAGCCATTATGGTGTCTGGCAAACCTCCTTGACCTCAGCATACAGAGGCCTCACGGTCTGGGGTGAAAAGCTGCTAGACTCCAACTACCAGCTCCCCACCAGTTACTTGACTCAGCTGGGCTTCAGTTTTCTCATCTGTAAGCTGGACATGATAGTACCTACCTCAAAAAGCATTGTGGGTACTCAATAAGCTAGGCTAGGACAAACGCTTAGAAGAGAGCCAGGCACACAGTAGGTGCTCAATAAATGCCTGCCATGTAGATGTCTGTACTAAAGCCCTCCCAGCCGCTTGTGCTATGCTGTCTCCTAAGGGCCAAGACATACAACTTGGAGGTGTGGGTGGGCCTCAGACCTGTGGGCAGACACACAGTCACCCCAGTCAGAACCTGGAACAGTCTAGCTTTAGGGGCAAAGAGGCCACAGGGCTGCCCTCAGCCCCGTGGGCTACCTGGTAGCCTGTGAGGGGTCCAGAGCAGGCAAACTATCGGTGCTGCTGTGGGCCAGAGGCTGCAGACACCAGTGAAGCAGTGAAACCTTATCAAATAGGAAACTGGATTCAGCATGCACCTGGTAGGCCAGCATCTGCTGCTACCTGCATTGGGCCGCCTTGGCTGTCAGACTGGGAGGCCTTCCTTCAGAGACCCAGGCAGGCTCTGTCTGACCCCTGCGACCCTGGACCCAGCCCAGCCCCAGCCCACCCTGCCTAGCTTTGGATCACTGCTGCAGGGTGGTGGGAAAGGTGCCACGGTGTGCCAGTTCTTCCCCTCATCCAGCCTAATGGTGCCTTGCTGCAGGGCAAGGCTCTAAGTCTGTGGGAGAGGGAAGAAGCACCCTCCGGTGAATAGGCATGCTCCTCCCAGTTAGTGGTCCCAGTGATTTTGTGTGATGGACACTGTCATCACCTGCATTTTAAAGATGGTCAAGCATCTTTAAAGATGCCAAGAAGCAGAGAGAGGTAAACCCATTTGCCCAAACTGTTATGTGCCTAAGCCAGGATCCAAACACCGCCTGCCTGACAGCAAAATCCTGGTCTCTCAAACCCTAAACTGGGCAGGAACAAGGCATTTTTGGTCCCTTGAGCTGAGGTTGTCTTTCTGAGCCTCCTACCCCTACAGGATGGATCCTACTGTCCCCACACTGCAGACGGCAACACTGAAGCTTGGAGCCCAAGGCAACAGGGAGGAAGTGTGAGGCCTGGGTTTGGGGCCCACAACTCCTGAGCATGGTGGTCCTGGGATGGGGAAGGAATGTCACTGGGGTGGGAGTGATGCAGAGTGAGAAGGGCAGGAGAGAGAGACCTTCCTTCAGGTTGGTGACCAGAGACCCACTGATCACACACCTGTTGTTCCTTCTTCACAGGGAGCAGTGGATACTTGGGCCAGACCCCAAGGCTGGGCTCTGGCCAGTGCAGCCACCACCCAGGGTGTCGCCGCCCCCTGCTGGGAAGTTTCTCCTGCATCACACTCAAAAGTATTCATTTCCGCAGCATTCAGGATGGGGCTTCCCGTCTCTCCCCGGATCCCGGGGACCCTCTCCTCCTCCCAGCGCATCCCAGGGCTGGCTGCAGGTGTGAGAGGCCTGGGACCCACCCTGCCCAGAAGACTCCCTCCGTAGGGTCTGCGGGAGGGGCCCTGGCGTGACGTCACAGCCCCGGGCCAATGAGGCCACGTGGCCCCAGGGCTCTATTGCGCAACAAAGAGAACCCAGAACTTGAAAGGATTCCCCGGGCTCCGGCTGCCGCCCCCAGGCTGCTCTCTGCCGCGCACTGCCGCCGCCCAGGGCGGGGTTCGCGGCCCGGAGCCTCTGCATCTCCGGCACGCCCCCCACCCGCCACGCCCGCCCCCCACCCCAGCGGTCCCGGCTCCTCGGTGCTCTGATCCCACCGCTCGACCCGGCGCGCCCCTTCCTACCGGTCCTGCCCCAGCGGGGCCCCCAGCCCTGCCTAGCCCCGAGGGCGCGTCCGAGCGGCGGCCCGGGGAGCCCGACGCTGGCCGGTCTGCAATCCCCGGACGACTCCCGGATTATGTTGGGCAGGGGGCGCCTGGAACCCCCAGACCGGCCGTCCCCGCCCCCTGCAAGCAAGCCCCCCGGGGCGGCGCTGCCAGGCCCGGAGGCGGGGGGACGGAGAAAGCGGTCGCCCCGGGGAAGTTACCCCGAAGGTCCCTAAGTTGTGGGGGATGCGCAGCCCTAATTAGTGCCCCAGCCCCTCGGACAGACCCCGCACAGCCCCTGCCCGCCCAGATTCCTCCCGCCGGGGGTCCTCTGCCCGGGGTCCTCCCGCCTGGCCGCCCCCGGTCCAGGGCGGCGGCGCTCACCCTGCATTCGGGCGCCCGGGGCTCCTGCTCGCTGCTCCCGCCTCTGGCTCCGGCTGTGGCTCCCGCGCCCCCAGGCCGACCGCGGGCCGCCAGGGGCCGCGGGGGTGGCTGGCGGCGGAGCGGCCCACGGGCCGGGGCATCCTGGCGGGGGCCGCCCCTGGCCGGCCCGTTCCGCTCGGCTCGACCCTGCAGCCCCTCCCTCCCTCCCTGCCTTCCACCCTCCCACCCTTCCTCCCTCCCCTCGCGCCGCCACCGCCGCCGCTCCTCTCCCGCCGCTCGGTTCGCTGCGCCCGGCGGCCGGGGGCGGGGGGCGGAGCAGGGCGCATGCCTCCGCGGGCGCCTCCGCCCCGCCCCTCGGCCCGCCCCGTCCCCGCCCCTCGGAGGCGCGGCCGGCTGCCTCTTCCGTGGGTCGGTGCTCCCGACCAGCCCCGGGGAGGCGCGCCGTCCCCACCCGCCTCCGGCCTCGAGGCTGAAGTCCCCTAGGGAGGGCGGTGCCTCCCCTGACGCCTGGACCTCACCGTGGCCCCTGGCTGCCCTCTTGGGTGGGTCCGCGCTCCTGACGCCGCCTCTTAGCCGCCTGGGGAAGACCGGAGTTCTGGGGGCTCAGAGGCCAAGGGGGCTGGGACAAGAATGGACAATGAGAACCTAGGGCCACGGGTGAGGGGCTCAGGGAGGTCCTCCCGGAGGAAGCCACACGTAGGGTGAACAATAGGGGCGGGGCGTGGAGAGGACATGGGGGCCAGGGGACTAGCAGCTTCTAGGAACTGGGGAGTCAGTCTGGGCCAGGAGCCAGGTCAGGGAGAGGTAAGGTTAGGCCAGCTAAGGATTTAAATCACTTCGGGCCTTGGGTCCACTGTGAGAATCAAGTGAATGGGCCACCAGGCTTCCAACTGGTGGCCCGGATCCTACTGGTTAAGAAATGTTCTCTGTGAACTGGGACCATGACCACACAGCTGGAGAGGCCAGGACCTGTAATCTTGCACCCCTGGCCTCCTCCCTTCCCTCCTCCCTCAGGAGCCATCCCCCTAGTACTCCTAGTAGGGGCACAGGCTGTCACCCATAGGCTGGGGGACATCTAGGGGAACCCATTAGTCCCCTTGATGGGGGCCCCTCAAGTCACAAGAGAGAGCAGCTGCTGGCATCTTGACCTCCCATCCAGGCAGAGGGTCCTGCCTGCCTCTCCTAGGAAGCCCATGACCACACACACATCCTGGGCACAAGGCCTCTGGAGTCACTCTGGACTGCCCGGCATGGCGCTGTCTTGCCCATGCATGTGGGAAGCATCCATGAGTGGGCAGCCCTGTGTTCAGAGGAAGGCGGGCACCTGCCCAGGACCATACCCAACCAAATGCAGCCAGTGCTGCCTGCACCCCACCGGCTGCACACCCCAGGAGCAGCTGGGAGGTTAGGAGCAACTTTTGGGGGGCCCAGGGTGGGCCTTTGGGTCAGTTTTATGGACAAAAGTAAAGGTGTTTGTATAGAAAGACTCCACAATGAAGCAGGGCCAGCGAATGGGGAGTCCTGGGCCACGTACTCCTCGTGTGTGGCTTCTGGGCAGTCAGGGCCTCTCATGAACCCTCTGTGGACAGGGGCCACCAGCAGTGGGAGACTGGCACAGGGTGGCTGGTAATCAAGTGTGGCATTTCACAGGTAAACTGGCGATTCAGCCATCCAGAGCCTTGGGCCACACTGCTACCCCGCTGGCAGGGGGCAGCCTGCCCCAGGCCTGTGGCCTCAAGTGTCCGCCTACCAGCCCAGCTGGCCCCCTGCTGCCCAGGGCTTAGCAGGCTCTGGGGGCAGGTGGGAGTTGAACCTCTGATGTCTCTGCCCCACGGGCCTCAGGCTGAGTGCTTCACTAGCCTGGGTTCCTCCCAGCTGCCCCGGGAAGTGAGTTTTAGGTACCTGATTTGCCCAAAGCCACACAGATGAGTGGCCGAGCCAAGACTGAACTAGAGAGTCTGAGGCCAGGCCTATTTTCTTATGAAGGAGTGGATGCCCTGGGGGTCCGCTTCCCTCAGGAAGCCTAGGGCTCAGGACTGCTGGGGCCTGTGTGGCAGGCTCTGGTTTGGCTGGTCCCAGCTGGGCCTTCTGCCTGTCCTGCAGGGCAGACCTCCTCATTGCTCCCAGCCCAGGGCACCAACCATCTTCAGGGGTTGGCACAGGGTGTGGGTGGAGTTGGGGAGGCCCTCCAGGGGGCCGAGGGGCAGGGTGGGGTTGCTGTGGCCTCCTGTGGTGAGCTTGTTCCCGCCCCCTGCTCCCAGGCAGGAAACAACCCCGTCAGCTGGGACTGGGGCCCGACAGCCCAGACAGATTCCGACGTTCTTGGCGGGTGTTTCAGCACATCTGGAGCCTCGCGCGCATGCGCGCGCTCTCTCTCTCTGGGGCTCGAGGGAGCCCTGGGTAAGGCTGCAGCTGTTGGCAGCCAGTCTCCATCTCCAGGCTTAGGGCACGAGCCTGGGTAGGAACATACTCCCAGGCACCACTACTGGCTGTGCTAGGTGGAGGGTATCTTTCTCAGCCTTGGGTGGGGGTGGGTCCTGGCCCCTGCAGTGGCCTTGGCAGCTTATCTGCCTTTGAGGCTGCTGGACCAAATGCACACAGACACAGTGAGAGATGCATGCACACAGCTTCACACATGCACAAACACATATGCAGAGACAGGGACACAGATGTGTACGCACACACCAACACACACACACAGCCTCACAGTGACACAACTCATACACACTGCCCCTCAGATCCCATCCCACAAGCCATCCCAACAATCCCCCTGCCCAAGTGGCTGGGGGATTTCCATGTCAGGCACACGGGCCCTGGCAACAGCTGGGAGGCTCCTTCCAACAGAATCCCTGCCTCTTGCTCCCAAGGGCGGAGGGCTGAGGTGTCAGGGCTACTTCTAGTGAGAAGAGCCCAGGGCAGGGCTCGCACATTCTGAGCCGTCCTCTAGGCAGGCTGAGTTCAGCTCTTTCTGCACGTCACCTCTCTGAGTCCTCACAAGCACCCCCTGCCCCCATCTACAGGAAGGCCGTGCAAGGCTCAGCGCTGGCATCCTGCCTAAGCCATAGAGACGGTGTGTGGGATGCTGCAGGGGTCCTAGGGCCAGGACATGGATCCAGGGTTCTGAGGAGGAGGGAGTCTCTCCAACCAGTAAGTCATCAGGCCAACCTGAGTGGGCACTGTGCCTGACGTTCTGGGGTATGCACAGATACTGGCACCACAGGGGAGGGGTGGGCGGGCATGGGCCCAGAAAGAAGGCGGGCAGGTGAGCCCCTAGCCCCCATATCCTGTGCCCAGGGAGAGAGCAGCTCCCCAAGACAAACGACCACCCAGGACCAAGGTCCAGCCAAACAGCAGCTTTATTAGTGATGCTGGATTCTTTACAGACCGCACAGTGTGCGCACAAGTATTCCCAGGGTCTCCAGGGACTGCCTCTGGGCATTGGGACAATACTGTGTAGCATTTACACTGGAATGATACAAATCAAGCTTTGGTGTATAGGTTTTCAGGAGAGTACAGGTTAACACTGCGAGACGGATACTTCACACAACACCAGCTCTCAACGTGAATTGGGTTTTTGGCCAAGGGAGTAACTTCTAAGTGATTAGACGATGGGGGCTGCTCCGGGGCCAGTGCAGGAGGAGGGCGTCTAGGGCTGAGGCTCCACTTGGCCCTGTCTTTTCGCCTTCATCTGCAGGTACCGCCCTTTGCCTTCCTCAAAGCGCTTCTTCTCATCCTCAGTCTCGGGCTGTGGACCACACACAGAAACAGAGGGAGGTTAGAGATGCTGCAGAACTCGTGACCGTGGGCTGTGGCCTGAGCCTCGCCCCAGGAGGGCACAGAGGACCCCGCATGGCCCCGCTGGCCTCCTGGGACTGCCTGGGTGGCAGGTGCTGGCCTCAGGCCCCATCTTCCTGACACATCCATCAGCTGGGCTGAGATGCCTTGAGGGGCCAGGGAGACTCCAGCGGCAGAGCTCTGCTGAAGGGACATGGAGGAAGGAGTCCCTGTAAGGATGCTGGCCTCGTAGGCATGGAAGCAGTCAACAGGGAACTGGCTGAGCCCTACGGGCACCCCCACATCACCTTTCCCCGCAGGTGGGACTCCAAGCCCAGTGCCTCTTGGATAATGGACTGCAGCTGAAACACAGTTCATCATAAAATGAGGGAGGGAAGGCCAAAGGCAGAGCTGAGCAAGAGGGAGGAAAGGAGGAACCCTAAGCTTGCTTCACTCCCAGGGAATGCCAGCTGCTCAGTCTCTGCCCTAAAGGGAACTGGGGACAAACACTGTGCTGGCTGCGTGACCTTGAGAAGGCCACTTCATTGAACGGCAGCGATAGTGACCACTTTGTGGGCAGAGAGCCCTGGACAGCACAGATGCCCAGGAAGCGGCACCTTGAGCCCTCCTCACCCCTTCTCTGCTGCTTCCTTCCTCTGAGCAACTTAAGCTGGGTCCTCATAGTCAGGGGCGGAGCCAACTGACCAGCGGGATTTGGCCACAGGATGGGTTTTGCTCGGGACGGTGCTGGTTCATGCCTGCCAGCCTGGCATGATTATGAACAGTGCTCCGTTTCACTCTCAGGAGGGGCCTGGCTGCTAAGTGGTGTGGCCCTAGCGCAGAGGTCACTGTAGCAGCGTCAGGGAGTCACTTTCTGCGGCCCCATCGGCCCCGCCGCAGAGTTCTCTCTCACCGGCCTGGCCAGGGATTTGGGTTTAAAGAGCTGTGCTCATTCCCCTGGGACGACATTTCCTTGCGACACTTTGAGGGTGTCTGAAAGCCAAAGAAATGGGGCAGTTGCCCTTCATCCACAATGACACCCAGCCCGGCAGCTATTTTTAGGCCCAAGTGTGTACAGACAAATGGTATATTGGCACAAGAGAGAACAATCAGCAAGGACGTAATGTCAGGTTAGACCAAATACTTCCTCCCCTCAGCCTTCTCAGAAACCGTTCTCTAAATGTCACCAGGTGGAAACTGTCAAAACCGTGCCTCTTGGAGCCAACGGAACATTCGGGTATTTAAAGGACTAGGATTGTGCTCCTTACAGGTTCTGTCCTGTTTGAAGTCTTCAGAGCACATGTAGAAAATGGTGGCTTTTCCAAGACATTTTATTGAAGAAGGTCCTCCTGCTGCTCTGATTTCATTTCTGGCTGACTTTTTTGCTAAATGAAACTTGAGGCTATGCAATTTGACCTGAAACAGCCCAGGGACAACGAAATGTTCTATCTGTTTCCGCAGGCAGTTCCAAAGGGCCACGACCCCAGAGCTTCCTGGGGCTGGAGGACTTGGAGCCCAGCCCCTGCTGCTGAAGGCACCCCATGAGGACAAGGCCACATCCTGCTGGGCCTGGCCGAAGGCTTCTGTGCATACCCATGCATAATGTGCTAGATCTGGGCTTCTCAAATGTTCATGTGCACATGGACCAAATGGGGATCTTGTAAATGCAGATTCTGATCCAGTGGGTCTGGGGACTGAGACGCATTTCTAGAAAGCATTCAGGTGATATGATGCTGCTGGCCCGTGGACCACTTTGAGTAGCAGGGTCCTGCTCCCACTCCATCCATCCTGCGCCAAAAGGGGGAGAACTGAGGTGGTCAAGAATGCAAGGTCAAGGCCACCAAGGGAGGACCTCCCCCTTCTCTATGGAACTTGCTGGTGTGGCCAAGGAAACCTGTGGCTCCCATCCATGTGCAGCAGCCAAAGGCCATGGCTCAGCAGAGCAGCATGGCTGGCCCTTCCTTAGGGGAAGGAGGGGCTGCAAGCTGGGCTTCCTGCCTGCCTCGAGGAGGACCCCATCATGGGCAGTGAGTGTGGGGTCCCAGAGCTTGGAAATGAGGAGTTGGGGCCTACTAGGGCTGGCTGAGAAAAGGACAGTTGGAGAAGGATGTAGGGGGGTGGGCAGGACTACATGCTAAGGTTCCTCTTGGCTGTAAAAGCCCAGCCTCCCTCTGCTCAGGGTTCTGGAGCGCGCCAGCTCTCTAGCTGGTGGAGTTTCCATCCCTGGGGCAGAGGAAAGAAGGCAAGAGGCTTGGAAAGAAAAGGAGAGTATGAGCCTGGCCTGGGCAAGGCAGCAGGATCAAGAGGGACAGCTGCCCGGGCCTCTGCTGAGCCCACTGGAGCCAGGTCCTGCCTGATGTGAGGGGCCTTCCTTTTTCTCCAGCCCATCAGCATTCCTAGAAACTGGCAGATGTGGCATTCTGGCAAGGAACTTAGTCCCCAAGTGCCTGGGTCACAAGCCAAGTGCTCTTGGGGCTCAAGGGAGCCGGAAGGGGGGCCCAAGGAAGCCGGAAGGGGGGCCCAAGGAAGGGTGGCGAATGGCCCTGTGGAGCTGATGGCATAAGCTTAGGAGCTCTCATCACGAGTGCCCTTGATGGTGGGTAGGAATGGCCCATCTGAGGCTAAGGCCCTAGGGAGGGGGCAGTTGGCATCGGGGCTGAGGAAGGGCTGCAGGGCCCAGGAGATGCCCAGGGAGCAGCCCCACCCTCTGCAGCCATCACTGTCTGTCTGTCCAACTGTCCATCCATCCTTCTTCAGATCCCTCTGTACCATCCTCTTTGGCTCTTTCCCTTGATGACGCGCATCACTGTTCTATGTGCATTAACACCACGGACTGCAAACCTGCAGTGGGAGTGGGGATCTCCATGGCCTCTTGGCCTCCTCTGAAAGGGAGATGAAGCCTTTGCATGGTTTGTGGCCAAATGGGTTTGGGAGCCTGCATGCTAACTGGCCTCTCGTAATAAAGAGCACATGCTGGATCCAGTTCTGAAAACCCTGTTTAACTTATTTAATCTGGGCTTTTCCAAACTGATTTGGCCAGGGATCCCTTTTCCTAAGGAACCCCATATTGGGGTTGGCCGAATGGGAAGTGCTGCCCACATTCTTCTGCCATCAACTTGCCACATGGGCCCTCAAAGCTGGCCTTGACAGCCCTGGGAGATGCCTGGACAGACACTGGCCAGGCTCTGCTGGCCTCTGGAATGAGCCATTCCTGACACAGGCCAGAGGAGCAAGACCAAGGCACAGGCTGGCCCACCTTGGGACCCCCACCACGGCACGCGTTTCTTGGAGTGGCCTCTCCCTTCTGCCTCGAAACCAGCCCAGCCTCCCCTCCAGGGCCAGGGCCGGGGGGCGGGGGCGTCCAGCCTGGTTTGAATCTGGCTTCTTCACTTAGCAGTTGTGAGGCGCCAGATGCACTCACATCCTCTTCTGTGAAATGGGCCACTGTCCACCCCACAGGGCTGCTGTGAGGATCAAGGTCCTCCTTGCTGCTCCCGTTCAACATAAGTCACCAAAAACCAACACAGAGAGTGAAGAACGCTGGCACAGAGGCCCACCTCAGGTATGAGTCCATGACACGAAACGTCCAGAACAGGTAAATCTGACAGCACGCAGATTGGTGGGTGCCGGGGGGTGAGGAGGGCGGGGGGGGGGAGGGCAGGGGTGACAGCTAAGGGGCACGCTATTTCTTTTGGGTGATGAAAATGTTCTAAAATTGATTGTGGTGATGGTTGCACGATTCTGTGAATATATGAAAACCCACTGGATTGTACCCTTTAAATGGGGTAATTGTATGGTGGGTAATTACATCTCAATAAAGCTGTTCTAAACCAAAACCACCATGGAGGAGAGCGCACGCTCTCCAGAGTCAAAGGGAAGGTTCGGCATGGCGGTGTGCCCCCCAAATCCTGCACAGGAGGGGCAGCAGGGCACAGGAAATGCTGAATTAAACCAAGCACTTTTTCTGCTACAGCAGCCAAGCCTCGATTCACCCACTCCCCACAGGCACTAGGGCGCCTCCTGCGAGCTGAGCCGCATGTGAGGGCTGGGACCCCACCTCAGGCGCCAAGACACCAAACAATAGGCAGAGTGTGCAGCACATAGGAAAGTGACAACAGCCAGGCTCAGAGACAGAGCAGGGCAGAGTTAGGGGGTTGGGAAGGCCAGTGCCAGGGAGGGCTCCTGGGAAGGTCCTGATCCACACGTCCCCAGGGCCATCTGCCAACAGCAGTGGCTGCCAACCTCCCCCTCTGGTCACTCACCAAACGGCAGAGCCAGGGCCCATTCAAGAGAGTGAGTCACCCCGGGAATGGCCTTCCTGAAATCAGCTCAGGGCAGACCTGGGGCAGTGCCTTCCACCCTGTGCCTCAGTCTCCTCATCTGCAAAGTGGGGAGAAGAGTCTGTCCCTCTCAGGTCTACACGGATGTAAGGAGCAGGGGGAGCACCCATGCTGTCCCCAACTGGAGGTCTCAGCACATGGTGGCCTGTGTTAGCTGGCATATGATCTGTCTTTGGGGTGGGGGTTAACCTGGATGATATTCTGGGGTCCCTTCTAACTCTGGGCTCAGGAGGCCAGGATTCTTGGCGATTTCCCAGCACAAGAGGAATGCTGCATTTTACAAGCAAGCGCCTGACTCTGGGGCCACTGGTCCTGCAGCAGCCGTGAGGAGAAAGGCTGGACCCCAGGCTGAGTCTCTGCAGAGCAAGAGGCTGCCCAGGGCCGGCGGGCCAGAGTGCAGTCCATTAGCAGAATAAGCCAACGACAAAGAGCCCTTACCTCCTAGAGGTACCCACTGAAACACTCGGAGGCAACGACCTGATCTCTGAGCCTGGCTTCCAGTGAGCCCGGGGGAGGTGGGGAGGAGCACAGGTAGACAACATTGGCCTTGTGTGGTTTTTTTTTTGGAGGAAGATTAGCCCTGTGCTAATATCCGCTGCCAATCCTCTTCTTTTCGCTGAGGATGATTGGCCCTGAGCTAAATCTATGCCCATCCTCCTGTTTTGTATATGGGATGCCTGCCACAGCATGGCTTGATGAGCGGTGCGTAGGTTCACGCCCCAGTCCAAACTGGTAAATCCCGGGCCACTGAAGCAGAGTGCACAAACTTTACGCCACTGAGCCGGCCTGAATGGCCCTGTGTTAATAACTACATAGGAGTTCTTCCTCTTTACTTTTGCATGTATTTGAACTTTTTATAAGTAAAAAGTAAAGGAAAAAACCTGACTAGACCCAGGAAGGCAGCTGCAGCTCTAGGAAACTCAGCTCCTCCTCCTTTCCTTGGGCACAAAGGACTCCAAGTCACATGCAGTCAAGGGGCTAAGTCTGGGGGGAGCTGCCCCCCCACCCTGGGCTCTATTTTCCTGAGTCCCTGTTCCCAATCTCCCCACCTGGCACTTTTCTCCAGGACAGAACAATACTCGCACCATTCTGGTCCAGTCCACACGTGTGCTGGACCCTCTGACCCAGCATAGCCCAGCCCACCGCTGTGCCGTGCTCCAGAACTGAGAACCAGCTGGGCCCTCACCTCTGCCAAGCCACACCCCACAGTGGCACTCATGGGCATTGCTGGTGACAGCCCACGCGTTTCCTAATGACCTGGGGCTAAGCCTGTCCTCCCTGATCACCCAGCTGTGGGACCTGTGAGACGCCTGCTGGGGCTGGTGGGCATCACTTTCACAGCCATGCAGCCATAGCCTCCAGCTGCCCAGGTGAGCCCTCTGCAATCACTGAGCCAAGACCCCTCCCGCCCCTGCTCCTCCCACGCAGGCCATGCATGGGGATGAACGTGGAGCTGGGGACTAGGGTAAGAGGGAAGCTCAGGGCACCAGGTCTTAGGGAGCAGTCTACATCGAGTGCGTCCTGACGCATGCCAGGCACCGTTCCGGCACACTGGAGTCTGCCTAACAACCCATGAGAAGTACCAAAGTCATTACTCTTCCCCTTCCACTGACGAGGACGTGAGGCCCAGAGACTGAGCCCACATGACAGCTGGTAAATAGCAGAGCCTCGATTCGAGCCTGAGCACTGCTGCTGCCCCCTAGGCCAGCCTATGCCGACAGGCTTTTAGGGGTAGGCTCAACAGTGGGGAATACAGTAACCCTCCAACGTCACCCTAGTGAACAGGAAGGGCCGGCCCTCCCATAACAAGCCTGGAGCCCACCAGAGCAGCTTGGCCACCGTGGCTCTTCTCCATCTGGGCTGCCAGCCCACCTGGGTGAAGGCACCCTCTCCTGCTGGTGCCAGCCCGCTGGGGGCCCAGCTGCAGGCGTGCATTCCTGTTCCAGGCCCCCCGCTCCAGCTGTGGAGCCAGGTGCTTCTCTAAGGAGCTGCATGAGGTCTAGTGGGGAAGAGTAGATGTGTGCTGCACCCTCCTTGTCAGGCCCAGGTTCCAACACTGGGTCACTCCCGTGAGTGGGGAGTGGCTGCCAGAGCCCAGGTTTACTACAGCACCGCCAAGCAGCCAGGGTGTCCTCCAGATTTCCATGTACACAAACAAGAATGCTGGCCCTCCTGTCAAATTTAGGGTAAGTCCAACATTGGGGCACCATCCCTGTGCTTTTCCACACTCACGAGTCCTCTCTCTAGGTTGTAAACTCTGGGAGTGAGGGGTGGGGAGAGGAGAGGGAACATTCATAGGAGAGCACCAGCGTCTGCAAGCCAGGTGAGCATCACGTTGGGTCCTTATCAGGGCTGGGTCTGGAGGGTAAGCAAGTTGCCCAAGGTGCTCTGGCGCTAGTGCCCTGGAGGCGCTCACCCCCAGACTGTGCATGTGCGGGGTGGGCACCTCACTCGCCTCCTCCAGTCCCAGCTGGTCCTCATGTGCAGCTGTGACAATTCAGTCTAGCAGGGCTGTTCCAAGCTCGCCGTCTGGTCAGGCCTGAAGCCCCACCCTCCACCAGAATTTGACTGCAGCTACTCACCCTCAGCAGCCTACAGGTGTGCCAGAACGTGTGCGCCAAAGGCTCTGGATGCTTTTCCCACTAGTCCAGTCAATGCATGACCTGAGGAATGGCAGAGGCGGAAGTGCGGGTAATTCCTGCCTAGTCCGCTGGCGCAAAACAGTAAATTCCAGTGTCTGCTCAGTGGAGGGAAAAGCCAGCACCAGCACTGGCCTCATGGCTGCTCTGATGCGTCTCTGACGTTCAATATTCCGCAGCTACCTCATCAGCCAGGATCTGCCCTCAGACAGAACTAATGCCGTCTAATGATGGATGTGTAGGCAGCCGGCTGGCTGGAGAGTGAGGCCAAGACATTTGCAAGGCCCGGAAGGAAAGAGCCAGCTGAGGGCTCATCCCTCTTCTTGTCTCTGGGGATGGTGGCATGAACTGAATGTTCTGGGCTCTACAGAGTCCAGCCAGGCCTAGGAGCAGTAGTCAGTTGACATCTGGGCATTGAACACCCACCTTATGAGGGCTGCCACCACAAACGCTGATGGCCTTCCTCACCTACGTGCCCTGGAGGGTATCCAGCCAGGGCAGAAGTTTATAAACATAGTCAAGGGTAGTGAGGCCCCTCACTGCCACCCCAGGGGGAATGGAACCAAACAGAGGCAGGACAGCATCTCCGCTCTCTGTGCTAGCAGAGTCCCTGCCCTGCTGGCTAGTGGACATTCAGCCTCCCCAGGGCCGTGAGCCCTGAGAAACAGCCCTGTTAGCCAAGTGACTAGGAGGGGCCACCAATTCCCTGCTGGGTGTGGAGCTGACAGAATGAGACAGATGGCTTCCAGCACATGGCCCCACCCACAGCCCAGCTGCTGCCTTCCTGCAGCCTGTCTCCTTCCATTCGGCAAAGTAAATAAATACATAAGTTGTTGGCTGTTGCTGTTTTTAATGGAGGCTTGGGGGCAGTGGGGAGAAGGAAAAAGATCCTCCATGGGAAATCACATTTTTTTCCCAAGTGCCTGAAGCTGTTGGTAGGGAGATGGGCCCAGACCCACTAGTACGTGGCTCTCAACAGCCCGCGCACACCCACAGCTTTGGGGGCTCAGGCTTCAGGGGGCTCCCCATCCACATGCTTGGGAGAAAAGAAGACGAGATGGCAAAGGGGCTGAGGTGGCTCAGGGCACCGTGACCCCCGCTTACTACGGGCACAAGAAAGTGCCTGCCTGGCGGAAGGGCCAGTGGAGGGGGCTGAGGAACACAGGCTCTGGGTCACAGGCACCTCAGGATGCTGCCCACCTTCCCAGGGGCTGATTCTCCCACCAGGAGGTGACATGGCAAATTGATTTCTGTAGTGCTGGTGTAGGTGGGCTCTCCAGGCACGGCAGTTACGTCATGTGTGTGTGCATGTAAGTGTCAGTGTGTCACTCCTGTCATCACAAACCTCCAAGACCAAGTGCGCTCCTGTCTGCTGACCCACGCCACTGCCCCGGGAGGAGGGTGGATGGCCCCAGGCATCATCTTAAGGCAGCAAGGCCTTTGCAGCTTCACATCCAGCCACAGGGCACAAGGGTGAGGGCAGGGTCCCAGGGCAGCAGGTCCAAGTGCCCTTGCCCCTCCACTCAGGGGAGCCCCTGGGCCCGCTGGCTGCAGGGGCCTCTGATTTGTGTCTTCTTCCTCCCTCCTCTTGCTCTTCCTGCCAACTGCTGTCTTCTGGGCTCCCTTCCATTGGAGGGGAAGCCTGTGGCTTTCAGAGCCTAACAGTGCAAACCAAATGTTTTCCATTTTGTGTTTTCTGTGCTTCAAGAACACTTATTTGGAACTTGGCACAGAGGGGTAGTGACTAAGTTCCACTCTCAGTAAAATCAATAGCTTGTCCTTTTTGTAATTAATGAATGTCTAGTGCGAAGAGGGTTTCCAGTGGTGATATAACAACTTCCTGTGAGCCTGAGGGATGGAGACCTTCTGAATTAGGAAGCCAAATGGCACGCCCTTTCCCGTCTTTATAATGGGGGATGAGAGGGGTCTTGGGACAACGACGCAGGCAATTAAGGTCTCTTCTGATTACCGCAGCCACTCCACGGGGCCTGGTGAGGGGCACTGCACGTGACCAGGCAAGGACGAGCTCGGCATCCAGAAGCCGCTAGCCTCTCAAGCAGCTACGTCCCCAAAGTGCAGCTCCACTCACGGACCCTGACCTCAGCGGGCCCAGCCGGGCACCTGGGGAGCCGCTCTCCATGGACACAGCCGGGCTGTGCCCTGCCTGCTCCCAGTGGCTGCAGGCCTGCGCTAATGCACCCTCTGCTGCGCCTCTGCGGGGTCGCATGGCAGCAGCCTCCAGTGGACACAGCTGCGAGTCTCCAATAATGAGATCGCTGCAGAGTCATAAACACCCTCGCCAGGGGCTCCCCTCGCCCGGCAGCACCAGCTTGGCCCCTGCACTAACTACCCCTGAGTGCAGCCGTGCAACTCCCCTGCTGCCCGGGAAAAGGCACCGAAGGGTGACAGTCTTGGTTAGAAAAGGGAAATCAGGACTGGGTTATACCCAGTGGTTTTCTCAGTAGCTTCTCCACAGGCTCAGGGCTCCTCGGCCCCCGCACGCCTCGCTCACAGCACTCGCTCCTGTGCTGGGAGTGCTGATGTGGCTGTCCCCAGTGGACGACAACAATAAAGATCAGAGCTGCCATTTGCTGAGCGCTTACCACGGGCTGGGCCTGGGCTAGGAACTGCGTTCTCGCTGCATGCCTCTGGCCCTGCGTGCGTTCACCCTGTGCCGGGTCAGAGTCTTTCCTGCCCCCTGTCTGAGGCCAGCACGGTGCCTGGGACACAGCATGGGCCCAGGAGGCATTTGCTGAAGGAATGAGTGAACAAATAAGCCAGTGAAGATCAAAGTAAGAAAGCCTGAATTCCAGATTGGTGTGGTCTTTACGCTTAAGATTCAAAACCCATGGTTTTGCTCAATGGACACTCATTCAGGCATCGTCTGCTCCTAATCAGCTCCAGAGGGCTCAGACCACTGAGGGGTTCAACAGAGGCCTGTGTGCAGGGAGTGTTCAGCACACCTGGAACGGGTAACCCCCAAGAAGAAGCACCTCCTCTCCTGCTTTCAGTGCTGCCACGCTTTCCTCTGATTCCACGTGCATGTGTATGTGTGTACATGCACACACACGTGAGTAGGGAAGCCCTCTGCAGCCTTCCTAGCACCGTGGGTCTTCTGGGACCCGTTTCTTTCCTGCCTCTCTGAGCACAGGGTTCAGAAGAGTCCCTGGCCTCAGCGGGCCTTTGCCAGGGTACCCCACTCCACCTGACAGAAAGCACGGTGCCACTGAGATGCAGCCAGTTCTCACAGGCTCAGGAGTGGTCCTTCATTCTGCCGCTGACACACCAGGCACAGCTTGCCCTGCTGAAAAACCCTCTCTGGGTCCTGCGGTCCTGGCCCTCATTTGGGCCCAAAGACTCACACAGGCCTCCTCCCCAACCCCCTGATTTACCTTCCAAGGCAGCTACAGTGGAATCCCAGATGCTCCAAATCTAGGTGGGACCTCCCTCTTTCCACTGCACCCTCTGCAAGTCCCGAGCATGGGCCTCCCCCGTGTGCCACCCTCCCCGCAACACACAGGGTCTGGCCTAACAGTGCCCCCTGAGAACTGGCCTCTGGATTTTCACATTCTATAGAAATCGAAATAGCAACAAGTTGCCTGGATCTGAAGACACAGCACCGAAGCAATAAGAAGCCAATATTCCATGCACAGAACCTACCGGCGTATTCACGAGAAAAGATATATTATTGGTGAGAGGGGCCCTCTCTTTTGGAGAACTGGCTGTGGACTGCTAATTGGGGGTCTCTAGAGTCTGCTATTCCAGCAAAGGGGCTGGTGCGGGGCTGTCAGGGACACAGCGAGTCTTCTAGAGATAATCTGCAGACTGGACAAGTTAAGACGTTCGGAGGAAGAGGTGGCTCACGGCAGAGCACAGGTGAGAGCCGGGCTGCACCCTCTCACCCACGCCCCCCCCGCCCCGTGGTACCCACATCCCTGGTTCCATGGGAGGCAGGACTCACGGGCCCCTAGAAGTTCCCAAACACCAACCTTTCAGGTGATGGGAGCAGCTCCAGGATTCTGGCATTTTCCCATCACAAGACAGACTCCCTGTTAAATGTCCAAAACCAAGGGGGAGAGTGGACACTGGGTCAAGAAGCTTCAGGAGGGCCAGCCCAGTGGTGCAGCAGTTAAGTTCACACGTTCTGCTTTGGTGGCCCGGGGTTCGCCGGTTCAGATCGTGGGTGTGGACATGGCACTGCTTGGCAAGCCATGCTGTGGTAGGCGTCCCACATATAAAGTAGAGGAAGACGTTAGCTCACCACCAGTCTTCCTCAGCAAAAAGAGGAGGATTTGCGGCAGATGTTAGTTAGTTCAGGGCTAATCTTTCTCAAAAAAAAAAAAAAAAAAAAAAAAGAAGCTTCAGGAATATTCTGGTCCCCGACTCACCTCTGTGGGCTGGCAGCAAAGAGGAACAGTGGGGGGCACAACTTCCCTCGCTAATGTGGCTTCCCAAACTCTTCCAGGAAGAGACACCTCAATCCTGTTACACTCCAGTACATCTGAATTTCTTAAATTAGGCAGCAATTAAAAATCACTCCAAAAGTTTACCTTCGGCTAAACCAATGCAGGAAGCAGACACAAAGTGCTGTGACCATAAAGCAACTGGTGTGGCAGCGTCATGTCCTGGGACACGATCCCAGAGGCTAAGCAAAAGGGCCACAAAGTGCTCTTAATGTTCTCTTGGTCACAAGATTCCCTAGGATGAGGCGTGGCCCTCTCATTGGAGGAGCCTGTGGCACTCAAGTGTCCAGGACACCTGAGGCATCTCCCTAAGCCGGGAAGCCACCTGGGGTCCCCAGCCCATGACATGCCTGATGTGTGGACCCCTTTCCAACATCCTGGGGGCGGGATGTGCGTTCCTCTTGCCTTTTGGGATGTGTAGAGGAGGCCTGGCTGCTGATGCTTCATCGTGAGGAATGGGACCTCGGGTCCTCCCTCCATGCCCTGTGCTTAGGGTCAGGCTCGGGTCCTGGGGAGCAGGGAGCTGACCACTGCTGAAAGCCTTGTCTCTGTGCTTCCTCTTCAGGGCAAAGGAGTGAGGAGCCTTCTGGTTAGATCATCACTGAGACAGCACGGAGAGGAGCCTCAGAGAGCAACTGCCTGGCCTGTGATGGCTCCAGTGGGGAAACTGAGGCTCAGAGATGGGAAGGGGCCAGCCATGGCCAACGGGCTCAGGGTCCTGTACTAGGCTCCCCGAGGACCAGCCAAGACCCTCCACGATGGGGCAGGCTTGCTCTTCAGTTTGGGTCTTCTGGGAGCAGTGACTGCCCCACTGTCCCCAAACGATGTGGCTGTGCAGTTGGGCCTCAGCCCATCAGAGAAAACATTCATTTTCCAAACAATCCACAGAAGCAGCTGTATTAGCACTCTCAAAACCCACATCGACTATGTGCTTGGGATGTGTTCCAGGCCGCCCAGGTGTCCGGGGTGGGGGTGACCCCTCCCCTACTCTGCCTGGCGTCTACACACTTCCTCCTCATGCAAGTCCAGGATGCTAACACCTCCGTTCTCACACGGGCTCCAATGACACCCGGGGTTTCCCTGGGGCCCTCAGGGGCTGCAGCACCACGTCTGAAGCAGAGAAGGGGCAGGTGTTGCACCAGGGACGGCGCTCGCTCTGGCTTCAACAGACACGACTCGGTTCTCACGTTCCTGGAGACTGAAGAGGCTTCCCACACCCAGGCTGGAAAAAATCATAGGTGGTGCTGCGGCCAATCCGGGGCCAGGTCCCCAAGGAGCCACGTGGTGGTTTCCCCCCATGTCCATCTGCACTGGCCACCTTTCCAGCTCTGGTCGGTGGTCTGGGGCTTGTCCCACACCCTAGAGGTCAGCGGGCACAACCACAGGGAGGCCTTTAGAGGGAGGCAGGGTGGCTGGCAGGGCCTGGGCCTGGGCCTGGTGTCCAGACCAGCAGCCTGGCTCCACACTCCACATTTGCCTCTTCTAACAATTAGCCTGGAAGGTGCTGGCAGCTGCCAGGACACGGTGCAGCAGGCCCTCCCCAGCATAAAATATTCATCAAGAAAAACTCCAAACAGCTACACTGCCTTCCGTGTCAGCCGGGCCCTGGGGATGGGAGCTACAAATAGACAGGAGGTTGAAGAATTGCTGACAACAGGGGGCAGGCGGGGAGGGGAGGACGGTTGCGCCCCCACCGCGGGCACACGCATGTAGGCCTCTCGGAGCACAAGTATGCTCTGAGAGACAGACGACGCTCATGTTGGCAGCCCCACAGTGAGCACCACGGGGGCCAGGCCGGAGCTGAAAAGCCCTCTCTGGGGAGTCTGACCACTTTTCCCACCAGAGGCTATTTTTATCAAAATCAGTGGGCCCCAGGACACCTCGCTAAAGAATCAAAGATTATATTTAATTAGCGAGAAATAGCCTGGATCGACATGAAGCTGGCCGGCGGGAAGGTGTGGCCAGCAGCAAGATTCAGTCACGGTCCCCTTCACTCTAGCAGGTCTCTTTGCCCAGCACCCCACCCCGCTGCAGCCCCCCTGTGCCCTAGCACCTCCTCCACCACCCTCCAGGCCACAGGTTTCTGGAAAGGGCACACAAAGTCTCTTGGGGACAGAAACTGGCCCCACTCCAGGGCTGCTTCCCAGCTCTGGAAGGTCCTAGGTCCCCCCACAAAGGGCTCCTTGACTGCAGGCCACTCTCCATGGCAGACTGGACCCCGGGGGCGCTGAGGCCCTTCTCACAGAGCCCACATGCTGCCGACCCCTGCTGGCTGCGGCAGTGGTCTCCCCAGATGGCTGACTCCTGGGGTACGTGTAAGGCGAGGGTAGCAGGCACAGCTGCGGCAGCTGCTGGATTCCTGGGAGGGACACCTTACAACCTGCCAGCAGCCAGGATTGCAGACCTTGCCAGAACACCCAGCAATCTGCATTTTCTCTAGACGCCTTTTCAAAATGAAGATGGTCCCAACTCCTTGGCTATCCTTGGTCTTACGCCCAAGTGGGGATCCCCGCAGGTCCCTGCCTCCAGCTGGGTGGCCTCCGGGGGTTACTGCCCCCTTCGCTCCCGTTACAGGCAGCCAGCTCCTGCCTGCCGCCCTGAAACTTCCTGATTCCTTTCACATGGATGGTCTCCAAGCAACGGCCCCCTCTGCCCCCAGCTCCAGGCCTGACCTGAAGGCAGGGCTCTCACCGAGGCCCTGCTCGCAGGGAACCTATGGAATTTGCAACTGCTCCCCCAGCAAAAGCTGATCCTCACCTCCCGCTTCTCCCTCACGGCCCTTGCCGCCACCCGACATCCTCTGTTTTCCCTACTGGCCATGGTCTGCTCTGCTGGGAGGGCGGCTCTAGGAAAGAACAGTGAACAGCAGCAGACACCTTTGGAGCTCCTGATAGAAATTAGCTTACAGAATTCTCACTTGCCCTTTGTGGTGTGTACTAGGGCCGTCACCACTATACAATTGAGGAAACTGAGCCACACAGAAAGCACGTGCCTGAGGTCACACAACTAGCACGTTAAGAGTCCTGATCAGGGGCCGGCCCGGTGGCACAGCTGTTAAGTGCGCACGTTCTGCTTCTCGGTGCCCCGGGGTTCGCCAGTTCAGATCCCGGGTGCGGAGATGGTACCACTTGGCACGCCATGCTGTGGCAGGCATCCCACATATAAAGTAGAGGAATATGGGCACAGATGTTAGCTCAGGGCCAGTCTTCCTCAGAAGAAAGAGGATTGACAGTAGTTAGCTCAGGGGTAATCTCCCTCAAAAAAAAAAAAAAAAAAAGAATCCCAATCAGAACGCAGACAGCAGGATGCCCGCTCCCACCGCCGGACCAACAGCATAGGGAGGTAGCCGTGGAGTCTTCAGGGACCTGCACTTGCCGCTGCGATGGACTGGCGGAGCACTGACTCGTGGGACAGAGACGTGAGCAAGTCTGTGAATCGCTACCACACATGTCCTGAGCCCCACTCCGCGGGAGTCCTGGAGTCATTCTGGGCCAGGGGGTGGATACTAAACTGATGCCTGTGCACACCAGACGATCTCAGGTGGTACTGAGTGCCTGAAGAAACGGCGTGGTGACGGGAAAGACTGGCGCGGGGCGGGGGGGAGTCATGCTTTATCTGGAGGGTGAGGGAAGGCCAACTAAGGAGGAAATATCTGCGAAACAGTGCAAAGAGCTGGTCCCGACTCTGAGGGACTGAGGAAGAGGAGCAGCAGGTGCAAAGGCCCCGAAGCAGGAATGAGTTTGGAGGTTGAAGAACAGAGAAGCCTGGCTTGGCTGGACCCCATGCCAGGGGACATTGAGGAGCCGCTGAGCACTTTAGGCAGGAGAGGAGGCGAATCCCTTTGGTTTTAACAAACTCACTCAGCTGCAGGGTAGAGTCGGATCAAGGGCAGGAGGAACGGAGGAGGGAGTGCAGCTCGGGGCTGAGCAGGGATCCAGCACTGGGACAGGGTCCAGAGACGGTGGGCGTGGGGGCTGAGCAGAAGAGAGGAGCCAGCAGGTCCTCTCAGACTCACCGAGAGAGGGAACACACAAGGAGGAGTGAGACCTGGGGGGCGGGGGATAACGACTGCACTTTGGGAAGATCTGTCTGAGATGCCTGTGGAAACCCTGTGGAGGGGGCATTGCTGGCAAAGTCGGCTGGGGAGTGAATGCAAACACAGGCGATGCCGCGGCAGGGCCTGGACCCAACCGCCCAGGAACGGGGGAGGGTGCAGGCCAGGGCCTTGAAGCCTCACACCAAGGGGACCATGGGGTGGCTGCCTGGACAGTGCAGTCCGAAGTCAAGGGAGCGCAGGCCTCACTGAGGCCCAGTGAGTCATGCCAAAGCCAGAGACAGGCCAGCGAGATAAAGACAGAGAGTGTCCTTGGGTCTGGCCACCCTGCTGGAGCCCTGAGGCGGGGAGGTGGGGAGGCGGGGAGGCAGGGAGGAGAGAGTCAAGGATGTGCCTGTGTGTGGTAGAATTCAGCATCCAGGACAGAGATGTTGGGGGCAGCCTTGCTGACCGGTGTCCTCAAGGCGCACTGTGACCATATGGAAAGAGACGAGATGAAAGTCCAGGTGAGAACCAGGGCAAGCCTGCACTTAAGGGCCATGGGAGCAGGCAAGGCCCTGAGAGGAAGCCGTCTCAGCCCCAGAGAGCGGGGCTGCAGAGGTCAAGGCTGGGAAGGTCAGGTGTGGGCGGAAGCCGTCCTGCCAAGGCACTGGGTGGGGGTTTGGGGTGAGGACGGGCACCCCCAGTCCCTGTACACGGGGCAAAGGAGGCCCCCTTAGGCTCAAGTCAGAAGTGCTGTGTGGGGCTCCCCACCTGGAGAGGGGCAGGTGAAAAGCACAGGGGGAGTGTATGGGTTAGGAGATGAGGGGAGGAGCAAGGCTTCAACAGGGAGGTCCTACACCCCAAAACAGGCTGAGGGTGAGGGCTGTGGGGCTTGTGGCAGGGCTGGAGACATGTGGAGGAAGAGGAGAAGGCCGAGAGCGCCCCCAGCCTGACAGGGGAACCCGTGCCCCACAAGCCCCAAGTAGGGGAAGGCCCAGCTGAGAGTCCTACATGGGAGGTGACAGGCATGTCGGAAATGGAGTGCCGGGGTGGCTGCCTAAGGACGGCTCCCCATCCCGGCTCTCACCGCATCATTCCTCTCAACCCAGCTGAACCCCCTTATCCTTCAAGGCCCGGTTCACAACCCTCCTCTGTGCATACCCCGCCCCACCCCACATCCTGAGGGATCTCATGATCTGCCACCTGACTCACTGGAGCCCCAAGTGGGACCCAACCCCGGCAAAGAGCGAGTGGAGGGAGGGGCCGCAGGGGAGGGGGAGTGACACGAGGGGGCCCTGTGGGCAGCTGAGGCTCCTCCAGCCACAGTGGAGGCTCGGATCACAGTGGCTGCCACACTGGGTGCTGCCCCCGCAGGGCCCATGAGGCCCAGGAAGGAAGGAGCAGGGACAGGTGAGCAGCTCCGGAGGCTCCTAGAGGGGCCTGAGCTGCCACTGAGAAGCACTCTCGCCCAGGTCAGGGGCCGGCCAGCCAGGGGAAGAGGCACATGGGCCTCGCTCCCAGCCTCGGGGAGGAAGTGAGCTCTTAATGAGGTCTGTTTGTTCACTGCTGAGGCTCTCAGCACAGACCCCCCTCCAGGAGGCACAGGCGCTGCATGGGGAGCAGGTTTGCAGGGCAGGGGGCCTGGGGGCACTGCTGGAGCAGCGCTCAGACTGGCAGGGGGCTGAGCCGCCTATCCAGCCGCTTCCACAAAAGCGCCAGGTGCTCGAGAGACCCACCCTGCCCAGGCCACTCTGCCCCCCTCTCCCTCACCCCACAGAGGGCAGGAAGCTCTGACTATAGCCCTGGGTTCCCGTTTCCTCCTGGCCCTGGAAGGGCTGCCCCAGTGACAGACATGGGGTCTGGCTCAGGGAGAAATCAGGAGCAGCCTGAACGGAGGCTTTCTCCACACAGCAACAGAAAGTTGCGTGCTGGATCCAAACCCAGGCTCCTCAAGGACTAGCTGTGTGACCTTCCACAAGCGCCTCAGTCTTGCTGGTCTGAGGGGGTCTTCACCCGTGTAATGGAGTACTGAGCAGGGGGGCCCCGCCCCAGAGCTGGGAGAGGTTGGCTGAGAGAAGCAAGCCGAGGGCTCAGAGCTGGCAGGCCCCAGGACACACTCCAGGTGAGGCACTCACCCTGACTGGCATTGGTAAGGAATTCGTGAGGGTTATTATAAAACCATCGTCAGCCTCAAGGGAAATTTGGAAGCGTCCTTCGTGCGTTCATTCAATCCACAATTACTGAGCACTTCTCAGCCCAGCATCCTCATCAACCACTCACCATCTTCCCGTTCACTACCTTGAACCTCAGCTGCCTCTGGCACCCCAACTCTCAGGCTTCCCTGTGGCCAGCACTTGCCAAAGTGTTGGGATTCTAGCTCCTGGGATCTCTCAACAGTGCCCCAGCCCCACCAGCTGTCCTGGGGGCTCCTGCCCACACCCTCCTCCGCAGCCCAAAGGCCAGAGGCCTAGCAAACTACCCCTGCTCCTCCGAGCGCCCACACCGCCCATCTCCCCTCCGCATCGTGGTTTTACGCTCGGGCAGGCCTTCCACACAGCAGGGTTCATGCATTTTCAGAGAACACCCACTAAGTGCCAAGACTGTTCCAGGCCCTAGCGACCCAGTAGGAGCACATATGCTCCTGCCCTCATGAAGCTCAGTCCTGTGGGGGAGATGGGCAATTAGCAAATGACCGGCAAACCTAAGCTGGGGTAGGTGGTGGTTATTTGGAGAAGGACGGGGCAGGTATGAGACTAGAGAGGACTGTGGGGCACTCTGGATGGGAGGTCAGGGGCTCCTCGGAGGAGGCGACATCAGGCCCAGACCTGGGTGAGGAGGATTCAGCCCTGAAGGTGTGTCTGTATAGGGGCTCCAGACAGGCAGGGAGCAGGCGGGTGGGTGGCAGGGCACGTGGAGCCTCACCGTGAGGCCAGGAGCTTGGAATTTATTCTGAATGCACTAAAGCTTTCAGCAGGGAGGTGACAAGATCTGAAGAGTTAAAAAAGAGATCACTCTGATGCTGTGAAGAACGGAGTATGTGTGAGTGTAAGAGAGGGAGAGAAGGACCAGGGAGGAGGCTGTGGTGGCTCCAGGTGCCACCAGAGGCCTGGGGGCCAGGAGAGAGGCAGTAACGCCAGGACTGGGCAGGGGTGGGCATGAGGGGGCTGGGAGCCAGGAAGTCTCCTGCAATTGTGGCCTCGAGCCAGGGGGGACTGGGGGTGTCAGGAGCTGAGATGGGGGCTGTGCGGCAAGAGGGAGGGAAAGTATTACATGTTCCTTGGATCCAGCCTTCTGTTTACCAGGTTAGGAAAATGCTAGCAAGGCCACACCTCTAGCCCTCCTGGAGCCTCCACCCAAACAGTAGCCTCTGGAACTGTGCTCATCTTAGACCTCAGGCTGCAGAGCCCCAGGACGGCGGTCCAGTGCTGGTGGCTGTAACCCTCCATGGTCTCTGCTTGGGCCAGAGACCCTCACGGTCTCTGGGTAGAGCTCAGAGGACGTGGGCTCCCAGTGGCAGCAGCCCACGTGTGAGGCTGTGTGGCCAAGCACCTATCTACGCACACCAAGGGCAGAGCCCAGCCAGGTGGCCGAGGCAGGCAAACGCCACAAGGCCCAGAGGCCCAGCCCCGAGGTGCAGGGTCTGCCTTGATCCACATCTCGCAGGACACAGAAGCCAAGGGCTCCTGGAGAGCCCAGCCCTCAGGGGGGTCCTCATCCCTAGTCTAGCATTTGTACACAGCATCAGGAGCCCCAAGGCACTGCCCTCACCCTGGAGAGGAAATGCCAATTTCAAGCAGCTCATAGGGGTCTCTCTCATCCTGTCTGCCCAGTCCCACCCCACAGTCCACAGAGAAAGGCTCTCATGTTTGACCTGTACCACAGCCAAGGTCACTGGTCCAGGGAGCAGCCAGGCCTGGGCCCTGCTCTGACCCTTTGGGAGCTGAGTGGGGCCCAGCTGCCCAGAATGGGCTCATGTGACTCAGTTTTCCTACGAGCCAGTGAGTGCAGACCGGGTCAGCCCGGTGCGGGACATCCCGAGGACACACGGGCCAGAGGTGATCACTCACCACGAGCTGGGGCACGGGCAGTGGCTTGCCCTCCTGGCTCAGGGACACGTAGGTGAAGAAGGCGCTGGCAGCCCGGTAGCGCTTCTGCGAGTTGTCCACCACAGGGTCAGCATCCACCAGGACCTCGATTTCCATGGACTTGTTGCTTGTGAAGGTCATGCGCCCAGAGATGGTGATGACACACCCTGCGGAGCACAGACCGTGGGTTAGGGGGGCAGCAGGAGGAGGGGCCGGGCTGGGCAGGGAGGGAGCAAATGTTAGCATTACTGAGGACGTTCAGACATCCAGTTAGATAACGGACCGTTTTAAAAACTACTATGACATTGAAACGACAAAACATTAGTAGCCTCTGAATGTTTATCTTTCTAGTGAGCAGAAAGCAGATGCTTACTTTCATCATTTACATGTTTATGAGTTGAAGGTATCTTAGTGGCCATCGTTGAGCCCCTCCTGACCCCCAGTCACAGCTTCTGCTGGAAGAATGCTTCCGGTCACGCCCACACCTCAGGGGCAAGACCCCAACCTGCTTTCAGGGAGCTCCAGGGTGTGAGCGGGCTCCCTCCCTTTCAGGGTAAGGCCAAATCTGCAGCCTGCGCTGTCCACGCTTTGGCCTTCCCTGTGCCCGCTGGAGCCACAGCTGCCCCACCACGTTGCTGTGAGCACCATTAACAAACCTTCTTCCACCTTCCCTGGCCCCTTCCAGCTCCCTGGCTGCGTTTCTGATGCTGGTCTGATAGAAGCTTTGGATGCTTTGTCGGGCCAAGCTGTCACACTGACCATGGTCCTCTGCCCTCCTAGAGCCACTGCCACTTCAGCTCACGGCCTTCTACCCCTCCGTCCAGGTGGGACTGTGTCTGTCCTGTCAGGCTCTGCTTCTCTCTATCATCTTGCCCACGGGACCAGAGCTCTCCTTTCGGCTGCAGACAATCTGCCTTCCTACGACATGACATTCCATGCCCTGTCCTTGGTCAGAGTCCCCAGAGCTCAGCACCTGCCTGCTTGGTTCCCTTGTTGCTTATGACAAAGTCCAAAGTCACACGTTCCCATAACACTGTCCTAGGTGTCCTTCTCTCCCTCAACCCCAACCCAACCTCTCTGCACTCCTCACACCACTGGGGTCCCGAATATCCACCCTGGCAGGTGGGCTGCCCCACCCTCCAGGTCATGGGTTCCTGCCTCCTGCCTGGCCTTGGCCCTCCCTTTCTTCTACTTAATCCCTTAATCTCACGAAGTTCAGTATTTATCTATAAACGGACCTGAGTTGCCTCATGGGGTAACTATGGGGATAGCATGAAACAAGCCAGGTGCTGAGCCTCGTGCCTGGTAGGGAAGGTACTCGACAGTGCCCCTAATGCTGGCACCTGCTCCCTGGAAGCAGTGCTGGCTGCAGGGACCCCAGGAACTCCGATGTCCGAGCTCCATGGAGACAGGCTCCACAAGACATTTTAGAGACCCAGGAAGACAGACAAGTCAGGGCAGCGCAGTGACTGTTAGGGGTGAGTGTGTGGGCAGGCCAGAAGCAGGAGCGGTTATTCCATGTTATAAAGTACCAGAATGTTCTATGCCACATTCAACTTTATACTTACAGGGACTCCTTCATGTCGGATACGGCCAATTCTGAGAGGGAAGGAAGGCCATGTGGTCAGTGACAAGTGGCATTATGTGAGCTATAAGGGCACAGAGTCACCTGCAAAGCACCCAGGGCACATTCTGGGGATGGGGAACACAAAGGGCCCACTTCCCAGCCAGGGAGCAGGCAGGGTGAGGGGTCGTTCCCGAGGGTCCTCCCCATCAGGCCTCCCCCTCTCATCCATGACCATAAGACTCAGGGGCCGTGAGCCGAGAAGCAGGGACAAGTCTTTCCCATGAGGGCAACAAGGACTCCCTGGCCAAGGGGTGTGGACATGGGGCCGCCCTCAGGGTGCTGCTGCAGGGACAGAACATTCCGGACGCTTTGGACACTGACCGTTTGTTTCGGAGAAG
This sequence comes from Equus asinus, assembly GCF_041296235.1. Classification (NCBI taxonomy): domain Eukaryota; kingdom Metazoa; phylum Chordata; class Mammalia; order Perissodactyla; family Equidae; genus Equus; species Equus asinus. The sequence continues at coordinate 109,529,510 of NC_091794.1, read as the reverse complement.
GACAGGGGTGTGCCCCTCCTCGTGTTCCAGTAAAGTGTCCCCCAACTGCCATGGCAAACTCATGGCTGCTCATGTCTAATTTCTGGATTAGGAACCTGAAGAAACTTCTAACTTTAATCAAAAATGATTTCAAACAATGAAGTCGGTCGATGAAGAGCATTAGACACAACAACAAAGAGAGAACCTGCCTCAAGTGCCATTTATGGTACAAAATACAACAATCCCCTCCTAAGAGTCATGAAAATCTCAAGTACAGCCCAAATCCCGGTCTTTTCATCTTCAGAGATAGCAACAAGCCACAGGCTTTAACGCTGGGGGGCCGGCCGCAGGGAGACGCTTGAAAGCTGGGAACCTGGCTGGGTAATCGAGGGGCTGGGACTTTATTAGAAACTGACAAGTCCCAGTTCTGGCGTTACCAGGAGACTCCAAAGCTTCTAAGGCCACTTCCTGGCCGAGGGCCTCCCCTCTCCCTGACCCTTGTCTCGGAAAGTGCACCCCACACGGCCCCAGGGTCTTCAGTCAGTCGTTGGCAAAGGGGGGCACAGGCACCTTGGGGCAGCTCCAGCCACAACCACTATTTGTCAGCTCCCAAGTGCCTGGAAGGCTCATGCCAAATGCCTCACCTCCTGCCTCCTCAGGCTCCTACCAGCCACTGCAACATCGCCACCTCCCTCAGCATCCAAGAGTGCAGGGCAGTGAGCCTGTGGTGGGGAGGGTTGCCAGGGATGGGTCTCAGGTTTACGAGAACAAACACCTCAACTCTACAGACCCCCTCCACGCTGCCCCTTGCTCCACATTCCGGCCTTCCATGAGCTATGGAAAGCTCCCAGCGCCTCCAGCCTCCCTCTGTCCCTGCCCCTGTGCTGGCCAGGCCCACACTCTGCACAGCCCAGGTACCCCTTCTTCAGGGGACACAGCCCAGCAGACTTTGGGCTCCCCCATCACAACCTTTCTAGAACAGAGTTCCTCGCCTTCAGAGCACTCACCTCCATTGGTACCTGCCCATTCATCGCTTGTCTGTTTGACTAAGGTCCATCTCCCTCCCAGCCTGGAAGCCCACAAGAGCAGGCACCCCATCGCCCCTGAACCAACATATGGCCCGTGGGGATGTGGTTCATGTGTGGACACCAGCCACTGCAGACTCCAGATGGATGGGGACCCTCCTGCAGATGCTTCACCTCATCAAGCCATGTGGCTGCCCTCAGAGCCCAGCATGGCCACAAGGTCTGGCGCTTCCATCCCTCCCCCCAGGCACGGGGCTGGGGCAGAGGACACACACACCAGGAACACGGGAAGGGTAGATGCAAGGTGGCTCACCATGTGCATGCTGGGCCAGCCTCAACCTTGGCCTGGGATACTGGGGGGCCCATCTGAGGCGAAGAGGACCCCAGCCTGAGTTCAGCTTGTGTTCTTGTTCACTTCAATTTGTTTCACACACTGTCTGTGCAAGCCTGACCTACGGGGCCACGGCAGTTGTGCGCTCAGAGTAAGGCCCTGGGGGCCGTGGAGGTGCCGAAACACTGCCCGGGGACTTTCCCACAAGGTCACACGTCCAAATCCACCTGGAGGACAGCTCGTCTATTTAGAAGAGGGAACGTGACCAGCTCAAGGTGGGAAATGGCATCTCCCACCGGCACTAGGTTCCACGCGCCTACCTAGGACAGGCTCGGGGCATGGGGCCACTCTCCTCATCCCGGGGTAGGGGACCAGGAAGGGAGCTCCTGGTTCTCCTCTGAGCCTCTGAATCAACCACAGCCATGCAAAGCCCTCATACAGCCATTCTCCACGAAGTGTCTCAGTGAACGGCAGGTGCTCTGAGGCCTGGAGCAACACTCTGGGTGCCCTTGGTTCCCGCACTCTATTGTGCCTTGCGGAGGAGCCCTGGGTTCCAAAGGCTTTGGGGTCTGATGGGCCCGGGTTTGAGTCCTGGCTCAGCCACTGGGCAGGGCCAAGCGAGGAACCTCACTGTGCCTCAGTCTCCTCATCTGAAAATGGGTACAGGAGTAGCCATATCTCAGGGAGGTCACGGTGAGGCTGCAGATGTGGCCACACTGAGGTCATGTGGACAAAAGCCCGGGATAGTAATTTCTGGCGGGGTCTGAGTGCCCTTCCGCATCACAGCCCTCTGGGGAAAGGCACCTCAAACCCAAGGGGAGAGTGTGCCTGCAGACGCTCTGTTGTGTCTTAAGGGGTTTTTGAAAAGACTCATACCAAACGAGGTAGTAATAAGAAGTGACATTTAAAACAAATCACCCCACTTTTTCTTTTTCTGCAGCAGGCACATTTACACTGGGTAAGAAGCTGCTTCTAACACTGTCTAAGGAAGAAAATGGGCTGTCACATTGGCAAGGGAGACTTCATCTTTTCAGCTCCTGAAGAACGCGGGATAACGAAGCCTTGAGAACCCTCCCCGTGCTCCCTGGATCCCAGGAGATTAGCAGTTGTGCCAGAGCCTCCAGTGAGATGCTGCTGCACTGGGGTGCACTGGGCCACAGCTCAGCATCCCCAGCAAGTGAGCCTGGTCTGAGAGGTGGGGACTCAGCTGTGCTCACGGGGCCCCAGGTCCCAAGTACATAAGGAACCCTCTGGGCCTGAGTTCCAGTGCAAACCCTCCATTGGAGGCGGGGATAAGCCAGGAAGCTCACTGCCTCACTCCCCCATTGCCAATCCCCTAAACCTCAGAGGTGCCCATATCTGCAGCTGGGGAGGCTTGGGGTGGAGGGAGGGGCACTTCCTCTCATGCTGCCTTGAAAACCCCAAGGGCTGAGGAACACTTGTTGCTCTCCTGTGTTCTCTGCCAGGGTCCTGTCCACAGGACTCACAGGGTAAGACACAGGGTAGGGGAAAGGCAGAGCTCAGAAAGGAGCTGGAGCCCTAGCCACCTCTCTGGGAAAGTGGAATTACTAACCACTGTGGCAGGTGGAACAACGGCCCCGAAAGACATTCTCGTGCTAATCCCCAGAACCTCTGAAGGTGTCACCTTACATGGCAAAGGGACACCACAGAGGTGATTAGGCCAAGGACCCCGAGGCGGGGAGATTGGCCTGGATTATCCAGGTGGGCCCACAGTCATCATGAGGGTCCTCATAAGTGGACGAGGGAGGTAGGAGGGGAGCGTCAGGGAGACGTGACAGTGGAAGCAGAGTCAGAGGGATGCTGCGCTGCCGACTTTGAAGATGGGGGACAGGGTCACAAGCCAGGGAAAGCACCGGCCTCTAGGATTTGGAGAAGGCAAGAAGCAGATTCTTTCCTAGAGGCTCCAGAAGGAAGCAGCCCGGCCCATACCCTGAGTTTCGCCCAGTGAGACCCGGGCCTGACCTCAGAACTGTGAGATAACAAATTTGTGTTGTTTCAGCCACGAGGTTTTTAGTAAATGTTCCAGCAGCCATAGAAAACTAAGACAATTACCTGGGTAAAGCTAACTGGGTAATTTTAATGCAGGGCTGTTACTGACACTGAATCACAAGTAACTACAAAATTAGGAGCACAATGCTTCATGAAGCCCAGAGAACATGATTTTTAAACAGTTCTATCATCCATTTCTACCACTTAACATGACATTTCCACGCTTCAAGTAGAGATTCTATGGCAGCAAAAAGCATCTGGAACCTTGAATGAAGTTCCAGGGAAAACCAAATGAATCTTAAGGCCATCTGGGCCAGGGCCCGGCACCCACACGTTACAGAGCTGGTGGGCTTCCAGCGGGAAGGACATTCGGTGCCAGAGTGTGGAGATTGCCTAACTGGTTCCATCAAAGGCCAAAAAAGTATCAACCAAAATGAAGGGACGTATTTGTACTCTATTTTTTAAGTTCTGTCAGCCTATTTGGTGGTTCCAACTATCTGATTCCTAACTGAATTTGGGAGTTGGAGCTTAAATTCCTCTCATGAATTCCCTGGGGTTCATGAGTAGAGCCCCAGGAGCACCCACAAGGAGCTAAGAAGCTGGTCTTGTTTGGTGAATTCCAACTTGGCCCCCAAGGTCTGAGGGGCTGCCCCCTGCAGACCGAGCACTGAACAGGACTTTGTGGGCAGAGGTTGCTTCACGGGAAGGCTCTGTGCCCAGCTCTGGATCAGGCTCAGACGGAGTCTCGACGCCATGTTGAAGGGAGCGCTGGGGCACCAGGCATTGTGCTAAAGTGCTTTATACGATCTACAGGAGTATAAGGACATCCCTCCGAGAGCATGGGCAATCTCAGCACCCAGTCCCCGGGCAGCCACGCCAGAGAGATACCAGGGCTGGACAGTCCAGAGGCCAGCGCTGCCCAACAGAACTTTCTGCAGTGGTGGAAATGCTTTCCATTTGTGTTGTCCAACATGGTAGCCACGGGTAGCTACTGAGCACTTAAAATGTGTGAGGGTGTGACTGACCAAGGAATGGCATTTTTCATTTTATTTACTTTTAATTAGAATGTAAAGTGTGGCTAGTGAGCATTGTCGGGGACGGCACAGGTGGGCTCCTGCAGGCAAAGCTGCCACGTCTAGAGTGTGAAGCTTGGAGACTGGATTACCTGCCTCTGACTGACTGACTTCAGCAGGAGGGTGTTCCCTGGGCTAAGGGGGATGCGAGGGACACAAAAAGAGCGCTGCCTTCCTTGGGGCTGGACACCCCCAACTGAGAGAACCCTTAGCACGTTTTCCGGCTGCTTCAGGAAGCCCAGAGTTTCATACATAGCTGCATGGGGAACAGCTGCCACTCCAGGGGTCCAGCGTGAGCATCAACCATGGACGGCGCTGCAGCGGATCAGCGAGGGTTGAAGCTGACACCCCGGGCCCCAGTGGTGGATGCCCGTGTTGTTCAAGCCTGGGGGTGAGAGGGCCCCAGAGTATGGGGCTCAGAGCTCTGACCCTGGAGCCAACAGTCTGGCCTCCCTTCCCGGCTCCACCATGGACCAGCCCTGTGGCCACGGGTGGTTTCCAGGTCGGAAAAATGGTGATAACAACAGTTTCTGTCTCACTGGATAGGGGCACTGTATACCCCTCCAAGTGAGGGGTAAAGCCTATAAAGCACTGTAGCACAATGTCTGGCACTCGAAAGTGAGGACTATCAGAGTTAAATAGATGGAGTGCCTGCAGTGGGCTGAGTTGTGAATCACAGCTAATTTCTGCTTTTAAATCACTGCTGAGCAGCCTGGGCTGGCACAACCCCGGAGGGCTGGCAGGTGCCCACCCCAAACTCCCCCGGCAGACAGTCGTCTCTCCAGGGGCAGATTTCAGCAGCATGCCAGGGATTTGGAAAAGAAAACAGAATAATAAAACATTGCTCTTACCAAGGCTGAGAAGTTGCCAAGTATTTCAAACTTTAAGACCAGCTCAGCGTTTGAGATCCAAAAAGAGTGAACTTTCTTAAGAAAAGTGAAGTGACTTTGGTATTTCTTACATAACACACTCCAAAGCGTTTTCTAGAAGATTCTTCATTTTCCACCTTAATAGTCTGGAGAGATCACTTCTCTACAAGAAAACTTCAGCTTTAGGTTTTCCTACCCAAGGCTTCGAAAATCATCGTATCGAAGGTCACTATTTACTCTTTAACTTTTCTTAACAGTTGCCTTGGCATTTTAACATCTCAACTAAAAAAAAAAAATTCAGAGATGGAGCAAGTGATATGTAAAAAGTAAGTTCACATTTTCAAGCTTCATCAGCCCTGAATGATGCTGGTGCTCCTGTTACGTGGCACACTGCCGGGTGGACCACACCCCACCTCAGCAATGCTGGCCCCCATCCTGGCACAGGGCGCTCAGTTCACCGCTGCTGGGTGAGCAGCCCTGGGAGGCATTACCCACTTTCTAACAAGTCAAGGGTCTGCACGACCTACTCTCACAGACAAAGCACTCCTTTCTTTCTTCACCTTGACTGCCTGGCATGAGTTTAACTCACTACGCCCCTGCCGAGGACCCTGAACCCAGCTGACACGCGGGTGGGAGGGAGGAACAGGCCGTGGTGGACTTTGAGCACCAGGTGGAGGGCTTGGGCTGAACTTGGTATCATGGGCAGCCATCGAGGCCATGAGCAGAGAAGTGACAGGTCACCGGCACTAAAGACAGTGAACATGTGGGTGGCGTTAGAAGGGGGTGGCGGGGGGATGGCAAGGGTATAAGAGAGACGGGCCCTCTGGTCTAGGCAAGCATTGACGGTATCCTAGAAGAATCTGGTTTGTAAATAGCAAATGTGCTCCCCCACTAGAGAGCAGGTCACCAAAGGATGAGAGTTGCCCCTGCAAGCCCCCGAAAAGTGCCCCCGCGGTGTTAGGAGTGTGGGTGTAGTGAGCGCTCACTCCTCAGCACACACCTCTCATGGCTGAAATTCAAACTCATCTTCTGACCTTCTGGGCAAAGTTTTCCTGAGGCAAAGCTGCAGGCATGGATTCCTGAAGGACACTGCATCTAAGTGACAGGTGAGGCCACAGCTGGGCCTGGCATTTGGCTGATACGTACAAAGGACTGCTCTTCCCAGTAAGTAGTTTTATCAGAGGCTGAATGGAGATAAAGTGAAGAATTTCCTGCCTTAGATCTGAAGAAGCCGGTCAACCCAAAGGTCTGGCCTCCTCTCCATTCCAGCTGTTTCTCTAATGAAATATGCTGAAATGGGTAAGTCAGAAAGTCATATTTCATCTGCTAAGACACCACCTATGGTCGTCAGAATAATGGCCCCCCAAAGATGCCCACGTTATAACCCAGGGAACCTGTGAATATGTGACCTCACAGGGCAAAAGGACTTTGCAGATGTGATTAAGGACCTCAAAATGGGGAGATGATTCCGGATTATCTGGGTGGTCCCAAGTCATCACAAGGGTCCTTTTAAGAGGGAGGCAGGAGGTCTGAGTAAGAATAAGGAGACGGGGCGACGGAAGCAGTGGCGGTAGGGAGGGGCCGAGGAGCCCAGGACTGCAGGCAGCCTCTACTAGCTGACAAGCCAAAGAGACAGATCCTCCCCTACAGCCTCCAGAAGCGTAAGAGAATGAGTTTGTGTTATTTTAAGCTTCTAGTTCGTGGTAATTGATTATAGCAGCCACAGGAAACTCATACACAGACAGGGTATTTGGCTGGCAACGCATCTTAATTTCTGGGCTTTTCCCCACTGCGTCATGTCAGCCTTTGGGAGGTGGGAGGCACCCCTCCCAGGAGGACCAGGAGGAGGGGTGCTCATATGTGGTGGTACGGGATGGACGGGACCCCCAGGGCTGTGTGTCTGAGACACGGCAGGTGACCAGGTGATATGCAAACATTTCCCAAACAAAGTGGCGTGGGTGCTGCCCGATCAGGCCAGTTGCTGGCTGTGGACAGCTGCTGCACTATGGTCACAGCCCAGGGTGCCCACCGGCTCAGTCGCCCACATGTGCCCATGACCACCAGCCGGCACCTTTTCCATGAAAATATCACTACTTAAAAAATAGTCCTTATGCGGATTAAGTTTTACACTGGACTTAGGAACGAGTTAATTCTATGCCCCAACAAAAAGAAGGTCCAAGCCACCGTGCTTCCTTGTTTCACAAAACATTTGCTTCCTGGGCTCCTCGTTTGTTCCTGGGTCTTTCATCGGTGCCTCCATGCCAGGGAGGCACACAGCCTCTCAATTCTGCTCCAGTGGGGCTGCCCCCGCCTGACTGTGTGAGCGCCCTTCTCACAGCCGGGTACTCTCAGAGCCACGCCCTCTCTGGGCTGGGCGTTGACTTTACTGCCAGCTCTCACGAGGGAAGGACCCACATCCACGTGGGCAAAGGGTGGGAAAGAGGCAGCCTGGGGCACAGAAAAGAGTTTACCAACCTTATAGTTTTGTGAAAGTGAGCTACTGTCTACAAGAATTACGCTGTAAAGGGGCTGGCCCCGTGGTCCAGTGGTTAAGTTCGCGCGCTCTGCTGCAGGCGGCCCAGTGTTTCGTTAGTTCGAATCCTGGGTGCGGACATGGCACTGCTCATCAGACCACGCTGAGGCGGCATCCCACATGCCACAACTAGAAGAACCCACAACAAAGAATACACAACTATGTACCGGGGGGCTTTGGGGAGAAAAAGGAAAAAATAAAATCTGTAAAAAAAATAAATAAATAAAAGGACATTATTTAGAAACTAAGAAAATCTGAAAGTATAGAAAAAAAAAAAAAAAGAATTAAGTTGTAAGGAGAGAGAGCATTGCAGTTGAATAGTGGCCCCTAAAGCTATGTCCATTCAGAACCTCAGACTGAGACCTTATTTGGAATAAAGGTCTTTGCAGACGTCATTGAGTTAAGGATCTCACGAAGAGATCCTCCTAGATTATCCAGGTGGGCCCTAAATCCTGTGACAAGCGTCCTGATAAGAGACGGAAGAAGAGAAGAGACAGGGGAGGAGGACACGTGAAGATGGAGGCAGAGGCTGGAGCGATGTGGCCATAAACCAAGGGGTGCCTGGGAACCCCAGAAGCTGGGGACAAGGAAGGTTCCTCCCCTAGAGCCTGCTGCAGGAGGCGCAGCCCTGCCACACCTGGAGCTCAGACTTCGGGCCTCCAGAACTGGGAGGAGCACATTTCTGCTGTTTGAAGCCCCCGGTTTGTGGTCATTTGTTGTGAGGCCCTGGGATACTCACACTGCCCTTTATAGCACTAAACTCCGCCACTGCCCCACATGTGGACATGCGTGCCAGGGTTTCGTTCCTGCCAGCAGTCCCCAGGCCCGGCCAATGCTGCCTTGCACCCCGAGGGGCAGCAGGGGTCTGGCCCCCTCAGCCCCTTTACTCTAGAGTGAAACTGCAAGGTGAGAGAAGGCACTGGGCCAGAGGACAGCAGCAGCTTGGAAGCCACACCTGGGGAGTCCCTGGGTTTACAGTATTCTTGGCAGATTCACACCAGAAGATCAAGCAGAACAATGGGAACATCCATCCCCCATCTCTCTCAGCAAGTTTCTGACACGCTTGGATCGCCTGTCATCAGGACCCAGAGCCAGAGGATCACCCCAGGCTTAGCCAGCCTCGCTCTGCATTTCCCTAGAGGAGCAAAGAACGTGGGGAAGGAGCCAGTGGAAAGCAGCAGTGCCCGCAGAGGCCTCTGCCACACGGAACTGAAGACAAGATGTGACAATTCTGTCTCTGAAGGGGGTGCCGCCTGTGTGCTGCCACAACTGAGACCTCGCCCTGGAAACAAGCGGGCAGGCTCTTCTATAGAGCCACGTGCGCTGGGAGGAGAGAGGAGACAGGTGACGACTTCACACGGGGACATTCCTTTGGAAAACAACAAATGAGGTGTGACAGTGTCTAACGGCCCCTGGAGGACACGGGCACAGAAATAGGCCAGACTCCATCATCGTTATTCTAATTTGGCCCAAATTCCTTTCTACACAAAACAAGATAGGACCTGAGAAAATAGAAACAATCTCTCTGCTCCCCTGGGGCTCCCCAGGTCAGGCCTGAGCACAAGGCCCAGCCAGCCCAACTCTGGGGCCCTGGGCTCAAAGCCAAGGCTGTGACACCACTGAGGGGCACTGGGTGGGGCTGTGGATGGCTCAGCATCACAGGTGTAGCCGGACAAGCCCACTCAGCCCACCCTTAATCTCACTGCTTGAAGGAAACCAATTCACAGTAGAATGTTCTGCCAAAAATTACAGCTTTCGAAACTGGAGATCACTTCCTCTGTTTTGGAATAAGGGTAACTTTTAGAATGAAAAGTCTTGGTCAAAGCAATTCCACATACGAGTTACCCGTCTCCTAGGTTGTCAAATGAATCCCTAGAAAAAGCACTCTACTCCCACTAGAGCTCACGGACTTCCCTCAAAATTAATAATTCCTCCTGACCAGTACCAGCCAGGCCCTCCTTCAGTTCTTCCTTGAAAGTGAATTCTGGTCACAGAAGGGATTGAGGGTGCGCAGTCTGGGCAGGAATCTCTCATTGCTAACCAAGGCTGACTCCCCCTTCTCTGGGAGCTTCCCGCAGCTGCAGATCACATTTGCTGACTGGGCTGATGTTGAGGAAATTGGCTGGCTATCTAGGAAAGACTCCTTCTTTTCTTAGCGGTTCTCAAAGGACATTCAAGAGACACTGAACAGAGCGAGCTCCATGGAACGTACGTGTGTTTTCCATGTGGATTTTCAAGTTGTGCTTAACAACAAAGCTCTGATCATGGTAATAACCCAGGAGGAGTTCCAGAAAAAGGGCCATGGAATCGTGGTACAACAGGGTTCTTCCTTTCCCAAACGTTTATGCCACCACCACACACAACACTCAAGGCCCACAGAGGAGGAGCCAAGATGGACAAGACCCACTTACTTTGGGCAAATCCTAAAATGACACAGTGGTCTGCATCGGTGGCAAACACCCACCAGGTAAGAGGAGATGCTGCAGAGCAGAGGGGGACAGTGCCACAGACGGTCCTTCTCCTCACGCTAAGAGCACCCCCGATCCAACGTGGGGAAGCTTAACCTGCTCTCGATCATGGCAGGGAGGGGAGGCAAGCCCCTACCTTTCCAATTTCAAGATGCTCTGTCCCCAGCACACAGGCCTTCAAGTGCCAGGTGTGTTCTGCAGGAGCAGCTGCAGGAGAGAGCACAGGGGCCGGACCGCGGCCTTTGTGGTTCTGAACGCAGGACTGCTCCACCGAGTGAGCGGTGCTTCTCGAGGCCCGTGGTGAGCACAGACCAACTTGCCTTCCTTCCACTTTGCCACCTCCCACGGCCGGGAGCTGGTCTGACCCCACAGCTTTTCCAATGAGATGCTTTCACGGTGAGACTTCTTCAGAATCAATACCAGGCTCTCGCAGCCCTGACCCCACTGCAAAGTGCTACACTTCATGGGCGCAGAGCCCCATCTCAGAAGACACAACATGAACAGAAATCACCACGTGTCTGGTGGAGACATTCACTTTATATCTCAGACCAGCAACGACGTGAGACGAGCATGGTGAACTGCACCCATGCTCATTGCGGAGGCCCTGCCACCCCTGCCGGCAAAGTCACTGGAGAGACGGCAAGCACCATTTCCGGGTGGGGCCAAGTCACTGGGACTGGATTTGGGTGTTGGGAAAAACTACCAAACCCCAGTGCTGCCCCAGGTGGCGTGGGCAGGGCTGGCCAAGGACTGTGGTCCACAGGCTTCTCGGCACCGACCCCCTCATTACTTACATCATGGATTATCTATTCCTCCCTGAAGAAGAAACGTGCCTGCCACAAGATCTGGTGGCAACTGTCACAGCAACTGTGCTCACAGGATCTTTGTAGGGCTCTGTTCAGGGGGCATTTTGAATGAGTTCATGCTGCTCTTTAGTAGGATAAAGCCCCAATCATATCTGAGGTACAGATTTTACCAGATTGAAAAATCAAATCAACGACCCCTAGCCTCACAAACACAGCAACAAGGACAAAGCACAGGACTCTGGCTTCCTGTTTCTTGCAGCAAATGGGCAGACAATGCAGCCGAGTGACAGTGTGTGAACCAAAAGCAAACTGGTGCAAACGACCCAAGCAGCCAAAGCCACCCCCTTCTCTCTGTCAGCAGATTCTGTTACCTTTTCTGATCTTGTCATGAAAGTTAATGGCGTCCACGGAAGCCGTGACTATGTTGGTCTTGCAGTGACGAGCAGCTACGATCCCAGCCACCTCATCCATGAGCTTCATGGTGACACCTGTACAGAGAAGGGGCACATGGCAGATTAGATATGAGGGAAGGGGAGGCTATTTGCTATCCTGGAAACAAGGAGTAAAAACCAAAGCCCTCTTACTACCCAGCAGCAGGGGCGCAGCCAGCTCCGGGGCGGGGAGGCACCATCTGAGCGTGCTGAAGCTCACGTCATCAACCTGGCTTCCTCGCGACCATGGCTGATGTTCTGGGGCGCTAACAAAATGATAATCCTTTTCCTAACTCCACAGATATCTTATCCTGCCAGGAAAGTTTGGTTACAACAGCTAGTGGAATGGCTGCCTCAAAAAGTCAGATAAGTGCTGGTGAGAATGTGGAGAAATCAGAGCCCTTGTACACTGCTGCTGGGGAAGGAAAATGGTGCAGCCACTGTGGAAACAGACTGGAGTTTCTCAAACGGCTAAACATCAAGTTACCACATGACCCAGCAATTCCACTCCTAGGTATACACCCAAGAGAAATAAAAACTCAGTTTCACACAAAAACTTGTACAGAGATTTTATAACAGCATTATTCATAATAGCCAAAAAGTGGAAACAACCCAAATGTCCATCAACTGATGAAAGGACAAAGAAAATGTGATGGATCCACACACTGGCATACTATCTGGCCATAAAAAGACACGAAGTACTGGCAGATGCTACAACATGGACGAATCTGGAAAATACTAAGCTGAGTGAAAGAAACCAGTCACAAAAGACTGGATATTGTTTGACTCCATTCATCTGCAATGTGCAGAACAGGGAAACCCATAGGGTCAGAGGTGGACTAGTGGTTGCCTAGCAGTAGGGGATTAGGGGGAAATGGGAGCGACTGTAATGTGAGTAGGGGTTTCTCTTTGGAGTGATGAAAATATTCCAAAATTGGTTGTGGTGAAGGCTGTGTAACCGTGAATACACTAAAGATCAGTGACTTGTACACTTTAAATGGGTGAATTGTATGGTATGTGAACTGCATCTCAATAAAGCTGTTATATAAAACAAACAAAAGGAGAAAAGCAGGCTCACGGGAGGCCAAGGTCTCATCACAACCTCAGGCTGCAGCCGCTGTGGGCTCTTGACCACACCCCTTTAGTCTGATGGGATCATGACTGCACACCTGCTACTCCCCCACCCCCAAATCTTGCCCCCCCAGCACAACATGCATATTGTACTTCTTCCTTCATTTTAAAAATTTTAAATCATATCTTTTATTAGGTTGAACTACATGAAATCACCAAAATCAATCATTTTTGACCTACAAAGGTAACAACGTGATACTAATCAACCTAACAGCTATCAGAAATCTTAGAAGGTTATGCATATTCACCCTAGGATACAGAACGATTTGCAAAAACCTGGAGAGAGGCAGAAAGACAGACTCCATCCCACTCATGAAAGCCAGGCTCACGTGGAACTGTGTTTAGGGCAGGCCAGGCAGGTGACATAGGGAAGTGAGGAGGGCTGGCGGGGGTCCCTCAAAAGGACAGCTACTGCCCAGCCCCTGGCTGCTGTCCCCACCCAAGGAGCAAGGCCCCACCACCAGCCTCCCGATGTTCCAAGAGGAACCAGGAACCTACGTGTTTATGAGGAATCTGCTGATTTTTAAACATTGGTGATTAATTTAAAAATCTCAAAAAATGATACAACCAAAAAAAGAACTGAAGCCCCTTCTGTACTGGACTAGAGGCCTCATACAAATACAGCAAAAGACACTTCTTAAAAGGAACTCGGGAGATGGAGGGAGGGGCCCTCTGTCTGGGAGGGACACCTGGGGTTCAGTATACTCTTCTCTCTACTTTCATGAATATTTGGGCATTTCCAGAATAAAAAGGTTTTTTTTTTTTTAATTAATGTTCTTGATTTAAAAACTATGCTTTTATTATCAGGACTTTTCTTATGGAAGGTCCTGCTAGATGATGATGATGATAATGATGATGACCCATGAGAGCTGCCCCTGGCCATTTAAAAGCACTTTCAAAGATAATGGCACATTTGTTCTCAATCTACGCAGGTATTCACATACCCTGTTTTCAAATTAACAGTGAGGCTCTAAGTCACGCGGAGGTCCAATTCTAAAGAAAATGCAAATGAAACGCGGGGAAAACAGCTCTCTGGCAGAGGAAAGAATCACAGGGGCCAGGTTCTATCCCAGGGCAACTGAGGCTCTGGGAGGTGGCAGGGCAGAGAGCCTCCAGGCTTCGAGTTGCTTGGCGCCCAAAGGTCCGAGACAAGGGGTCGCTTTGCTTTGCAAAGAAGCTGCTGGGTTAAGTCATAATTGGAAATGGACACGGGTAGCCTTGCCTAAGCCCGCCACAAGTCTCTCTTGGCCTTTCTGCCCACAGCAGTGGGCCTCAGGGAAGATGGGCAAGGGCGGGCTTGGCAGGGTGGAGGCCCCACTCACACGGTGGTTCAGACTCTAGAGTCAGACGGCCTGGGTGTGAGTGGCCCCACCACTGCCTGGGGGGTTGGGGGGCCGGGCATGAGGGCGCATCACTACCACCACTGCCTGGCTGGGGACCCTGGAAGCCAGATCGCCCTCTGAGCCTTGGGTTCTGCATCTGCAAGGAGAAGGGGTGACAGGAACTACATGCAGGTGACGAGCAAACGGGATGAGGCCTGTGGCCACTCAGTAATGGCAGCTATCGTTATGAGACACAGGAGTTAAATTGAACACTGATTTAATTCAGGGCTTTGGGGAGAGATCTGAGGTTTGGAGGAGAAACAGAGAAGGAAAGAGAAGAGAAATGTCTCAGAACACCAGCAAACACGTGGGGTGAGGACTACACACTTTTGCTCAGGGGCAAAGGTGGCGTCCAGGGGACAGGTGGCTTCACTGTGCCACACACCAACCACAGCGGGCCCAGAGGCAGGTCTGAGACCCACAGCCCACCTGCTGACTCGGTTGTGGCTTAAGGGTGTGTGTGTGTGTGCGCGTTTGTGTGTGTGCGTGTTTTAAGTTTCCGAGAGGGAGTGAGAGAGCCCACAGACAGTTCTCCTAGGCTGATGTGCACCATAAAAAATTGAGTTGTTACAACAGCTGGACAAGTGGCCCCCAGCTCACAAGTAGCATCAGCATGAGCTGGTGGTCTGGAATCCAGAAGGCATTTCCCACAGACTAACTCTAAGCTGGGTAAGCACACTTCCTCGGGCAGCCAACAAAGCTCATTGAGTCTGATGAAGTGTCAAGACGGGCTGCGTCTGCCATGAAGCACCGCCACACTGAAGATAATTTACATAAGAAGATGTCGATCTAGACTCTAGAAACAGTTGAACACGAGGATGATGAAGAGACAGGATTCTAGTAGGGTATTTGCACTAGAGATGTTGGAAGTTCACAACAGAATGTGCATCACGTGTGGCTGTCCTTTCCCCAGGTGAAGACATCAGCAGACTCAGGCACATCGGGGTCCTTCCAAGAACAATCAAGACAGAGACGAGCAGGATTTTTTGAAAGGAAAATGAAGAAAGGAGATACTGAAGTCTGGCACAGGAGAAGGAACCAAATGGATATGTCGTGGAGAAGCAATGACACCACTGGGAGCAGTGAACCAGACAAGAACACAACAGCTGGCGTTTCCTGAGCCTCCGGGCACAGGCTCTGCTCCAGTGCACGGCCCAGAGTCACCGTGCCAGGAGGTTGGCGCCTCGAGGCAGGAACTCTGTTCACTGCTGCATCCCAAGCGCCTGCTGCCTGGCAGGCTCTGAACAGAGACTCAACGCAAGAATGAATGAATGTTGACCCTCCCTGGACAGCCGTCTGCGAGGAAGGCCCATTACTGTCTCCATTTATCAAAGCAGGAACTGGGAGCACAGAGATGCACATGTCCAAAGGCACAGTACTCCTCGGGGTAGAGTGGGACCAGGCCCTGACCACAGGGCACCAGAGGCTACAGCGTGCTGCCTCTCCATCCAGGTCCTGAGACGGGGAGACTCGAGGTGGAATCCCTAACTCAGATAAGATTATGGAAATGAGCTCGAGATCATGGCAAGAGGTGGGGGTGGCAGTCAAATCAGTGTGTAGGGCTGGAAGGTCACAGACGCAGACCTCCTAGCATCGCGGATACCAGGTGGTGTCACCAACCCGGGGGGTTGAGGAGAAGGGTAAGGACATGAGAAATGCAAGTTTGTACTGGAATTCACGTTTCAAAGGCAGAAAGTGCCTACAGTTAACTCTTGTTTGTATGCCCTGAAAAGAAAGGAATGGAAGAATTACTGAAAGAAGTCATAATCAGCTCCTTGCAACTAGGGTTCTGCTCCATTTATCCAAAATGCTGGAAGAGATCCCACAAGGGACCTCACCGTTACTAAAAATACTGCAGGATCCAAAGCATGTGCCGGCCAGGATGGGGGAGGACACAAGCAGCTGGGCGAGTTCCTGATGCCAGATGCCCCCAGCAGCCCTGTGCAGCACCCCCAGACCATCTGTATCATGTGACATGGGAGCCAGCATGGGTGGGGAGGTGACTTTTGTCCCTGTGTCCCTGCCCAATTCAGAACCTGGCATATAGTACTCAGAAAGGGTTGCTGAATAAACAAATGAATCAATGGAGGAAGGAACATCGGCTAACAGATCACAAACAGCTCAAGGAAGCAGCTCCAGCAGCTAGCTGTAGGGCCTGTATTTGAGCAACAATCTGGTTCACAATCAACCCACGTGCAGCCAGGAAAGAAATGCTTATCCAATCCACAGAAACCCAAAGTTAGGTGAGCCAGGTGGCATGTTGGATAATAAATCAATATTTAAACCACCTTGCTAGGTCTGTTGGCTAACAATGCTTAAAGAGACAGCTCTCTCCTGATCCCAAGAGCCAGCACACAAATCTGAGCTGAGAGACCCGGGGAGAGGATTGTGATGAGCTGCAAACCTGATACAAACAACAGAAAAGGCAGAGACTCATGGATGAGCTCACAGACTGCTAGTGCCCAGGTCAGGGGGGAAGGCACGATCCCACCATGTGTGTCTACGACTAGATTATACCCCAATAGGGGGTTTATCCCGGGTACCAAACAGTGACTAATATGGGCAGCAAGTGACCAGCACAGGGAGGAATCCCAGCACCGTGTGGGACGTGGAGGTCTGAAAGGAACCGGCTCTGCTCCACAAGAGAGGGCCTGGGGGAGTGGGCAGGCCAAGCTCTGGAAGGCTCTCCCCTGGACCACTCTGCCCACTGCTGTCAACCTGTACCTCCATGGGAGGCCACGCTAGGGTCAATGGGAAGTGACAGCAAGGTAGATTTTAGGGCTCACTACGTGGAAAAACTTTCTGTCAAAAACTCAAGTGTTCGGCCTTGTAAAGGCCAGGGCTCCCAGCCCCACTGTGTCTGAGGGAAGCCGTGGGGTTGGAGCTGGACGCAGAACCTCCTCTGGAGAAGACGGCCCTCACTGGAAACCTCTGCCTGCGGCTCCTGGAAACCCCAGGTCTGTTTTCACAAAGGCAAGTTTTAGTGCTGCTGCAGGGGACCTGGAGAAAAGGGAGGGACAACCGTGGTCCTCTGGGGTCCTGTGCACAAAGTGGACTCGGGTGGCTACTTAGAGGGGAGGGAATCGATGTCATAAAAACCCAGATTATAATAAAACGTTGATGATCAGAGTGACTACCTGGTGAGGAACAACCTTGGACAAATCGCTGCGTGGATGTGGTTCTGTGACATTCTTGTTATCTGTTGCTAAGAGAAAATGATCCAAGCAGAAGACAATTAAAAATCCATATACTCTCACCCCATCATGGCATGTTTGTAAAGACTGTCACCAAAAATACAGTCTATGACTGTAAACAGAATGTATTATGATCCATGTGTTGACTGAGAAAAGCAAATTTTGTTAAAAAATAAAACAAAACCAGAAACCTGCCTGCCTGGTTGGTAACTGCCCTTCCTCATAAGTACGCAGTGAGGCCCTGGGGGTCTGCCAGAGGAAGCCACCAGCCCTCGTGACACTGGAAGCCACCATCTCCTCTGCACTTTTTTACACTTTAATTAAAAATGTCAAGTATCAGAGTTTTCTCAAAAATGCCTCTTTCCAAGTGCCTACTGAAAAACCGCATCAACTTCTTCCAAGTCAGGGAGAGCAGGTGCTGCCGGCAACGGGAAGACAACTTTGGCAAATTCCAGTTTGTCGTGTGCTGTCCTTATTACCCAAGACTCGACACTGAAAGATGACAACAAAATTGTAGGATTTGCTGTCCTTGGACCCTGCACTCATTTGAGGAATTATGGGAAGGACAAAAAATAAGACTTGCTTGGCCACTAATATATAGATAAACATCGGGTCCCAAAGATATTTTTGAATTTAACATTTAACTGCTTATAGGTTTGTTTTTTTTTTAAAGTATCGACAACATGTTGACTGGCTTAAAAATAGCAGCTCCATGTTATTTTCCCAGGCCGGGCTGGCTGACTGGGCCACGCCTGCCTACAGACCCAGAACAGCAGTGAGCAGCTCAGAGCCTGGGGCCGCTGACTGCGCTGTGGGCGGCAATTTGAGATGCCCCCATTTCTATATTTAATCCCAACTGACGGAGTGTGGGCGCCAGCCTCCTATATTAAGAAACAATAGTAAGTTCATCTTATTTTAACTAGCCCACCCTTTGGAAATTACAAGGGGTTATTCTAAGAGCAGGTGAGGGACAGCCTCCCGAGACAGTCTGGCTTCTTCCTCCCTGGTTCCAAACGTATCTGCAGGCACCTCTGCAAGCCAGGACCACGAGCAGAGGAATATGAATTAAGGTAATTAATAAGAGTTATTTTTGGCAATTAATGCAGAGTGTAGCAAAGATGTTGAGTTTCTAACGTCAAAATGTCAAAAGTGGGAACTCTGGCAGAGCCCTCCAGCTCAGCTGAACTGTGGCTCCCACGTGCCCGGAGCATCGCAGAGCCAGGCAGCCAGGGAAAGGGCTGTCCGGCCACATTTTATTCCTCACTTTCTGTGTCAGGAAACTTGAGAAGGTCACAACTAAAGCTGTTCACTGCTGTTTGACAATCAAGGCTCTCCCTGTTTTGAACAAGACAGAGGGAAAGCAGGACAGGCGGATTCCTGTCCCAAGTGCCATGGAGCCCAGGGAGAAGGTGCAGCAGTTCCACGTGAGCCCCCTCGTGGCTCCGCACTCAGAGGGGCAGGCCAGGGGGAGGCTGTGGCCTCAGCCTGGAGTCCACACAAGGCAAGGTCATGTCTTCAAAGGCCAAGACCCATTCCAGTGGGTGTCTGTTTCCTCACAGGAGTCTAGACTGAAGTCAGGAGTGATGGCTAATGTATAAAAATTATATGTTCATGATGTTGATAGGAAAGACGCCATTAGAGGACACTGCCCATGTGTGCTCCTATGGAATGCAGCTAAAGAGGAAGCAAAAGCTGGTTAATATGGCACCAGAAACGAAAGATGCCCGTACATTTGTGGAGAAGGACATTCTCATGCAGTATGGCTGACTGATTTCTCCAGCAAAATGCTTTGCATTTCTGGAAAGACAGGGAGGACTGCTGGCCGGCAGGGACTCAAAACCACACATGTCCTAGCTGGAGGAGACTGCTGAGAGGTCCCGTGTGTCAGGAGGACACCAGTCCTGGGATAGCTGTCAGCAGGGCCCTGGGACAGCTGGCTAAGGAGAGCTGCAGTTTCGGCCAGTTCACAGCACTGGGGGTTTCCAGGGTTGTAACGAGACCCCCACCTCTCGCCCTGTCCCCCTGGAGCCGTCTGGATAGACATGAAGCTGCACTTTGGAGCCTTAGCTGCAGAATGACATCTTCAAAAACAAAGATTCTTAGAAAGTGAGAACTGGAAGGAACGTGGCTATCACCTAACGAACTCTCAGCTTTGTAACGAAGAAACTGGCGCCCAAACCTGCATTCACTTGCTCCCCTCTTGACCCCGCCAGACCAGAAGTTCCTCAAAAGCAGGAAACATGCCTTACTCATCCCTTTTCTTCCTTCTCCCTTGACCAAGGGCTCAACACACTGTCTTCCACACGGTGGGGCTCATGAAACTGGAAAGGGGCGCCTCTGTTTACACTGTACTTTTCAGTGAAACCAATTCCTCCTAACGGGCAAAAAACTGCTTTTTCACAACCGCCCCATGAAAACCAAGTGAACGAGAGCACCAGGACGGGAGGCTTCCCCCGCACCTCACCCCCCAGACTCCCTCTGCGTGGGCCACCCAACTTCTCTCAGCCGTGTGTCCCTGCCTTCCTCCGCCCACGGGCCTGCTGTTTCTCCTGCCTCTTCCTTCAGGTTTCCCGGCCTTGGGACCCTCAGGCAGCTGTGTGTGTCCCCTTGGCTGCTGGACATGTGTGTGGAGGATCTGTTGTCAGAGAAGGTTTGTCTCCCAACATCTCAGGTGGAGCAGTGTCTGTGCCACACTCTGCTGCATCTCTGGGCCTCGCACAGAGATGGGCACAGGGAATGTGCTCGGTAAGTGTTCAACGAGTTCGAGAGCCATCATCATGAGGTCCCCTGACAAGGTGCACACACAGCCTTGCACACTCCTCTGGGTAGGGGCTGACATCACTGTTGCCCCCACTGCAGTTCCATGCAGGGACTGTCTTCACTCTTTCCAGCTCATTTATTCAGCACATTGCCCGTCTGCTCTGCACCAGGCTGTTCTCAGTGCTGGGGATGAAGCAAGTACATCAGACCAAAGGCCCCAGCTGGGAGCCTCCATCCTGGCGGGAGCAGCCAGCCAGCCGGGGCAGCATCTGTCAGGCAGTGCTAAGTGCCTCAGAACAAGAGGGAAGCACGGTCAGGGGAGGGGGTCTATTTTATACAGGGCAGTCAGGAAAGACCACCTTTTCTCTGGAGACCTGAACAAAACGAGAGGCAGCTGTGTAGTTGTCTGGGGGACCCCAACTCAGGCAGAGGGAAGGAAGAGCAGCCCAGGAAGAGAAGAGCAGGCGCAAAGCCCGCAGGCGTACTCTGTGTGTCCTGAGAGCAGGAGCAAGGGGAGAGGATGGTTATGGTGGAGCTGGGAGGCACACGGGGAAACAAGATCCTGGAGGGCCGTGAAAGGGAAGAAAGGGCACAAAGACTGGGCTTCTGTGTGGAGTGAGCCAGGAGCCACTGCAGCATCCTGAGCAGGCACAACTTGATCCGACTTCTGCTCTAAAAGGACCAGTGAGGCTGCTATGTTGAGAAGAGACCATCAGGGAAGTTGGGAGACCATGTAAGAGGCCATTTCAACAGTAATGGGTGGAGCTGGAGGTGATGGCGGAGGTGTCTGGTATGTTTTGCTGGTGGAGCCCAAAGGACTGGCCGACAGATGAGATGGAGGGTCTACAAGAGAGAGCTGAGTCACGGAGGACCACAGGAATTCTCGCTCGACAACCAGAAGGACGGTCTGGCTGTCACTACAGGAGGAAGGCTGGGAGGAATGGGGTCAGGACAGCCGAGGAGCTGTGTATCTGAGACCAAACTGGAGAGGCCTGTCGGCCATTCCAGGGAGGTCCTGAGAAGGCAGCTGGAGTCCGGGGGAAAGTTTCCGCTGGAGCAATAAACATGGGAGCCGTCAGCCTAGGGCGCTGTGAGACCGGGTGAGTCACAGAGGCGTGGAGTGCAGGGGCGAGGACAGGCCCCAAGGCCCTGAAGCAGGCAGGAAAGGTGAGCAGGAACAGCATGGGGACGGAAGGGGCAGCAGTGGGCAACCCCTAGGCCTCGGGAAGGAGGCTGAGAGCAGGGGCCAGACGAACTGTGAGCGCCAACAAAGACCTGCCCACTCTGACCTTGAGAGGAGAGAAGCGTTTGGAGCAGTTTTCAGCAAGGACAATGAAGGGACAGGAGGGAGGGAGAGCAGACACTCTCGAAGGCACTGAGCTGAAAGGGGGTGTGGAGGCGTGGGGGCAAAGCTGGGTCTGGGGAGACCTCCCAGCGAGGGAAGAGAGGACTGGCCTCCAGCTGCTGCCCCTTGAGGACCACGTCTGCCCGGATAGGCCCCTGCTGGCCTGAGGGGACCAAGGGCAGTGTGACAGGTGGAGCCCCAGTGAGCTAACTGATGAAGGTTTCATGACAGTCACTATCCCGTTATTGTTTTCCCAAAGCATGTTAATGGCAGAGCTGGGGAGCCCTGCTGGGTCAGGTAGGCCACCTGGAACTCAGGGCCCAGCACGGCCGACGCTGCCCCCAGACCCTCTGAGACTAGCAGAGCTGGGGGCAGACCTTCCTGAAAAACTTATTTGTAGACTCACGACGGCATAGAAAACAAGTGCACCCTGGCGCTCACCCCAGAGCTGGTCAACGTCATGCTCACCGTGTCGCATTTACTCACTGCCCTGATGTGACCCGGGCGGGGTGCAGGTGTGGTTGAATCTGACCAGGCCCCTGGCTTTGGCAGCAGAGGCAGAAGCATTCCAGTTAAGGGGTCAGTGACCACCTCACACCAAATCAACAGCCAGGGTGGGCTCAGGCAGATAGGCATGGGTCCCCTGCAGGAGTGTGGCCACTGCAGGGTGCTGGGAAGCACAGGGCAGAGCTGGTCCTACAAGTGGGAAAGGTGTCCTGTCTGCCAACCTGGGCCCAACCTGGCAGCCCAATCGAAGGACATGAGAGCCACATGTCCGGTTTGATTTATGGACCATGATCCTAACAGAAAAAAAAAGCTGCCAACAGCTTAGGACACAGTCATCTGCCAGCATCAACTCAAACCATCTCTCCAAATGATTTCTTTCATTCATTAGCGGACATTCATCAAGTTCCTTCTATGCACAAGGTACTCTGCAAAGCACTGTGGGAGAGAGGCAAGTGAGGATAAGACAGGGGGGTGGTCTGCAGGAAATGCATGCCTGAGAACACCACAACTATCCTAAGGGGCAGAAAGGGTAGAGCCCAGAAGACGGGAACAGCAACGTGCAATCGTGCACACGGAGGGGAGGAAAGGGCTCCGGGAGCAATGGGGAGGAGTGGGACTGGGGCTGGGCAAGTAGAAATGGGCGGAGGTGGGAAGAACAGGAGGAACAAAGACAGGGAGACAGAAAAGCAAGGGCCTTTTTAGGGGAAGAAACTCACAGATGAGTGGAGGGCTGAGTGCCGCAAGGCTAGGCGGCATCCTGGGGGCACTGCGGCCGCCGGGCTGCAGAGCCGCAGAGCCGTGTTTGCCAAGCCTGACAGGGCAGTCTGGGACAGATCCAGGAGGGGAGAGCCCAGAGGTGTGGGCGCCGCAGGACCGGGCAACTGGCAGAGGGACAAGATGAGTGGAAAGGGCTCTGACAGCTCAAAATCACAGGTTCTCTGCTCGTGAGGATTTCGAGGGGGGCAAGGGTGGGGACAGCCCGGAGCCACAGGAGAGCAGGGGGCCTGGGTCCACAGACAGGGAGGCACAGTCAGGCCCGCTCCTTCCTGCTTTCTGTGCATGGATTTTGTTAATCTTTCTCCAGTTCCAACACTTAGGTATTTTTAACTTTTCTTTTTAAGTAACACAAGATCCAAGTTACTCACTTTTCCTCTGAGAACATCTTTTAGCCATAACCCTAACTTTGATAAGAAACATTGCCGTTTTCATTATTTTCTGAATCATTTAGAAGGCCAGACTTTACTTTTTCTTTGACCAGGAGTTATTTAGAGGAATGTTTCTTAACTTCTAGGCGCTTTTGTTCTTGTTATGGGTGCTTAGGCTTCATGGGTCCCATGTTGGGGAATTTATAATTACAACACTCTTTGTGGTCATGTAACGATCAGCTTTTATAAATGCCCCATTAGATATGAGCAAAAAGCATGTGCCTCCGTGGAGTAGAACATTCTCTCTCTGTGTGTCAGTAATGAATAAACTAATAAAGTCAATAAAATCAGAGCGGTAACAATAACTAACCTTTATGAAGCACTCCCCACGTGCCGGCTGCTCCCGTGTCACCTCATTTAGAGAAGGAAGCTGTAAGCCCTGGGAGGTTAAGCAGGGCGGCCGCAGTGCACAGAACAGCTTCAGAAGTTCTGAGAAGAACGGGCAGGTGGGGAATCAAGAGAAACATCAGGGCGATGGGCCATCCCCCCAGTGAGGATGCCCTGGGGCTGTGGGGGAGACACTGAGTGGGGATGTCAACAATCTGTCAGTGCCAAACGGAGGAGCCCACGGAGGCCACGGGCCGGGTGAGTCACGGGGAGAAAAGATGCAGTGGGGGAGGGGAAGGCAGCCCAGAACAGACTCGGGGGGACACCTACACTCAGGACACAGGCGAGAGGAGATAATCCGAGATTTAGGAGACCCAGTGGAAGTCCTCGCCCTGGGTGTGGGAGGACTAGCTGGGGAGCATGACACATGCAGATGCCTCCACCCGCCTGCCTTATCACAGGCTTCCTGGGGAGGGGCCCAGCATATGTCTCCACCAAGCCACTCTAATGCCACCACAGTGTGGGAGGACGTGGATTCAGAGAGTGTGAGGGCAGGAAACCTGAGGTCAGTGTAGCCAATACTCTTGAGGAGTCAAGGGAATGGGGTGTGAGGACTCAGTTGCTGGATTTGTTGAGACAAAAGCACTCTAGCCATGCATTTCTGAGGGCCCTGAACCATCAGAACTCCCCCCCGCCTCCCCGGGGCCCTCAGTATTAAGGATACAGGCCCTGCTCCATGAAACCTTCCAGGAGAAGGGTCCAGGAGTCTGTATTTTCAACAGGCACCAGATGACTGCTGAGGGACAGAAATGTTTAGGAGACTGTTGTAGCCCCAATTCACTGCTACATGTCCCTGCCTTGATTGCCCCTCTGAGCAGGGGTAGTTTTTACTCAGAACCAAAGTAATCATTAACATGTGGTTCTTGTCTGAAACAGAGAACGCCCACTTCCATTCCTGTCCTGCTCTAAAGATCTGTTCAGGCCCTGGAGAAGCAACCAGAAGAGCCCACATGGGCCCCGGGACAAGGGCCCAACCAGATCCACCTCTGGGCTGAGAAGAAGAGACCAACGTAAGGTGTGTGAGGCGCTGGGGGGCCAGTGAGGCCCAGGACTTCCGACCAAAGTAGTCACCAGGGGCTGACCACCCAGAACAGAGCTGCTGCCGCCCCGACTTTCATTCCTCAACTAGAAGCTTCTAAGCTCCCTTCCTTTCCCAGTGCCTGGGGTCTTTCAGGAGGTAATTAGAAGTGGACAACAGTAATTAATTGTAGGAACAAGGTTCTTCCTCATCCAGCTTTTTAAATGGACAGCACCAGAAAGGGCTGGGGCTGCTTACTTAAGGACGTCTCTTAGTTAAGGGGAAAACAACAAAGACTTCAGAGTAGGGAAATATTTTTGGAAGGAGAGAAATACACTCTGTGGACACTAGATTCCAGTAAGGGTCACTGTTCCCCAGCTGTGTCCTCTTTTCCAGGGTCAAAGATTTACAGCAACCGTCCCTAACCCAGGCTGTCCATTAGAATCACCTGGGCCTCCCCACGGCGTCTGGGTCAATTGGTCTGGGGGGATGGGGCATCTGTATTCTTTACTGCCCCAGTGATCCTAGCACGCAGCAAGCGTATCACAGGCTGACAACCTCTTGGGAAAGTAGAGACCCACACCATGAATTTAACTTGTGTCAGAGGAGAGAACTACTAACAAGATATGAAGGACGGACTGGCCAAAGGGGGGAACCTGGAGGTGAGCGAGAAGAGGGTCGAAAGCCCAAATGAAGGACCAACTCTACAAGAGGAGGCAAGGAGGGCCAGCAGCAGAGCCTGACACAGAGAGGAGGCAAGGAGGGCCAGCAGCAGCAGAGCCTGACACAGAGAGGAGGCAAGGAGGGCCAGCAGCAGCAGAGCCTGACACAGAGAGGAGGCAAGGAGGGACAGCAGCAGAGCCTGACACAGAGAGGAGGCAAGGAGGGCCAGCAGCAGCAGAGCCTGACACAGAGAGGAGGCAAGGAGGGCCAGCAGCAGAGCCTGACACAGAGAGGAGGCAAGGAGGGCCAGCAGCAGCAGAGCCTGACACAGAGAGGAGGCAAGGAGGGCCAGCAGCAGAGCCTGACACAGAGAGGAGGCAAGGAGGGCCAGCAGCAGCAGAGCCTGACACAGAGAGGAGGCAAGGAGGGCCAGCAGCAGCAGAGCCTGAAACAGAGAGGAGGCAAGGAGGGACAGCAGCAGCAGAGCCTGACACAGAGAGGAGGTCTCAGGAAGCTGGCCGTGGCTGCGACTCGAATGTCTTAATAACGTAAAAAGTAAGACCATCTGCTAAGACTGGGCCTGGCAGGGGCGAACGCAGAGCTGCAGAAATCAGATCTGGAACGTACGCAGCAGGGACTATTCTCAGGAGCAGTGCTGTGGTCCCCAGACCGGTAGCACCAGTGTCCCACGGACACTCGGTAGAAATGCAGGTTCTCGGGCCCCTCCCAGACCTATGAACATGTAGGGTGCTCAGAAACACTAGGGTGTGCCCAGCAACATAGAGCAGTGGCTCTGGAGGGTGGGCCTGCTAACAGCAGCATTAAGCAGCAGCATGGTGGGGGGGGGGGGAGGTGACACAAGCAAGCAATGGCCAGAAACTGCAAACCACACAATTTGTTATTCAGAAAGCTGGAAGGTGAGGAATGAGCCCCGGGGCTAGAGGCTGGAATGGGGAGTGAAGATCAGGTTAGAGGGACAGGCAGAGGTGTGGCCAGAGAAGGGAGGGAGAGAATCTACAGTTCCTGGATTTCTGAACAGAAACCTCAGAAGCTGGATGATGACACAGCAGTGCCTCTCAGCCCTGTGGGGAGAATGCCGTACCCAGCCAGGAAACGTCTCCACACGCGCAAACTTCAGGAAAACCACCCTTGTACCCCATGACAGCGAATATCCCTCCGGGTGAGGTCTCCCTTTCTTACCCAGTAACTCCAGACATGTCTGCCTAGCCAGACCCCACCAGCAGATGCGGCCAGGTCACTGCGTTTGGCCAATGGGATCAGAGCAAAGTGGTGGATACAGATCCTAGGTGTGCTCTCCACAGCCTTTTGGGCTGAACACTGGTGCAGTGATGTGCCATCATGCACCACACAAAGAGGGCAGCTCCCAAGGATGGCAGAACGGGGCAGAGGGAGCCTGGGTCCCCAACATCACAGAGTTGCTAGCTCAGCCCTGGACCTCTTAACAACTTCATCCTTACATCAGAAACAATCATCATCTTTCTTGTTGAAGCCACTGCTGATGCAACTGAGCCTTTATCACACCTGGGGAATGTATTACCTTTCACAGGAAGCCACTGGAGGATGTGTTCCACTAAAACTGGCAAAGAGGAAAATCGAAGATCTGTGCATCAGGGCACCCAACCTAGTGAGAGGCAAAGGAGGTCCCAGGAGAGCAGTTTAGAGCAGGGAATGAGCAGTCCAGTTTGAGGAGGATGGAGGGTGAATATCTCCAGGGAAACACTGGCACTGAGCAATTATCTGGCAAGCCAACGGTATCCAGCAGCATTTTACAGAGATGCTGAGGGTGGGAGTGACTTAGGTGGATGTTCAAAGGGAGTGGAAAACTAGGCAGTAATAAGCTGCTGTAGTCACAAAGCTGCACAAGAGATCCGATCCTAGTACTCTACTTGGCTCAGCACTGAGCCATACTTACAGAGGCGTAAGTAGGAAACTGACGAGCCGAGAGACATGTGGGAACAGAGTCATGTACCACAAGCAGCAGCCGAAGCCAAGGGAAGTGGAATGTGGAGCCAAGAGAGGGCACGGGCTAGCTGCGTTTTGTCAGAAGCCCTTTTGGACCATTTGGTTTAAACCATTTGGTTTAAAATCATTAATTTAAAAATTATAAAGTGCCAAAACAAAAATCCAAGGCCACTGAAAGTTCAGACGCGAAGAACGTACACTGAAGACCCCTCTGGGGTCCACCCTGAGCGGGGCCCCGAGCTAACCCCCAGGGAGCCTCCCCACCAAAAATCTGGCCACAGCGGCACTGGATTTGGGGAGCATGTTTCCTTCCACTGTCTGGCTGGTCGAGAGCAGTGACTCCCCCTCTGAGGCTGAAAAACCCGCCTGGAAACAGCGATAGGGGACCAGGCAAGGAGAGTCCCAGAGGAAAGAAATCAGAGCAAAGAACATGTCAGGAACCAACAGAAAGACAGCAAGACCTTTAATAAGATGGGTCAAAGAGACATGAAACCAAATACCACTTTTTGACCAAATTACTAAAAAGTGATGTTTCATGATATAGTTAAAATCCGTCAACACACAAAAAACACTTTAGAAAATGAACATACCTATGAACAAAAACAATGAAACATAGTTTCTCTATTTCAGGCGAGTTTTTTATTATTATTCATTTTATATGCCTCTACCTAACTTTAATTATTTGAGTTATTTTTATCACTGGATCTCCCGGGTTGTCCAGGTATGTTACTGTGCCATCTGCAGAGACAGACAGTCTTACCTCTTTTCTGCCAATTCCTGTGCCTAACTTTTTCCTCTTATTCAACTGCAGTCGCTAAAATCTCCAAAACAACGTTACCTGGCAGTGAGCGAGTGAGCGCCTTTGCCTTACTCCCGACCTCAGAGAAGGTCCTCTGAGCTCCTGCTTTGAGCAAGATGCTCACTTCAGGCGCGTGTGTTTTACCATGTCAGGAAGCACCACCAATTCCTGCTCTTGCTGAGTATTTTTATCAAGGATGGGTGTCCGGGGGAGTTATAAACAGGTCTTGATTGTTGCATGAACCTAAACACCCCCACAGATACCTGCTGAGTGCCCCTTCAGGTTGCACAACCAACCATGGAGGAGGGGCGTGGGGAAAACAGAGAGGAAAAGGCCTTTTCTGGGCGGAGATCGCAGCACTTTCACGAGGTGGAAGGGAACACCATGTATTGAGCCACACTGGACCCAGGGAAGCCAGAAGCCAAAAGCCAGGCTAGCGCTTCGGCACAGAGGCCCTCAGATTCAGAACCACAGGATGCGGCCAGTCCTCCTTCCCGGCGCATCACAGAGCGTCCTCTGCCGCCTCTTTCCCATTCCCTCGTGAATGATCAGAGGTTCTGCTCATGCACCCACGACAGGAGAAATGACCTAGCGTCCGCCTGGAGTCCTGGACTCCACCTGTGATTTCAAACCCTTCTCAATACATCTTTCACCAGTTCAGCACTGCCAAAATTTGTGTTGTGTGGGTGTTTTTTAAGTGGTAGGGTAGGAGCTAAGTCCTCAGATCAAAACTACACCCTGTGTGAAACATCACAGGAAATGGGCTGGGGGTAGTGTTTCAAAGACACATACAGTATAGAATTACTGAATAAAAGCCAAATTAGCATCCATCTCAGTTCACCATGTCCCCCTTCGATGGGCATCTACTGAATTATAGTTTGAGAAGACGTTGATCCCGTGATTTTAGATACCACTCTCGTTGACAGTATTCTCTCCATAGGGAAATACAATAAAATCACGGTTCTCAGTCGTTTCAGGAGATTTATTCTGTTCATTCAATCCCAGTGAGTTACCAGGCACTCTAAGAGATGATTAGGTTTGGCAAAATTATTAGGTATGTTTTCTTAAATCGCGGGCATAAAACCCCTATGAAAATAGGCATTAAATATTGTAAAGCCATTGTAAACACCTCTTAAACACACATTAAAAAACGTGTCTGTATCAAATGAAGCAGCTCAGGCTGCCCAGTGAACATGACACGCTGTAGATTTCCAGGGGATTTCCGACAACCCCCACTCCTTGCACTTCACTGGCGCCTGTCAGCACGTGACAAAAGAAGACTGGACTTAACAGTGGACTTCCGATGATGGAAATGCCACATTATTTAACTTCCAACAGCAACCCCTGGTAGACATATCAAATATCAGTGTAACTCTCCATGGTTGGTACCATCTGGACAAGGTTTTGAAGGATGAATAGGAGTTTTCTGAGTGAAGAAAGGAGAGCTTGGCATTCCAAGCAATTGGAAATGAAAGCACAAATGAATGGCATCGTGCAAGTGCCCGTTATGCCTGGGCAATGACGAATAGCTTGGTACAGCCAGAGCAGTGGTGCCTAAACTTCCATTACCCATGTACTACTATCACAACTCCTGTTATTATCTATACCACTTGACTTTCTCTCATGTTTTTCTTTAAATCAACCCGTCTTTTAAAGTTTACTTTAATCTTATCTCGGATGACAATATTTATTAAACTATGGATCTGATGTGCTACTTACATTTTCCCTAAGTCACAAAAAAATAATTACACACTATTAAAGTAAAAAGTGTCCCTCTGTGAACCTGGAGCTAAGTCCTCCTGTGTTTCAGCCATGTTTCCTGAGCTAGGAACTTCAAGACCCACAGTTTGAGGTGGAATCTGACCAAAGGAAGAAATAAATGCAAATATCAGAGGCAAACCATTTTTAAGCAGCCACTCTTTGTTGGGGGGGGGGTCACACTGTTGTTACTTCCTGGGATGTCGGCATCCCCTGAAAGGCTGTGTCCTGGCCCACAGGCAGCAACTAAACACCTCGTCGATACAAGCTCCCAGGGTTGCATGTGACCCTCCATTAGGATAGTCATCCATCTGACTTTCATTTCCAATTTTAAAAACAGGCGCCGACAGTATTTCGGTAATTAATTATGCAACGTCTTAAAAGTTTAAATTTCTTCTTCATTAAACACAAGAGCCTAAACTGGGTCAGACGGCAGCATGGCTTCCCGGGGATTAACAAGGAGCCAGCAAACACACAGGGAAGAGCGGGAACCACTGGTTTCTTACCTCCATGCACAAAGCCATGCAGCGTGCAGTCCGAAGGCCCCACCAGGTGGATCAAGCTGGACTGGCTGTAGCTGACCGTGTTCGGCTCTGGAATTGCAAAGGAGAGAGATTAGGCCACGGGACAGATCGATTCCCAGGGCTGAACGGTCTGCCGGTGCTGACGCTGCCTCCACGTCTGCATGGCCACTGCCAGTATCCAACTGCCGTCAACTTAGACACTTCTCTAAGGAAAACGAGGGTCTCAAAACAGGCTCCAGTCGGGGAAGGGGAAGGCTTTTAAGGATTAATTAGCCACTCTGATAGTGAGTGAGACTATTGTTACTCCCTGGGGATGTCAGCGTCCCCCAAAAGGCCCTGCCCCAACCCACGGGCAGCCACTAAACACCTTGTGGCTACAAGCTTCCAGGATAGTCTCCTATCTGACTTTCAGCCCTGATTTTATGAATAGGCGCTGACAATATTTCGGTAATTTATTAGGCAACCTCTCAAAAGTTTAAATTGACACTTCACTAAACACAAAAGGTGTTTAGTGGCAGGTGGAGACTCAGAACCCGAGAGAGAAACTGCAGATTCAGCCTTCAGGGACTCCATCTCAGGGCTCCAGCCAGCCCTCAGTCCCTGCCCGGGCTCAGGAAAAAACAGCACCAAAAGGCCTGCCGGCTTTTCCCTCCCACCAGGCCAGCCCTCTCGTGCCCTGCATTCACCTTCCCAGAGCACGATCCCTCGGGTGTCCCTCGTTCACACAAGGCTACGGCTGAAATATCTACAAGAGGCTGCACTTTAAAAGAAAAAGATGAAATAAAGCCCTGTCTCCAAAAGGCAGACATTATACCTTGACCCTGACTCTTCTGTCGGGGGCGTACCACTGACATAGGGTCTTCTGAGCAGACCCTGCCACTGTGCACGCTTCTACCTTCCCAAAGCCTTCCAGGCAGGGGTCGTGCTCATTTGTTTCCTGCTGGCACAGCTGGTAATCAGAAAGGGTGGCCCATTCCCACCCCAGCAAGACGGGCTGCAAGCCAGCCCACTGGCCACCAAATGACTGGGACACGCCACAGATGGAGAAAGGTCCTGTCTGTATTTTGCCTTAGAGGAGTCCGCACAGGAAGTGCTGTCGCTCGGCAGCCAAGAGCTGGTGGCAAGAGGGTGGTTTTGACCCCTTGACCCAGAGGCCAGGACCTGGGGTCCCCTAAGCATCAGCGGCCGCCTCCAAGACTCTGTCTGATGCTCCCCGCATGAGATTGCAACTGAGTGGTGGCCTGAAGGGTCAAGAAGCAGGAAAACAGGAGTTCAGGCGAGCCGGGACACTGAGTATTTACTTCCACGCTCAGACATGTCTACTTGTTCTCGAGCCTCACAGCTTAGAGCGATTTAGACTCAAGTTCTGAGCTCGTGTGTGAAGTACTGTCCACTGTGAGAGGCCTCTGAGGCAACCACTGCTCGAGCACCTCAAGAGGCTCCCAGCTGGAAGGGTCCTCGGTGACTTCCGAGGGATGAAGTGGCTCCGACTCTGGAGTGGGAGTCTTATTTTTATCTACTGTCAGTTCCCGTCTCCGAGGGTTCTGGTGACTGGCCTGCTCCCTCTGCCATCTTTCTTGTCGGAGGCAGGCGCCGGCTGCCACGTGAGATCCCTTGTTCCTGCCTCGGGCTCTGCCGGAGTGAATCCTTGTGCATGGGGGGTGGGGGTAGGAAGAAGTAGCCTGTCATGGAGTCAGGAGCTGGTGGGCAGCAGCAGAGCAGAGAATTCTCTCCCGAGAGGCCACATTCGGGGGACTCTGCCATCCAGCCCACCCTTCTGGATGTAGGCCAAGTGGTCCTCAAGTGTGAGCCCCTCCAGGAGCTAGTGCACAAGGAGACTATCGTAAAGCCAACCAACAGACAACACCGACGACTGTGAGTGAGGGGCATGTGGGTAAAGGCTCCCAGGAGAGGAGCTCCAGGTGTCCCCTGCTGTCCATTGGGACTGCTGTCAGTGCAGATGGCCTGTGGCCTTGACCCAAAGAAGGAGACACTCCTGCTCCCAGCTGCACTCAGTGCAGGCCACCAAGACCTAGAGGTGCCCAGAACAGCCTGGACTATCCGAGACCACCCTGGCCCTCAGGGCAACAGAGCATACCCTGCAAGGGATGAGAAGGGAGGCCAAGAAGGAGTCCAAGACTCTGCCCTCCCCAGTTCCTAACGTCACTTGGAAGTGGAAAAGACAAACCAGAAATCCTTGTTCTGCTCTGGGAGGTGCAGGTGACAGTCCCTGCCAGTCAGGGTGCACCCAAGGCCACGGCCACAGCGGCGTCAGGGGCTTCAGACGCCCAGACCCCGCCTGGGGAACCGGAGGAGAGGCACGGCCCGAGGAGCCACGAAGGACGCCAACGAAGTCCCTCAGCCACCACACCATCAGAGAGACGCCCCCAGCCAGCACTGGCCAGCCCACAACACCCTCAGTCTCAAAGGACTGTCTCCCTTGGGCCCCGTCTCTGCAAAGCACGCGGGCCAAGAGCAAAACGCCCGGGAACCGTGGGAGCTGCTCAGCTGCTTTGGTCTGTTTGTGTTCCTCTCACAAGAGATGAAAGCAACTGTTTTATAGCATGAATGGAAATGAAAAGCCTCAAATTGGGCCCAATCTCAGGAACTGCTTTGACCAGCTGAGAGATCTGCATGTGGACAATGACAAAGAATTTTTTTAAATTTCAAACAATGGAGAATTGCATACGAAAATCTTTGTCATTCAAATAACTATTTATTCAAATGACAAGCCATTTGAAATAACTGTAACAACCTAGTCAAAGAGAGGCCCTCACTTTTCTGTAGTAAAGTGTAAAAATATGAAGCCACGTCGAATAATTTAATGTTCTGAGGACTTGCGTTGATGAGCTTCTAATAAGTGAAAGCAGCAAAATTCTGATGGGAAAAGAGCCGACGCCCACGCACCTCAAGTCCTCCTTCCCTCCGTGAACCGAAACCCACGGGGCCCGGCAGGAATGGGCTGTGTCTCATTCTCTCCTGCATTTGGTTCAGTCGCTGGTACAGGGATAGGACAGTCACCTGAACTCATCTGAGGCAGGGCTGATTTTGTCATCAACCCAACAGCCCCCAAAATGGACGGTCAGTAATATGGCTAAATAGTCCCTATGCGGTTAAAGCTGGACAAGTGATGGCTGTGGATTGAGGAGTTCAAGGTAACTATATTTTCTCTTGTCAGATGGAGAAAACAATAAGATAAACTAGGATTTAAAGAACTCCCAGATTCTCTGAAAAGACACCTGAAGGATGAGTCAGCCCCTCACGGGGGTTGCTAGGCGACAGTCCTGAGGACGGAAATCTGGTTCTGGTTTCACAAGTGACGGAGAGCTGCAGACGGGGACGTGCATGTGGGGGACGGTGGGCACGAGGGGCCAGGAGGGTAGCAAGTCTAGGGCCAAGCCCACCTCACTGGGGCAGGGAGGGAGTCCTCCCATGGGAAGGCGCACGAGTGTGAGAAAGACCCCCAGTGCCGAGCGCACACTCTGTCCTTCCCTCTGAGCTGCTGCCCCCGTTGATACAACCACACTCACCAAATCCAGCTGACGCCGAGCCACCACCATACAGGAGATAGCAGCTGGTCCCAGGTGAGCCCATCTCTGCTCTGGGCACTGGGAGCCCCACCTGGGGAGGACCAGCCCTGCCCTGCCAGGGAGATGCCAGTTCCACCAGGAAACTGAATGTTGTTCAGTTCAAAAAGACCGAAGAGGGCTGGCCCGGGGGTGCAGCCGTTAAGTTCACAGGCTCCCTCTCAGTGGCCTGGGGTTTGTGGGTTCGGATGGTGGGTGTGGACCTACACACGGCCCCTCAAGCCATGCTGTGGCAGTGGCCCACATAAAAAAGACAGAGAAAGATTGGCACAGACGTTAGCTCAGAGCCAGTCTTCCTCACACACACAAAAATACCAAAGAATGGAAGTCACCAAAATATGTGACTTCCTTAAGACACGGTTAAAAGCCAGTCCCTAATCCAATCATCAGAAAAAGGTGCATTTTTATTGGAACATAAAAAAGGAAAAAAATAAAAGCTTGTAAAAATTTATCAAGAAATCTTGAGATTCAGAATGCCACTTTGGATTAAAATCACTGACGAATAATAGGGTCTGAAAAATATTACATATCAGATCTACAATCAAACAGGACAACAAATGGAAAATAATCTCATGAGTGAAGGAATTTAAACTG
The DNA here is from genome assembly GCF_041296235.1 of Equus asinus. Classification (NCBI taxonomy): domain Eukaryota; kingdom Metazoa; phylum Chordata; class Mammalia; order Perissodactyla; family Equidae; genus Equus; species Equus asinus. Next base: position 109,495,148 of record NC_091794.1, on the reverse strand, counting down.
ATTGAAAACTGTGAGTAACGTTAATTTCCCAGACGCTCAGTCAAAGGAGCTAAAGCAGGATAACCTCATGGTTCTCAGAGCCCAAGACTCAGCCCTCGGCCTCAGCCTCCACCCCAAGCCCTCACCAGAACTCGCCCACGGGGACGGGGGTCCAAGCAGGCCACATACCACCCAGCGCCGCCTCCTAGCTCCCCTCTTTACCGCCACTGGGCTGACACTGTCACTCCCCTTCTGCCTCTTATAAGGACCCATTGGACTTGGGGCCCACTTGAGTAATCCAGGATGACCTCATCTTGAGATCCTTACTTGACTACATCTGCAAAAGCCCTTTCTGCAAATAAGGTCACAGTCACAGGGTCCAGGGATGGGGACACAGACATGTCTTCCAGGGCGGTCGCCATTCGGCCCACTCCAGTTTCTCTCTCCCAGGAAGATCCTTAGCACCAAGTTTGTATCTCTCCTAAGAGATCTCTGCTCCCTTGCGTCACTTTGCAGTCCCTGGTGCCTTTGCCTGACCTGCCTGCTTGCCTGCCCTCTCCCGAAAGCAGAGCCTGGGCCTGGGGTGGCTGTCTGCCCACAGCACATGCCCTAGAGCCTGGAGAACCTTGAGATATCACAAGAGACCCCAGGCCTATCTTGTGGAGTACTAGTATAAATTAACCATCTATTTACATTTTATTTAATTTTATTTTTTGCTGGGGAAGATTCGCCCTGAGCTAACATCTGTTGCCAATCCTCAGCCCTATTTTTTTCCTCCCCAAAGCCCCACTGCACAGCTATATACTCTAGCTGTAACTCCTTCTAGTTCTTCTGTGTGAGCCGCTGCCACACCCAGGAACCAAACTCAGGCCACTGAAGTGGAACATGCTGAACCCTAACCACGAAGCCATCAGAGCTGGCTCTACATTTTGTTTTTAAAAGATACCACTTCAGGGGCCGGCCCGGTGGCGCAGCGGTTAAGTTTGCACATTCCGCTTCTCAGCGGCCCGGGGTTTGCCGGTTCGGATCCCAGGTGCGGACATGGCACTGCTTGGCACACCATGCTGTGCTAGGCGTCCCACGTATAAAGTAGAGGAAGATGGGCATGATGTTAGCTCAGGGCCAGGCTTCCTCAGCAAAATAGAGGAGGACTGGCAGTAGTTAGCTCAGGGCTAATCTTCCTCAAAAAAAAAAAACAAAAAAAACTAGCTCAAAAGATACCACTTCATTGAGGTTTCATAAAAGCAGCAACATTCTTTCTATTAATACTGACGGGTAATTTTTTTTTTTTTTGGTGTTTGTTGAATAGCAAATGTGAAAAGAACAGTAAAGACACCACTCTATGCACAGTCCACCACTCTTCATTTCGGGCACGTTGAAGTGCAATATGGGAAGCATAAGGGAGAGAGGAGCGTGAGGAGACCAGAGGATGGGCAGACTCCTATGTTAACCGAATAGAGGCCGCCTGAGCAATCAGGTGCACACGGGCCAAACAGCAGAACTTGAAACCGAGGGAGTGCTGTCCTGAGCCGCACACCTGCTGGGTTTTTACCAGTGCCTCCCACAGCCCACAGGCTGGATTTCCTCCAGTCTGTGTTATGGAGCTCATCACGTTCCTCCTTAGGAGGAGCCAGGCAGGGTTGGCAGGGGCAGAGGCCAGGGCATGCTGAACAGCATCGCTGCAAGGAACGGCATTACCCAGGGCAGGTCTGCAGACAGCTGCCAAAGACCAAACCCGGAACTCAAACACTACCTGCATCCAGGGCCCTGAGGTGTCTCCCTGTGGAGCTGGCACGGAATGGATGCTACAGGAGCCCAGGCCGTCACAAGGAGGCAGAGAAGCACACAGCAGGTTCTCGAGAGTCCTCTCCACCTGATGAAACATGGTCATCGTGGGTGCAGCGGGGGAGGCACATTACCAGGAAAACGCACCATCCCAAGGGCTCCTGTGTCCCCAAGGGAACAGATGCTCCTAGGGCCTGTCCTGAATTGTGTCTGTACAGCAGGGGAGTCCTCTGTTAAGGACTCTGGAGGAAAAGTTCTCTCTGGAGGGAAAGCATCCCTTACCTACATGTTAGGATGGACCTTTTGTTAAAGCTGGCCCACCCTGGACTTGAAGGCAAAAGGATGAAAGACTGGAAGGAAGCAGCCCTAAAAGGGAGTCTGTGCACCCTGCAGAGCTTTCTCACCTCGCAGCCAGGGTGGTCAGAGTCTGTTTACCAACGCGACGTCAGGCCGAGCAGCCCAGTGAAGAACAATGTGGGAAAACTGTGCTTTCTCTGTTTTTTTTTTTTTATGAGCTGGAAATCCCATCAAAAACACATTCCTGGGCAAACTTGGGGGACAGATACAACAAAAGCAAACTGTCCATGAGCAGGCAAGCATCTCTCTGCCTGGGCAGAGCCCCTCCACACACGCAAGGCCCCCGTTCAACACTCTATGGGAACAGATGCCCCAAGGCCTCCAGGGACTCACTGAGCTGACCAGTCATCCTCCTTGTTGGCTGTGCCACTGTGAAGAGGTGAATATGCTGCAGGGCATGAAGGGGACAGCCCCCCTCGGAATGCAGACAGCCTGGTCCCAGGACTCAGCAGCCCCAAGACAAGGACGTCCCTGAACCGGATGCCTTCTGCTCTGCTGACGGGTGTCAGCCTCCCAGTCTGCGCCCCAGCTTGTACCTGGGTTCAGCACGGGCTGGACGATGTCGCCATTCCTCCACTTGGTCTCCATGCGCTCCAGTTTCTGGGCCTCATACCGCTTTCGGCCTTCCTCCTCTTGCTCCTGCCGGGAATACTGTGGGGAAACAGGGACACGGGGTCAGGCTGTGACGGTGGCAGGGCCGTCCTCCCCTTGCCCTCCCTGGCCAGGTGTGGCTCAGCCTCTCAGGCTCAGGGCTGCTGGCCCCTGGTGTGGCCTGCCTTTTTGTAACTGGAACTATCTATTCTTTTTTCTGATAATATATATTTAATATAAATAAAAATACAGCAAAGGCAAAATTCTCATGTAGACTCCCCACCTCCCAAGATAACTTAGGTCAAATGTTTGGTTTCTATCCTTTCTAGAATTGTTTTTATACCCATGTGTATACAAAAAGTTCTACCGCGCTGTATGTGAAGTTTAAAAGTAGCAGTATTTCCTCCTCTCACTCTGTCGACCTAACATAATTTATGTGATAGGTCCCTCATATGTGGACATTTAGCTTGCTCCCGGTTTTCGACTTTTAAAACATCATACCGACCATGGCAGTCACCTATCATTTACACCTGCCCCATTCCTTCCTAGGACTCTTTCCTGGATGTAGAACTGTGGTCAGGGCTCCCGGGACAGGCCACGCCCACTCTCCCACAGGGCGGGGAGAGAGCAGGTTCCCACGTGCCCCCAACATGGGGCAGCCCTGCTCTGATGACCCCCAGCCAAACAGGCTAAACAATTGCAGGGAATGTGCCCCAAAGCTAAGACAGCCCCCCTGAAGCTCTCCTAGTGGATCACAGGAGTTTTGATCCAAGAAGTTAAAAATAAATGCAAACATAAAACTTGGCACAAAAACTGGGGCTCCTCAGTCCTTTGGGCACAATGGAGGGTGTCGGGCCCTCCTACGTCCACCGTCCTCCGGCCCAGTGTAGGGCACTCCCTCCAGGGACCCCTCAGAGAAGCCCCCAGGCCCTGACTGCCTGCTTCCCCCAGGTGCCCTCTTCTTCCCTGTCCCAGAGACCACTCTCCTTTGGAGCAGCTCTGACTTCTGCCCTTTCACTCACTCACCCAGCGTTTCCAGCTGAGCCCGTGGAGAAGCTGCTGAGCTCCTCGCTGGCCGCAATGAAGCCTCTGTGACGTGAACAAATGCACTTCAGGCAGCAATTTCAGACCTCCTTTCAAAAGCCAGTTTTAAATGTCTTATTTTCCTGCTCATGGCTCTGCTCCACAATTGTACAGGGTCTAAACACCATTCCGTGGTTTGATTACCATTATCTTAGGCTTCAGAACCCATCTCTAAAGGCAGCTGCAAAAGGAGCTGAGTGGTTTGTTCAAAAGAAACAAACCTTGGAGTGTTTAAGTTGCAGTGGACAATTTAACCTTTTCCTCATAAATAAACTATTTCTTAACATTCCACTATCCAAAGCAACAACTGTAAGAGGAGAGTTTGTGCCGTGCCTATCTAGTAAAATTGATGGCTGAACTTAAGTGTCTTCAAGAAATACCTCTTAAAGAGATTTTTTTACAAAAGAGCTAACCTCCCTGGTCTCATAAATCCTCATTGTGTCCAGCACACTTGACAGACCTCTGCAGTCACATGGGGACTGATGGAGGCCCTGTTCCTGACACAGCCACAAGGACAGAGAAAACACAGCCTCCTCACAAACGCTTCCCTGCTGGCTTTAAATCTGGAAGCAAAATCACTAGAACATTCTAATGACGGGCTGGCACCCGATTCTCACCCCTATGGGCTCATCAAACCCAGCTGATTCGAAGCAGAAGACAGCTGAGCCCAGACATCCAAGACAACAGTCTGTGTGAGCCACTTAACTCAAACACACGTTTAGACATTGAAAAGAACCAGTGTCCATTCTCCAATGGCCACCCCAGCCTCTCCAGGGCTACAGCTGCCCTCCAGCCACAGCGGCAGTCACTTTTTCCCATCATAGGGCCACTGAGGTCCCTGTTCCCTGGGGAAAAGGTGGAACAAAGTGGCAAAGTCCTACACCAAATGACAGTGCACAGAGCGGGCAGCTGGGCTTCCTCCAGGGAGATACACACGTGCATACATGCATGTGAGAAGTTGGGGGGGACAGGTGTGTGGACGTGGAGGGTGGGTGCATGAATTGTGCGTGTGGAGAGAGAGCGGTGTGTTCTGTAAGGCATCTATATGTATGTGTGTGATAGCTACATGTGTGTATGTGAGGTATATGTGAGGAACATGTATAATATGCATGTGAGGTATGTGCAAGATATACAGATATACACACATATATGTAGAAAAAGAGATGTAGTGTTCTTAAATGACAGCTATCTGCAAAGGGCTGGCAGGAGGATGCTGGCAGGATATGCAGAAGGAAGCCTTGTGGCCAAGCTGCCAACAGATGAGCGTAAAAGCCCACTGCAGCCGGACGGAGAAAGACGCAGCTTTCCAGGATCAGGACTCTGGCAGGGTCGTGCCAATGAAAACAGCGACCTATATTTCAAATCATCTGAAGGCTCCTATGTGGGCCTAGCATGTGTGGGGAGAAGAAAGTGCAAATAAATATTAGTGCCGGCTCCAGCTGGGAGCTGTGTGGCTTCTCCCATCTGGAGCTCTTGCTGCTTCTGCCCAGTGGAATGGATTCAACACACCCCTCTCAAGGGCAAAGTTGATATTTATGTCTTGTCAAACCCGACTAAACAAAGGGGATGGGAAAACTACCGGGGCTCCTCCAGGATGTGGGAGGGAGAGCAGGGATGGGGCTGTGGTGGGAGGGGCGATGCTGAGCGCTGCCCTGTCGCGGGGAGAGGGAGGGAAACCAGCTACCGGATGCTGCCCACCCCTCCCATGCTGGCTAAAGACCCACCAGTGCTCAGCCATGGGCCCTGAGGAGCCAGAGGAAGCAAACGCTAATGTGTTTAGCCCAGGACGCCTCCTTCAGTATCGGTCCCTTAAGATGCATCACATGGCACTGAAGCCAGAGATACGGCCTGCTAGAGATTTCTAAATTTTGTAGCATCTGAAAATTAAATCAGTTAAATAATTGTGTTAGAGTATTTACATGTGATATGACTAATTTAATATCAAGTGCTTAGTGGAAAAGATGAAAGTGGAGGTAGGTACACTTGTAATTTCTAAAGAGAACAGTCACTGTGCATCCAACAGCTTCTTAGGTCTTAAAATCCCCCAGCTGGTGCTGCTTGAAAAGGATGCAGTCTCCATCTCGCAGACAAAGACAGAGACAGAGAGATAGAGAGAGAGAGAGACAAAGAGGGAGGAAGAGAGGGATGAAGGGAGAGAGGAGAGCTGGTGGGATGGGGCTGGACCGAAAGGCAGTGTTCTGGGTTGAACAGTGTCCCATTGAAATTCCTGTCCACCTGGAACCTGTGCATGTGACCTCTTTTGGAACCAGGGTCTGTGCAGGTGTAATTAGTTAAGATGTGGTCATACTGGAGTGGGATGGACCCTAAATCCAATGACTAGTGTCCATAAAAGGAGAAAGATTCAGAATCACACACACACAACCAGGTGATGGCAGAGAAAGGGGTTGTAGCAATGGAGCCACAAGCCGAGGAACGCCAGCAGCCACCAGGAGCTGGAAGAGGCAGGAAGGATCATCCCCTAGAACCTCTGGAGGGAGCACGGCCCTGCTGACACTGTGAACTGGGACTTCGGGCCTCCAGACTGAGAATAAACATCTATTGTTTTAAGCCCCACAGCCTGTGGGACTTTGTCACAGCAGCCCCAGGAAACTCATACAGGTGGACTTATGGGAACCATCTGGCTCCACAGCCTGGCCCTGAGCTCCCACCTGCTCTCCTCACGAGCAGAGTGATGGGGAGCACCCATGCTGGCCGAGTACTAGTGGCAGCACCCCCTGCTCTCACGGCACCAAAGGAGGCAACACTGAGCTGACCCAGGCCAAGGTGGAAGCGCCCTTCCCATCAACACCAAGACATTTTCTTCAGGTGTAGACTAAACGGCAGCTGGAGCCCAGCAGCCGACCACTCCACCAGGGTGAACGCCCCACCTGGGGAAATGCCCCATCTGGTCCTTGACTGCCCTCCAGGGGCCCAGGCAGGATGCCCCATTAGACACTGAGCCTGGCACAGGGAGAACCCCTCCCATCGCCCCAGGTGGCCCAGGGTCATGGGAAGGCCCACAGGTGGGAGACAGAACTGGCTTCCTATAGGAGTGGAGGGAGGGGGAGGACACCAAGGAGGAGGACAGGGACCATTGGTGCCAGAAGCACCCAGTTTCTCTGTGAGCTCTGCAAGCAAAAAGAGCAGCATCAGTTCCCATCTGGTTCCCAGTTCTATTATTTTTAAAAATTTGTTCTATATATATCTCGACTGTAGGAAAACGCTGCCTGCAGGGGCAGACGCCGCTAGAGCCTTGGGATGCTTCCCTCTAAGAACTGCCTTTTTCCTCGTAGGTGTGAAAGCAGAGAGCAGCAAGGCTCCACGGAGGAGCCCACCGCACACGTCCTCGTCCTCGGGACATGCGGGGACTTGGGAGTTACAGGGGAGGTGTGTGAGTCCTCCTAGGGAAGGAACTAAATCCCTTCATCGGCCAAACGTTCACCCTCGCTGAGCCTCCCGCCTGGGCCCTGGGCACGAACACGATGAAGTCTTCTTGCAGAGATCCGTCTGCCCACAGCAAAACCAGGAGAGAAACCAAGGGAGGAGAGGGTGCCAGCAGGGGCCATGAGGGGAGAGGCTAAAACAGAGACGCCGTAGTGTCCGCATCCTCAGGGGCTGTGAGGGGGAGCGGCTGGCCTGGGTGGAGGGGCCCAGAGGTGATGGCAGAGGACTGACTCATCACTGGCACAGTCTTGGCACCTGCCCTTCCTCTGGTTGGGGACTGTGACAAAGGGGACTCTGTGAGGAGCATCCACAGGATCTGAGCCACCTACACACGCATTCCCAGCATGAGTTGAACCTGCGCTGAGAGCCCCCTCCCCACTGGCTTCCCGCTGGCAGACGCACCCTGCCCCCGCTGTTGCTCTCCTGGGACACCTCCCGCCACAGTGGGAGACGGCAGTGACGGGCCTCTGCCATCTGCCGGGCGAGCAGCAGAACGGGCCTCCTTACCACGACTGGAGGCACCTCCAGGACCTTGTCCACGTTCTTCAGCGACAGGGGCACATACCACAGCGTGGCCTTATTGGTCAGCTTCTTGGTACCTTCAGAGAAGAAAAGCACGTGAGTGACAGCCTGGGGAGGCAGCAGGAGCTGAAACACCGCCACCTCTGGTTCCCGACCCGCAAGGCCTCCCTGAGCCTCAAGGTGAGAGCGTGGGCACGGAGCCTGGGAGAGGCTGTGGCCCCCCGGCACAGAGGTCCTCCACACAATGCTGTCCCTCTCTAGAGGCTACAAGAAAGACTTTAGGTCTTAAAGCCCGGGTTTAAGCCCGGGGGGGTCTCAGGCCTGCTGGCTTTCTAGCCTTTTCTAAGGCAGAGGACCCGTGCACAGAGGGCACTGACTCCAAGCATGCTCCTCCTTGCAGGTGGTGACAGAGGGGAGTTTGGTCGTTAACACACGCCAGAAGCGTGGATTTGCTGCCAGCTGACTTAGAGCTCCAATCCAGAGAGGGGCTGTGGGCTGCTGACTTCTACTCTGGGCAGAATGGCAGGAAACAGGGCCTTCCTTGGGGCAGAGCCCGCCCTCAGGGCAGAGTGGGGCTGTGAACCACAGGCTCATGGCCCTTTGGTGCCAAAAAGTGCCTGGAGATCACTTGGTCCACATCCCTCACTTGTTCAGGAGGAGCCTGAATCTCAGAGAGGTCCTGGGTTTGCCTAGGATCACACAGCAACTTGGTACCTTTCTGAGTAAAGACCTAGGCCTCCTGGGGCCCAGTAATTTCAGGGAAGTATTTGCAAGGAGCCTTTAAAAAGTTGCCTCTTCAACATGGAATTTTCCCAATGTACAGGAGAACAACAAAACTGCAGGACAGGGAGAGGACATGGGGAAGGCGAGGGGCAGCCAGGCACCCTCTCCAAAGTCCCTCCAGGATCTCCGTTCTACTAGTCCCCTCCGACCTGCTCTTCCCCAGGTGAACCTGAGGCTGCACTTTCCTAAACCAAGGACCAAGTCAAGCCCCCGGGGGTCAGTCAGAAAGAGGGTGAGGCCCACGGGGGTGGTCCTAGTCCTAAACCCCAGAATGGTCACTATTTGGCCCTGACACGACAGCACCATCAGGACAACAGGCTCCCTGTGCCTGGGAACCACAGGCAATAATGTGGGAAAAGATTTTCACTGCACTTGACTGAGTGAATCTGACAACCTGCTTTTGGGAATAAAGATTTCCGGTTTGACTCAGCTAGAGCCAGCCTGACAAGCTGGTTTCCATGGAAACCCCAAGTGGCCCTCCTCTAGACCTAAATGAACACCATGGAGCAAATGAGGCAAAACATGCTAATTGTACTTTCTCCATCATTTAATAAAACCATCAAAAGACAACTGCTGCATTAAAAACATCTATTTTAAAATCTTAGGAGCTCCTAGATATTTTCTGGAGCAATTCGCAGCAATCACGTCCCAGTTAGCTTAATATTTTGACAGTTGTGGGAGATGAATGAGCTGTCTGGAAGGCAAAGGTTTGCTGGTTGTCTGCCTGGGTGTGTGCTCGCTTGGCTGCCTCATGACAGGCAACACAGTCCCCGGTCAAGGGGGACACACAGAATGAGGGACCCCTGCCTCCTGGGGTCGAGACACAGAGACGTCACAAACAGCTTCATGGGACAGCCTTGTCAGGGTGAGTGACCCCGTATGAGTCATCAGCTCAACAATCTCAGTCTCCCCACCTGTCAGAGCTCACTGAGTGCCCGCTGGGCCAGGCACTGCTCCAGGCATTGGGGCAACTGCAGTGGACAAGGTGGCCACGAGCCATGCCCTCACAGGGCTCACATCCTAGTGGACATGTGGGCAGAAAAAGACATCTCAAGACAGGAAGCCCTCTAGAGACGCAGGGTCCCAGAATGAGATGCACAGATCCAAACCTGGAAACGTGGAGAAAGGATGACAGAGACAGATGCACAGAAGCGGCAATGAGAGACACAGAGAGGGAGAGAAAATGAGAGTAAGAAAGGCAGTGTCTGGCCTTTCAGCAGGGGCTCCAGGGCAAGATGACCAAGGTGTGTAGCCACAGCCCTCGGGGCTCCAAGTCCCCATGATATGGGGGAGGCCTGAGGCTGGGAAGGAGAATACCAGGGCTGGGAACCTGGCCCCAGCTCGAAAGCCTGAGCAGCGCTGGCCCCTCCCCTGCCTTCTCCGAGCCTCTATTTTCTCACCAGCACAGTGGGATAACACACCTGCCCCACTGTCCTGTGAGCATGAACACCCAAGGCAGGGCTCCTCACTGCCGGTTCTCTCCTTCAAAGGGCAGTTCAGGTGCTGCATGCCCATTCTGAAGGGAAAGAGCAAGGCTGAGGGCTGCAGCAGCTGGGTATGCTCAGAGGAGGTGGAAAGCAGAGGGCTGTCACCTCGCCCACTCCACCCTCTTGCCAACATGGGCTCTGGGCAAAAGTCTCCTGCCTCTCTGTGTCCACTCCTGCTCCCTGCAGTGGGTGGAATCCTTTAGAAATTGAGTTTAAGCATGTCATTCTAGACAAAACCCTCTGTCGGCTTCCCATCTCAGTGCAGAAGCCCAAATCTTCCAGATAAGCTCTGTTTGTTCATGCATTCATCAATTATTGATTCTTCATCTGTTATGAGCCAATGGAAGCTGCCAGGAAGAGGAAGACACAATTCTTTCCCTCGGAAGGTCAGGATCCAGGGTGCGGCTTCTCGACCTCAGCACTGCAGATATTAGAGGCCAGATCACTCTTTGTGATGGAGCTGTCCTGTGCACTGTAGGGTGTGCGGCAGCATCCCTGGCCTCTGCCCACTGGATGCCAGTAGCACTGCCCCAATTGTGACAACCAAAAATGGCCCCTTGAGAACTATCACGCTGGGGATTGAGCCAAAATCCCAAGCATCCCTATGATGCAGTTGGAGCATGCTGTGGCTGAGAGACACGCCTTGCACATCTGAGGAGGTGGTGGGTGGGAGTGGGCACCAAGCCCAGAGATGGTGGGAGCCGGGCAGAAGGTCCCACCCAAGGTGCACCAGAGAGCATAGACCAAAGACGCCACAACCTAAAGATGGAGATGCATCCTCCAAGGCACAGGTTTAGGAGGCAAAGGTGAGTCTGGGTTCTCCAGGCCCTTTGTGATTGGCAGTGGTGACCTCAGGAAGGCAGGCCTCTCCGAATGCTCCCACCTCTCCCCCGTCTCCTGGTATGTTCTCTTCAGAGGGGTAGCTCCAAGCTGGTGATGCACTGGCAGATTCGCACAGTCCCTGAGGTTAATACTCAGAGCAGCCCCATGTGGGACCTTCTTACCTCTGAGAAGCAAGAGCCTCCAAATCCTCCCTCAACCAACACGCCCGCAACCTAACACACCCACAACCCAACAGACCCTCAACCCAACATGTCCTCAACCCAACATGCCCTCAACCCAACACATCTGCAACCCAACGCAACCTCAACCCAACAGGCCCTCAGCCAAACACGCCCTAAACCCAACACACCTTCAACTCAACACACCCTCAACCTAACACGCCCACAACCCAACAGGCCCTCAGCCCAACACACCCTCAACCCAACACAACCTCAACTCAACAGGCCCTCAGCCCAACACGTTCTCAACCCAACACACCCTCAACCCAACACACCCTCAACCCAACACACCCTCAGCCCAACACACCCTCAGCCCAACACACCCTCAGCCCAACACACCCTCAGCCCAACACGCCCTCAACCCAACACGCCCTCAACCCAACACGCCTGCAACCCAACATGCCCACAACCCAACACATCCACAACCCAACAGACCCTCAACCCAACACACCTGCAACCCAATGCAACCTCAACACAACACACCCTCAACCCAACATGCCCGCAACCCAATAGGCCCTCAGCCCAAGAGGCCCGAACCCAAGAGGTCCTCAACCCAACACACCTGCAACCCAACAGGCCCTCAACCCAACACGCCCACAACCCAAGACGCCCTCAACCCAACACGCCCTCAACTCAACATGCCCGCAACCCAACAGGCCCTCAGCCCAAGAGGCCCGAACCCAAGAGGCCTGCAACCCAACACGCCCACAACCCAACAGGCCCTCAGCACAACACACCCGCAACCCAAGAGGCCCGCAACCCAACACGCCCACAACCCAACAGGCCCTCAGCCCAACACACACTCAACCCAACAGGCCCTGAGTCCAATGCACTCTCAGCCCAAAAGGCCCTCAACGCAACAGGCAACCCAACACACCCTCAACACAACATACCATCAGCCCAATGCACCCTCAGCCTAACATGCCTAGTGAGGTGTTTCTTCTCTTTCTCCCATTTCCCGAAGGCCTGATAGAGAGCCAGGTCCCATACGCACCCACTTCAACTAGGACAAATGATGGGAGGTGAGCTCCGCTTTTAAAGCCCAAGAAGCCCTTCCTCTCTCCTTGCCTCTCTTCCCCATTTGCACTCTGTTCATTGGGGGTTCCTCTCGGGCGTGGCCTCTGACATGCAAGAAAGGAGGTTTCGACGATGGGAATCTGTGAAGCAGGCCCCTCTTCCCACTTTTGAAGTTGCTGACTCCCTGACACTGGAAAATCACGATGAAAACACAACACTGTTGAAATCACTATCAACAAATAAAGGTGAAGATCAAGAGAAGCTGAGAGCACAGCAATTTCCCCTCTTCTGTCAGGAGAGGGGAAAGGTTTAACCCCCCAGCACAGCCCAGGAAAGGAGGTCTGGGCCCAAGGGCCAACCACAGATGGAGGGAAGGATGATCACAGGTGGAGGGAAAGATGACAGGGACTCTAAGCCCCCGAATGTGAGGAGACAGTGCCCAGCCACCCCTTTCTGTGCCACAGCCTGGGACCGGCATGAAAAGGTCCCTCTGATGCCAGGGCTGCCTGCCAAGTGCAGGGCTCAGGCCACACTGAGGCACAGGTGTGCTGGACTGCTACCCCCACCCTAGGCCCTTGCTCAGCTAAATCATTCACTGTGCTGTACCCAGGCCTGCTGAGGTCACCGGAATGTTCCAGATCGATAACTGTGCTCCTGGCCCATGAAGAGAGAAGCCTTGAGTCCCTTACAGAGTCAGAGCACAGCACTCTGCAGGCAGCCACAGCTGAGGAGGGGGAATGGGGAGGAAGGTGCAAGACCCAGGCAGCTCCTTCCTCCAGAACCAACTTGGACTCTCCTCTACGTGGGACAATGGGTGGCCTGTGACAGGAGGTGGGCAGCGAGGGGACGAAGGGGTCTGCCTTCTTCAACAGCAGCCCAGTTATAAAAAGCAGTGAGTGCAAGTGCAAATGGAGCCAGACTCCCCTGCAGTGCCCAGTGGGAGGATGAAAGGGGTTTCCATGGTTACCACACCGAGGAAGAGAATATTCAGATCCTGAGTCAAAGGTTTGCCCAGTGAGCTATAGCCCAAGCCTGGTTTGTGGGGCCAGGGAAGCAGGGTAAAGGGCCAGGGCAGGCCTCTCGGGGCAATTCCACTGGGCAAGGAAGGGTGAGGCAGGCAGGGAGAGGTGGCAGAGGGGCAGGAGGCCAGTTTGTGCCCTCTCAGCCCATTCCCGTCCCTCTGCCCCGGACAAGCAGGCCAGAAGGTGGGACAGACAGTGGTTGCACACTCAGGCCCAGAGCTGACAGCCAGGGTTTGAATCCTGCTCTGGAGGTGTAATCTTGGGCTCACGGCTTAACCAGACTGTGCCCCCATTTCCCCATCTGCAAAGCAAGGATGGCAGAAGTATCTGCTCACAGGCGGAGTGGGAATTAAGGGAGGTCATTTGTGGACAGTGTTATTAGGACCAGCCCCTAGAGCAGAGTCAGCCCTTAATCAGTGTGAGCTGGGCAGCTGCCTAATTGTCATTGCTGTCATGGCTGCTGTTCCCAACCAAGCAAGCTGGGTGAGGCGCGCAGAAGTTACCTGTGAGGATGTTTTCGGACAGCACGTTGACCTGTACTTCCACGGAGTGCTTGGAGGTGTAGGTGATCCCCGCGCTGACGTGGGCCACCTCGCCAATGCACATGGGTGACAGGAAGTCAGTGCGCTCGACCCGGGCCAGGGCAGCCACGCAGCGCTCCTGCAAAGACCAGAGACGGTCAGCCCGGCTGGCAAGCCCTGACCCTGGAGATGCTCCTCAAAAACTCTTTCTTTCTTTTCCACTGTGAAAGTAACGCAGCTTATTGACACCACACAGTCCTAAATGCAAAACCACAGGAGGTGCAGACATGTCCCACAGGACCGCACCAAAGCATTCGATAAAGGTGATTCTCTGAGTGGTGTGATCACAAGTGGCTTTTTTCTATTTTCTAATTTTTCTACAGAAGACATGTAGCACTTACATAATGAAGAGTGAAAAAAAGACATACATACTCATTATGGAAAATTTGGGAAATATAGAAAAGTAGACAGAGGCAAGGAAATCGCTCCCCCCGTCCAAAGACAACAGCGGTTTCTATTTTGGGATCTTTCTTTCCAGGCTTTTTCCCTAAGAATAGGGGTTTTACTGGTTGCTTTGTTTGTTTGACTGGCTCCTTGTTTCACAGTTTGTCTTACATAAAGTTGTGCAAAAGCTAAATATATACTTTCACAATCTGCTTTTTTCCCTCAACAGGAGGAAAAATAACCTGCCTGTGTCACAACAAGCTCTTTGCAATCCCTATTTTTTTCTTTTATTTAAACTTTATCCTTCAAATAGGCAAGGCATTCTCATGACTCAAAATTCACAAGGAACAAAAGCTGTGGCACCAGGTCAGCCGCAGTGACGGGGCCTCCCAGGACCCCCTCCGTAACGGATGGGACACAGCCAGTGGGTACAGCAGCCCCTGAGGACCCAGCTGGGGGCACCCCATAGTCTACTCTAGAGCTCATTCTCTGCTGGAACATGAAGGACTTCCTCACCACTTTCCATGATTGCCATTTCACAATACTCCATTGCAAAAATATTTTTAATGGTCAGACAGAGTGGAATATTCTTCTATTAGAGATTTAGGTCAACCCCAATTGTTTCCTATAAACAATCTTGAGGTGGCTGTCCTTTTACTCATGTCGTTTTCGGTACTGGGACTGTTTCCTGGGTGGATGACACAAATACTCTGACACGTTTCCAAGGTACTTCTCAACAGGACAGCAGTGCCTGACGGGACCTCGGCACCTCCCAGCACCAGCTCTGAGAATCGGCTTATTTCTCATCTGTTGCTCACTGGGTGACACAAAAGACGGCCCTGTGTTTGAGCAGTGGGACTGCGGATCTTCACTGCCAAACAGAGCACCTAGCGCTTTTATGGCTTTCTATCAGACAGCAGTTGTCTATTGTTTAGGTGTCAGAGAGCATGGGTCTGCGACACTCCCTGGCTACCCTGAGGTGGGGCGAGGGCGGGAGTCAGGGGTTCACTTTTGAGAGCCTATCTTTCAAGCCCTGTGTCAGCACCAGTATTTGCTTTCCCAGTTAATCTGCACAGCACCCCTTTTGCACCCCAAATTTGCAAGGGTTGGAGATATGAGGCTTGTAGGTGATGGTCAGTTCAAGCCCTGGTGTGTCTGCGCTCTTCCCGCGAGCTGCCTGCTGCCACCTGTGGCAGCATGCAAACTCCCTGACCCACCCCAAACCCACAGGACCTGCCTCTTTGGAGGGACGCCAGGGGACCTCCATCTTCACCCCCTCTCGGTGATTCTCAGGCACACGGCATCAGGGCTTCCGTGACCGTTTCTGCTCCTATGAACATCCCAGAGTCAGGTCTCTGCCAGGCAGGAGACCAGGGTGACTGGGAGACTAAGCGGGCTAAGGAGGCAAACGCAGCGGTGGCTTCCCCACTCTGATTCGCATGGTCTTGTTCCCCTCCCCCCCGCCCCCCAAACAAGTCACCCATTGCCTCTAAAACAACAGGCAGGAATTTCATCCCTAAGTAAATTCACGTGTCTGCAGTGCCACCCACTGGCAGAAAGGCAGCGCTAAGTGGAGCCAAGCAAGAATGAGGGGCCAGGCTCTGGGCCGCTTCTCAGAAAGATCCAAGCACTGCTTACAAGAGCAAAAAACAGAACTAACCCAGGTGTCTTTTAAGACAGTGGCTAAATTAGGGGATGGCTATGCCCACACACAGGTGACACACATGCACACACGCAGTAACATTTTACAAGGAAAGTCGGCTTGCTTCTCACATCTCTGCACGTCCGAGCCTTAGATGGCCCTGAGCCTTCTCCCGGCCACAGAGGCACTCCTGCATCTGCTGACCATGGAGCCAGGCACTGAACTCGGCGCTGGCATTCGAGGGGAGCAAGTCAGAGCGCCTCCCTCAACCTGGGTTCTGCCTGGGGGGATGGATGACAATCAGGAAACAGGGCAATGCCACACGGTGTTGGGTGCTCTGAAGACGACGGTGCAGCATGTGAGGGGTGGGCAGCTTCAGATGAGGGGGCCAGGCACCTCTCTAGAGAGGGTGCATTTGAGCTGAGACTTGAATGACAAAGTGTCAAGCAGGAGAAGGTGTGCAGGGTGTGGGAACCCGGGGCAGAGGGGCGAGGAGGGCAGACCCCACAGGGGAGCTGGAGCTGGGCTGTGCGCCAGGGGGATGCAGCAGGAACGCGGGAAAAGAGGTGACAGGGCCTGTAGGGCCAGGTGAGGAGTGGGCCAGGGCCTCTCTGGGAGGGGCAGAGGAGACACAATCGCAGACTCGCTCACTTTTTAGGCCACACATTTCAGAGTTGCACGTATTTTTAGCAGGGGCATTTGTTTTTCCTTCCAGAATCCAGAACACAGAAGGAAGGACTTGAGGCAGGAGGATACAGAGCTCCTCTCCCTGCTGTCCTGACGGATGCTCTTCACACAGACCCGCCAGAAGCCTTCAGGCCTGGCACAGGGACGCCTGGGGACTGCCTCCTGCTTGCTCTTCCCAGGCTGGAGGCCACTTGCGAATCTTAAGCTTGGTTCTCTCTGGGCTTAAAATACTAAAGGAGGGGCCAGCCCCGTGGCCGAGTGGTTAAGCTCACGCGCTCCGCTTCGGTGGCCCAGGGTTTTGTCGGTTCGGATCCTGGGCGCAGACATGGCACCGCTCATCAGGCCACGTTGAGGCAGCGTCCCATATACCACAACTAGAAGGACCCACAACTGAAAAATATAACAACCATGTTCTGGGGGGATTTGGGGACAAAAAGCAGAAAGAAAAGAAAAGATTGGCAATAGTTGTTAGCTCAGGTGCCAATCTTTAAAAAAAATACTAAAGGAAAGATTGTTTACTGGGCAGCCCCTCAGGAGTCTCACTACACTCTCATTTCATTATGATATGACCCTGTGAGAGAAGCTTTTGCTGTGACTGTGGATCCAGCTTGGGTGCAGGTGGCACAGGCTGGGACCCAGGGTGGCTCCAACTCGACTCTGAGCTGCTGTTTCCCGGGGTCTAGCAGGGCATTGGGCCCACCTCAGGAGTTCCATAAAGACTGGTGTGATCCAAAAACTCAAAATGTGGACTGACGAATATTTGCACTCAGTATGAGGATCTCTGAGCTGTAGGCATCTCTGGCTCCCAGGTGCCTCAGACACACCCCACAACTCCCTGCTTCTGGGGCTGAATGGGAGGAGCAGCCCCACACTGAGAAGCATCCAGGTGTATTCTGATTAGCATCTACCCCAAGAAGCGCCCTCTGCCATGCTCCCAAAGGTGGCTCGCACGGCACTGCCTGTTGGGCACAGGTGTCCGGGAAAACCATGGGATGGGGGCTGGGCTCCTGAGCAGCCACAGGCTTCAAGCCAGGACAGCAGCCCCAGAAGCAGAGCCAGAAAGTACAGCGCTGGGCCCTGGGCTCAAATCTCGACTCTGCCACTTACTAGCTCTTGACCTTGGGTAGTAACTTCCCTGCTCCATGTGTCAGTCTCTTTCTAAAATACAGATAAGAAATGGTACCAGTGGACTGCCGCCAGGATTCGAGGGGACAATGCATAGAGAGGAGAGGGCTGAGACGCCCCTCTCCCACAGATGTGGGTATTAGATCAGTAATCAAATGGGTCCAGAAAGGGTTAGCTCCGATTACTGTTATTATTTGAGCCGCAACTGCCCCTACACTGACTCAGGCCACCCTTGGCTGATGCCAGCTTAGAAGATGCAGTTTCGTGGGACTTTTGGAAAGCCCAATAACTTTTCTAGGCCTCCGTTTCCTCACCTGCAAAGTGTGGCTAAGGAGACGGTTGGAAAGACTGCCCAGGTCAGGAAGGCCAAGCACTCAGCATGGTCCCTGGAGCATCCTAAACGCGCATTAAACAGAAGCTCTCCACAGGAGGACAATTCCAGACACACACTTCTGGCAATCAGCAGATGGCTAATGGGAGCCTGCTATGTTCCAGGCCTTGGTCCAGATGCTAAGCATCCAGCAGGGGACCAAAAGGCAAAAGTTCTGCCCTCATGGATCTTACACTCTAGTGGGAGAAGAAGCCCAAATATAAATGAGCAAAACACACAGTGTACCAGAAGTGATAGTGCTGTGGAAAACAACAGCTGGGAGCAGTGAGGGAGCTGGTCATCAGGGAAGGCCTGAGTGGGGTCGTATTTATGCAGAGACTGGAAGGAGGTGAGGATAAGTCACGTGGATATCCAGGGAAAGAACGGCCCAGGGAGACAGAAGAGTCAGTCCAAAGGCCCTGGGGCAGGAACATCATCAGCCAGTTCAAACAGCAGCAGGAGAGCTGGTGTGGCCCAAGGGAGTGTTGAGGGGAGGGAGTAGCAGATGAAGACTTGGAGCTGGGGACAACAAGTGAGGCAGTCACAGGGACTTGTGTGGACTTGGACTTTTACCCTGCGAGAGACGGGAGTCACACTCACGGAGTGATGTGCTCTGACTTCACTTTAAAGGATCTTTCCGGCTGCTGTTAGAGAAGAGACAAGGTGGGCAGGGATAAGCAGGGAGACCTGTTAGGAGGCTGTTTAGGCAATTCAGGTGAGAAGTCACGGTGGCTTGGACCGGATGATGGTAAAGCTGGTGAGTGGCGCTCAGATTTGGAATTATCCAGAAGGTGGAGCCAATAGGATTGGATGCCAGTGTCCACAGATGCAACAGGAAGAGCAGGGTCAGTGGAGGCACTAGGTTTTGAGCCTGAGTAACTTGGGGCCAGGGAGGTCATTTACGGAGAAGGAGACTGCACGAGAAGTGGCCTGGGGGCAGGTCCAGACTGTCTTTTTGGGCCGTCAAGGTGGAAGGGCCAATTAAGGATCCAGGTGGAGTCAGCTAAGAGGCCCTAGCTGAAGACAGAACCGCGGGGCTACACTGTGCTATTAAAGCCACACACTGGATGACGCCACAAGGGGCGAGTGGATGGGGGTGCCCCCTGCCCTACCCAGAGCCCCAGCAAGGCCCCTCAGAGGCCAGCATCAGCTCCCAGCCTAGTATCCAGCCACCTAGAGCTCACAACCCCTCTCCTGAGCCTGAACTTCCAGAAGGTTACCCTGGGACCACCAGCCCAGAGGTATCTCCAAGCCAATGGGTGAAACCTGAAGCTCCTGCACCCCCAGGCTCACTCCGGGGAAGCAGTGAGGAAGAGCAGGGGCTCAGAGCACAGGTTCAAGGCCTGGATTCATGGCCCAAACCTCCACCTGCCTCCCTATGTAACCTTGGGCAAGTATGCACCCTCTCTGTGCCTCAGTTTTCTCATCTGTGCACAGGGACTAATAAAAACAGCCACCTCTGCCTGTGAGGGGTGTCACGAGGACACGAGCTAAAGCTCTCCAGAGCTCTGTGCCCTGAGTGCTCACCACACGCTGGCAGCTCCTCGGGGAGCGTCCCCACCCGGCTCCCATGCCCCTCCTCCTCCCTCACTCCCCAGTCCTGGGGCTTCTCCTTCCCAATGTCCAGCCTCTCTCACCAGGCCTGCCTTGGACTCTGTCTCTCTCAGAGGGTCTCCCCGGGGCTTGGCCCCAACCAGCCAGTCCCGTCCTCCCACCACCACAGCGCTGTCTGACCGTGGCCAGGTTGACCCCAGAACTCCAAGGGCACCCCAATAGATCCAAATTCCTGTGAAGCTGGCGAGCCCCCCTTCACAGCAAGGGCCCAGCCCAGCCCCCCAGTCTCTCCCCGTGTGGAGGGCCCCACACCCACACCCACCCAGCACACTCACCCCGGCTTGGCTCGCTCTATACACACATGCATGCACACACACTACGCCGGTGTGGAATCTTCCTCTCGCAGCACCGCAGGCGGCTAGCGAGGCCACAGGTTCAGAGGGCGCAGCGCCCTGCAGCACTGCTTCTGTGCCAGCCCCAAGATGCCCGCTGCTGCACAAGACAGAGCCTCCCCACCCCGAACCCGAGGGCTGGCTTCCCTCCTGCAGGCAGGCCTTCAGAGAAATGGCAGGGGCACGGCAGGGGATGATAAGCTGAATGCCCTGCAGCTGCCCTGAAATCCTCAATCCAGAAGGCCTGGCCCTCATCACCAGCAGCAGGTGGAGAGCTGGCACCTCCGAGGGCACTCGTGCAGGGCCTGTTGGGCTTCACAGCCAGGAAGCCGCGGAGGCAAGAGCGCCAGCGCTTGCCCACAGCCACCTGGGGGTAGCCTGGGGAGGGACCTAGGTCCAGGATGGTCTGACACCCATGATAAACTACCACCCACGCAGCAGGGATCCGTGAGGGCTGGGCTCCCAGGGCGTTCAAGAAGCTAAGACTCTTCCAGAATGGAGGGGGAGGTGCTGAAAAGGCGGCTCTGTCAGCTGAGTCTCAGTCTCTGGTGGTCCCCACCCCTCCTCGGTGGGCCGGAAACCAAGCGCCATTCCAAGGGATCTCCCATCCGGGACCGATTGTGCCAGAGATTCCAGAAGCCCCCAAGGCCCGGGGCCAAGGGAGGGGGAGGCTCCAGGCCTGGACTCCATCCAAACTCCTTTCCTGACCCAACAGTGGTACACACTGCACACAGGGGCGCCAGGCCTCCTGGGGACTGGAACCTTCCGCGTGATCTCAGCTAGGCTGGGGGAGGGGTCCGCAGGCGCTTACCCCATTCTGACTGTTACAGTGCCGGGTGCTGATGATGGCCCCCGCCTCCTCGATCATCTTCAGGATGGTTCCCCCATGGACGTTGCCGGCCACGTTGGCATCGTCTGGCCGCATGATCCTAGGCAGAGGAGAGAGAAGGAGCAGGATGAAGCCTCTGGGAAGGATGTCACTCGTGAACAGTGACAACCTGGGGAGAGGAGAAGGTGTTCCAAAGGGCTTGATGGCTCCCAGAGAAGGGAAAAGAACTTTCCACATGTTGGACAGGGTGGGGTGCTGACCTGACAGGCCAGACAAGGGGCTTCAGGGTCGTGTTTCCACGGGAGAGAGGAGGACAGAGAGGGGGCCTTTCCCCTGAAGCCACAGGCACCCACCCGCCCTTGGCGGGGAAGGGGTAATAGCAGGGACCTTTGGCAAAAGCAGTGAGGCAGCGGCACGGCTTGGAGGTTCCCTGAATGGCTGCCTCTTCAGGTCCCCAGGCCCACCAACGACCAGCAGGGCTGAATGAGCACAAGGACACAGGCTGTGACCCCTTGGATGATGGACAAATTCCCAGGACCACCACCTCGGTTGGGAGTCCCAGGGGAGTGGCTGTTCTGAGAACTGGAAACATGCCACAGCTTTGAGAAGCCGGCAGCAGGTGAAGGCCCGCTCAGTGCCTGCCCCTGGCCTGCTGAGCTCCTCAGGGGCACCCGAGGGGCCTGATTCCCTGATGCTGAGAGCTTGGAGCTCCCTAAGGGCAGGGAGAACTGAAACACAGCCCATTTCCCCAAAGAGGAAAAACCGCATCCTTGCCGTGGGCAGCCGGCAGCAGAGAAGCTCCATGAAACCCCTGGAATCCAAGCCAGCCAGCCTGGTGCTCCTGCTGTGGGCAACGCCAGCCAGCTTGGCACCTTCCCAGACAACCGTCTGGCTAGTGAAATCTGCCTGCAACGGCCTCAGGCTTGGAGACAGGTGTCACGGTTCCAGCGTGCCCGGCACCCACCTGCGGATCCCCCAGCCTGCTCCTGCCCCACTGGCTAGTGTGGCCCCCAGGACCAGCACCCCTCCACTCTGGGCCACAAAGCAGCCTCCGGGTCTAGCATTTCCTAACGGCTCCTTTCACAGCTCCGAGGATAAGCCAGACTCAGGAATCGTTCCTGCTCCCATTCTTACTAGCTGGGTGACCTGGGCAAGCTGTCAAAACTCTCATTCCTCCACTTCCTTGTCTGTAAAATGGGCACAATAATAGTACTGCCGCCCTGGCCCATGGGAGGACTGACTCACACGAGATAATGCCGATAAAAGCCCAACAGTGCCTGGCACACAGCCAATCAGATACTTGTTCATCAGTAGCATCTTCCCTCCTCTGTAAGTAGTCAGCCAACCTACTGCAGGAAGGTTAGAAGTGCCAGGAAAGAGCTGTGAGATGCCATTTCTGAGAGCAAAGGAGTACTGACATCCTGGGGTGACTGACAGCTGTCTGTACCATCGCCCATCCCCAAACATCACCCCTTCATTCCAGGGGACGTCTGGCTACAAGAATCACAGCCACGCAGGCCACTGGCTTCTCACCCTGCATCAGCTGCTCAGGGGCAACAGGCAGCGACCCAGGCAGTGACCCCAGAGCACAGGAAAGAAGCTTCACTTGGCTTCTCAAATGTTCACGTGAAAATATTTTTGAATCAACTCAAAATGGATTAAAGACTTGAACGTGAGACCTAAACCCATAAAACTCATAGAAGAAAACATAGGCGGCAAGCCCCCTGACATCAGTCTTGGCAAAGACTTTTTGGATTTGACCCCAAAAGCAAAGGCAACAGAAGCAAAAATAAACAAATGGGACTACATTAAACTAAAAAGTGTCTAAACAGCAAAGGAAACCATCAACAAAATGAAAAGGCAACCTACTGAATGGGAGAAAATATTTGCAAATCATATATCTGATATGGCATCAATATCCAAAATATATGAAGAACTCCCACAACTCAACAGCAAACAAACAAATAATTCAATGTAAAAATGGGCAGAGGAACTGAACAGACATTGTTCCAAAGAAGACATGCAGATGGCCAACAGGGACATGAAAAGGTGCTCAACATGACTAGTCATCAGTAAACGCAAATCAAAACCATAATGAGATATCACCTCACACCTGTCACAATGGCTGTTATCAAAAAGACAAGAGATGACGTGTTGGCAAAGAAAAGGGAAAAGGGATCCCTTGTGCACTGTTGGTAGGAATGGAAATTGGTGCAGCCACCATGGAAAACAGTACGGGGTTCCTCAAAAAGTTAAAAATAGAACTACTACATGATCCAGCAATTCCACTTCTGCATATATATCCAAAGGAAATGAGATAGCTCCGCCTCCATGTTCACTGCAGCATTATTCACAATAGCCAAGATATGGAAGCAACCTAAGCATCCATCAACAGATAAATGGATTAAAAAAACGTGTACATAAACAATGGAATATTATTCAGCCATAAGAAAGAAGGAAATCCTGCCATTTGCAACAACATAGATGGACCTTGAGGGTGCTATGCTAAGTGAAATAAGTCAAATAGAGAAAGATAAGTACTTTATGATCTCACTTATACATGGAATCTAAAAAACCCAAACTCAGATACAGAAAACAGATTGGTGGTTGCCAGAGATGGCGGGTGGGAGTGGGAGAAATGGGTGAAGGGGGTCAAAAGGTACAAACTTCCAGGTATAAAATAAATAAGTCCTGGGGATGTAACGTACAGCATGGTGACTAAAGTTAACAATATCATATCATATATTTGAAAGCTCGAAGACAGTAGATCTTAAAAATTCTCATCCCAAGATAAATTTAACCAAGGAAGTGAAAGATCTATACAACAAAAACTACAAGACCCTCTTGAAAGAAATGGACGACGACATAAGGAGATGGAAAGACATTCCATGCACATGGATTGGAAGAATAAACATAGTTAAAATGTTCGTTCTACCTAAAGCAATCTACAGATTCAACGCTATCCCAATCAGAATTCCAATGTCATTCTTTACAGAAATTGAACAAAGAATCCTAAAATTCATATGGGGCAACAAAAGACCTCGAATTGCTAAAGCAATCCTGAGAAAGAAGAACAAAGCTGGAGGCATCACAATCCCTGACTTCAAAACATACTACAAAGCTACAGTAATCAAAACAGCATGGTACTGGTACAAAAACAGGTGCACAGATCAATGGAACAGAATTGAAAGCCCAGAAATAAAAGCACACATCTATGGACAGCTTATCTTTGACAAAGGAGCTGAGGGCCTACAATGGAGGAAAGAAAGTCTCCTCAACAAATGGTGCTGGGAAAACTGGACAGCCACATGTGAAAGAATGAAAATCAACTATTCTTTTTCACCATTTACTATAATAAACTCAAAATGGATCAAAGACCTAAAGATTAGGCCTGAAACAATAAGTCTTCTAGAAGAGAATATTGGCAGTACACTCTTTGACATCAGCTTCAAAAGAATCTTTTCGGACACCATAACCCCTCACATGAGGGAAACAATAGAAAGAATAAACAAATGGGACTTCATGAGACTAAAGAGCTTCTTCAAGGCAAGGGAAAACAGGATTGAAACAAAAAAACAGCCCACTAATTGGGAAAAAATATTCACAAGTTATTTATCCGACAAAGGGTTAATCTCCATAACATACAAAGAACTCACACAACTCAACAACAAAAAATCAAACAACCCAATTACAAAATGGGCAGGGGACATGAACAGACATTTCTCCAAAGAAGATACACGGATGGCCAATAGACACATGAAAAGATGCTCATCATCACTAATCATCAGGGAAATGCAAATGAAAACTACACTAAGATATCACCTTACACCTGTTAGAATGGCAAAAATATCCAAAACCAAGAACGACAAATGTTGGAGAGGTTGTGGAGGAAAGGGAACCCTCATACACTATTGGTGGGAATGCAAACTGGTGCAGCCACTATGGAAAACAGTATGGAGATTCCTCAAAAAGTTAAGAATAGAAATACCTTATGACCCAGCCATCCCACTACTGGGTATCTATCCTAAGAACCTGAAATCAGCAATTCCAGAAGTTCCATGCACCCCTATGTTCATCGCAGCATTATTCACAATAGCCAAGTCATGGAACCAACCTCAGTGCCCAGCAACTGATGACTGGATAAAGAAGATGTGGTATATGTATACAATGGAATATTACTCAGCCATAAAAAAGGACAAAGTTGTCCCATTCACAACATCATGGACAGACCTTGAGGGTATTATGTTGAGTGAAATAAGCCAGACAGAGAAGGACGAACTCTGTATGACTCCACTCATAGGTGGTAGTTAACATATGGACAAAGAGAACTGATTGGTGGTTGCCAGGGGAAGGGGGGGTGGGGGTAGGGCACTAGGGTGAAGTGGTGCACCTACAACATGACTAATAATGACGTACAACTGTAACTTCACAAGGATGTTAACTTTCATAACTTTAATAAAAAAAAATAGGCAAGATTAAAAAAAAAAAATTCTCATCCCAAGAAAGAAAACTGTAACTATGTGAAGGATGGATGTTAACCAAGTTTACTGTGGTAATCATTTGGCAAGATATACATATATCATATCACCATGTTGTACACCTAAAACTAATATAACGTCACAAGTCAGTTATACCTCAACAAAACCAGAAAAATTAAATAAAATAATTAAAAATTTAAAAAACACATTTTTGAGTCTTAAAAATTCAAACTTATACTATTATTTTGAGTTATTAAGTTTGAGTTACAAGGTAGCCAATTTAAATAACAAAACTACTGTATCAACCTCTTTCCTTTGTATTTGCTTTCAATTTAGTAAAGAAGGGCGGATGGGCCATTCCACGCACAGGCCTGCCCTCCTGTATGCACAGGTGCCCTGCGGAGGCTGCCATGGGGCAGGGGCTGGACACGGAGAGTAGAGCCCCTGGGTTTCACAGGGTGAGGAGACTTTCCTAGGAGCACCAGAGCTACCTCTGGGGGAGCCGGGTTTACCCCTCGCTCTGCCTGTCTGTAAAGTAAGGCTGTCCAGGTCAGGCTGGCTTGCAGAAATGCAGCAAGGCTGGGGGAGAAGTGCAGACAGAGGGCCCAGGGGGACAAGGAAGTGCTTACATCCGGAGTGGCACTGAGGAAGGAAGTGATAAGCAGGCAGCCTTTGAGACAGCAGACCAGGGGACAGTGCCTGAGGCCTGAGGCAAAGCCTGGAGCCATCCTGCAACACTGGGAATTCCCAGGGACTGCACCATCAACATCCCACTGCCCTGGGGACCCTGGGCACTTGGGAGTAAATGCCAGGAGCTCCACACCGCAGGCTCTTCAGCCGGAAAGCTCACTGGGATGCTGGCCATGCCCCACCCGTCCTGGTCACCCTGGGTCCTGCACCAAGGACTGTCCTATCTCCCCAGGCCAGCTGGTGCACAGTACAGGCACAAACCTACCCCCCAGGACCTGATCCTGACTGAGCACTCTAGTTACCGCAGATGCAGGTGGGCCAGAGCCCAGCTCACGCAGCCCTTCCCAGTGGTCCAATCAGCAGCCTTCCCCAAAGCTCCACCTCGGATTCCTCGCCACGCCCCTCACCGCCAGCTGACTACGGGGCCCTGTGGGAATTTGAGGGCAGGATGCCAAGGCTTCTGCATTTTCAAGAGAAGCTGGAGATCCAGAGTTTAATGCGAAATCTCCTGATACTTGAATGGGAGCAGCGCCTAAGTAAAATGTGTTTCAATACCACACAGGCCAGCTCAGGCGGGGAGAACAGGTGGCGAGCCTAACCCAGTCCTGCATGGACCGTTTGCGACCCATTCTCTCCCCAACCTCTCTCCCCACCTCCATCCAGGTCCACCTGCACTTCCTCCCCCTCCTCGGACCAGAAACTTCAGGGAAAGGTGGAAGGTCACCCAGGAACCCTTCCTGCATCCCCCAGTGTCCTCCTAGGTCCTCTCAGCTGACCAGCAGTGTTGCTGCGTTCCCTCACCAGGCCCACATCCTCCACTCTCCCTGCCCTCCCAGCCAAGCAGCGGCTGACTGACTCTTATCTGGAATGTCACTGTGTCACCCTCCCCTTCTATTCCAGCTGCTCCTGCCCCAGACCACAGGATGAAGAGGCCAGGCGGGGGCCCAAGGCTCACCAAAGTGGACACTCGCCCCCACTTCCCCTCTGGCGCAGACGCCAGGCTGCTGACAAGAGCTCTCACGAGGCCAGGCAAACACAGTTCAAGGGGTCACTCCCAGAAGGAGTGGCCACTCCACTTGGACTCTGGGAATACTTCCCAGAAGAACTGACACCTGGGCCCAGTCCTGGAAAGCTAGCAAGGCTGATCCTGAGGGCAGGGGGCAGGGAAATGTTCCAGGGAAGGGGGGCATCTCAGAGGAGGGCCCCAAGGCCAGGAGAGCTCGGTGAGTCTAGAAACAGAAGGCAATCCCCCAAAGCTGGCCAGTGGCCCATGAGGGGCAGAGAAGAGATGGGCTGGAGGATACAGCCAGGAGCTTGTCACACAGGCCCGGGGCTAGAGACACAGTCTGGGCTTGTCCTCAGGGCTGGGGCAGCCTCGGGAGACACTAGAGCAGGGCTGGCATGTGGGGAAGTCACTCTCAGGCTCGGGGTGGAGAGCAGGCTTCTAGACTTGTCTTTTGCCTGCCAGACCTAACTCACAGCTTAGCCCACTGCCCCAAGAGCTACCTTCTTCAGCAGAAATCTAGTCGACACTCCCCTGCTCGACCCTCCAGGGCCCCTCCAATCCGCAGAATAAAGGTTCAACTCCCTAGGGAGGCACTGGAAGCCCTCAGGGATCTGGAACGTTTCCGCCTCATCTCCCACTGCCCTGCAGGGCTCAAACCAGTGCTGTGGGCCAGGCACCCCTGGACCACCCCACCGTCCTGCCTGTCCCCATCTGTCCCAGCAACATCCGAGCTGGCCTCTGTGAAGGGGGGACTCCTCTGTGAAGGGGGAACCTAAGCGGCTATCACCTTCCAGAGGGCGATGTGGCATTATCCATCAAAGCTCCCAGCACACGGCATGCTCTGACGCAGCAATTCCACTGGCAGGAACTCACCCTATGGCTGCTTCCACGCATGGTCAAACCAAGTGTGTTCAAAGTTACTCACTGTAAAGCTGTTTACAATGCAGACGACTGGCCATGTCCCCAACAACCACCAAAAAGGGACTAGTTAGATTAAGTCACATCCACACAACGCGATAGTGCGCGGCCTCAAGCCAGAGGGAGGAACACTCTCCGAGATGCACTGTTAGGTGAAAAGACGCAATGCACAGGATGACAGGGACCAGGTGACTATGCCTGCAGGGCCAGCACAGACCACCTCTAGAGTGAGGCATGGAGAACAGGAAGCTTCTGCCGCCCCTGGAGAAGGGAACTAGTGACTGGAGTTGGAGGGAATTTGCACTGAGAGGCCTCAAGCCTCTGGAATTTAAAACCATGTCAAGCTGTCCAAATAAATCAATGGTCTTTAAAATTTCTTCAAAGCACAGCTCACATGTGCGTCCTCAGCAAGGTCTTCCCTGATCTCATCACATCAGGGCCACCACCCGCTGGACCGGCAGCACTCAGCCCCCAGTGATGAGGATGATTATAATTTTTTCTGACTTCTGTTTGAAATATTGTTGAGTTTTGATTTCTCAGATTTAAGGAAATCTTTTCTCTTATGCTAACTATGACTTACAGCAATTTGGTGAAATTATACCTTTATGAGCAGAACTGAAACATTTATCTTTTTCTCCCTACCTGATCCCTCCAGAATTTGGAAACTTAGTGAGTGAGTACGGTTATTTCTAGTTATTTGCATAAGTTCACTAAGAATCTGTTCTCCTTATAACAGGACACATTGGTTATATTACCAAGGCTTTGACTGGAATGTCACATTTGAGAAACATATAGGCTTGGATATGACAATACTGCCTTTCAGGACAAACACTAGACTTTCTGGAAATAAAGCCACTTCGAAATATTGGCCTGGTACCTTATTTACAGAGAAAGATTCCAGCAATCTTACCTAAGGAAGCTTGCTTATCTGGCAGGTGCAAGGAACCTCAGAATATTTTGAGGGATCTCTAGAAGAGAGGAGTCCACCCAAATCTGTAGGTACTGCAGGCAAAATCTGATGGCAAGTCCTTGGCTTGGCTTTTCTGGCCTCCAGAGGCCTTTACAGTTCAATCTGAGATTCCTCATAAAAAAATTCCAGCAAAGCAGATTTAAAAGAGCCTGTATAATCAATTGCTATTCTTGCTGCACTTATGTAAATAATTGAACCAAGTTTTATTGAAACTACACTTATTTTGCAAACCAGTTAGTCTTAATTTGGCTATCTTGTAAAAATGAGGGTGATTTTCGAGAGAAAAATTATGTTTCAGTAGAAGCTATAGTACACATTCATGCATATTAGATTCTAGCTCTTTTCTTCCACAAGATTCATCTATTACTAATCATAATGTCTCCTTGTGGCCATCCGTCTCTGACACCTGGGAGTTCCCTGGCCACAATCAAACCTTTTCCTTCAATACTACTGCCCAAATACTAACTAGATTTGCCTTGTCACAGGTGGATCATAAACAACAAGTTCCAAAGGTAAATCCCCAACTTATCGATACACACAGGATGGACTATATCAAATTTGGGACAAATATATCTGGCTCACTCCTACTAGTGGTCAACTCAATCAAAAGGCCACTCTATGTTGGGGTGAATTTAACTAAGGAAGTGAAAGACCTATACAATGAAAATTACAAGGCTTTTTTGAAAGAAATAGATGATGACATAAAGAGATGGAAAGACATCCCATGTACATGGATTGGAAGAATGAACATAGTTAAAATGTCCATTCTACCTAAGCAATCTACAGATTCAATGCCATCCCAATCAGAATCCCAAGGACATTCTTTACAGAAATTGAACAAAGAATCCTAAACTTCATATGGGGCAACAAAAGACCCCGAATTACTAAAGCAATCCTGAGAAAGAAGAACAAAACTGGAGGCATCACAATCCCTGACTTCAAAACATACTACAAAGCTACAGTAATCAAAACAGCATGGTACTGGTACAAAAACAGGTGCACAGATCAATGGAACAGAATTGAAAGCCCAGAAATAAAACTACACATCTAGGGACAGCTAATCTTCGACAAAGGAGCTGAGGGCCTACAATGGAGAAAAGAAAGTCTTTTCAACAAATGGTGCTGGGAAAACTGGAAAGTCACATGTAAAAGAATGAAAATTGACCATTCCTTTTTACCATTCACCAAAATAAACTCAAAATGGATCAAAGACCTAAAGGTGAGACCTGAAACCATAAGGCTTCTAGAAGAAAATGTAGGCAGTATACTCTTTGACATCAGTATTAAAAGGATCTTTTCGGACACCATGTCTTCCCAGAGAAGGGAAACAATAGAAAGAATAAACAAATGGGACTTCATCAGACTATAAGAGCTTCTTCAAGGTAAATGAAAACAGGATTGAAACAATAAAACAACCCACTAACTGGGAAACAAATATTTGCAAGTCATACATCCGACAAAGGCTTAATATCCATAATATACAAAGAACTCACATAACTCAACAACAAAAAATCAAACAACCCGATCAAAAAATGGGCTGGAGACATGAACAGACATTTCTCCAAAGAAGATATACTGATGGCCAATAGGCACATGAAAAGATGCTCATCATCGCTGATCATCAGGGAAATGCAAATCAAAACTACACTAAGATATCACCTTACACCCGTTAGAATGACAAAAATATCTAAAACTAATAGCAACAAATGTTGGAGAGGTTTCGGAGAAAAAGGAACCATCATACACTGCTGGTGGGAATGCAAACTGGTGCAGCCACTATGGAAAACAGTGTGGAGATTCCTCAAAAAATTAAAAATAGAACTACCATACGACCCAGCCATCCCACTACTGGGTATCTATCCAAAGAGCTTGAAGTCAGCAATCCCAAAAGTCCTATGTACCCCAATGTTCATTGCAGCATTATTTACAATAGCCAAGACATGGAAGCAACCTAAGTGCCCATCAACAGACGAATGGATAAAGAAGATGTGGTATATATATACAATGGACTACTACTCAGCCGTAAAAAAGAACAAAATCGTTCCATTTGCAACAACATGGATGGACCTTGAGGGAATTATGTTAAGTGAAATAAGCCAGATAGAGAAGGACAATCTCTGTATGACTCCACTCATATGAGGAATTTAAAAATGTAGACAAAGAGAACAGATTAGCGGCTACCAGGGGAAAGGTGGGGTGGGGGGTGGGCACAAAGGGTGAAGGGTTGCACCTACAACACGACTCAAAAACAATAATGTACAACTGAAATTTCACAAGATTGTAACTTACCATTAACTCAATAAAAAATTTGAAAAAAAAAAGCCACTCTATGTTGGGAACAAACCAATCACACCTGTGATATGTGGCCTAATAGCACCCAACCTATGGCAAAAATTCCCCGTTATATGTGTTCTCATATCATAGCCTTAAGAAATACTGATTGGTTTGGGACTGACTGGGATAGACGGCCCAGTGTACATTGGTTAGCCCCTAATGGCACTCAGTGGCAATGTGGCTCCAACTTACAGCTTTGGCTACCACCTCGATGGATTGGAGGATGCACCCTAGGCTTCGTCTGGATGAAGGTAGAACTACATTTACTATATCTCCTCCTGCTAATTTACCCAACCTGCAACAGCGCTGGACCCACTCTGTCTTCCACTGGTATGACCACCTTGCCTCAATTTTCCTTCCCCAATTAGGAATCAAAAGTGTCATGTGGCACATGGAAGCTCTAAACAGATTTACTATGAAGGCATTAAATGATACACAACATAGCCTTTCACTGCTCGATTTAGAAGTATCCCAAATGCATAAGGCAGTCCTCCAAAACCGAATGGTACTGGGTGTTTTGACTGCGGCAGAGGGGGGCACTTGTGCCATTATAAAAACTGAATGTTGTGTTTATATTCCTGACTACCATCAAAATATCTCTGGCTTCCTATCTGATATGAGCCACCAAATTAAATCCATGTCTGACCCTACCCTATCCCTAAATGATTGGTTGAACTCTTGGTCAGGACCAGGTCTCTGGACTACGATCAAACCTTTATTCATTGGGTTAATCATATTGCTTGTATTTCTTATTATAATTTGTTGACTATTTCGTTGTTTGTCTTCCGCATGTCAACAAAGTTTCACCTCGTGGACCACCTCTCGTCAAATGATTCTCTCATCTCCAGAGGATCTGCACACCTTGTCAGCCTTGGACTCCAGGGGCACAACCTTCCGTTCCGCTGAGCCTCCTACTTGTACCCCTAAGGTCCCATTTAGGGACAGCTCTACGACCTTGTACAGCCGGAAGTAGTTACAGAAGACTGACCATCGTCCATATCCCCAAAATATTTCGGGGCCAAATGGGTTTGGGGGGGTTATGATGAGGATTATTTTGGGCTGTTTACTTTTGAAAACTGCAGACAGGGAAGGAGGCTCTGAGGAGTGGAATTTGCTTGCCCTTTGATGAGAGACATTGCATTTGTGAAGGAAGTCTCCATCTGTGGGGGTGTCTCCCACTTTGCACCAGGAGGAAGCGGGGATGACCTTATCTCTAGAAACTCTTAATGGGGAAGGCAAGGACTTAAGTTGTTTACTGTCTGGTGACCTCATGTAACTGACCCCCCCACCACCACCATCTTCCTTTGTCTTTAGCTGAAAACAATATTTAAGGTGGTGGCTTCTGCCATTTACTTAATCCGGTTTGATTCTTGTCCAAAAGTTATAGGACCACCCAATAACCAGACCCCACCTGCCCTGATACCATTTTAACAACTTTTTTTACATATTCTTTCCTTTGTCTTGTAAAGAGATAACTCACATACCTATGCCTTAAATTTAGCCCTACTCTCAACCCATGTTTGCAGCAGCGGCAGTGGCAGCGGCAGCTCCTCCTGCCCGTCGGTCCTGTCCCCATGCAGCAGCTCCTCCTGCCCATGGGTCCTGTCCCCATGCTATTCCACACTATTCTCTGAATAAAAGAACACTACTGCCAGACCTTGAGGGTCCAAGAAATCTTTCTTTCGACGACTCGGCTTACCGACCCCACATCACCAGGACCACCCTGAAGTTGCAGCATTCTGAGCCCAGCCCTGCCCCACGCTGGACAGCACCCGAGGGGTAGGAGGGAGGCAGGGGAACGGAGTGGGAGATGCCATTCCAGGAAGGAGAGGATGGGCAACAGCCTGAGAGGCCGGGAGGAGCCACCTCTGTTCCCCACTGTGAGGGCTGGCCCTGTCCCTCTGCTCCCCAGGGTGCTCCCAAGGCCGAGCCAGTGCAGGCCACACACAGAGCCTTTGTACTGGGTTGAAAGAGATCTGTTCTAGCCCTAACCCCTGGAACCTGCGAATGTGACCTCATTTGGAAATAGGGTCTTTGCAAATGTAATCAAGTTAAGAGGGGGTCATTAGGCTGGGCCCTATTCCAACATGACTGGTGTCCTCAGAAGAAGAGGAAGACGTGGAGGCACAAGGGAAGAAGCCCATCTGGCCACAGAGGCAGAGACTGGAGTGACACATCTACAAATCAAGAAACACAAGATCTGCCCGCCACCTTCCCCAGAGCCTGTGGAGGGTGAGCAGCCTGCCAGCACCGGGATCAAGGCTTGCGACCTCCAGACTGTGAAGGCATACATTTTTGCTGCTTTAAGCCACCCAGTTTGTGGTCATTTGTTATGGCAACCCCAGAAAACTCATACAGGCTGTGTCCCCTGCAGCCCCTGCCCCAGGGACTTTGCTCCACCCCCACAAGGCAGCAGTAGGTGGCATGGAGCTCCACAGGGCCTGTGGCATTGGCTACAGCCTGAGCCTAGCTCAGCTCCTGCTCCCCAAGCGCGGCCAGCCCAGGCCAGGCTCCCACATGGCCCTTATGGCAGCTCCACAGGAGCTGACCCCTGCCCGCCCGTCCCAGAGCCCCCCAGCAGGGGGCCAGCATCTCAGACTGACAGGAAAATGCCAGTGCTAAAATTAACACACTGCTGTGTGAGTTCCCTGGTAACTAGGGGTGGGGGGGATTGTTTCCTTTATCCAACAAGAAAGCTAAAATATCTGGAGTAGAAGGGGGCAGCACCAAACACAGCCAGGTTTCCACGATGGACAAAGTTCACTCACAGAGGAGTCCCCCCTTCAAAGAGAGGCAGAACCCCTGAGCCTGCTGCTGCGGTCCAGGCCAGGGCCCTCAGAGGGCAACCAGCTCTAAGGACACCTCACAGATTGTGCTGGAAGCTCCCTGGGCCTGTCCTTTCTGAATTAGGCTCAAACCAGAGAGGCAACTACAGGAACACAGCCAGGACTGAGGCTTTTGGACAGAACTCCCTCCCTCCCTCCTTCCGGAGCTGCAGGTGGCAGTCATCAGTCGTGGTGATGCAGCACAGGCCTGGGGCCTGCAGCTGCTCCTGAGTTTCCTTTGTGCTCAGCACAGGGAGCAGCGCCTTGGCAAGGAGTATCAAGGAGGCAGGATATGAACTGGGGTATGAAGGACAGGCAGGGAGGAGACAAGGACCAGGGGTCGCCATTCCTGGCAGAAAAGGAGCTGTGGGGCTTACCTCTGGGCAGGTATGTGCCAGAAGGACCACATGGCTAGGGGGCTGGTTCACATCAGGCAGCCTTGACCATGGGGCCCGGAAGGCCAGGGTCAGGCACACATGAACACCCCATGTTTCTATGGGGGACTCTGCCGAACAGAAGTCCAAGTGGCACTGCTTATCCTCTCTAATTTGCTGCCTGAGAAGGTTCTGGCAAAGTTCCTTCAACCCTCAGAGACTCTATTACATTCCCCAGAAGAGGCAGGGGCTCAAGATAATGGCTGGGCCAAGAACCTGGGGCCCTGGAGCAGCACAGGGGAATGAACCAGGAGAAGAAGGCTCCACGTGCAGCCCGCCGACCAGCACCACTGATCCCAAGAACTCATAATGCTTCGGGGCTGAGGCAGGAGAGAAGCTCAGCAGCGCTTGGCCCAACCGCAGAAAATCAGCTGGTAAGAGAAAGAGAAGCACCAGGAGCAGCAAACTAGAAAGAAAAGCGATTGCCATCATCCCAGGGGCTCAAGCAGGGTGGGAGAGTGCTGAGCCCAGCTGCCTGATTCTTCCAAGCACCCATGATCTGACCCTGCCAGGAGGCCAGGTGGTCACTCGGAGGCTGGACCTCCTGTCTGGGCTTTGGTTAACCACCTAATGTCCAGGGCCAGCAAGAACTGGGCCAGGCACGGGCTCCCCGTCCATATGAAGCTAGCCAGTCTGCTGGACACAGGGGCCCCCACACGGGGGGCCCACGACCTGTGGTACCTGCTCAGCTGGGAAGCCATGCCGGCTGGGCTGTCCCAGGTGCAGAGAGAGGCAAGGGAGGCCGCTGCAGCCAAGTCACCCATTTTTGCCACGGAAAGCACCATCCCAACTCCCCGCCACGTCGGGTCTCGTGGGGAGCACCCTGGCTTCCTGGACTGCCCGATCTAACCAGGAAGAGGCTGCCTCACCAATCCGAGGAGTCTACCAAAAGCTGGTTGTCATAGAAACCTCGCTTTGCAAATAATTACAGTGGAGAAGTAAGTCTGCGAGCCCTTCCGCTGCTGGGCTGTGAGATCAAGAAGTCACAGGTGCCGTCTCTGTGAAGCCTCTGGGAGACCACCAGAGAGGGCAAATGCCCACCCCAGTCTTTCTCCAGGATCTCAGCAAAAGACCCCACTGCACACCTTCCAGAGCTTCCTGAGATCCAGACAAGAGAGGAGGGTCACGGGCCAGAGAGAGGGGTCTCATCAGATGCAGAGCCCCTGCATCCTGCTCTGAGGAACTGGCATCTGAGACCTGTCCCCAAGGCCACCTCCCTGAGCTCTAGGGGCCAGGTGAGCCACTGGAAGGGAAGTGGATGGGCAGTGCAGCCAGCTCGGCCAGCCTCAGCTCTCCTCTGGCTGATACCCCGACCCCACCACCACACAGACCTTCCTCCTCCCCTCTCAGGTGTGCGGGCTGCCAGGAGAGCCCCCAGGTCCCCTCCAGGTAAACAATCAGAGTGGGCCCGTGCAGATGCGATGGCCACGGCCCTGGAAGAGCCTGGACGTGTTATGACTATGACTGTGCCCCTATGCCATCCCCACACAGGGCTACTTTCTCGGGAATCCTGCAGCCAGTAGTGAAGCCGAAACTCCCCAGCCAGCACACCGGGTGCAGAACAGCCTCTGTCAATCAGGCCAGGTTATGAACGTAGGAGCCCACCTGCGGGCCACTCTAGGGCATCCTTCTTAAAAACACTTGCCCTGGCTTAGCTCGTGGGCACTGATCCACCTCGCCCGTAGGCCAAGTCTGGCAGGCTCTGTGATCAAGAGGAAAAGTTAGGGCAGAGCGCTGATTAGGTTTAGTCAAACACCGCCCGCCACGCTCCCTCAAACAGACCCCTTATCAAATGCCAGATCACTCCCGCCTCCTTGAAACAGCCAGGTGTCCTGGAGCCCTTCCTAAAATAGAGGTAAACTATTACTAAGAGTACAAGTGCCACTGCCACAAGTCTTCCCACTTTTACCCAAAAAGAGAGAGAAAGAAAATTCCAGACTGACCACACCACAGCACTGAGTTCCCAGCTAAGCAGGAAGCGGCAAAATTGTGCTCAGCTCTGCCAGCCCAGGAAGCTTAGTCCCCGGAGGCCCGGCCCTTCTGAAGGGGTGAGGGGGCCCGCCGCCCACACCCCAAATGTCCACCTGGAACTGAGTCTGGGCCGAAAACCTTCCCAAAGAGCCTTCCCACCCATGCGGCCGGACAGGCCAGGATGACAGATCTCCCTCAGCCCCTCAGCTTCCCCCACGGCTCTTCATCCTCAGAAGAAATGACTCCATTTGCCAGCAGCCAAGGACTGTTCCCATAGGGCAGGGCCTGGGGTCATTCTGCTCAGCAGGCCGGGCACAGAGCAAAGTTCCATGAATATGTGTCAAGTTGGAGGGCGACAGAAACCCCTACCCTGCCTACACTTGCCTGGCGCCCTGGGTCCCCTCAGGTCAGCTGGGTGCTCAGGACCTTTGCACACCTGGCGAGCGGTAAGTCTAGGGTAACAGCCCACCCCTTCCTCCTGCCCTCTCTGCCCAGAAGCCTGGCCCCGCTCTCCTCCTGTGGACCAAGAGGCCAGAAGTGCTTTCCACATACCACTCAGGACTGTGGACCACCACAACGGGTTCTGAGAGCCCCCCAGGAGGGCTGCGTGCCGGGTCTGGTCAAGTCCATCTCTCACCTGCAGGTCAGGGGGCCCACTCCAGCCATAGGGCGTTCCAGAGCCACATCTCGAGACACTTCGTTTCTTCCCACCCCAGTACACACAACCAGGGTTGCCCCCAGACTCCCCAACCCCCAGCCATCCCAGAGTTTTCTCACAGTCCCAACTCACAGCTTGGCCTCCTCCCTAAGACAGGCCTCATCAGCTCCCTTCCTGAAGACTTTTAGGGACACTCCTCGCCGAAGCACGAGCATGGTCTCCACAGCCTCCACTGGTCCCTCCCGAAGCTGCAGCCAGATGGACTCAAAGAAGGGGCCTCGGGCCTGATGCTGTGCCCTTTGGACTTGGGCCCCTCCCTCCACGCAGGCATTGCCGCCTCCCTAAGCAACCCTGGCTTCTCTCTCCTCTTGGCCCCAACCCTGGGCATGCTGGGCACACCACCCACCCCAGATAAGGGGCAGCCACCGCATCACTGCAAATATGCGTGTACCCATGACCTTTTAATTTTTTTCTTATTTATTTTTTTAATTGAGCTAACAGTGGTTTATAGCATTATGTAAATTTCAGGTGGACATCACTATATTTCAGTTTCTGTGTAGATCACATCATGTTCACACCCAAACACTAACTACCATCCCTCACCACACATGTGCCCAGTCACCCCTTTCGCCCTCCTCCCTCCCTCCCTCCTTCCGCTTTGGTAACCACCAATCTAATCTCTGTATCTATGTATTTGTTTGTTGTTGTTGTTCTTCTTCCCATGACCTTTTTAAATCCCTTAAAATCACAGGAAATCGGAAAGGAAAGAGATCTTGGAAAATTCTTGGTTCAGACCCCAACTTCTACCCATGAGGAAAGCAGGAACGGAGAAGTGAGGAGGACTGCCCCAGGCTCACATCGGTTAGACTCAATGACAAAGGGCCCCACACAGCAGAGGTGGTATCCTGGGAAGGAAGGCCAGCCAGAGGGAGAAGCATCGTCCTGCACACTGTAAAGATCTACTGTCCTTGCCATCAAAACATCAACTAGGTGACGCACTGAACGTAATTAAAATGACTCACATAAAAACAAGAGAACCGAGCAAAACTTGCCTCACTAGGTTCTTTTTTTTTTTTCCCCTTCTTTTTCTCCCCAAGGCCCCCCAGTCCATAGTTGTATATTCCAGTTGTAGCTCCCTCCAGCTGTGCTGTGTGGGATGCCACCCCAGCATGGCTTGATGAGCGGTGCCATGTCTGCACGCAGGATCTGAACCAGTGAAACCCCAGGCAGCCAAAGCGGAATGCGCGAACCTAACCTCTCGGCCACGGGGCCAGCCCCCAGGTTCTTTTTAAGTTATAGAAAGTTAAAATACCACAAGACTGGCTTAAGGATGAAACAGTCCTCATTGCAGCAAAACAAAGAAATCTGGAAACCAATACGCAGCTGGATAAGAACTTTCTAATAAGTCAATCCTTGGAGGGGTGAGGATTTACACGGCATTTGATGCTGATGATTTGATACAGGACAGTAACATGCAGAAAAATAAACTGAAACCCATGGCTGACATAACACTATCTACAGAAAAGCTTTTAAACAAATCACAGAAGTTAAGACCAAAATGAAATTAACCTCTTGTTTTCATCATTAGAGGGAAGGCATTTTTCAGATTTGGAATGATCCAATAAATGACAGGTTGGGTCAATTACTTAAAACCTGGATAGAGATAAGACTTAAACCAGTGGAACTAAGATAAAAAAAAATTAGAGAAACAGAATGGGACAGGGGAGAATCTGCAAGAAATGATGCAATAAAGTGAAATACCTAAACTCTATCCACACTTCCATCAGATCAGTAAGGACTGGACCAGGCCTCCATAGATATGCTGACTCAAGCCATTAACAGATCCTTCCACAAAGAGGAATCATTTGTTGTCAGACAGCTCAGTCTTATGAGTAAATAATTTCAAAGTGAAATAGCCATGAGGTGCTATTTCCCATCTATTAAATTAACCAAGAACCATTTTAAATGATAAAACCAGATGTCTGGAAATGTTCATAGCAACATTATTCATAATAGCTAAAAGGTGGAAACAGCCCAGATGTGTCCAACAAGGATGAATGGACAAATAAAACATGGTCTATCTATATAATGGAATATTATTTGACCATAAAAAAGAACAAAGTACTGATACACACTAAAATGTGGATGAACCTTGAAAATATATGCCAAGTGAAAGAAGTCAGACAAAAAAGGCCACAGATTGTAAGATCCCATTGATATAGAATGTCCAGAACAGGCAAACCCATAGAGACAGAAAGTAGACTGTGGTTGCCAGGGATGGGGGAGGGGGAACAGCCAGAGACTGCTATTGGGTGCAGGATTTATTTCAGGGGTGAAGAAAATGCTCTGGAATTAAATAGCAATGATGGTTGCATAACCTTGTAAACATAGCAAAAAACACTGAATCGTACACTCTAAATGAGCGAACGAATTCTGTGGTATCCGAACTGTATCACAATAAAGCTGCTATAAAAAACAAATGGGGGCTGGCCCCGTGGCCGAGTGGTTAAGTTCGCACGCTCTGCTGCAGGCGGCCCAGTGTTTCGTTAGTTCGAATCCTGGGCGCGGACATGGCACTGCTCATCAAACCACGCTGAGGCAGCATCCCACATGCCACAACTAGAAAGAACCCACAATGAAGAATATACAACTATGTACTGGGGGGCTTTGGGGAGAAAAAGGAAAAAAATTTAAAGAAAATCTTTAAAAAAAAAACAAAAAAAACAAATGGATGCTGTAAGTCGTGGGGAAACAGGCCCACCCCTCCTGCCTTTCGAACCGGTTTTGTCAGAGAGCCCACAAAACACTCACTCCTGCCCAGGAAAGTGCTCCCAAAACGTGGCCTGAAGAAAACCACATACAGCTGGACAGCAGCCTGCAGCTGCAGTGTTTCCAATACTAAGTAAACAAAGCAGAGCGGGCTCAGGGGGTGGGAACACCCTAAAACACAAACGAGGTTGTGTTTGGTATCTATTTTTCTGGGGGAAATGGCCACCATTTTTTTCAGTTTTCAAAGGTGTCTGGAATCTGACAAAGGTCAAGAGACGGCAGCACCCCTCCATCCATCTCTCCCACACCTGACCAAGGAGCAGATGGACCACCTGAGTCACCAAGGACTAGAGGCAAGAAAAAAGGCAGGAAACGAGAGCACCAGGTGCCTGGAACTAAAAGCTGCTGGCCTAACCCAGCAGAGGACTCTGAGAAGAGAGGATGGAAGGGAGCTCTGAGCCGCCCTACCGGACTCAGGGGCCACCTCCTCGCACAGAAGACCATCCTGTATCAGAGGAAGCCGCAAGGGCAGAGACATATAGACAGAGTCCATAAAAACTCTCAAAGCTCTGAGGTAAGAAAATAAATGACCCAATATTTTAAAAATGGGTAAAAGACTTGAACGTTCACTTCAACAAACAAGATACATGGGTGGCAAATACGCACACGAAAAGGCGCTCGACGTCATTAGACATTAGGAAAACACAAATTAAAACCACAGCTTAGAATGGCTAAAACTGAAAGGACTGACTCGACCCAGTGTTGGTGAGGACGTGGAGGAACCGACTCTCACACATTGCTGCTGGAAACGTACAAGGGCACAGCTGTGGAAAACAGGGCGGCGGTTGCTTAAACACTAAACCTACACCTACCGTATCATCTAACATTGCCCTCCTAGGACTTACCAGAGAACCAATAGAAGCAGATATTCTCACAAAGACTTGTAGACGAAACGTTCATAGTGATGTTCCTTGTAACAGCCAAAAACTGGAAACAACTCAAATCACCAGCCACAATGAACAGATAGACTGTGGTGATCCACACAATGGAATACTATTCAGCAATAAAAAGGAATGGACTAATGATACAAGCAACAGTATGGATGAATCTCAGAACGATCACGCTGAGTGAAAGAGGCTGGAGAAAAAAAGAGCACATGCTATGTGATCCCATTTCTATAAAATTCTAGAAAATGCAAACTAATTAATCTATAGTGAGAGAAAGTGGATCCGTGGCTGCCTGGGGTTGGGGAGGCAGAAGGGAGAGACTATTAACAGACAGAAAGGAACTCTCAACACAATGGG
Organism: Equus asinus; assembly: GCF_041296235.1. NCBI lineage: Eukaryota > Metazoa > Chordata > Mammalia > Perissodactyla > Equidae > Equus > Equus asinus. The sequence goes on along the minus strand of NC_091794.1, from coordinate 109,454,096 downwards.
TATGCGCATTACCTTGATTGTGGTGATGGTTTCACAGGTGTATGATGTCAAAATTTATCAGATTACTCACTTTAAATATGTGCAGTTATATAACTTATACCTCAATAATTTAAATAAATAAATATCTCTCCCACCCCACCCCCACTGCTGTCTTGTAGAGAATTACATGTTAGCGGCAAGCGCTTGGGTTTCTCCCTTAGTCACTGACCCTAGGAGGGTTTACCGGAACTCAGTTCATTTCTCCAAGATGTGGCAGCAAACGCAACAAAGGCCCCCAGGAGCTGAACCAGTCCTTGTGCTGGATGCAGGGGACCCCAAGCATCTCAGCCACCAGCTCTGTGCCCATGGCCCCAAGAAGAGGCAGGAGGTTTTCTTTCTGGTCTCTCAGTTCTGTTCCAATGATCTGTGTGTCTGTTTTTGTGCCATTACCATGCTGTCTTGATTACTACAGCTTTGTAGTATATTTTGAAATCAGGAAGTGTGATACTTCCAGCTATGTTCTTTTTTCTCAGGATTACTTTGGCTATTTGGGATCTTTGCTTGTTCCATATAAACTTTAAGATTCTTGTTCCTGGCTAGTGGCATAGTGGTTAAGTTCAGGCACTCCACTTCAGCAGCCTGGGGTTCGTGAGCTCTGATCCCATGCGCAGACCTACACATTGCTCATCAAGCCACGCTGTGGTGGTGTCCCACATACAAAATAGAGGCACAGATGTTAGCTCAGGGACAATCTTCCTCAAGCAAAAAGAGGAATATTAGTAATGGGTGTTAGCTCAGGACCAATCTTCCTCACACACAAAAAAATAAGATAAAAAAATTAATTTTAGGATTCTCTGTTCTATTTCCATGAAGAATGTTGTCGGGATTCTATTTGGGATTGCACTGAATCTGTAGATTGATTTAGGTAATATGGGCATTTTAACTATGTCTATTCATCCAATCCATGGAATATCTTTCTGTTTCTTTATGTCGTCTTCAATTTCTTTCAATAATGTCTTATAGTTTTCAGTGTATAGGTCTTTCACCTCCTTGGTTAAACATTATCTCACAACTATCAGAATGGCTATAATTAACAAAACAAGAAATAATAAATGTTGGAGAGGATGGAGAAAAGGGAGCCCTCATATACTGCTGGTGCAAATGCAAACTGGTGCAGCCACTAAGGAAAACAGTATGGAGATGTCTCAAAAAGTTAAAAATAGAAATGCCATATGATCCAGCTATCCCACTTCTGAGCATTTATCCAAAGAACTTGAAATCAACAATTCAAAGAGATTTATGCACCCCCTATATTCATTGCAGCATTATTCACAATAGCCAAGATGTGGAAGTAACCCCAGTGCCCATCAACTGATAAATGGATAAAGAAGATGTGGTATACATATAGAATGGAATACTACTCAGCCATAAAAAAGACAAAACCATCCTATTTGTAACAACATGGATGGACCTTGAGGGTATTATGCTAAGTGAAATAAGTCAGACAGAGAAAGACAAATACTGTATGATTTCACTCGTATGTGGAAGAAAAACAAACACACAGATACAGAGAACAGATTGGTGGTTACCAGAGGGGAAGGAGGTTGGGGGAGGACGAAAGAGGTAAAAGAGGCACATATGTATGGTGACAGATAAAAACTAGACTATTGGTGGTGAGCACAATGTAGTCTATACAGAAGCTGAAATATAGTAATGTACAACTGAAATTTACACAGTTATAAACCAATATGACCTCAATAAAACAATTTTTTTAAAAAAAGAGGCAGGAAGGAGGTAGCCAGACTGCCCTGGGTTCTGGGTATGCCCTCGCTAAGAGCCCTACCCACCCAGTGCCACCAGGCACCACCTTGCCACCAAAGGCCTCTCTCATACCCACAGGACTGGCAGTGAAGCCCCCGCTGGGCAGATGAACGAGTCCTGAGCACTTCTCCAGATGAACTGAGAGTATGGGGACCAGTGGTCAATATAGCCACGCCAAGTCTCACTGTGGAAGAGGCTCCCAGACTTCCCTGAGTGTTAAGGAACACACTCCCTGAAGACATGGGGCCTAGTGGCCGGTGGGGAGAAGCCGGACTCGACTGGGAAGGGGCCACAGAGAGAGGACAGCAACCCTCTCAGCCTCTAGAACCCCAGCCCCATCCGACATCCTGGGCGTCAGTCAAGCAGCCCATCCTGCCAGTCATTGCTTGCAGACCACATAAAAGCCAGGCTCTCAGAGCAGACACCCCCCAAGAAGCTGTGTGGAAATGCCTGGGGCGACATGACCCAGGACACACAGTCTGGGTTCCAGCCGTGGCTCTGCCACACGCCCCTGAGTCAGCCACTGCATCTCTAGGGCCTGTTTCTTCAGCCGTAACATGGAGGGTGAACGCAGAGCTGAGGGTTCCTCAGAGCTGTCACACTTACATTGTCTCCCCAGCTCCCCAGACCTAGGAAAAGGCCGGAATAGTGAGCTTCTGGGCAGGGCCAGTTGAAGGAACCAACTGAGACACTGTTAAGGGAATAAAGAGAAAGCCACAGACTGGGAGAAAATATTTACAAAACACATATCTGATAGAGGACTTACATCCAAAATATACAAAGACCTCTTAAAATTCGACACTAACAAACAACTCAAAATGAAAATGGGCAAAAGATCTGAACAGACTCCTCAGGAAAAAAGACAGACACGTGGCAAACAAGCAGATGAGAAGATGTTCCACATCATATGTCACCAAGGAACTGCAAACTAGAACAACTAGATACCACTGCACACCTAGCAGAATGGCCAAAACCCAGAACACTGACACCCCAGTGCTGGAGAGGACGGGGAGCAGCAGAAGCTGTCACTCATTGCTGGTGGGAATGCAAAATGGTGCGGCCACTTAGGAAGACAGTTAGGCAATTTCCTACAAAACTAAACGTATTCTTTAATCCTATTCTATATTCTATTAATTATATAAAAATAAATGAAAAACTTAGTAGGTACGTGGGAGCAATTAAAAGTAAAATCAGGGGCCTGCCTGGTGGCGTAGCGGTCAAGTGTGCACGTTCCACTTTGGTGGCCCAGGGGTTCACCACTTCTGATCCCGGGTGCAGACCTATGCACAACTTGGCAAGCCATGCTGTAGGATGCATCCCACATATAAAGTAGAGGAAGATGGGCCCAGATGTTAGCTCAGGGCCAGTCTTCCTCAGCCAAAAGAGGAGGATTAGCAGCAGATGTTAGCTCAGGGCTAATGGTCCTCAAAAGAAAGAAAAAAAAAGTAAAATCAAGTCAAAAAATTATCATTTGGTATGGCTGAAATAAGAACACTACTAATCTGTTTCAGATAACATGGGTCAATTAGGCCACTTCAGGCTGGCCTGTGAGTGGCCTCCCCCTGTAAGAGCCTGGCTTTTATAAGGCACATGACAAGGTGGGGCCAGCTGTCATGAAAGGAAGCATAGAGTATCAGTCAAACAGGATCTAGTTTCCTGAGACAACAATGGGCACCAAAAGGCAATTTAGCTGTTAAAGTTCTGAATTCCAAATACAAGCCTGAAATTCTGATCACCAATTACAATAGCAGGGGTTGGAGGTCCCCACACCAAGCTGGGTGTCCTACGATTCAACTCAATTCTGACTCTACTTACCCCGAGATAGCACCAGATCCCATAGGTTAAGGGCTCAGTCCTATAAGACTGTCCCTGACTTCAGATGCCAATCACAAGTCCAGGTTGTCACCTGTGCTTCTGACCAACCGGCTACAGATAAAGTTCCAATGACCTCCTCCCTAGGTTGGATAAATTTGCTAGAGTGGCTCACAGAACTCAGGAAACCCGTTTACTTGCCACATTACTGACTTATTACAAAGGACATTAAAGGACATAAATCAACAGGCAGCTACAGAGGACAAAGGGCAAGGCTTGGGGAAGGGGCGCTTCCATGCCCTCTCCAGGCTCACCACTCTGCCGCATCTCCACGGGCTCACCAACCTGGAGGCTCTCTGAGCCTGGTCCTTTTGGGTTTTTATGGAGGTTTCATTACCTAGGCACGACTGATTAAATCATTGGCCACTGGCAATCAATTCAACCTCTAGCCCCTCTCCCCTCCCGAGAGGTCCCAGGGGGCTAGGACCAAACGTTCCACCCCTCCATCAGATGGTTGGTTCCCCTGGCCATCAGGCCCTATCCTTAGATGTTTCCAAAAGTCTCCTCATTAACATAAACTCAAGTGTGGCTGAAAAAGGTTTGTCATGAATATCAAGACACCTTTATCACTCTCAAAACTTAGGAAATTCCAAGGGTTTTAGGAGCTCCGTGCCAGAAACATGGATGAAGACCAAATATATATTTCTTATAAAATAAATATTTGTGACCTATAAATTGTTGATTTATACTTATAAATTTGTACTTTTTATAAATTTGCACAATTTCCTGCCCCATAGAAATTTATACTTATAAATCACAATATCACAAAGCCACACTTGAGTGAATACAGCACCAGACCAGCGAAGAAACACACAAATGAAGAAGTGTGGCACTTATTGAAAATGAGGGCCATCCACCGTCACTCATCCTGATCAGTTACAAGGCTAAAGTTTCCACCCACTAAGTGCCCAAAGGTAATGGAATCTTTAGCTGGCTCACGAGGCTGGAATTCAAAGCCTGGAGATTTTTAATAGGTTAGAGAGGGACAGCATGTGTCTCCAGTGTGCCCCTGCTGGTGGCAGCGGTGCCAGGACAGGCCAGGTCAGGGCAGAGAGACCAGATCCAACCCCCATGCGTTTTCCAGCCCCCATTCCTCGGGTGACAGCAAAGCACACACGCCAGGTGCCCTTCCAGGACCCACCAGGCAAGTTCTATGGGGCAGGTACTGTAGGGTCTTCTCCCAGACCCAGGGGAGGGCTTGCGGGCCCATGCCCAGCGAGAGTCACGCCCTGGCATCAGGGCACTCACTTTCATCTCGGCACCTAAGGCTCAGACAAGCTCCCAGCCTTATGCCGAGTTTGGGAGATACATCTCACCTTAGACTCTTAAACCCACACGTTCATAAGCCAAAGGTAAGCAGCAGGCCATTTTCGGGGCAGCTGGTGGGTGAGAGCTGTCTCCATTGCCCACCTCCTCCCTTTAGCAGCATTTGCCCCTGGTCAGGGCAGGTGATGAGGCACAGAGAGCTCATCAGACCTGGGTTCCAGTGCCCACTGTGCCGAGCTTGTGCAAGTCACTCCTGCCCTCAGTTTCCCCATCTGTAAAACAGAGGTAATTCTGGTGCCCCCAGGGCTGCAAGCTAACCAAGTGAGCATGAAGGGTCCAGCAGATGGGAGCCAGGGCAAAGTCTCGGAATGTGGGCGCTGCCTCCAGGGCACAGGGCTGCTGCCCTGCCAGCTGCTGGGATGCTATGTTCCACAACACCTCAAGAGCGTGGGAAAATTAGCTTTGCAAAAGCAAGTCTTTCGTCCTATTCTTCAACTCCCAGTCTGAGAGCTACCTTCCCAGTCTAGATTAAAATTCTGATTTGCCTCACATTTCTGATGCCCAAACAAATGTGCTTGCAGGGCGCTGGGGCAAACTCAAGGGCATGACGGTTACATGCAACCTCCCAACTCTGGAGGTTTTAAACATGCCTTAGACGGCCACAGTCACGCCTGCTGGCCCCTGGCCTGCCACACGCCTGAGCCTCTGGGCCCCAGGGCCTGAAGGTGAGGAATTCAGGGCACAGGGGGTTTGCGCTGCCTGGCATGATCCTGGAAGGGTCTCCAACAGGGACCTGACCCACAGGAGGCTTGGACAGCAAGAGCCTGCCACCTGCCACAGGACAGGGCGGTCACAGAAGAAGGGGGGGAGGGGGCAGCAAGGCCACCATGGGGCAGGGGTTGGTATTCAGGGAGGGGGAGTGGGAAACAGAGAGATGTAGACACCACACACAGACCTGAAGAGGTGTGGCCAAGTCCTGCAAGGAAACCACACATATGAGAAGCACTCCATGTCCCGTAGGGCAGGATTTTTACTGCCACTCACGGACTTTTGGTTTCTGTCTTCAAGGTCAGAGAGCAATGACTTTTGCAAGGAAGAAGTGTGGGTGAAGGTCAGGAAGTGTGTGGTTTCAGCCCTCCAACAATCAACCTATGATCTTGACAAGTAATTCGGCCTCTCAGAACCTGCCTCTCATTTTATAAAGAAGGGTGTGTCCACATCAAAAGAATGGAGCTCGATCCCGACCTCACACCATAAATGTAAGTGCTGAAACTGTAAAACTCTTCAAAGAAAATATAGGGATAAAGCTCTGTGATCTTGGATTTGACAGTGGTTTCTTAGATATGACAACAAAAGCACAAACAACCAATATATATACATGTATTTATTATTAAATATGTATTATTAAAAGTCAGACTACATCAAAATTAAAAAACTTTTGTGCTTCAAGAGATAACATCGAAAGTGAAAAGACAACCCAGTGAATGGGAGAAAAATCTCTGCAAATCATATATCTGAGAAGGGACTTCTCTAGAATATAGAAGGAACTCTTACGAGTCAGCAATAAAAAGACAAATACATCTAACCCAATTGAAAAACAGGCAAAGGACCTGAACAGACAATTCTCCAAAGATGTACAAATGGCCAATAAGCACATGAAAAGGAACTCAACACCATTACTCATCAGGGAAATTCAAATCAAAACCACAATAAGATCCTACTTCACACCCACCAGGATGGCTATAAACAAAAAGAGAGACAATAACAAGTGTTGGCAAAGATGTGGAACCCTCTTACACTGCTGGTGGGAATATAAAACGGTGCAGCCACTTTGGGAAAACATTCTGGCAATTCCTCAAAAGATTAAACACAGAATAACCATATGACCCAGAAATTCCATTCCTGAGTGAGCTGTTTTCACACACACCACCTGACACAAAATGTGTGGGTTTTTTCCTTATACCAACCAATTTTCTAGCTCTCTGTCACCAGCTGAGTGTCCTACAATTCAATGCAGTTATGATACTAACAGCCCAGAGTTAGCACAGACCCTACATTTAAGGGCTCAGTCCCAAAAGACTGACACTATTTTGGACGCCAGTCACAAGTCCCGGGCTACTCATACTTCTGACCAACCAGATATAAATCGGGGGTCCCTGTGACGCCCTGCTCAGATTGGATAATTTGCCAGAGCAGCTCACAGGACTCAGGAAAACACTTTACTTATGTTTACCCGTTTAATATAAAGGCTACAGCTCAGGAACAGCCAAATGGAAGAGATGCCCAGGGGAAGGTATGGGGTGGGGGTCAGGGTATGCAGAGTTTCCATACCCTCTCCAGGCACGCAGGCCTCCCAGCACCTCCATGTGTTCAGCAACTCAGAAGCTCTCTGAACTCCACTGTTCAGGATTTTCATGGAGGTTCCACTACAGAGGCAGGAAGCAAGACTGATTAAGTCATTGGTGATTAACTCAACCTCCAGCCCCTCTCCCTGGAGCTGAAAGTTCCAACCCGCTAATAATGCCTTGGTCTTTCTGGCGCCCAGCCCCCAACCTGAAACTGCCTAGGGGCCCCCAGCCACCAGCCATTTCATTAGCATAGAGAAAACACTCATCACTCTGGGATTCCAAGGGTTGTAGGAGACAAAGCCCAAATATACATTTCTTATTATTCCACACTAGGAGAAATAAAAACATATGTCCACACAAAAACCTGTACGGGGATGTGTATACTACTATTATGCATAATAGCCAAAAGGTGGAAACATGGCAATGTCCATCAACTGATGAATGGATGAACAAAATGTGGTACATATGTACAGTGGAGTACTATGAAAGAAACACTGAGACATGCTACAACGTGGATGAACTTGAGAACTGTGAGGCATCAGAATTGGCCGCCCCAAAACGTGTCTCTTTGCCTTGATTATTTTTAAGAACAAAAGACTGTGAAAGAACCTTTGACCTTCCCTCTAACCGCCTAAAAGAATTTAAGATAGGGGCTGGCCCCGTGGCCGGGCGGTTGAGTTCACGCACTCGGCTGCAGGTGGCCCAGTGTTTCGTTGGTTCGAATCCTAGGTGCAGACATGGCACTGCTCATCAAGCCACGCTGAGGCGGCGTCCCACATGCCACAACTAGAAGGACACACAACGAAGAATATACAACTATGTACCGGGGGGCTTTAGGGAGAAAAAGGAAAAAATAAAAAAATCTTTAAAGAAGTCTATTCAAAAAAAAGAATTTAAGATAGAAGGCCTGCTCCAGGAAGGAACTAATACAATAAGATAACTGTAGCGTAATGGAAAATGTGTTTCTTGGATCACATTGTCTATAGATTATGCAGCAAACACCTGCTTAACAAACATCTGCTTTTCCATCTCCACGTAAATTGTCTTCCTCCTCTTTGAAGCCCCAAACCACTACCCCCAACATCCTCCTTTGTCTTTAGCTGAAGATAGTATTTAAGGTGGCAACTTCAGCCATTCTGGCGAACTACTCGGTTTTCCTGGGTTTCTCCCATGTACACGTTATTAAATTTTGTTTGATTTTCTCCTATTGTTCTGTCTCATGTCAATTTAATTCTTAGACCAGCCAGAAGGACCCAGAGGGTAGAGGAATAGTCTTCCTCCCCTACAGAACATTATGCTAAGTGAAAGAAGCCAGGCCACAAAAGCCCACATCACATGATTCCACTTATTTGAAATGCCCAGAATAGGCAAAATCTATAGAGGAAGAAAATATATTAGTGGTTGGTGAGGGGTGGGGGAAGAATGGGGAGAAATGGCTAAAGGGTATGGGGTTTCTTTTGGGGTCATGAAATGTTCTAAAATTGATAGTGGTGATGGTTGTATGACTCTGAATATACTAAAAATCACTGAATTATACACTTCAGGGACGAAACATATGGGATGTGAATTATATCTCAATAAAGCTGGTACAAAAGCGGGGGTTGTATATGCCCACTCAACAAAGTTTCTGTAAAGTTGAGAAGAAAACACACAAAAGTCACTGTAAGCAGAACAACACTGCATTGCTGAGGATTAGCCGATCGACGAGGACAGCTCCCCTGGCCCCCCAGACGCCTGCTGGTACAAAATCACAGTTCAACCCCCAACCCAAGGGGAGAGCACACACCTGCGTCCCAGAACCCTTGGCAGCGTGTGCACAGGGAGCAATGTGCCAGCACAGCTGCTAGCACACAGGTGCTTTGATCTCCACACCTGCCTCAAGCCCTCATGACGCCAGCTTCCCAGAGCCCAGGGCCTGCCAATCCTTAGCCCACCTCCTCCAACAAAGCTGGGTAGGGTTCAACCAGCCTCTGGTGGAAAAACATGCCAGGTCTCCACTGAGGATGAATACATAAGTGGGTACAATCTAACAAAAGATGCAGGTCACTGAATACCCAGTACCTACTGCCCACTCCAAAGAATTTCCAATAAATCCTGAATCATGTGGCCCACGGCCCTGCGGCAGACTGCTCAGTTTTCCCGACAAGCTTGATGTCAAGGGTGGAGACGGCATTGCTGTGGGCACAGAAGTGTCCCTGTCATCCTACCTTGCAGTCACACACGGTTCAGACAGCAGATCAGACTTGGTTCCAACAGTCCAGATGGAAGCCCAGCATCTCTCCCTGGGCCCCTTGGAGCTCCTGGGCACCAGATACTTCCAAGCGGCTGCCGATCTGCGGAGCCCACGGAGGCAGAGAGCCCAGGGAAGCAGCTTCATCCTGTAGTGAGTGATGGGCCAGACTGCTTACCCAGTTGCCGGCCAAGACTTAGCCGCCCCTGGTCTGTCTCCCCAGAGCCCTCCCTACCGGAAGTAGCAGGTCTCTTTTCCCAGCAGCCTCTCTGTGGAACTGCCGCTCCTCCCATCAATCCACAGTCAAGCTGACAGCTCTCAGAGAATGCTTCTCTGTTAGCCCAGTAATGGAAGGAATGCATGACTCGGCCTAAAGTCATACAGCCTGGCTCTCTCATAAGCAAAGGAGACAGGAGGTCAAGGACAGGGCCACAGCCTGTCCGATAGTGGGAAAAAAATGGGTGGGGCTGTGAGCAACATTCACCAAGATTCCCATCTCCACACCTATAAACCCCTACCACCAATCAGGTGGTGTAAACCCTGACATTTGTTTTGTTTTGTTTTTCTTTTTTGTAATGCAAATACATAGCTTAAGCTTTGATTGTCAGGCATCTACTTCAAAGACAGCGATCTCAAATAAACACATTGCCAGCCACAGGACTAGACAAGGAGCCAGTCCGCCTCCCCCAAGTGAGGCTCCTTCCTTTTAGAGATCTTGGTTGATTTCAATAACTGCCTATTGCGGCCACTTGTTTTCTTCTCTCTAAATTTCCACTCTTATGTTTTAAAAAATTTCACCAAAAAAGAGTGAGCCCATGAAACCCTAGGCCCCCACCCTTGACCCCAATAAAAGCAGAGCCCCAGGCCCACCCACACACACACATGCACACACACTCTCTCTCTCTCCCCATGACAGCACTGTGTGGCCCCAGGTGTGCTGTGTAATTTCCAGGTCCTGTAAGACATAAATCTTTATTTTTCCCAACGTGTCCTAACGGCTATTGCTAAAGGGGATCTTGCAATCATAGTAAGAACTACAAAAGCCAGTCCAACTGCAATGCTGGTTACTGACAACACTGGAACACCAGGTCAGGGCAGCTCTAATTAGGCTGGAAGGGCCTCTGCACAGCGGGCATCAGGAGGGCTTGGAGGCTGCCAACCAGCACATAGGTCCTGGGACAGCAGGGTGCTGAGGAAAAAAGACACATGCTCATGGCAGAAGCTTCCCGTCCCGACTTCAGACAGTGGCTCTAAAGCTCCAGTGGAGAGCTAAGGAAGATGCAGATCCCTGGGCCCCTGCCCTGCAAGACGCACAGGCAGCAGGTTTGGAGTGGGGATTCAGGAGCCTGTTTTTCTTTGTATTCTTTATTGCAGAAAACATCAAAAGCTTACTAGAGTAGAGAGAAGAAGGAAATGAATCCCCAAGTCTCCAACAAACATCTCCGGGTGATTGACTGGTTCCTCTCTGCTCCCACCCACTCTCTGACTCCAGACCAGTCTCACACATCACAGCTCGGCATCCGTAAATATCTCAGCACGCTCTCTAAAAGATAAAGGCTCCTTTTAAAAAGAGAACCACAAAATCATTATCCCACCTAAAATATAATAGGAATTCCCTAATATAATTAAATGTCAAGTGAGCATTCAAGTTTCCTTATTGTAGCCTAAATGTTTTGAAATCTGCATTTGTGAACTGTATCTATAACCACCAAAAGCTAGAAAGAACCCAAATGTTCATTGGCTGGTGAAGAGATAAACTATGCCTGTAATGGCATACCACCAGGCAAGAGAGAGGAAGGAAGTACCGATACACACACGAGTGAAACTCACAAGCATTGTGATATGATTGGATATGATTCTACCCATACGAAATCCTAGAAAAGGCAAAACTATAGTGCTGGAAAGCAGACCTGTTTGCCAGAGGCCTGGGACACAAGAGAACTGACTGCAAAGGGAAAGGAGGAAACTTTTTGGGGTGATGGAAATGTTCTATGTCACAATCGTGGTGGTCATTACACAGACATATACATCTGTCAAAGCTCAGTGAACTGTACATTTAAAATAGGCACATTTCATGCCAGACATAAGAGAAGGATATGGCCCTTCCCTGAAAAAGTAGTTATGAGAAACCTAGTCCCTTTCCATATCTGAAACTTAAAAAAGAAAAGGAAATTGTGTAAAAGAGCAAATATTTTAAAAGTTAGGCCAACAGAAGAACATCTTTTGAGATGCTCCTAGAATAAAATAGTATTAAGGAAAAATAAATTTGTAAACAGTGCTGAAACATTTCCTAAAAAAGTTAATAATAAAATAAAATAGGCACATTTCATTTTTCTGCAGTGACATCAGCATCACGGCCGAGTGAGTTGTTCCCTTTGTCTCCCTTCTAAGTTACAACTAAATGGACATGCATTAACCAGCAGAGGGTCCCCTACACAGCACAATAGGGTGCCTCAGAGATCCACGCAGCCATGCATCTGAAGGAGGGTGGACTGGGCCCCTGGGAAGCAGTGGAACTCGATGAGCGCACCCCGACCCCTCCCCGGCAGCAGCGATGCAGGCCGCGGGTCCTCACACAGTGGCTGGAGCAACTGTAAGAGGAGGCAGGGGCAGCCTGCACACAAACACTTCTGGAGTGGTGGCCCGGCCTGCAGGAGGGGTCTGCTGTGGCACAGTGGCCCCGCCCATAGGAGTGCTCCCTGCTGAGTGGTGGCAGCTCAGCCCCAGCAAAGGAGCCCTGCCCACCAAGCACAACAGCTCAGCCAAACTGCCCACCAGGGAAGAGCTGGCCCATGTGTGAAAGAAAGCACCCCTCCCCTCCCACCTAGCACAGCAGCTGAGCCAGTCCCTTGCTGAGCGCAGCAGTCCCACTTGCAGGGGAGCAACTGGCTGGCAGAGCACAGAGGCCACACCTGCGTGTGCACACGTGATCCACCAAGCAGCTGCGGCCAGCGTGCAAACGCAGAGCAGCCGACCTGCACAACTTTCAGCAGACAGGGCAGGATCAGAAACACAGCTCCTGCCCCCACCCCAGCAGTAGCAGGTGGAACCGAAACCTGATCCTACTATAAACGTGCTGGCAAAGGGTCAGTTCATCAAACACCATGAAGAACGACAGTAACAATTCAGAGCAGGAGGAAAATGACAAGTCTCCAGAAACCAATCCTGAACTCACAGAAATTTACAATCTAAACAACAGAGAATTCAAAACACTTGTCACAAAGAAATTCAACGAGTTACAAGAAAACTCAGAAAGACAGTTAAATGAGCTCAGAAATAAAACTAATGAGCAGAAGGAATATTTCACCAAAGAGATTGAAGCTCTAAAAAAAACCAAACAGAAATTCTGGATATGAAGAATACAATTAATGAGATCAAAAATAATCTAGAAGGGCCAGCCCCAGTGGCCTAGTGGTTAAGTTTGCACACTCTGCTTTAGTGGCCTGTGTTTGGTTCCCAGGCGCGGACCTATACCACTTGTCTGTCAGTGGCCACACTGTGGCATGGCTCACATACAAAAAGAGGAAGATTGGCAGCAGATGTTAGCTCAGGGCAAATCTTCCTGAGGGAAAAAAAAAAAAATCTAGAAACCATAAAAAATAGAGCTGATTTATGGAGAACAGAATTAGTGATTTAGAGTATAGAAACATAGAAATGCTTCAGGTGGAGGAAGAGAAAGAATTAAGATTTTTAAAAATTAAGAAATTCCTCAAGAAATATCCAATTCAATTAGGAATAGCAACATAAGGATTATAGGTATTCCAGAGGGAAAAGAGAGGAAGAAAGAAGTAGAGAGCTTGTTCAAAGAAATTATAGCTGAGAACTTCCCAAACTTGGGGGGAAACTGGACTTACAAGTACATGAAACCAATAGAACTTCTAATTACATCGATGCAAAAAGACCTCCTCCAAGGCATACAATATTAAAACTGGGAAAAATCAAGGACAAAGGACGAATATTAAGGGTAGCAAGGCAGATGAAAATAACCTAAAAAGGAACCCCTATCAGGCTTTCAGTGGATTTCTCAGCAGAAATCCTACACGCTAGGAGAGAACGGAATGATATATTCAAAATACTGAAAGACAAAAACTTTCAGCCAAGAATACTCTGTCCAGCAAAGCTATGCTTCGGATATGATTGAGTAATAAAAGGTTTCCAAGATAAACAAAAGCTGAGGGAGTTCATCACCACTAGGCCACAACATTACAAGAAACATTGAAAGGAGCCCTCCCATCTGAAACTAAAAAGCAAAGGTTTACAAAACCTTGAGCAAGGAGATAAATAGACAGGATCAGAAGATTTCAGCTCTACATCAGAATAGGTTAGTAAACAACTATAATATAAAAGGTAAAGGGAAGGAAAGTATCAAAAAAACTATATACACTTCAGTTTAGTCATAAACTCAAAACACAGAAAAGAACAATTTATGGCAACAATAAATCAGAAGGGGAAGAGGAAAAGGATAGAACCTGCTTAGGCTACTGGAGATAAGAGGCTATCAGAAAATGGACTATCTCATCTGTGAGATCTTGCATACAAACCTCACAGTAACCACTAAACAAAAACTCAGAACAGAGTCACAAATCATAAATAAAGAGAAAACTGAGAAAACCATCACAGAAAACCACTAAACTGAAATGGCAGTCAGAAACACAAGGGAGAAGCAACAACGGAAATATAAAACAACCAGAAAACAAGAGATAAAATAGCAGCATTAAGCCCTCATATATCAATAATCACTCTAAAAATAAATGGATTGAACTCTCCAATCAAAAGACACAGAGTGGCTGGATGGATTAAAAAACAAGACCCAAGAATATGCTGCCTACAGGAAACACATTTCAGCTCTAAAGACAAACATAGGCTCAGAGTGAAGGGATGGAAGGTGATACTCCAAGCAAATGGCAAGCAAAAGAAAGCAGGTGTTGCCATATTTATATCAGACAAAGCAGACTTCAAGATAAAAAAGACAATGAGAGACAAAGAGGGGCAGCATATAATGATAAAAGGGACATTCTACCAAGAGGATATAACACTTATGAATATACATATATTCACCTTACAGAGGAGCACAGAAGTATATAAAGCAACTATTAACAGACCTAAAGGGAGAAATTGACAGCAATACAACAATAGTAGGGGACCTCAACACCCCACTTACATCAATGGATAGATCATCCAGACAGAGAGTCAACAAGGAAACAGTGGCCTTAAATGAAATACTAGACCAGATGGACTTAATAGATATATATAGAATATTCTATCCAAAAATAGCAGAATACACATTCTTCTCAAGTGCACATGGAACATTCTCAAACATAGACCAAATGTTGGGAAACAAGGCAAGCCACAATAAATTCAAGAAGATTGAAACGGGGGCCGGCCCCATGGCTGAGTGGTTAAGTTCATGCACTCTGCTTTGGTGGCCCAGGCTTTCACCAGTTCGGATCCTGGGCACAGACATGGCACCACTCATCAAGCCATGCTGAGGCAGCGTCCCACATAGCACAATCAGAAGGATCCACAACTAGAATATACACCTATGTAATGGGGGGGCTGGGAAGAAGAAGAAAAAGAAACGACTGGCAACAGATGTTAGCTCAGGTGCCAATCTAAGAAAAAAAAGAAGACTGAAATCATGTCAAACATCTTTTCTGACCACAATGCTATGAAACGAGAAATTAACTACAAGAAAAAGATTGAGAAAGTCACATATATATGGAGACTAAACAACATACTACTGAACAATCATTGGATCAATGAAGAAATCAAAGGAGAAATTAAAAAATATCTGGAGACAAATATAAATGAACACACAACATACCAACTCTTATGGCATGCAGCAAAAGCAGCACTAAGAAGAAAATTTACAGCAATACAGAGCTACCTCAACAAACAAGAAAAATCTCAAATAGGTAATCTTAAACTACACCTAACAGGACCAGAAAAAGAAGAACAAAGCCCGAAGTCAGCAGAAGGAGGGAAATAATAAAAATTAGACCAGAAATAAATTAAATAGAGACT
Organism: Equus asinus; assembly: GCF_041296235.1. Classification (NCBI taxonomy): domain Eukaryota; kingdom Metazoa; phylum Chordata; class Mammalia; order Perissodactyla; family Equidae; genus Equus; species Equus asinus. The sequence continues at coordinate 109,438,556 of NC_091794.1, read as the reverse complement.
AAAAAAACAATAGACAGGATCAATGAAACTAAGAGCTGGTTCTTTGAGAAGCTAAACAAAATTGACAAACTCTTAGCCAGACTCACTAAGGAAAAAAGAGAGAAGGCTCAAATAAATATAATTAAAAATGAAAGAGGAGAAATTACAATGTAATTTCTTTCTAATTACAGTGACATTAAAAGGATCATACACCATGATCAAGTGGGCACAGGGGCACAGAGATGGTTCAACATCCACAAATCAATCAGTGTGATACAACACATTAACAAAATGAGGAATGAAAATCACACAATCATCTCAACAGATGCAGAGAAAACATGTGACAAGATCCAACATCCATTTATGATACAAACTCTCCATAAAATGGGTATAGAAGGAAAGTACCTCAACATAATAAAGGCCATATATGACAAATCCACAGCCAACATCATACTTAACGGTGAAAAACTGAAAGCCAGCCCTCTGAGAACAGGAACAAGACAAGGGTGTCCACTCTCACCACTCCTATTCAACATAGTACTAGAGGTTTTGGCCAGAGCAAACATGCAAGAAAAAGAAATAAAAGGTATCCAAATTGGAAAGGAAGAAGTAAAACTCTCGCTGTTTGCGACATGATTCTCTATATAGAAAACTCTAAAGAATCCACCACAAAACTATTAGAAGTAATCAACAACTACAGCAAAGTTGCAGGATACAAAATCAACTTACAAAAATCAGTTGTATTTCTATGAACTAGCAGATAGAGAAGTCAAGAATACAATCCCATTTGCAATCGCAACAAAAAGAACAAAATATCTAGGAATAAACTTAACCAAGGAGGTGAAAGACCTATACACTGAAAACTATAAGACATTATTGAAAGAAACTGAAGAAGACAGGGAGAAATGGAAACATATTCCACGCTCAGCCTGGTAGCCTAGCGGTTAAGTTCAGTGCACTCTGCTTCAGCAGCCTGGTTCAGTTTCAGGCACAGACCTACACCACTGGTCTGTCAGTGGCCATGCTGTGGCGGTGGCTCACATACAAAAAGAGTAAGATTACTAACAGATGTTAGTTAAGGACGAATCTTCCTCAGGAAAAAAAAAAAAAAGCTATATCTCCTCATTAAAAAAAAAAGATATTCCATGCTCATGGATTGGAGGAATAAACATAGTTAAAATGTCCATATTACCTAAAGCAATCTACAGATTCAATGCACTCCCAATCAGAATCCCAATGACATTCTTCACAGAAATAGAACAAATAATCTTAAAATTTACATGAAACAACAAAAGACCCCAAATAGCCAAAGCAATTCTGAGAGAAAAGAACAAAGCTGGAGATATCACAATTCCTGACTTCACTACAAAGCTATAGTAATCAAAACAGCATGGTACTGGCACAAAAACAGAGACACAGATCAATGGAACAGAATTGAAAGCCCAGAAATAAAACCACACATCCATGGACAGCTGTTCTTCGACAAAGGAGCCAAGAACATACAATGGAGAAGAAAAGTCTCTTCAATAAATGGTGTTGGGAAAACTGGACAGCCACATGCAAAAGAACAGGTGTAGACCATTATCTTACACTGTACACAAAAATTGACTGAAAATGGATCAAAGACTAGAAGGTAAGACCTGAAACCATAAAACTCCTAGAAGAAAATATAGGCAGTACACTCTTTGACATTGGTTTTAGCAGCATCTTTTCGAATACCATGTCTACTCAGGCAAGGGAAACAAAAGAAAAAGTAAATAAATGTGACTACATCAGACTCAAAAGCTTCTGCAAGGGAAAGGAAACCACGAATAAAACGAAAAGGCAACCCACCAACTGGAAGAAAATATTTGCAAATCATATATCTGACAAGGGGTTAATTTCCAAAATATATAAAGAACTCATACAACTCAACAAAAAAAAACAAGCAACTCAATAAAAAAATTGGCACAGGATGTGAACAGACATTTCTCCAAAGAAGATATAGAGATGGCCAATAGGCACATGAAAAGATATTCAACATCACTAATCATCAGGGAAAGGCAAATCAAAACCACACTAAGATACCACCTTACACTTGTTAAAATGGCTATAATCACCAAGACAAAAAATAACAAATGTCGGAGAGGTGGAGAAAAAGGAACCCTCACACACATTGTGGGAATGCAAACTGGTGCAGCCACTATGGAAAACAGTATGGAGATTTCTCAAAAAATTAAAAATTGAAAGACCATACAATCCAGCTATCCTACTACTGGCTATTTATCCAAAGAACATGAAATCAACAATTCAAAGAGATTTATGCACCCCTATGTTCACTGCAGCATTACTCACAATAGCCAAGACGTGGAAGTAACCCAAGTGTCCATCAACGGATGAACGGATAAAAAAGACGTGGTATATACATATACAATGGAATAACATATATGCACACACACACACACAATGGAATATTACTCAGCCATAAAAAAAGAAAAAAATCATTCCATTCGCCACAACATGGATGGCCCTTGAGGATATTAAGTGAAATAAGCCAGACAAAGAAAGACAAACATCGTATGATTTCACTTATGTGGAAGATAAACACATGGATAAAGAGAACAGATTAGTGGTTACCAGAGGGGAAGTAGGTGGGAGGTGGGTGAAAGAGATAAGGGCCACATGTGTATGGTGACAGATAAAAATTAGACTATTGGTGGTGAGCACGATGCAGTCTATACAGAAACTGATATATAATAATGTACACTTGAAATTACACAATATTATAAACCAACAGACTTCAATAAAATAATTTATATAGATAAATAAAATAGGCACATTTTATTGTATGCACATTATGTCTCAATAAAGTTGATTTTAAAAAAGCATAATGATAATACAGTTATCTCACCTTAAAAAAAAAAACCTAGAAATTCCTTAACACTATTAACTATCAAGTGACTATTCAAGTTTCCCCAAGTATCTCATAAATGTTTTAAAATCTGCATTTTGTAGATTTTCTACTAAAGTATAATTTGCACGTAGGAAATCTGCAATTTGTAACAAGCTTCCTCAGTTATTCAGACGTAGGTAGTCCACCGGTGAGTTGACCCCATAATTTGTCCCCCCCCAGGACACCTCTGAGAGTGGAGGAAAGTGGAGGTGGAGGCACACAGTGTGGTCACCCCACCCAGGCCCCAGCTGGAGAAGCTACGCCCCACAGGAGAAAGGAACTTCTGGCCCGACAGAAACCAGGGAGCTGGTCAGTTGTGGTGCCAAGTCAAGGGCGATGCCAGGCTGCCTGGCTCACTTAGAGGGCAGGCTGGACAGTAAGCGAGCATAGCCTTCCCTACCACAGGCTCTCTGGGCTGCAAAGACTGCATCTTCACCCAGGGCCCCCACATCCCAGCAGGAATGGAGCCAGCGCTGTGTGTTGTTTTATGGACTGTTCCAGAACACTAGCTCTGAGAGTGATTTCTGTAAGTCAGATTCTGTTTCTATTAATTACACTATAAACCCAAAGACAGAGCCACAAGGGGAAAAAATTCCAACCCTATAACATACTAAAATTCAGGTCCATTCCACTAATATTTGTTGGCATATCTACTAGACGCCAGGCACTTTTCTAGGCACTCACGGTACAGCAGTGAGCAAAGCAATCACCAACCTCCAGATACTTCCCAGTAGATTTGCATCTAACAGCACGGAAGGAAGAAAACCTTGTAGACCTCACACACCTACCTACAAATAAAGGATTCCAAGGTTATCTGCCCTGGGCAATGTCCACACCAAGGTCCACCTCCACAAGCTTAGTTGTTTAAGAGCTGACTGCAGTCCCCAGAGAGCTTCTGAGCTTCCCTCAGGAAACCCTTCCCCCAGAGGCCTACCATGAACACCGGTTTGTTAAATTCCTCCATATACCACACTGTCCCATAAGGTAGCCACCAGCCACAGGAGCTGTCTACATTTACATTTAAATAAATTAAAATGAATGCAATTAAAAATTCAGTTCCTCCGGATCTGGCCACATTTCAAGCACTCAATGGCCACTTGTCATTAGTGGCCACCATGTTGGACATGGAGCATTTCCATCACTGAGGAAAGTCCTAGTGGACGGCACTGTTCCACAATATCATACTCTCCAACAACCTGTCACACAACATGTCTTTCAACTTTACTTGGACAGTCAGGCAGCTGACTAGGGGCCCACGCTGATACCACGATTAAGCCTTACAACCAAATATAAGCCCAAGCTTGGGTGAGCAGTGAAAAAACCCCAACAATGGAGACACCTGGCAGAGAATAGGCCACCAGTCATCTTTGGCTCTCTCCGTCAGTCAAGATCCAAGGCCGACCTTGGTCAAGTCTGTTTTGTTTTTTTTTAGGAAGATTAGCCCTGAGCTAACATCTGCTGCCAATCCTCCTCTTTTTGCTGAGGAAGACTGGCCCTGAGCTCACATCCGTGCCCATCTTCCTCTACTTTACATGTGGGACGCCTACCACAGCATGGCTTGCCAAGAGGTGCCATGTCCGCACCTGGGATCCGAACCCGCAAACCCCAGGCCGCCTAGAAGTGGAACGTGGGAACTTAACTGCTGCGCCACCGGGCCAGCCCCTGGCCAAGTCTTTAACCTCTAGGAGCCCCTAAGGGTCCTTCCAGGTCTGACATTCTAAAACTCTGAGTTCAACGAGGAAAAAAGTAATTTACTACAAAACATTAATTAACATTACTCAAAATAAACCAAAGGAAAAAATGCCCTTCTGAGACTTTAATGCTGTCCCAGAACCTGCACCTGTAGGGCTGGCTCAAAAGGAGGGGAGAGCGGCCCACACTGGCCCGGGCTGCCCGAAGTTCAAGCTCCCAGGGTAAACGGGTCCCTTGGCCAGCTCCCGTTTATCAGTGCCTGGCACTGTCAAAGGTTTTCATCCTCACAGCAACCCTGAGACAAGCAATATTATCATCTCTGACTCACAGACCAGAGAACTGAGGTCCAGTGAGGCAAAGGACCGTGCCAAAAGCCACACACCTGCCTGCGAGAGGCAGAGCTGGGATTTGAACCCAGGCTGTCTGCCTCCTGAGACCGTGTCCCACTTTTCAGACAAGAGTTTCTGTTTACTTACAATGTGCCAGCCATTCTGCCAGGCACTAGATGTGCTTTCTTTTCTTTCACAGTCAGAATAACCCTTAAGAAAATGGGGGCACAGAAAGGTCAGGCAGCTAACGAGAGGCAGCAGCTAAATTCACACCCAGGCCTGGGACTGCAGAATCAGCTCTAACCACTGCCCTCTCCAGCCTTTACAGCCCCTATCCCTTCAACACATCCTTCCCAGTCAAGAGCATGTGACCACTCTTAATTGTCTAGGCTGGTGGGCATTTGGGGATCCTCTCCCTGCTGGACTGGGAACCCGCTAAGTCGGGGACCTAATTTTCTGGGTTGGTGTCCCTCCCTCATGGCGCTTTGCTCCTTGGAGGCATCCAGTGAAACTGGTTAAATTCATGGGATTAGCTGTCCTAGGCCAGGAAGCTCCTCTTTCAACACAGGGTGTGGGCTCAGATGTCCTTAAGGGTTCCCCACCCTGGTGTGTCCACTGTCCAGCGTCCTGGGGTTTCTCTGGGCCAAGTCCTTGTGACCATGGCCCTCATCACACCCACCCCTGGCAGTCATGCTGGGCACCTGAGGCTAACCTCAGCCAGGCATCCTGCCCAAGTGTCCCACGGCCAAGGCGGCTGCTCAGAGACTACATGCAACTGTGAATATGCAAGAAGCAGCCCAGTAAGCAGGGCAGGTAACGAAAAGCACATACATATAGGTTTGTGCACACATGCACACATCTAAAGTTATCCAAAAATCTAGTAACTGTTAGAGGCTGGTTTTAAAAAAGATAATATGTATAAACTGGTTATTCACCACCCTGATGAAGCAAATAAAAGCCCAGCCTTCCACGACTAGACTGAAATCAGTATCTTCTTTTGGCAGGTGAGTGCAGTGGAGAGAACACAGGCCTGGAGACAGAAGACCTGGCAAGGGCTGTCCCCCCAGGTCTTGTGGCTGGATGATCTTGCAGAGGCACTGGGTCTCCTGGAACCTCAATTTCCTCCTCTACCAGTGTGAGTGGTGGAGATCCCTTTCGTCCTCCCTACTGGGGCAAACCAAGAGAGATGAGAGATGTACCAGCCCTTTGCAAACGATGGACCCCAAGGTCACCCAGCCAACAGCAGGCAGAGCCTGAACCAAGGACCTGACTCCAGGCCCATCTGTCTCCAAATATCAATTCCTTCTATTATTTTTGCCCCAGGATCTTGAAGTGGGTGGGGCCTAGACAGCCACACAGCAAATAATAAAGCAAATGGAATAAGGCGCCCCCAAAGATTTCCTCTCCCAAGAAAAGTCAACACTGACCTTGAGCTCAGGAAAGGACTTTGACTAGTTCAGAAACCGGGGTGGGGTCAGGGCACCCCATTGATCCAGCACTTGAATGCCCACCCTTTGCATGGAAATGTCAACATCCACAGGAAACTAAACTGGCTTGGATCCAAGGTCAGTGTGATGCCCAACCTCCAAATTTGTGGAACCCGCCCCCAAACAAAAGTCAGCTCTTACTCTTAGTGGTGCATCACGCAGGACAGGCCCTGTTGCAGGCCCCAGTGCCCGTACGGCGTTCCCAGACTTCTCGTCTGTACTTAGCTCATGTTCAAACACCAGCGTGCCTGCTTCCGGTTCTGCCCAAGGAAACAGAGAGTAACCTTGAGGCTGCCCTCCCCTCTCCGGTGGGAAACGAGCCAGCTCACGATCTCCTGCTTCCTCTGGGGGCCTCTATCTACCCCAGCGCCCGTGGAAGGAAGCGGGGGTAGTTCGCTGAGAACAACCCCTTGCCCCCATTGTGTAAGATGCTTCTGGGTTCAAGGGACCATTCCCTCTTAGCAGTAAACTGTTAGAAGGGAAGAGTATTTTCTGTTCTTCCCTTTAACACTCGGCTCCCCGCAGAAACCGAGGCAGTGCACTGAAAAGACTGGACATCTGCAGCCCTCGCCCACTCGGGCATCCACGGATGGGCTTGCGGGGCTCCGGCTGCCGCCCAGCGAGCTGGTTACCTGCGCCCCACATCTCAGGGGATCCAGCGGACTTTGCACCACCGCTTAAATAACGAATTGGGGGCTCAGAAGAAAGTGGGCTGGGGCTCCAGCGCGCTCGGGCACCGGGCAGGGCGGAACTGAGCAAGACGCCGGGGGCCGCGCTCCGACCCCCGCCCGAGAAGGGCGCGGCGCCGATTCCTTGCGCAAACGGCCTGCGTGACCGCGGCGCCGCCCCCGGGATGCGCCGGAGGCCGGGAGGAGGCGCGCGGAGAGGCAGCCGGCTCTGCGACATCCGAGGCGCATCCGGCCGTGCCCAGGAGGCTGCAAGCCCGAGGTGACCGGCCTGGGCCGGGCGGGGACGAGCAGGGGCGGGGGGAAGGCCCGGGCGGCGACTCAGCATCCTGGCCGCGCCGCGCGCCCCTCTTACCGGCAGATCTGGATGGCGGACGGGGTCTCGGCGGCGGGGCCCGACATGCTGGCGGCTGCGGCGGCGGCAGGCGGCTGAAGGAGGGCGCAGGTGTCCGGCAGGCCGGGCGCGGAATGAATGGGCCCGGGCGGCGCCATGGAGGGGGAGGGCGGAGGCGGAGCCATGGCGCCGGCGAGGCGGGGCCCGGGCGCCGGCGGCGAATCGAACGCGGCCTCCTGCGCGGGCTCCTCCCCTCGCGCCCCGCCCCGCCCCGCCCCCCGGCCGCGGCCTGCTCTCGCGACGACTGTTTCTGGCGGCGGCGGGGGGGCCGCTTCCAGAAGGTTCGGTGGCGGTTGGGCGGCGCCGGGGTGGGCTGCCGCGTGGGTCACTGGGCGCGGCGGATGTTCGTGTGGGGCGTTCCCGCCGCCCGCGCCCAGCAGCTTGCATCGCCCGGCGCGCCGACGATGCGCTGTGGCGGGTGTGCGGCAGAGGGGCCTGCGGGAGTCGCCGCCCGGGTCTCGGCTTCTAAAATCAGCCGCGAGGGGAAAGCGGGGGCGGTTTCCCGTAAACGAGCGTTCATTCATGGCCGAGCTGCTGTGTCGTTCTCGCTGGGGCACGTGGGCGCGCGAAGCGGGGAGCCGGGCGGTCAGGCGGCAGCAGCGCACAGCTGCCGAGTTGGGCTGGAGAGAAGCGAGGGACGGGGTCTGTCTACACTGCCCGCAGCAAACCGCCTCGGGGTTATTGCAGAGGTCTCCTGGGGGTGCACGTGACGCAGTGAGGAGCCCTAAGGATGCTGATCTGTGCCGTCGCACGCCGCCTGCCCCGCTCTGGCGTCCAGGCCGAGTCAGGGTCACAGAATCTACCCAAAAAACACGAGGAGGGGAAAGATGACCTCCTCAGTGTGCCGGAATTACAGAGCGCTTTTTACTCCATGCGACTTTTCAGTCATAGGGAGATTTGACTTTTTCCAGATTTTTTTAAATGAACATAAATTGCTTTAGTAATCATATTTTTAAAAATCAAATGCAACCGACGGGACTCAAGCTCCCCAGCGCAATTTGAAAACCCCGTTATACTAAACTAAATAGCCGTGAAGGAACGGTGCCTCAGCCTGTCAGTCCTGCATTGCTGGACCATGGAGGCAGCCCACCACGTGTCTGTAAGTCCCTGGAATAGAGCGGGCAGCCCAGATCACGACTCTCCATGGTTTCAAGATTACTACACTAAAAATTTCGTTTTCTTGCGTGAATTAAATCGATGCAAACATCAAGGGTCACCAAGACTATTTCACCACGGCCACTTCCCAATATAGGTTCCGAAACAGATGGGTTTCTTATGGTGGGACCCAGGAGCAATAGCCAGCTTTGGAGCCTTAGGCAAGGCAGTTTCCTTGTCTGTTAAATGGGGGTAATAATACTCACCCTCCTGACCTTTAGGGAGATTAAATGAGGTAATGAAGGTAAGGAGCCTAGCACATGAGTAAATTAGGGCCTTTCTTCCTCTTTGTTCTCACTTTCCCTACTCAAACATCCTGTTTCTCTCAACAGCCCTTGCCAGACAGTCAGTGCAATGGAACAAGGATTTACTGAGCCCCCCACCCCATTTGTATAGTGGGCACATCACCCTGAGAGTTGGTCACCTTCCCGTCTTCAAAAAGCTCAAAATCTGATTGGGAGACAAATCCAGGACACAAAAAGCCTGGCTCCTGCCACGTGCTGGAGGAAGTTCCAGCATGACTGAGGGATGGGGCTGAGTGGTTCAGGATTAAAAAGCCTGGTCCTTCCCAGAGGGCAGCAAATAAGTGATCTGGAGCAACATCTGTACTTTCGCGAAAGGATTTGGCTACCCTTTGGCCCAAGACAGCATCTGTGGACACTCTCCATGTGACAGCTCCTCATGGGCAGAGGGAGCCAGGGAAAATGACAGCTCAGCCTGTATGTTATTGTGCCCTGTGCTATAGAGAGACAATGGTGCTCCCGGATTAGCCACTTGTTAATTGCCAGTTGTTTATGATGGTGCCCTGTTCTCAGGGATAGCAGCTGGAAGCCCCATCTCTTAGCAAAAGCATCATGAGTTATTTTTGCTATAGTGCTGGAGGGTTTACACTGACCTCTCACCTTATGTAGTCTCTCACCTTCCCATTTTAGATTTTTTTCTACTTTCTCAAGCTACTGGACCATTTCTATCCCTCTCTTTCAGCAAAACTTCTCAAAAGAGATGTTTATGCATACACCCTCTCTCCTCTTCCCCCTTTCCATTCTCTTTTGAACCCATTCCATTCTGATGGTTGTCTCTACTGCTCAATTTATCGAGGTCACTAATTCCTTGTAAATTGCTAAATCCAATAATCCGTTGTCAGAAGTCATCTTACTTCTCGACAGCACCGAGCACACGTGATCCCTCTCTTCTTGAAACACTCATTCCTTGCCTTCCAAGACAGCACACATGCCCACTTTTCTGGCCATTCTGCCCAGCCTGCTCTGCTGGTTCCACCTCACCTCCTTCCTCTCAAACTTGGGAGAAGCCCAGAGCAGTGCTTAGACTCT